>NC_086195.1:37279111-37879111 GCF_035770615.1 Melospiza melodia melodia | reverse complement strand
CGTTTCCCTGGCAAACAAAAGTAAGCTGCCCCGCTTCTGGATGGTAGATTGCAGGACGCACTTGGTACTATCAAACCAGCCCAACTTGGCACTGGTGCCACCTCTGGTCTGGGAACCATCCTGCGTATCGTGGATTCTAAGGAGCCAGCCGGCCACTCCCAGCCACAGGCCCCCAAACAGAAACAACGGCTCTTTTCCCTGGAAAACAAAACTCGCCTGCCAACTTTTTGATGGCAGATAGCAGGAGCCACTTGGTACTATCAAATCAGCCCAACTTGGCACTGGTGCCACCATGGGTCTGGTCACCATCCTGCCGATCGTAGCTTTTCAGGAGCCAGCCGGTCACTCCCAGCCATAGGCCCCCAGACACAAACCTCGGCCCGTTTCCCTGGCAAACAAAAGTAAGCACCCCCGATTCTGGATGGCAGATTGCAGGAGCCACTTGGTACTATCAAATCAGCCCAACTTGGCACTGGTGCCACCATGGGTCTGGTCACCATCCTGCCTATCGTAGCTTTTCAGGAGCCAGCCGGTCACTCCCAGCCATAGGCCCCCAGACAAAAAGCTCGGCCCGTTTCCCTGGCAAACAAAAGTAAGTTATCCCGCTTCTGGATGGCAGATTGCAGGAGCCACTTTTCACCATCAAACCAGCCCGACTTGGCACTGGTGCCACCTCTGGTCTGGGAACCATCCTGCGTATCGTGGATTCTAAGGAGCCAGCCGGCCACTCCCAGCCACAGGCCCCCAAACACAAACAACGGCGCTTTTCCCTGGATAACAAACTCGCCTGCCAACTTTTTGATGGCAGATTGCAGGAGCCACTTGGTACTATCAAACCAGCCCAACTTGCCACTGGTGTCACCATGGGTCTGGTCACCATCCCGCCGATCGTAGCTTTTCAGGAGCCAGCCAGCCACCCCCAGCCAGAGGCCCCTAGACAAATATTTCGGCCCGTTTCCCTGGCAAACAAAAGTAAGCTACCCCGCTTCTGGATGGCAGATTGCAGGAGCCACTTTGCACCATCAAACTACCCCGACGTGGCACTGGTGCCACCTCAGCTCTGGGAACCATCCTGCGTATCGTTCATTGTAAGGAGCCAGCCGGCCACTCCAGCCACAGGCCCCCAGACACAAACAACGGCGCTTTTCCCTGGAAAACAAAACTCGCCTGCCAACTTTTTGATGGCAGATTGCAGGAGCCACTTGCTACTATCAAATCAGCCCAACTTGGCACTGGTGCCACCATGGGTCTGGTCACCATCCTGCCTATCGTAGCTTTTCAGGAGCCAGCCGGTCACTCGCAGCCATATGCCCCCAGACACAAAACTCGGCCCGTTTCCCTGGCAAACAAAAGTAAGCTACCCCGCTTCTGGATGGCAGATTGCAGGAGCCACTTTGCACCATCAAACTAGCCCGACTTGGCACTGGTGCCACCTCAGCTCTGGGAACCATCCTGCGTATCGTTCATTGTAAGGAGCCAGCCGGCCACTCCAGCCACAGGCCCCCAGACACAAACAACGTCGCTTTTCCCTGGAAAACAAAACTCGCCTGCCAACTTTTTGATGGCAGATTGCAGGAGCCACTTGCTACTATCAAATCAGCCCAACTTGGCACTGGTGCCACCATGGGTCTGGTCACCATCCTGCCTATCGTAGCTTTTCAGGAGCCAGCCGGTCACTCGCAGCCATATGCCCCCAGACACAAAACTCGGCCCGTTTCCCTGGCAAACAAAAGTAAGCTGCCCCGCTTCTGGATGGCAGATTGCAGGAGCCACTTTGCACCATCAAACTAGCCCGACTTGGCACTGGTGCCACCTCTGGTCTGGGAACCATCCTGCGTATCGTGGATTCTAAGGAGCCAGTCGGCCACTCCCTGCCACAGGCCCCCAAACACAAACAACGGCGCTTTTCCCTGGATAACAAACTCGCCTGCCAACTTTTTGATGGCAGATTGCAGGAGCCACTTGGTACTATCAAACCAGCCCAACTTGGCACTGGTGCCACCATGGATCTGGTCACCATCCTGCCTATCGTAGCTTTTCAGGAGCCAGCCGGTCACTCCCAGCCATAGGCCCTGAGACACAAACCTCGGCCCGTTTCCCTGGCAAACAAAAGTAAGCTGCCCCGCTTCTGGATGGTAGATTGCAGGACGCACTTGGTACTATCAAACCAGCCCAACTTGGCACTGGTGCCACCTCTGGTCTGGGAACCATCCTGCGTATCGTGGATTCTAAGGAGCCAGCCGGCCACTCCCAGCCACAGGCCCCCAAACAGAAACAACGGCTCTTTTCCCTGGAAAACAAAACTCGCCTGCCAACTTTTTGATGGCAGATAGCAGGAGCCACTTGGTACTATCAAATCAGCCCAACTTGGCACTGGTGCCACCATGGGTCTGGTCACCATCCTGCCGATCGTAGCTTTTCAGGAGCCAGCCGGTCACTCCCAGCCATAGGCCCCCAGACACAAACCTCGGCCCGTTTCCCTGGCAAACAAAAGTAAGCACCCCCGATTCTGGATGGCAGATTGCAGGAGCCACTTGGTACTATCAAATCAGCCCAACTTGGCACTGGTGCCACCATGGGTCTGGTCACCATCCTGCCTATCGTAGCTTTTCAGGAGCCAGCCGGTCACTCCCAGCCATAGGCCCCCAGACAAAAAGCTCGGCCCGTTTCCCTGGCAAACAAAAGTAAGTTATCCCGCTTCTGGATGGCAGATTGCAGGAGCCACTTTTCACCATCAAACCAGCCCGACTTGGCACTGGTGCCACCTCTGGTCTGGGAACCATCCTGCGTATCGTGGATTCTAAGGAGCCAGCCGGCCACTCCCAGCCACAGGCCCCCAAACACAAACAACGGCGCTTTTCCCTGGATAACAAACTCGCCTGCCAACTTTTTGATGGCAGATTGCAGGAGCCACTTGGTACTATCAAACCAGCCCAACTTGGCACTGGTGCCACCATGGGTCTGGTCACCATCCTGCCTATCGTAGCTTTTCAGGAGCCAGCCGGTCACTCCCAGCCATAGGCCCCCAGACAAAAAGCTCGGCCCGTTTCCCTGGCAAACAAAAGTAAGTTATCCCGCTTCTGGATGGCAGATTGCAGGAGCCACTTTTCACCATCAAACCAGCCCGACTTGGCACTGGTGCCACCTCTGGTCTGGGAACCATCCTGCGTATCGTGGATTCTAAGGAGCCAGCCGGCCACTCCCAGCCACTGGCCCCCAAACACAAACAACGGCGCTTTTCCCTGGAAAACAAAACTCGCCTGCCAACATTTTGATGGCAGATTGCAGGAGCCACTTGGTACTATCAAATCAGCCCAACTTGGCACTGGTGTCACCATGGGTCTGGTCACCATCCTGCCTATCGTAGCTTTTCAGGAGCCAGGCGGTCACTCCCAGCCATAGGCCCCCAGACACAAACCTCGGCCCGTTTCCCTGGCAAACAAAAGTAAGCTGCCCCGCTTCTGGATGGCAGATTGCAGGAACCACTTGGTATTATCAAACCAGCCCGACTTGGCACTGGTGCCACCTCTGGTCTGGGAACCATCCTGCGTATCGTGGTTCTAAGGAGCCATCCGTCCACTCCCAGCCACAGGCCCCCAAACACAAACAACGGCGCTTTTCCCATGAAAACAAAACTCGCCTGCCCACTTTTTGATGGCAGATTGCAGGAGCCACTTGGTACTATCAAATCAGCCCAACTTGGCACTGGTGCCACCATGGGTCTGGTCACCATCCTGCCTATCGTAGCTTTTCAGGAGCCAGCCGGTCACTCGCAGCCATAGGCCCCCAGAAACAATACTCGGCCCGTTTCCCTGGCAAACAAAAGTAAGCTGCCCCGCTTCTGGATGGCAGATTGCAGGAGCCACTTTGCACCATCAAACTAGCCCGACTTGGCACTGGTGCCACCTCTGGTCTGGGAACCATCCTGCGTATCGTGGATTCTAAGGAGCCAGCCGGCCACTCCCACCCACAGGCCCGCAAACAAAAACAACGGCGCTTTTCCCTGGAAAACAAAACTCGCCTGCCAATTTTTTGATGGCAGATTGCAGGAGCCACTTGGTACTATCAAACCAGCCCAACTTGGCACTGGTGCCACCATGGGTCTGGTCACCATCCTGCCTATCGTAGCTTTTCAGGACCTAGCCGGTCACTCCCAGCCATAGGCCCCCAGACACAAACCTCGGCCCGTTTCCCTGGCAAACAAAAGTAAGCTACCCCGCTTCTGGATGGCAGATTGCAGGACGCACTTGATAGTATCAAACCAGCCCGACTTGGCACTGGTGCCACCTCAGGTCTGGGAACCATGCTGCGTATCGTGGATTCTAATTAGCCATCTGGCCACTCCCACCCACAGGCCCCCAAACAAAAACAACGGCGCTTTTCCCTGGAAAACAAACCTCGCCTGCCAAATTTTGATGGCAGATTGCAGGAGCCACTTTTCACCATCAAACTAGCCCGACTTGGCACTGGTGCCACCTCTGGTCTGGGAACCATCCTGCGTATCGTGGATTCTAAGGAGCCAGCCGGCCACTCCCAGCCACAGGCCCCCAAACACAAACAACGGCGCTTTTCCCTGGATAACAAACTCGCCTGCCAACTTTTTGATGGCAGATTGCAGGAGCCACTTGGTACTATCAAACCAGCCCAACTTGGCACTGGTGCCACCATGGGTCTGGTCACCATCCTGCCTATCGTAGCTTTTCAGGAGCCAGGCGGTCACTCCCAGCCATAGGCCCTGAGACACAAACCTCGGCCCGTTTCCCTGGCAAACAAAAGTAAGCTGCCCCGCTTCTGGATGGCAGATTGCAGGACGCACTTGGTACTATCAAACCACCCCAACTTGGCACTGGTGCCACCTCTGGTCTGGGAACCATGCCGCGTATCGTGGATTCTAAGGAGCCAGCCGGCCACTCCCAGCCACAGGCGCCCAAATACAAACAACGGCGCTTTTCCCTGGAAAACAAAACTCGCCTGCCAACTTTTTCATGGCAGATTGCAGGAGCCACTTGGTACTATCAAATCAGCCCAACTTGGCACTGGTGCCACCATGGGTCTGGTCACCATCCTGCCTATCGTAGCTTTTCAGGAGCCAGCCGGTCACTCCCAGCCATAGGCCCCCAGACACAAACCTCGGCCCGTTTCCCTGGCAAACAAAAGTAAGCTGCCCCGCTTCTGGATGGCAGATTGCAGGAGCCACTTGGTACTATCAAACCAGCCCAACTTGGCACTGGTGCCACCTCTGGTCTGGGAACCATGCTGCGTAACACAGATTCTAAGGCGCCAGTCGGCCACTCCCAGCCACAAGCCCCCAAACACAAACAACGGCGCTATTCTCTGGCAAACAAAACTCCACTGCCCCTCTTCTGGATGGCAAATTGCAGGACGCACTTGGTACTATAAAAACAGCCCGACTTGGCACTGGTGCCACCTTGGGTCTGGGAACCATCCTGCGTATCGATCTTTTTAATGAGACAGCCGGCCACTCCCAGCCATATGCCCCCAAACACAACCCACGGCCCTTTTCTCTGGCAAACAAAACTCAACTGCACCGCTTCTGGATGGCAGATTGCAGGAGCCACTTGGTACTATCAAACCAGCCCGACTTGGCACTGGTGCCACCTTGGGTCTGGGAACCATCCTGCGTATGGTGGATTCTAAGCAGCCAGCCGGCCACTCCCAGCCACAGGCCCCCAAACACAAACAACGGCGCTTTTCCCTGGCAAACAAAACTCGCCTGCCAACATTTTGATGGCAGATTGCAGGAGCCACTTGGTACTATCAAATCAGCCCAACTTGGCACTGGTGCCACCATGCGTTTGGTCACCATCCTGCCTATCGTAGCTTTTCAGGAGCCAGCCGGTCACTCCCAGCTATAGGCCCCCAGACAAAAACCTCGGCCCGTTTCCCTGGCATACAAAAGTAAGCTGCCCCGCTTCTGGATGGCAGATTGCAGGAACCACTTGGTACTATCAAACCAGCCCGACTTGGCACTGGTGCCACCTCTGGTCTGGGAACCATCCTGCGTATCGTGGTTCTAAGGAGCCATCCGTCCACTCCCAGCCACAGGCCCCCAAACACAAACAACGGCGCTTTTCCCTGGATAACAAAACTCGCCTGCCAACTTTTTGATGGCAGATTGCAGGAGCCACTTGGTACTATCAAACCAGCCCTACTTGGCACTGGTGCCACCATGGGTCTGGTCACCATCCTGCCTATCGTAGCTTTTCAGGAGCCAGCCGGTCACTCGCAGCCATAGGCCCCCAGAAACAATACTCGGCCCGTTTCCCTGGCAAACAAAAGTAAGCTGCCCCGCTTCTGGATGGCAGATTGCAGGAGCCACTTTGCACCATCAAACTAGCCCGACTTGGCACTGGTGCCACCTCTGGTCTGGGAACCATGCTGTGTATCGTGGATTCTAAGGAGCCAGCCGGCCACTCCCACCCACAGGCCCCCAAACATAAACAACGGCGCTTTTCCCTGGAAAACAAAACTCGCCTGCCAATTTTTTGATGGCAGATTGCAGGAGCCACTTGGTACTATCAAACCAGCCCAACTTGGCACTGGTGCCACCATGGGTCTGGTCACCATCCTGCCTATCGTAGCTTTTCAGGAGCCAGCCGGTCACTCGCAGCCATAGGCCCCCAGACACAAACCTCGGCCCGTTTCCCTGGCAAACAAAAGTAAGCTGCCCCGCTTCTGGATGGCAGATTGCAGGACGCACTTGATAGTATCAAACCAGCCCGACTTGGCACTGGTGCCACCTCAGGTCTGGGAACCATGCTGCGTATCGTGGATTCTAATTAGCCATCTGGCCACTCCCACCCACAGGCCCCCAAACAAAAACAACGGCGCTTTTCCCTGGAAAACAAACCTCGCCGGCCAAATTTTGATGGCAGATTGCCGGAGCCACTTGGTACTATCAAACCAGCCCAACTTGACACTGGTGCCACCATGGGTCTGGTCACCATCCTGCCTATCGTAGCTTTTCAGGAGCCAGCCGGTCACTCCCAGCCATAGGCCCCCAGACAAAAACCTTGGCCCGTTTCCCTGGCAAACAAAAGTAAGTTATCCCGCTTCTGGATTGCAGATTGCAGGAGCCACTTTTCACCATCAAACCAGCCCGACTTGGCACTGGTGCCACCTCAGGTCTGGGAACCATCCTGCGTATCGTGGATTCTAAGGAGCCAGCCGGCCACTCCCAGCCACAGGCCCCCAAACACAAACAACGGCGCTTTTCCCTGGAAAACAAAACTCGCCTGCCAACATTTTGATGGCAGATTGCAGGAGCCACTTGGTACTATCAAACCAGCCTAACTTGGCACTGGTGCCACCATGGATCTGGTCACCATCCTGCCTATCGTAGCTTTTCAGGACCTAGCCGGTCACTCCAAGCCATAGGCCCCCAGAGAAAAACCTCGGCCCGTTTCCCTGGCAAACAAAAGTAAGCTGCCCCGCTTCTGGATGGCAGATTGCAGGAACCACTTGGTAGTATCAAACCAGCCCAACTTGGCACTGGTGCCACCTTGGGTCTGGGAACCATCCTGCGTATCGTGGATTCTTAGGAGCCAGCCGGTCACTCCCAGCCACAGGCCACCAAACACAAACAACGGCGCTTTTCCCTGGAAAACAAAACTCGCCTGCCAAAATTTAGATGGCAGATTGCAGGAGCCACTTGCTACTATCAAATCAGCCCAACTTGGCACTGGTGCCACCATGGGTCGGGTCACCATCCTGCCTATCGTAGCTTTTCAGGAGCCAGCCGGTCACTCCCAGCCATAGGCCCCCAGACACAAACCTCGGCCCGTTTCCCTGGCAAACAAAAGTAAGCACCCCCGATTCTGGATGGCAGATTGCAGGAGCCACTTGGTACTATCAAATCAGCCCAACTTGGCACTGGTGCCACCATGGGTCTGGTCACCATCCTGCCTATCGTAGCTTTTCAGGAGCCAGCCGGTCACTCCCAGCCATAGGCCCCCAGACAAAAAGCTCGGCCCGTTTCCCTGGCAAACAAAAGTAAGTTATCCCGCTTCTGGATGGCAGATTGCAGGAGCCACTTTTCACCATCAAACCAGCCCGACTTGGCACTGGTGCCACCTCTGGTCTGGGAACCATCCTGCGTATCGTGGATTCTAAGGAGCCAGCCGGCCACTCCCAGCCACAGGCCCCCAAACACAAACAACGGCGCTTTTCCCTGGATAACAAACTCGCCTGCCAACTTTTTGATGGCAGATTGCAGGAGCCACTTGGTACTATCAAACCAGCCCAACTTGGCACTGGTGCCACCATGGGTCTGGTCACCATCCTGCCTATCGTAGCTTTTCAGGAGCCAGCCGGTCACTCCCAGCCATAGGCCCCCAGACAAAAAGCTCGGCCCGTTTCCCTGGCAAACAAAAGTAAGCTATCCCGCTTCTGGATGGCAGATTGCAGGAGCCACTTTTCACCATCAAACCAGCCCGACTTGGCACTGGTGCCACCTCTGGTCTGGGAACCATCCTGCGTATCGTGGATTCTAAGGAGCCAGCCGGCCACTCCCAGCCACTGGCCCCCAAACACAAACAACGGCGCTTTTCCCTGGAAAACAAAACTCGCCTGCCAACATTTTGATGGCAGATTGCAGGAGCCACTTGGTACTATCAAATCAGCCCAACTTGGCACTGGTGTCACCATGGGTCTGGTCACCATCCTGCCTATCGTAGCTTTTCAGGAGCCAGGCGGTCACTCCCAGCCATAGGCCCCCAGACACAAACCTCGGCCCGTTTCCCTGGCAAACAAAAGTAAGCTGCCCCGCTTCTGGATGGCAGATTGCAGGAACCACTTGGTATTATCAAACCAGCCCGACTTGGCACTGGTGCCACCTCTGGTCTGGGAACCATCCTGCGTATCGTGGTTCTAAGGAGCCATCCGTCCACTCCCAGCCACAGGCCCCCAAACACAAACAACGGCGCTTTTCCCTGGAAAACAAAACTCGCCTGCCCACTTTTTGATGGCAGATTGCAGGAGCCACTTGGTACTATCAAATCAGCCCAACTTGGCACTGGTGCCACCATGGGTCTGGTCACCATCCTGCCTATCGTAGCTTTTCAGGAGCCAGCCGGTCACTCGCAGCCATAGGCCCCCAGAAACAATACTCGGCCCGTTTCCCTGGCAAACAAAAGTAAGCTGCCCCGCTTCTGGATGGCAGATTGCAGGAGCCACTTTGCACCATCAAACTAGCCCGACTTGGCACTGGTGCCACCTCTGGTCTGGGAACCATCCTGCGTATCGTGGATTCTAAGGAGCCAGCCGGCCACTCCCACCCACAGGCCCGCAAACAAAAACAACTGCGCTTTTCCCTGGAAAACAAAACTCGCCTGCCAATTTTTTGATGGCAGATTGCAGGAGCCACTTGGTACTATCAAACCAGCCCAACTTGGCACTGGTGCCACCATGGGTCTGGTCACCATCCTGCCTATCGTAGC
The DNA here is from genome assembly GCF_035770615.1 of Melospiza melodia melodia. Classification (NCBI taxonomy): domain Eukaryota; kingdom Metazoa; phylum Chordata; class Aves; order Passeriformes; family Passerellidae; genus Melospiza; species Melospiza melodia. The sequence goes on along the minus strand of NC_086195.1, from coordinate 37,869,653 downwards.
TTTTCAGGACCTAGCCGGTCACTCCCAGCCATAGGCCCCCAGACACAAACCTCGGCCCGTTTCCCTGGCAAACAAAAGTAAGCTACCCCGCTTCTGGATGGCAGATTGCAGGACGCACTTGATAGTATCAAACCAGCCCGACTTGGCACTGGTGCCACCTCAGGTCTGGGAACCATGCTGCGTATCGTGGATTCTAATTAGCCATCTGGCCACTCCCACCCACAGGCCCCCAAACAAAAACAACGGCGCTTTTCCCTGGAAAACAAACCTCGCCTGCCAAATTTTGATGGCAGATTGCAGGAGCCACTTTTCACCATCAAACTAGCCCGACTTGGCACTGGTGCCACCTCTGGTCTGGGAACCATCCTGCGTATCGTGGATTCTAAGGAGCCAGCCGGCCACTCCCAGCCACAGGCCCCCAAACACAAACAACGGCGCTTTTCCCTGGATAACAAACTCGCCTGCCAAATTTTTGATGGCAGATTGCAGGAGCCACTTGGTACTATCAAACCAGCCCAACTTGGCACTGGTGCCACCATGGGTCTGGTCACCATCCTGCCTATCGTAGCTTTTCAGGAGCCAGGCGGTCACTCCCAGCCATAGGCCCTGAGACACAAACCTCGGCCCGTTTCCCTGGCAAACAAAAGTAAGCTGCCCCGCTTCTGGATGGCAGATTGCAGGACGCACTTGGTACTATCAAACCACCCCAACTTGGCACTGGTGCCACCTCTGGTCTGGGAACCATGCCGCGTATCGTGGATTCTAAGGAGCCAGCCGGCCACTCCCAGCCACAGGCGCCCAAATACAAACAACGGCGCTTTTCCCTGGAAAACAAAACTCGCCTGCCAACTTTTTCATGGCAGATTGCAGGAGCCACTTGGTACTATCAAATCAGCCCAACTTGGCACTGGTGCCACCATGGGTCTGGTCACCATCCTGCCTATCGTAGCTTTTCAGGAGCCAGCCGGTCACTCCCAGCCATAGGCCCCCAGACACAAACCTCGGCCCGTTTCCCTGGCAAACAAAAGTAAGCTGCCCCGCTTCTGGATGGCAGATTGCAGGAGCCACTTGGTACTATCAAACCAGCCCAACTTGGCACTGGTGCCACCTCTGGTCTGGGAACCATGCTGCGTAACACAGATTCTAAGGCGCCAGTCGGCCACTCCCAGCCACAAGCCCCCAAACACAAACAACGGCGCTATTCTCTGGCAAACAAAACTCCACTGCCCCTCTTCTGGATGGCAAATTGCAGGACGCACTTGGTACTATAAAAACAGCCCGACTTGGCACTGGTGCCACCTTGGGTCTGGGAACCATCCTGCGTATCGATCTTTTTAATGAGACAGCCGGCCACTCCCAGCCATATGCCCCCAAACACAACCCACGGCCCTTTTCTCTGGCAAACAAAACTCAACTGCACCGCTTCTGGATGGCAGATTGCAGGAGCCACTTGGTACTATCAAACCAGCCCGACTTGGCACTGGTGCCACCTTGGGTCTGGGAACCATCCTGCGTATGGTGGATTCTAAGCAGCCAGCCGGCCACTCCCAGCCACAGGCCCCCAAACACAAACAACGGCGCTTTTCCCTGGAAAACAAAACTCGCCTGCCAACATTTTGATGGCAGATTGCAGGAGCCACTTGGTACTATCAAATCAGCCCAACTTGGCACTGGTGCCACCATGCGTTTGGTCACCATCCTGCCTATCGTAGCTTTTCAGGAGCCAGCCGGTCACTCCCAGCTATAGGCCCCCAGACAAAAACCTCGGCCCGTTTCCCTGGCATACAAAAGTAAGCTGCCCCGCTTCTGGATGGCAGATTGCAGGAACCACTTGGTACTATCAAACCAGCCCGACTTGGCACTGGTGCCACCTCTGGTCTGGGAACCATCCTGCGTATCGTGGTTTTAAGGAGCCATCCGTCCACTCCCAGCCACAGGCCCCCAAACACAAACAACGGCGCTTTTCCCTGGATAACAAAACTCGCCTGCCAACTTTTTGATGGCAGATTGCAGGAGCCACTTGGTACTATCAAACCAGCCCTACTTGGCACTGGTGCCACCATGGGTCTGGTCACCATCCTGCCTATCGTAGCTTTTCAGGAGCCAGCCGGTCACTCGCAGCCATAGGCCCCCAGAAACAATACTCGGCCCGTTTCCCTGGCAAACAAAAGTAAGCTGCCCCGCTTCTGGATGGCAGATTGCAGGAGCCACTTTGCACCATCAAACTAGCCCGACTTGGCACTGGTGCCACCTCTGGTCTGGGAACCATGCTGTGTATCGTGGATTCTAAGGAGCCAGCCGGCCACTCCCACCCACAGGCCCCCAAACATAAACAACGGCGCTTTTCCCTGGAAAACAAAACTCGCCTGCCAATTTTTTGATGGCAGATTGCAGGAGCCACTTGGTACTATCAAACCAGCCCAACTTGGCACTGGTGCCACCATGGGTCTGGTCACCATCCTGCCTATCGTAGCTTTTCAGGAGCCAGCCGGTCACTCGCAGCCATAGGCCCCCAGACACAAACCTCGGCCCGTTTCCCTGGCAAACAAAAGTAAGCTACCCCGCTTCTGGATGGCAGATTGCAGGACGCACTTGATAGTATCAAACCAGCCCGACTTGGCACTGGTGCCACCTCAGGTCTGGGAACCATGCTGCGTATCGTGGATTCTAATTAGCCATCTGGCCACTCCCACCCACAGGCCCCCAAACAAAAACAACGGCGCTTTTCCCTGGAAAACAAACCTCGCCGGCCAAATTTTGATGGCAGATTGCCGGAGCCACTTGGTACTATCAAACCAGCCCAACTTGACACTGGTGCCACCATGGGTCTGGTCACCATCCTGCCTATCGTAGCTTTTCAGGAGCCAGCCGGTCACTCCCAGCCATAGGCCCCCAGACAAAAACCTTGGCCCGTTTCCCTGGCAAACAAAAGTAAGTTATCCCGCTTCTGGATTGCAGATTGCAGGAGCCACTTTTCACCATCAAACCAGCCCGACTTGGCACTGGTGCCACCTCAGGTCTGGGAACCATCCTGCGTATCGTGGATTCTAAGGAGCCAGCCGGCCACTCCCAGCCACAGGCCCCCAAACAAAAACAACGGCGCTTTTCCCTGGAAAACAAAACTCGCCTGCCAACATTTTGATGGCAGATTGCAGGAGCCACTTGGTACTATCAAACCAGCCTAACTTGGCACTGGTGCCACCATGGATCTGGTCACCATCCTGCCTATCGTAGCTTTTCAGGACCTAGCCGGTCACTCCAAGCCATAGGCCCCCAGAGAAAAACCTCGGCCCGTTTCCCTGGCAAACAAAAGTAAGCTGCCCCGCTTCTGGATGGCAGATTGCAGGAACCACTTGGTAGTATCAAACCAGCCCAACTTGGCACTGGTGCCACCTTGGGTCTGGGAACCATCCTGCGTATCGTGGATTCTTAGGAGCCAGCCGGTCACTCCCAGCCACAGGCCACCAAACACAAACAACGGCGCTTTTCCCTGGAAAACAAAACTCGCCTGCCAACATTTAGATGGCAGATTGCAGGAGCCACTTGCTACTATCAAATCAGCCCAACTTGGCACTGGTGCCACCATGGGTCGGGTCACCATCCTGCCTATCGTAGCTTTTCAGGAGCCAGCCGGTCACTCCCTGCCATAGGCCCCCAGAGAAAAACCTCGGCCCGTTTCCCTGGCAAACAAAAGTAAGCTACCCCGCTTCTGGATGGCAGATTGCAGGAGCCACTTTGCACCATCAAACTAGCCCGACTTGGCACTGGTGCCACCTCAGGTCTGGGAACCATCCTGCGTATCGTTCATTGTAAGGAGCCAGCCGGCCACTCCCAGCCACAGGCCCCCAGACACAAACAACGGCGCTTTTCCCTGGAAAACAAAACTCGCCTGCCAACATTTTGATGGCAGATTGCAGGAGCCACTTGGTACTATCAAATCAGCCCAACTTGGCACTGGTGCCACCATGGGTCTGGTCACCATCCTGCCTATCGTAGCTTTTCAGGAGCCAGCCGGTCACTCCCAGCCATAGGCCCCCAGACACAAAACTCGGCCCGTTTCCCTGGCAAACAAAAGTAAGCTACCCCGCTTCTGGATGGCAGATTGCAGGAGCCACTTTGCACCATCAAACTGGCCCGACTTGGCACTGGTGCGACCTCTGGTCTGGGAACCATCCTGCGTATCGTGGATTCTAAGGAGCCAGCCCGTCACTCCCACCCACAGGCCCCCAAACACAAACAACGGCGCTTTTCCCTGGAAAACAAACTCGCCTGCCAACTTTTTGATGGCAGATTGCAGGAGCCACTTGGTACTATCAAACCAGCCCAACTTGGCACTGGTGCCACCATGGGTCTGGTCACCATCCTGCCTATCGTAGCTTTTCAGGAGCCAGCCGGTCACTCCCAGCCATAGGCCCTGAGACACAAACCTCGGCCCGTTTCCCTGGCAAACAAAAGTAAGCTGCCCCGCTTCTGGATGGCAGATTGCAGGACGCACTTGGTACTATCAAACCAGCCCAACTTGGCACTGGTGCCACCTCTGGTCTGGGAACCATCCTGCGTATCGTGGATTCTAAGGAGCCAGCCGTCCACTCCCAGCCACAGGCCCCCAAACACAAACAACGGCGCTTTTCCCTGGAAAACAAAACTCGCCTGACAACTTTTTGATGGCAGATTGCAGGAGCCACTTGGTACTATCAAATCAGCCCAACTTGGCACTGGTGCCACCATGGGTCTGGTCACCATCCTGCCTATCGTAGCTTTTCAGGAGCCAGCCGGTCACTCCCAGCCATAGGCCCCCAGACACAAACCTCGGCCCGTTTCCCTGGCATACAAAAGTAAGCTGCCCCGCTTCTGGATGGCAGATTGCAGGAACCACTTGGTACTATCAAACCAGCCCGACTTGGCACTGGTGCCACCTCTGGTCTGGGAACCATCCTGCGTATCGTGGTTCTAAGGAGCCATCCGTCCGCTCCCAGCCACAGGCCCCCAAACAAAAACAACGGCGCTTTTCCCTGGAAAACAAAACTCGCCTGCCAACTTTTTGATGGCAGATTGCAGGAGCCACTTGGTACTATCAAATCAGCCCAACTTGGCACTGGTGCCACCATGGGTCTGGTCACCATCCTGCCTATCGTAGCTTTTCAGGAGCCAGCCGGTCACTCGCAGCCGTAGGCCCCCAGAAACAATACTCGGCCCGTTTCCCTGGCAAACAAAAGTAAGCTGCCCCGCTTCTGGATGGCAGATTGCAGGAGCCACTTTGCACCATCAAACTAGCCCGACTTGGCACTGGTGCCACCTCTGGTCTGGGAACCATCCTGCGTATCGTGGATTCTAAGGAGCCAGCCGGCCACTCCCAGCCACAGGCCCCCAAACAAAAACAACGGCGCTTTTCCCTGGAAAACAAAACTCGCCTGCCAATTTTTTGATGGCAGATTGCAGGAGCCACTTGGTACTATCAAACCAGCCCAACTTGGCACTGGTGCCACCATGGGTCTGGTCACCATCCTGCCTATCGTAGCTTTTCAGGAGCCAGCCGGTCACTCCCAGCCATAGGCCCCCAGACACAAACCTCGGCCCGTTTCCCTGGCAAACAAAAGTAAGCTACCCCGCTTCTGGATGGCAGATTGCAGGACGCACTTGATAGTATCAAACCAGCCCGACTTGGCACTGGTGCCACCTCAGGTCTGGGAACCATGCTGCGTATCATGGATTCTAATTAGCCATCTGGCCACTCCCACCCACAGGCCCCCAAACAAAAACAACGGCGCTTTTCCCTGGAAAACAAACCTCGCCTGCCAAATTTTGATGGCAGATTGCCGGAGCCACTTGGTACTATCAAACCAGCCCAACTTGACACTGGTGCCACCATGGGTCTGGTCACCATCCTGCCTATCGTAGCTTTTCAGGAGCCAGCCGGTCACTCCCAGCCATAGGCCCCCAGACAAAAACCTTGGCCCGTTTCCCTGGCAAACAAAAGTAAGTTATCCCGCTTCTGGATGGCAGATTGCAGGAGCCACTTTTCACCATCAAACCAGCCCGACATGGCACTGGTGCCACCTCTGGTCGGGGAACCATCCTGCGTATCGTGGATTCTAAGGAGCCAGCCGGCCACTCCCAGCCACAGGCCCCCAAACACAAACCACAGCGCTTTTCCCTGGAAAACAAAACTCGCCTGCCAACTTTTTGATGGCAGATTGCAGGAGCCACTTGGTACTATCAAACCAGCCCAACTTGGCACTGGTGCCACCATGGATCTGGTCACCATCCTGCCTATCGTAGCTTTTCAGGACCTAGCCGGTCACTCCAAGCCATAGGCCCCCAGAGAAAAACCTCGGCCCGTTTCCCTGGCAAACAAAAGTAAGCTGCCCCGCTTCTGGATGGCAGATTGCAGGAACCACTTGGTACTATCAAACCAGCCCAACTTGGCACTGGTGCCACCTTGGGTCTGGGAACCATCCTGCGTATCGCGGATTCTAAGGAGCCAGCCGGTCACTCCCAGCCACAGGCCACCAAACACAAACAACGGCGCTTTTCCCTGGAAAACAAAACTCGCCTGCCAACATTTTGATGGCAGATTGCAGGAGCCACTTGCTACTATCAAATCAGCCCAACTTGGCACTGGTGCCACCATGGGTCTGGTCACCATCCTGCCTATCGTAGCTTTTCAGGAGCCAGCCGGTCCCTCCCTGCCATAGGCCCCCAGAGAAAAACCTCGGCCCGTTTCCCTGGCAAACAAAAGTAAGCTACCCCGCTTCTGGATGGCAGATTGCAGGAGCCACTTTGCACCATCAAACTGGCCCGACTTGGCACTGGTGCGACCTCTGGTCTGGGAACCATCCTGCGTATCGTGGATTCTAAGGAGCCAGCCGGTCACTCCCACCCACAGGCCCCCAAACAGAAACAACGGCACTTTTCCCTGGAAAACAAAACTCGCCTGCCAACATTTTGATGGCAGATTGCAGGAGCCACTTGGTACTATCAAACCAGCCCTACTTGGCACTGGTGCCACCATGGGTCTGGTCACCATCCTGCCTATCGTAGCTTTTCAGGAGCCAGCCGGTCACTCCCAGCCATAGGCCCCCAGACAAAAAGCTCGGCCCGTTTCCCTGGCAAACAAAAGTAAGTTATCCCGCTTCTGGATGGCAGATTGCAGGAGCCACTTTTCACCATCAAACCAGCCCGACTTGGCACTGGTGCCACCTCTGGTCTGGGAACCATCCTGCGTATCGTGGATTCTAAGGAGCCAGCCGGCCACTCCCAGCCACAGGCCCCCAAACAAAAACAACGGCGCTTTTCCCTGGAAAACAAACCTCGCCTGCCAAATTTTGATGGCAGATTGCCGGAGCCACTTGGTACTATCAAACCAGCCCAACTTGACACTGGTGCCACCATGGGTCTGGTCACCATCCTGCCTATCGTAGCTTTTCAGGAGCCAGCCGGTCACTCCCAGCCATAGGCCCCCAGACAAAAACCTTGGCCCGTTTCCCTGGCAAACAAAAGTAAGTTATCCCGCTTCTGGATGGCAGATTGCAGGAGCCACTTTTCACCATCAAACCAGCCCGACTTGGCACTGGTGCCACCTCTGGTCTGGGAACCATCCTGCGTATCGTGGATTCTAAGGAGCCAGCCGGTCACTCCCAGCCACAGGCCCCCAGACACAAACAACGGCGCTTTTCCCTGGAAAACAAAACTCGCCTGCCAACATTTTGATGGCAGATTGCAGGAGCCACTTGCTACTATCAAATCAGCCCAACTTGGCACTGGTGCCACCATGGGTCTGGTCACCATCCTGCCTATCGTAGCTTTTCAGGAGCCAGCCGGTCCCTCCCTGCCATAGGCCCCCAGAGAAAAACCTCGGCCCGTTTCCCTGGCAAACAAAAGTAAGCTACCCCGCTTCTGGATGGCAGATTGCAGGAGCCACTTTGCACCATCAAACTAGCCCGACTTGGCCCTGGTGCCACCTCAGGTCTGGGAACCATCCTGCGTATCGTTCATTGTAAGGAGCCAGCCGGCCACTCCCAGCCACAGGCCCCCAGACACAAACAACGGCGCTTTTCCCTGGAAAACAAAACTCGCCTGCCAACTTTTTGATGGCAGATTGCAGGAGCCACTTGGTACTATCAAATCAGACCAACTTGGCACTGGTGCCACCATGGGTCTGGTCACCATCCTGCCTATCGTAGCTTTTCAGGAGCCAGCCGGTCACTCGCAGCCATAGGCACCCAGACACAAAACTCGGCCCGTTTCCCTGGCAAAAAAAAGTAAGCTACCCCGCTTCTGGATGGCAGATTGCAGGACGCACTTGATAGTATCAAACCAGCCCGACTTGGCACTGGTGCCACCTCAGGTCTGGGAACCATGCTGCGTATCGTGGATTCTAATTAGCCATCTGGCCACTCCCAGCCATAGGCCCCCAGACAAAAACCTCGGCCCGTTTCCCTGGCAAACAAAAGTAAGTTATCCCGCTTCTGGAGGGCAGATTGCAGGAGCCACTTTTCACCATCAAACCAGCCCAACTTGGCACTGGTGCCACCTCTGGTCTGGGAACCATCCTGCGTATCGTGGATTCTAAGGAGCCAGCCGGCCACTCCCTGCCACAGGCCCCCAAACACAAACAACGGCGCTTTTCCCTGGATAACAAACTCGCCTGCCAACTTTTTGATGGCAGATTGCAGGAGCCACTTGGTACTATCAAACCAGCCCAACTTGGCACTGGTGCCACCATGGGTCTGGTCACCATCCTGCCTATCGTAGCTTTTCAGGAGCCAGGCGGTCACTCCCAGCCATAGGCCCTGAGACACAAACCTCGGCCCGTATCCCTGGCAAACAAAAGTAAGCTGCCCCGCTTCTGGATGGCAGATTGCAGGACGCACTTGGTACTATCAAACCAGCCCAACTTGGCACTGGTGCCACCTCTGGTCTGGGAATCATGCCGCGTATCGTGGATTCTAAGGAGCCAGCCGGCCACTCCCAGCCACAGGCCCCCAAACAGAAACAACGGCGCTTTTCCCTGGAAAACAAAACTCGCCTGCCAACATTTTCATGGCTTATTGCAGGAGCCACTTGGTACTATCAAATCAGCCCAACTTGGCACTGGTGCCACCATGGGTCTGGTCACCATCCTGCCTATCGTAGCTTTTCAGGAGCCAGCCGGTCACTCCCAGCCATAGGCCCCCAGACAAAAACCTCGGCCCGTTTCCCTGGCAAACAAAAGTAAGCTACCCCGCTTCTGGATGGCAGATTGCAGGAACCACTTTGCACCATCAAACTAGCCCGACTTGGCACTGGTGCCACCTCTGGTCTGGGAACCATGCTGTGTATCGTGGATTCTAAGGAGCCATCCGTCCACTCCCAGACACAGGCCCCCAAACACAAACAACGGCGCTTTTCCCTGGAAAACAAAACTCGCCTGCCAACTTTTTGATGGCAGATTGCAGGAGCCACTTGGTACTATCAAACCAGCCCAACTTGGCACTGGTGTCACCATGGGTCTGGTCACCATCCTGCCTATCGTAGCTTTTCAGGAGCCAGCCGGTCACTCCCAGCCATAGGCCCCCAGACACAAACCTCGGCCCGTTTCCCTGGCAAACAAAAGTAAGCTGCCCCGCTTCTGGATGGCAGATTGCAGGACGCACTTGGTAGTATCAAACCAGCCCGACTTGGCACTGGTGCCACCTCTGGTCTGGGAACCATGCTGCGTATCGTGGATTCTAAGGAGCCAGCCGGCCACTCCTAGCCACAGGCCCCCAAACAAATCAACGGCGCTTTTCCCTGGAAAACAAAACTCGCCTGCCAACATTTTGATGGCAGATTGCAGGAGCCACTTGGTACTATCAAATCAGCCCAACTTGGCACTGGTGCCACCATGGGTCTGGTCACCATCCTGCCTATCTTAGCTCTTCAGGAGCCAGCCGGTCACTCCCAGCCATAGGCCCCCAGACACAAACCTCGGCCCGTTTCCCTGGCAAACAAAAGTAAGCTGCCCCGCTTCTGGATGGCAGATTGCAGGAGCCACTTGGTACTATCAAACCAGCCCAACTTGGCACTGGTGCCACCTTGGGTCTGGGAACCATCCTGCGTATCGTGGATTCTAAGGAGCCAGCCGGCCACTCCCAGCCACAGGCCCCCAAACACAAACCACAGCGCTTTTCCCTGGAAAACAAAACCCGCCTGCCGACATTTTGATGGCAGATTGCAGGAGCCACTTGCTACTATCAAATCAGCCCAACTTGGCACTGGTGCCACCATGGGTCTGGTCACCATCCTGCCTATCGTAGCTTTTCAGGAGCCAGCCGGTCACTCCCAGTCATAGGCCCCCAGACACAAACCTCGGCCCGTTTCCCTGGCAAACAAAAGTAAGCTGCCCCGCTTCTGGATGGCAGATTGTAGGACGCACTTGGTACTATCAAACCAGCCCGACTTGGCACTGGTGCCACCTCTGGTCTGGGAACCATGGTGCGTATCGTGAATTCTAAGGAGCCAGCCGGCCACTCCCAGCCATAGGCACCCAAACACAAACAACGGCGCTTTTCCCTGGAAAACAAAACTCGCCTGCCAACTTTTTGATGGCAGATTGCAGGAGCCACTTGGTACTATCAAACCAGCTCAACTTGGCACTGGTGCCACCATGGGTCTGCTCACCATCCTGCCTATCGTAGCTTTTCAGGAGCCAGACGGTCACTCGCAGCCATAGGCCCCCAGACAAAAACCTCGGCCCGTTTCCCTGGCAAACAAAAGTAAGCTGCCCCGCTTCTGCATGGCAGATTGCAGGAGCTATTTAGTACTATCAAACCAGCCCGACTTGGCACTGGTGCCACCATGGGTCTGGTCACCATCCTGCCTATCGTAGCTTTTCAGGAGCCAGCCGGTCACTCCCAGCCATAGGCCCCCAGACAAAAACCTCGGCCCGTTTCCCTGGCAAACAAAAGTAAGTTATCCCGCTTCTGGATGGCAGATTGCAGGAGCCACTTTTCACCATCAAACCAGCCCAACTTGGCACTGGTGCCACCTCTGGTCTGGGAACCATCCTGCGTATCGTGGATTCTAAGGAGCCAGCCGGCCACTCCCTGCCACAGGCCCCCAAACACAAACAACGGCGCTTTTCCCTGGATAACAAACTCGCCTGCCAACTTTTTGATGGCAGATTGCAGGAGCCACTTGGTACTATCAAACCAGCCCAACTTGGCACTGGTGCCACCATGGGTCTGGTCACCATCCTGCCTATCGTAGCTTTTCAGGAGCCAGGCGGTCACTCCCAGCCATAGGCCCTGAGACACAAACCTCGGCCCGTATCCCTGGCAAACAAAAGTAAGCTACCCCGCTTCTGGATGGCAGATTGCAGGAGCCACTTGGTACTATCAAACCAGCCCAACTTGGCACTGGTGCCACCTCTGGTCTGGGAACCATGCCGCGTATCGTGGATTCTAAGGAGCCAGCCGGCCACTCCCAGCCACAGGCCCCCAAACAGAAACAACGGCGCTTTTCCCTGGAAAACAAAACTCGCCTGCCAACTTTTTGATGGCAGATTGCAGGAGCCACTTGGTACTATCAAACCAGCCCGACTTGGCACTGGTGCCACCATGGGTCTGGTCACCATCCTGCCTATCGTGGATTCTAATTAGCCATCTGTCCACTCCCAGCCACAGGCCCCCAAACAAAAACAACGGCGCTTTTCCCTGGAAAACAAAACTCGTCTGCCAACTTTTTGATGGCAGATTGCAGGAGCCACTTGGTACTATCAAACCAGCCCAACTTGGCACTGGTGCCACCTTGGGTCTGGGAACCATGCTGCGTATCGTGGATTATAAGGAGCCAGCCGGCCACTCCCAGCCACAGGCCCCCAAACACAAACCACAGCGCTTTTCCCTGGAAAACAAAATTCGCCGGCCAACTTTTTGATGGCAGATTGCAGGAGCCACTTGGTACTATCAAATCAGCCCAACTTGGCACTGGTGCCACCATGGGTCTGGTCACCATCCTGCTTATCGTAGCTTTTCAGGAGCCAGCCGGTCACTCCCAGCCATAGGCGCCCAGACACAATGCTCTGCCCTTTTCCCTGGCAAACCAAAGTAAGCTGCCCCGCTTCTGGATGGCAGATTGCAGGAACCACTTGGTACTATAAAACCAGCCCGACTTGGCACTGGTGCCACCTCTGGTCTGGGAACCATGCTGCGTATCGTGGATTCTAAGGAGCCAGCCGGCCACTCCCAGCCACAGGCCCCCAAAAAAAATCAACGGCGCTTTTCCCTGGAAAACAAAACTCGCCTGCCAAAATTTTGATGGCAGATTGCAGGAGACACTTGGTACTATCAAACCAGCCCAACTTGAAACTGGTGCCACCATGGGTCTGGTCACCATCCTGCCTATCTTAGCTTTTCAGGAGCCAGCCGGTCACTCCCAGCCATAGGCCCCCAGACACAAAGCTCGGCCCGTTTCCCTGGCAAACAAAAGTAAGCTGCCCCGCTTCTGGATGGCAGATTGCAGGAGCCACTTGGTACTATCAAACCAGCCCAACTTGGCACTTGTGCCACCTTGGGTCTGGGAACCATCCTGCGTATCGTGGATTCTAAGGAGCCAGCCGGTCACTCCCAGCCACAGGCCCCCAAACACAAACCACAGCGCTTTTCCCTGGAAAACAAACCCGCCTGCCGACATTTTGATGGCAGATTGCAGGAGCCACTTGCTGCTATCAAATCAGCCCAACTTGGCACTGGTGCCACCATGGGTCTGGTCACCATCCTGCCTATCGTAGCTCTTCAGGAGCCAGCCGGTCACTCCCAGTCATAGGCCCCCAGACACAAAGCTCGGCCCGTTTCCCTGGCAAACAAAAGTAAGCTGCCCCGCTTCTGGATGGCAGATTGTAGGACGCACTTGGTACTATCAAACCAGCCCGACTTGGCACTGGTGCCGCCTTGGGTCTGGGAACCATCCTGCGTATCGTGGATTCTAAGGAGCCAGCCGGCCACTCCCAGCCATAGGCACCCAAACACAAACAACGGCGCTTTTCCCTGGAAAACAAAACTCGCCTGCCAACTTTTTGATGGCAGATTGCAGGAGCCACTTGGTACTATCAAACCAGCTCAACTTGGCACTGGTGCCACCATGGGTCTGCTCACCATCCTGCCTATCGTAGCTTTTCAGGAGCCAGCCGGTCACTCCAAGCCATAGGCCCCCAGACAAAAACCTCGGCCCGTTTCCCTGGCAAACAAAAGTAAGCTGCCCCGCTTCTGCATGGCAGATTGCAGGAGCTATTTAGTACTATCAAACCAGCCCGACTTGGCACTGGTGCCACCATGGGTCTGGTCACCATCCTGCCTATCGTAGCTTTTCAGGAGCCAGCCGGTCACTCCCAGCCATAGGCCCCCAGACAAAAACCTCGGCCCGTTTCCCTGGCAAACAAAAGTAAGTTATCCCGCTTCTGGATGGCAGATTGCAGGAGCCACTTTTCACCATCAAACCAGCCCAACTTGGCACTGGTGCCACCTCTGGTCTGGGAACCATCCTGCGTATCGTGGATTCTAAGGAGCCAGCCGGCCACTCCCTGCCACAGGCCCCCAAACACAAACAACGGCGCTTTTCCCTGGATAACAAACTCGCCTGCCAAATTTTGATGGCAGATTGCAGGAGCCACTTGGTACTATCAAACCAGCCCAACTTGGCACTGGTGCCACCATGGGTCTGGTCACCATCCTGCCTATCGTAGCTTTTCAGGAGCCAGCCGGTCACTCCCAGCCATAGGCCCTGAGACACAAACCTCGGCCCGTATCCCTGGCAAACAAAAGTAAGCTGCCCCGCTTCTGGATGGCAGATTGCAGGAGCCACTTGGTACTATCAAACCAGCCCAACTTGGCACTGGTGCCACCTCTGGTCTGGGAACCATGCCGCGTATCGTGGATTCTAAGGAGCCAGCCGGCCACTCCCAGCCACAGGCCCCCAAACAGAAACAACGGCGCTTTTCCCTGGAAAACAAAACTCGCCTGCCAACTTTTTCATGGCAGATTGCAGGAGCCACTTGGTACTATCAAATCAGCCCAACTTGGCACTGGTGCCACCATGGGTCTGGTCACCATCCTGCCTATCGTAGCTTTTCAGGAGCCAGGCGGTCACTCCCAGCCATAGGCCCCCAGACACAAACCTCGGCCCGTTTCCCTGGCAAACAAAAGTAAGCTACCCCGCTTCTGGATGGCAGATTGCAGGAACCACTTTGCACCATCAAACTAGCCCGACTTGGCACTGGTGCCACCTCTGGTCTGGGAACCATGCTGCGTATCGTGGATTCTAAGGAGCCATCCGTCCACTCCCAGACACAGGCCCCCAAACACAAACAACGGCGCTTTTCCCTGGAAAACAAAACTCGCCTGCCAACTTTTTGATGGCAGATTGCAGGAGCCACTTGGTACTATCAAACCAGCCCAACTTGGCACTGGTGCCACCATGGGTCTGGTCACCATCCTGCCTATCGTAGCTTTTCAGGAGCCAGCCGGTCACTCGCAGCCATAGGCCCCCAGACACAAACCTCGGCCCGTTTCCCTGGCAAACAAAAGTAAGCTGCCCCGCTTCTGGATGGCAGATTGCAGGACGCACTTGGTAGTATCAAACCAGCCCGACTTGGCACTGGTGCCACCTCTGGTCTGGGAACCATCCTGCGTATCGTGGATTCCTAGCAGCCAGCCGGCCACTCCCAGCCACAGGCCCCCAAACACAAACAACGGCGCTTTTCCCTGGAAAACAAAACTCGCCTGCCGACATTTTGATGGCAGATTGCAGGAGCCACTTGGTACTATCAAATCAGCCCAACTTGGCACTGGTGTCACCATGGGTCTGGTCACCATCCTGCCTATCGTAGCTTTTCAGGAGCCAGGCGGTCACTCCCAGCCATAGGCCCCCAGACACAAACCTCGGCCCGTTTCCCTGGCAAACAAAAGTAAGCTGCCCCGCTTCTGGATGGCAGATTGCAGGAACCACTTGGTATTATCAAACCAGCCCGACTTGGCACTGGTGCCACCTCTGGTCTGGGAACCATCCTGCGTATCGTGGTTCTAAGGAGCCATCCGTCCACTCCCAGCCACAGGCCCCCAAACACAAACAACGGCGCTTTTCCCTGGAAAACAAAACTCGCCTGCCAACTTTTTGATGGCAGATTGCAGGAGCCACTTGGTACTATCAAACCAGCCCAACTTGGCACTGGTGCCACCATGGATCTGGTCACCATCCTGCCTATCGTAGCTTTTCAGGACCTAGCCGGTCACTCCAAGCCATAGGCGCCCAGACAAAAAGCTCGGCCCGTTTCCCTGGCAAACAAAGTAAGCTGCCCCGCTTCTGGATGGCAGATTGCAGGACGCACTTGGTACTATCAAACCAGCCCGACTTGGCACTGGTGCCGCCTTGGGTCTGGGAACCATCCTGCGTATCGTGGATTCTAAGGAGCCAGCCGGTCACTCCCAGCCACAGGCCCCCAAACACAAACCACAGCGCTTTTCCCTGGAAAACAAAACTCGCCTGCCAATATTTTGATGGCAGATTGCAGGAGCCACTTGGTACTATCAAATCAGCCCAACTTGGCACTGGTGCCACCATGGGTCTGGTCACCATCCTGCCTATCGTAGCTTTTCAGGAGCCAGCCGGTCCCTCCCTGCCATAGGCCCCCAGAGAAAAACTTTGGCCCGTTTCCCTGGCAAACAAAAGTAAGCTGCCCCGCTTCTGGATGGCAGATTGCAGGAGCCACTTTGCACCATCAAACTAGCCCGACTTGGCACTGGTGCCACCTCAGGTCTGGGAACCATCCTGCGTATCGTTCATTCTAAGGAGCCAGCCGGCCACTCCAGCCACAGGCCCCCAGACACAAACAACGGCGCTTTTCCCTGGAAAACAAAACTCGCCTGCCAACTTTTAGATGGCAGATTGCAGGAGCCACTTGGTACTGTCAAATCAGCCCAACTTGGCACTGGTGCCACCATGGGTCTGGTCACCATCCTGCCTATCGTAGCTTTTCAGGACCTAGCAGGTCACTCCCAGCCATAGGCGCCCAGACACAAAGCTCGGCCCGTTTCCTTGGCAAACAAAAGTAAGCTGCCCCGCTTCTGGATGGCAGATTTCCGGAGCCACTTGGTACTATCAAACCATCCCGACTTGGCACTGGTGCCACCTCTGGTCTGGGAACCATGCTGCGTATCGTTCATTCTAAGGAGCCATCCGTCCACTCCCAGCCACAGGCCCCCAAACAAAAACAACGGCGCTTTTCCCTGGAAAACAAAACTCGCCTGCCAACATTTTGATGGCAGATTGCAGGAGCCACTTGCTACTATCAAATCAGCCCATCTTGGCACTGGTGCCACCATGGGTCTGGTCACCATCCTGCCTATCGTAGCTTTTCAGGAGCCAGCCGGTCACTCCAAGCCATAGGCCCCCAGACACAAACCTCGGCCCGTTTCCCTGGCAAAGAAAAATAAGCTACCCCGCTTCTGGATGGCACATTGCAGGAGCCACTTTGCACCATCAAACCAGCCCGACTTGGCACTGGTGCCACCTCTGGTCTGGGAACCATCCTGCGTATCGTGGATTCTAATTAGCCATCCGTCCACTCCCAGCCACAGGCCCCCAAACAAAAACAACGGCGCTTTTCCCTGGAAAACAAAACTCGCCTGCCAAATTTTGATGGCAGATTGCCGGAGCCACTGGGTACTATCAAACCAGCCCAACTTGACACTGGTGCCACCATGGGTCTGGTCACCATCCTGCCTATCGTAGCTTTTCAGGAGCCAGCCGGTCACTCCCAGCCATAGGCCCCCAGACAAAAAGCTCGGACCGTTTCCCTGGCAAACAAAAGTAAGTTATTCCGCTACTGGATGGCAGATTGCAGGAGCCACTTTTCACCATCAAACCAGCCCGACTTGGCACTGGTGCCACCTCTGGTCTGGGAACCATGCTGCGTATCGTGGATTCTAAGCAGCCAGCCGGCCACTCCCAGCCACAGGCCCCCAAACAAAAACAACGGCGCATTTCCCTGGATAACAAACTCGCCTGCCAACTTTTTGATGGCAGATTGCAGGAGCCACTTGGTACTATCAAACCAGCCCAACTTGGCACTGGTGCCACCATGGGTCTGGTCACCATCCTGCCTATCGTAGCTTTTCAGGAGCCAGCCGGTCACTCCCAGCCATAGGCCCCGAGACACAAACCTCGGCCCGTTTCCCTGGCAAACAAAAGTAAGCTACCCCGCTTCTGGATGGCAGATTGCAGGACGCACTTGGTACTATCAAACCAGCCCAACTTGGCACTGGTGCCACCTTGGGTCTGGGAACCATCCTGCGTATCGTGGATTCTAAGGAGCCAGCCGGTCACTCCCAGCCACAGGCCCCCAAACAGAAACCACAGCGCTTTTCCCTGGAAAACAAAACCCGCCTGCCGACATTTTGATGGCAGATTGCAGGAGCCACTTGCTACTATCAAATCAGCCCAACTTGGCACTGGTGCCACCATGGGTCTGGTCACCATCCTGCCTATCGTAGCTTTTCAGGAGCCAGCCGGTCACTCCCAGCCATAGGCCCCCAGACACAAAGCTCGGCCCGTTTCCCTGGCAAACAAAAGTAAGCTGCCCCGCTTCTGCATGGCAGATTATAGGAGTTATTTAGTACTATCAAACGAGCCCGACTTGGCACTGGTGCCACCTCAGGTCTGGGAACCATCCTGCGTATCGTGGATTCTAAGGAGCCAGCCGGCCACTCCCAGCCACAGGCCCCCAAACACAAACAACGGCGCTTTTCCCTGGAAAACAAAAATCGCCTGCGAAATTTTGATGGCAGATTGCAGGAGCCACTTGGTACTATCAAATCAGCCCAACTTGGGACTGGTGCCACCATGGGTCTGGTCACCATCCTGCCTATCGTAGCTTTTCAGGAGCCAGCCGGCCACTCCCAGCCATAGGCCCCCAGACAAAAACCTCGGCCCGTTTCCATGGCATACAAAAGTAAGCTGCCCTGCTTCTGGATGGCAGATTGCAGGAAACACTTGGTACTATCAAACCAGCAAAACTTGGCACTGGTGCCACCTTGGGTCTGGATACCATGCTGCGTATCGTGGATTCTAAGGAGCCAGCCGGCCACTCCCAGCCACAGGCCCCCAAACACAAACAACGGCGCTTTTCCCTGGGAAACAAAATTCTCCTGCCAACATTTTGATGGGAGATTGCAGGAGCCACTTGGTTTTATCAAATCAGACCAACTTGGCACTGGTGCCACCATGGGTCTGGTCACCATCCTGCCTATCGTAGCTTTTCAGGAGCCAGTCGGTCACTCCCAGCCATAGGCCCCCAGACACAAACCTCGGCCCGTTTCCCTGACAAACAAAAGTAAGTTATCCCGCTTCTGGATGGCAGATTCCAGGAGCCACTTGGTACTATCAAACCAGCCCGACTTGGCACTGGTGCCACCATGGGTCTGGTCACCATCCTGCCTATCGTGGATTCTAATTAGCCATCCGTCCACTCCCAGCCACAGGCCCCCAAACAAAACCAACGGCGCTTTTCCCTGGAAAACAAAACTCGTCTGCCAACTTTTTGATGGCAGATTGCCAGAGCCACTTGGTACTATCAAACCAGCCCAACTTGGCACTGGTGCCACCTTGGGTCTGGGAACCATGCTGCGTATCGTGGATTATAAGGAGCCAGCTGGCCACTCCCAGCCACAGGCCCCCAAACAAAAACCACAGCGCTTTTGCCTGGAAAACAAAATTCGCCGGCCAACTTTTTGATGGCAGATTGCAGGAGCCACTTGGTACTATCAAATCAGCCCAACTTGGCACTGGTGCCACCATGGGTCTGGTCACCATCCTGCTTATCGTAGCTTTTCAGGAGCCAGCCGGTCACTCCCAGCCATAGGCGCCCAGACACAATGCTCTGCCCTTTTCCCTGGCAAACCAAAGTAAGCTGCCCCGCTTCTGGATGGCAGATTGCAGGAACAACTTGGTACTATAAAACCAGCCCGACTTGGCACTGGTGCCACCTCTGGTCTGGGAACCATGCTGCGTATCGTGGATTCTAAGGAGCCAGCCGGCCACTCCCAGCCGCAGGCCCCCAAACAAAATCAACGGCGCTTTTGCCTGGAAAACAAAACTCGCCTGCCAAATTTTTGATGGCAGATTGCAGGAGCCACTTGGTACTATCAAACCAGCCCAACTTGACACTGGTGCCACCATGGGTCTGGTCACCATCCTGCCTATCTTAGCTTTTCAGGAGCCAGCCGGTCACTCCCAGCCATAGGCCCCCAGACACAAATCTCGGCCCGTTTCCCTGGCAAACAAAAGTAAGCTTCCCCGCTTCTGGATGGCAGATTGCAGGAGCCACTTGGTACTATCAAACCAGCCCAACTTGGCACTGGTGCCACCTTGGGTCTGGGAACCATCCTGCGTATCGTGGATTCTAAGGAGCCAGCCGGTCACTCCCAGCCACAGGCCCCCAAACACAAACCACAGCGCTTTTCCCTGGAAAACAAACCCGCCTGCCGACATTTTGATGGCAGATTGCAGGAGCCACTTGCTGCTATCAAATCAGCCCAACTTGGCACTGGTGCCACCATGGGTCTGGTCACCATCCTGCCTATCGTAGCTTTTCAGGAGCCAGCCGGTCACTCCCAGCCATAGGCCCCCAGACACAAAGCTCGGCCCGTTTCCCTGGCAAACAAAAGTAAGCTGCCCCGCTTCTGGATGGCAGATTGTAGGACGCACTTGGTACTATCAAACCAGCCCGACTTGGCACTGGTGCCACCTCTGGTCTGGGAACTATGGTGCGTATCGTGGATTCTAAGGAGCCAGTCGGCCACTCCCAGCCATAGGCACCCAAACACAAACAACGGCGCTTTTCCCTGGAAAACAAAACTCGCCTGCCAACTTTTTGATGGCAGATTGCAGGAGCCACTTGGTACTATCAAACCAGCTCAACTTGGCACTGGTGCCACCATGGGTCTGCTCACCATCCTGCCTATCGTAGCTTTTCAGGAGCCAGACGGTCACTCGCAGCCATAGGCCCCCAGACAAAAACCTCGGCCTGTTTCCCTGGCAAACAAAAGTAAGCTGCCCCGCTTCTGCATGGCAGATTGCAGGAGCTATTTAGTACTATCAAACCAGCCCGACTTGGCACTGGTGCCACCTCAGGTCTGGGAACCATCCTGCGTATCGTGGATTCTAAGGAGCCAGCCGGCCACTCCCACCCACAGGCCCCCAAACACAAACAACGGCGCTTTTCCCTGGAAAACAAAACTCGCCTGCCAAATTTTGACGGCAGATTGCAGGAGCCACTTGGTACTATCAAATCAGCCCAACTTGAGACTGGTGCCACCATGGGTCTGGTCACCATCCTGCCTATCGTAGCTTTTCAGGAGCCAGCCGGTCACTCCCAGCCATAGGCCCCCAGACAAAAACCTCGGCCCGTTTCCCTGACAAACAAAAGTAAGTTATCCCGCTTCTGGATGGCAGATTCCAGGAGCCACTTGGTACTATCAAACCAGCCCGACTTGGCACTGGTGCCACCATGGGTCTGGTCACCATCCTGCGTATCGTGGATTCTAATTAGCCATCCGTCCACTCCCAGCCACAGGCCCCCAAACAAAAACAACGGCGCTTTTCCCTGGAAAACAAAACTCGTCTGCCAACTTTTTGATGGCAGATTGCCAGAGCCACTTGGTACTATCAAACCAGCCCAACTTGGCACTGGTGCCACCTTGGGTCTGAGATCCATGCTGCGTATCGTGGATTATAAGGATCCAGCCGGCCACTCCCAGCCACAGGCCCCCAAACACAAACCACAGCGCTTTTCCCTGGAAAACAAAACTCGCCTGCCAACTTTTTGATGGCAGATTGCAGGAGCCACTTGGTACTATCAAATCAGCCCAACTTGGCACTGGTGCCACCATGGGTCTGGTCACCATCCTGCTTATCGTAGCTTTTCAGGAGCCAGCCGGTCACTCCCAGCCATAGGCGCCCAGACACAATGCTCTGCCCTTTTCCCTGGCAAACCAAAGTAAGCTGCCCCGCTTCTGGATGGCAGATTGCAGGAACCACTTTTCACCATCAAATAGCCCGACTTGGAACTGGAGCCACCTCTGGTCTGGGAACCATGCTGTGTATCGTGGATTCTAAGGAGCCAGCCGGCCACTCCCAGCCACAGGCCCCCAAACACAAACAACGGCGCTTTTCCCTGGAAAACAAAACTCGCCTGACAACTTTTTGATGGCAGATTGCAGGAGCCACTTGCTACTATCAAATCAGCTCAACTTGGCACTGGTGCCACCATGGGTCTGGTCACCATCCTGCCTATCGTAGCTTTTCAGGAGCCAGCCGGTCACTCCCAGCCATAGGCTCCCAGACCAAAACCTCGGCCCGTTTCCCTGGCAAACAAAAGTAAGCTGCCCCGCTTCTGGATGGCAGATTGCAGGAACCACTTGGTACTATAAAACCAGCCCGACTTGGCACTGGTGCCACCTCTGGTCTGGGAACCATGCTGCGTATCGTGGATTCTAAGGAGCCAGCCGGCCACTCCCAGCCAAAGGCCCCCAAACACAAACAACGGCGCTTTTCCCTGGAAAACAAAACTCGCCTGCCAACGTTTTGATGGCAGATTGCAGGAGCCACTTGGTACTATCAAACCAGCCCAACTTGGCACTGGTGCCACCATGGGTCTGGTCACCATCCTGCCTACCTTAGCTTTTCAGGACCTAGCCGGTCACTCCCAGCCATAGGCCCCCAGACACAAATCTCGACCCGTTTCCCTGGCAAACAAAAGCAAGCTGTCCCGCTTCTGGATGGCAGATTGTAGGACGCACTCGGTACTATCAAACCAGCCCGACTTGGCACTGGTGCCACCTCTGGTCTGGGAACCATCCTGCGTATCGTGGATTCTAAGGAGCCAGCCGGCCACTCCCAGACATAGGCACCCAAACACAAACAACGGCGCTTTTCCCTGGAAAACAAAACTCGCCTGCCAACATTTTGATGGCAGATTGCAGGAGCCACTTGGTGCTATCAAACCAGCCCAACTTGGCACTTGTGCCACCATGGGTCTGCTCACCATTCTGCCTATCGTAGCTTTTCAGGAGCCAGCCGCTCACTCCCAGCCATAGGCCCCCAGACAAAAAGCTCGGCCCGTTTCCCTGGCAAACAAAAGTAAGCTGCCCCGCTTCTGGATGGCAGATTGCAGGACGCACTTGGTACTATCAAACCAGCCCGACTTGGCACTGGTGCCACCTCAGGTCTGGGAACCATCCTGCGTAGCGTGGATTCTAAGGAGCCAGCCGGCCACTCCCAGCCACAGGCCCCCAAACACAAACAACGGCGCTTTTCCCTGGAAAACAAAACTCGCCTGCCGACATTTTGATGGCAGATTGCAGGAGCCACTTGGTACTATCAAACCAGCCCAACTTGGCACTGGTGCCACCATGGGTCTGGTCACCATCCTGCCTATCGTAGCTTTTCAGGAGCCAGCCGGTCACTCCCAGCCATAGGCCCCGAGACACAAACCTCGGCCCTTTTCCCTGGCAAACAAAAGTAATCTGCCCCGCTTCTGGATGGCAGATTGCAGGAGCCACTTTGCACCATCATACTAGCCCAACTTGGCACTGGTGCCACCTTGGGTCTGGGAACCATCCTGCGTATCGTGGATTCTAAGGAGCCAGCCGGCCACTCCCAGCCACAGGCCCCCAAACACAAACAACGGCGCTTTTCCCTGGAAAACAAAACTCGCCTGCCAAATTTTGACGACAGATTGCAGGAGCCACTTGGTACTATCAAATCAGCCCAACTTGGGACTGGTGCCACCATGGGTCTGGTCACCATCCTGCCTATCGTAGCTTTTCAGGAGCCAGCCGGTCACTCCCAGCCATAGGCCCCCAGACAAAAACCTCGGCCCGTTTCCCTGGCAAACAAAAGTAAGCTGCCCCGCTTCTGGATGGCAGATTGCAGGAACCACTTTTTACTATCAAACCAGCCCGACTTGGCACTGGTGCCACCTTGGGTCTGGATACCATGCTGCGTATCGTGGATTCTAAGGAGCCAGCCGGCCACTCCCAGCCACAGGCCCCCAAACACAAACAACGGCGCTTTTCCCTGGAAAACAAAACTCTCCTGCCAACTTTTTGATGGCAGATTGCAGGAGCCACTTGGTTTTATCAAATCAGCCCAACTTGGCACTGGTGCCACCATGGGTCTGGTCACCATCCTGCCTATCGTAGCTTTTCAGGAGCCAGCCGGTCACTCGCAGCCATAGGGCCCCAGACAAAAAGCTCGGCCCGTTTCCCTGGCAAACAAAAGTAAGCTACCCCGCTTCTGGATGGCAGATTGCAGGAGCCACTTTGCACCATCAAACTAGCCCGTCTTGGCAGTGGTGCCACCTCTGGTCTGGGAACCATCCTGCGTATCGTGGATTTTAAGGAGCCAGTCGGCCACTCCCCGCCATACGCCTCCAAACACAAACAACGGTCCGTTTCCCTGGCAAAGAAAAGTAAGCTGCCCAGCTTCTGGATGTCAGATTGGAGGAACCACTTGTTGCCAAGTTGGGGTGGTTTGATAGTACAAAGTGGCTCCTGCAATCTTCCATCAAAAAGTTGGCAACGAGTTTTGTTTTCCAGGGAAAAGCGCCGTTGTTTGTGTTTGGGGGCCTGTGGCTGGGAGTGGCCAGCTGTCTCCTTAGAATCCACGATACGCAGGATGGGTCCCAGACCAGAGGTGGCACCAGTGCCAAGTCGGGCTGGTTTGATGGTGCAAAGTGACTCCTGCAATCTGCCATCCAGAAGCGGGGTAGCTTACTTTTGTTTGCCAGGGAAACGGGCAGAGCTTTGTGTCTGGGGGCCTATGGCTGGGAGTGACCGGCTGCCTCCTGAAAAGCTACGATAGGCAGGATGGTGACCAGACCCATGGTGGCACCAGTGCCAAGTTGGGCTGGTTTGATAGTACCAAGTGGCTCCTTCAATCTGCCATCAAAAAGTTGGCAGGTGAGTTTTGTTTTCCAGGGAAAAGCGCAGTTGTTTGTGTTTGGGGGCCTGTGGCTGGGAGTGGCCAGCTGGCTCCTTAGAATCCACGATACGCAGGATGGTTCCCAGACCAGAGGTGGCACCAGTGCCAAGTCGGGCTGGTTTGATGGTACAAAGTGGCTCCTGCAATCTGCCATCCAGAAGCGGGGCAGCTTACTTTTGTTTGCCAGGGAAACGGGCCGAGGTTTGTGTCTGGGGGCCTATGGCTGGGAGTGACCGGCTGGCGCCTGAAAAGCTACGATAGGCAGGATGGTGACCAGACCCATGGTGGCACCAGTGCCAAGTTGGGCTGGTTTGATAGTACCAAGTGGCTCCTGCAATCTGCCATCAAAAAGTTGGCAGGCCAGTTTTGTTTTCCAGGGAAAAGCGCCGTTGTTTGTGTTTGGAGGCCTGTGGCTGGGAGTGGCCGGCTGCCTCCTTTGAACCCAGGATACGCAGGATGGTTCCCAGAGCCAAGGTGGCGCCAGTGCCAAGTTGGGCTGGTTTGATAGTACCAAGCGGCTCCTGCAATCTGCCATCCAGAAGCGGGACAGCTTAATTTTGTTTCCCAGGGAAACGGGCCGAGGTATTTGTCTGGGGGCCTATGGCTGGGAGTGACTGGCTGGCTACTGAAAAGCTACGATAGGCAGGATGGTTACCAAACTCATGGTGGCACCAGTGCCAGGTTGGGCTGGTTTGATAATACTAAATAGCTCCTGCAATCTGCCATCCAGACGGGGGGCAGCGGATTTTTGTTTGCTGCAGAAAAGTTCCGTGGTTTTTTTTTGGGGGTATATGGCTGGACGCGGGCGGCTGGCTCCTTAAAAGATCGATACGCAGGATTGTTCCCTGACCCAAGGTGGCATCAGTGCCAAGTCGGGCTGTTTTCGTAGTACCAAGTGCGTCCTGCAATTTGCCATCCAGAAGAGGGGCAGTTGAGTTTTTTTTGCCAGAGAAAAGGGCCGTGGTATATGTTTGGGGGCATATGGTTGAGAGTGGCCGGCTGGCCCCTGAAAATCCACGATAGGCAGGATGGTTCCCAGAACCAAGGTGGCACCAGTGCCATGTTGGCCTGGTTTGATAGTACCATGTGGCTCCTGCAATCTGCCATCCAGAAGCGGGGCTGCTTACTTTTGTTTGCCAGGGAAACGGGCCGAGATATTTGTCTGGGGGCCTATGGCTGGGAGTGAGCGGCTGGCTCCTGAAAAGCTACGATAGGCAGGATGGTGACCAGACCCATGGTGGCACCAGTGCCAAGTTGGGCTGGTTTGATAGTACCAAGTGGCTCCTGCAATCTGCCATCAAAAAGTTGGCAGGCGAGTTTTGTTTTCCAGGGAAAAGCGCCGTTGTTCTTGTTTAGAGGCCTGTGGCTGGGAGTGGCCGGCTGCCTCCTTTGAACCCAGGATACGCAGGATGGTTCCCAGACCCAAGGTGGCACCAGTGCCAAGTTGGGCTGGTTTGATAGTACCAAGTGGCTCCTGCAATCTGCCATCCAGAAGCGGGACAGCTTACCTTTGTTTCCCAGGGAAACGGGCCGAGGTATTTGTCTGGGGGCCTATGGCTGGGAGTGACCAGTTGGCTACTGAAAAGCTACGATAGGCAGGATGGTTACCAGACTCATGGTGGCACCAGTGCCAAGTCGGGCTGGTTTGATAATACTAAATAGCTCCTGAAATCTGCCATTCAGACGCGGGGCAGCGGATTTTTGTTTGCTGGAGAAAAGTTCCGTGGTTTTTTTTTGGGGGTATATGGCTGGACGTGGCCGGCTGGCTCCTTAAAATGATCGATACGCAGGATTGTTCCCTGACCCAAGGTGGCATCACTGCCAAGTCGGGCTGTTTTCGTAGTACCAAGTGCGTCCTGCAATTTGCCATCCAGAAGAGGGGCAGTTGAGTTTTGTTTGCCAGAGCAAAGGGCCGTGGTATGTGTTTGGGGGCATATGGCTGAGAGTGGCCGGCTGGCCCCTGAAAATCCACGATAGGCAGGATGGTTCCCAGAGCCAAGGTAGCACCAGTGCCAGGTTGGCCTGGTTTGATAGTACCATGTGGCTCCTGCAATCTGCCATCCAGAAGCGGGGCAGCTTACTTTTGTTTGCCAGGGAAACGGGCCGAGATATTTGTCTGGGGGCCTATGGCTGGGAGTGACCGGCTGGCTCCTGAAAAGCTACGATAGGCAGGATGGTGACCAGACCCAAAGTGGAACCAGTACCAAGTTGGGCTGGTTTGATAGTACCAAGTGGCTCCTGCAATCTGCCATCAAAAATTTGGCAGGCGAGTTTTGTTTTCCAGGGAAAAGCGCCGTTGTTTAGAGGCCTGTGGCTGGGAGTGGCCGCCTGTCCTCGTAGAATCTACGTTACGCAGCATGGTTCCCAGAGCCAAGGTGGCACCAGGGCCAAGTCGGGCAGGTTTGATAGTACCAAATGCATCCTGCAATCTGCCATCCAAAAGCGGGGCAGTTTACTTTTGTTTGCCAGGGAAACGGGCCGAGGTTTTTGTCTGGGGGCCTATGGCAGGGAGTGACCGTCTGGCTCCTGAAAAGCTACGATAGGCAGGATGTTTACCAGACCCATGGTGGCACCAGTGCCAAGTTGGCTGATTTGATAGTACCAAGTGGCTCCTGCAATCTGCCATCCAGAATCGGGGCAGCTTACTTTTGTTTTCCAGGGAAACGGGCCGAGGTTTGTGTCTGGGGGTCTATGGCTGGGAGTGACCGGCTGGCTCCTGAAAAGCTACGATAGGCAGGATGGTGACCAGACCCATGGTGGCACCAGTGCCAAGTTGGGCTGGTTTTATAGCACCAAGTGGCTCCTGCAATCTGCCATCAAAATGTTGGCAGGCGATTTTTGTTTTCCAGGGAAAAGCGCCGTTGTTTGTGTTTGGGCGCCTGTGGCTCAGAGTGGCCGGGTGGCTGCTTAGAATCCACGATAAGCCGGATGGTTCCCAGACCCAAGGCGGCACCAGTGCCAAGTCGGGCTGGTTTGACACTACCACGTGGCTCCTGCAATCTGCCATCCAGAATCGGGGCAGCTTAATTTTGTTTGCCAGGGAAACGGTCCGAGGTTTGTGTCTGGGGGCCTATGGCTGGGAGTGACCGGCTGGCTCCTGAAATGCTACAATAGGCAGGATGGTTCCCAGACCCATAGTGGCACCAGTGCCAAGTTGGGATGATTTGATAGTACCAAGTGGCTCCTGCAATCTGCCATCAAAAAGCTGGCAGGCGAGTTTTGTTTTCCAGGGAAAAGCGCCGTTGTTTGTGTTTGGGGGCCTGTGGCTGGGAGTGGCCGGCTGGCTCCTTAGAATCCACGATATGCAGGATTGTTCCCAGACCCAAGGTGGCACCAGTGCCAAGTCGGGCTGGTTTGATGGTGCAAAGTGGCTCCTGCAATCTGCCATCCAGACGCGGGGCAGCGGATTTTTGTTTCCATGAGAAATGGTCCGTGGTTTGTTTTTGGGGGTATATGGCTGGGCCTGGCCGGCTGGCTCCTTAAAAAGCTCGATATGCAGGATGGTTCCCTGACACAAGGTGGCACCAGTGCCACGTTGGGCAGTTTTCGTAGTACAAAGTGCGTCCTAAAATTTGCCATCCAGAAGAGGGGCAGTTGAGTTTTGTTTGCCAGAGAAAAGGGCCGTGGTTTGTTTTTGGGGGCATATGGCTGATAGTGGCCGGCTGGCCCCTGAAAATCCACAATAAGCAGGATGGTTCCCACACCAGAGGTGTCACCAGTGCCAAGTCGGGGTGGTTTGATAGTACTAAATAGCTCCTGCAATCTGCCATGCAGAAGCGGGGCAGCTTACTTTTGTTTCCCAGGGAAACGGGCCGAGGTTTGTGTCTGGGGGCCTATGGCTGCGAGTGACCGGCTGGCTCCTGAAAAGCTACGATAGGCAGGATGGTGACCAGACCCATGGTGGCACCAGTGCCAAGTTGGGCTGGTTTGATAGTACCAAGTGGCTCTGGCAATCTGCCATCAAAAAGTTGGCAGGCGAGTTTTGTTTTCCAGGGAAAAGCGCCGTTGTTTGTGTTTGGGGGCCTGTGGCTGGGAGTGGCTAGCTGGCTCCTTAGAACCCACGATACGCAGGATGGTTCCCAGACCAGAGGTGGCACCAGTGCCAAGTTGGGCTGGTTTGATGGTGCAAAGTGGCTCCTGCAATCTGCCATCCAGAAGCGGGGTAGCTTACTTTTGTTTGCCAGGGAAACGGGCCGAAATATTTGTCTAGGGGCCTCTGGCTGGGGGTGACTGGGTGGCACCTGAAAAGCTACGATAGGCAGGATGGTGACCAGACCCATGGTGGCACCAGTGCCAAGTTCGGCTGATTTGATAAAACCAAGTGGCTCCTGCAATCTGCCATCAAATGTTTGGCAGGCGAGTTTTGTTTTCCAGGGAAAAGCACCGTTGTGTGTGTTTTGGGGCCTGTGGCTGGGAGTGGCCAGCTGGCTCCTTAGAATCCACGATACGCAGGATGGTTCCCAGACCCAAGGTGGCACCAGTGCCAAGTCGGGCTGGTTTGATAGTACCAAGTGGTTCCTGCAATCTGCCATCCAGAAGCGGGGCAGCTGAATTTTGTTTGCCAGAGAAAAAGGCTGTTGTTTGTGTTTCGGGGCCTGTGGCTGGCAGTGGCCGGCTGGCTCCTGAAAATCCATGATACGCAGCATGGTTCCCAGACCCAAGGTGGCACCAGTGCCAAGTAGGGCTGGTTTCATAGTACCCAGTGGCTCCTGCAATCTCCCATCAGGAAGAGGGGCAGTTGAGTTTTGTTTTCCAGAGAAAAGGGCCGTGGTTTGTGTTTGGGGCCTATGGCTGAGAGTGACCGGCTGGCCCCTGAAAATCCACGATAGGAAGGATGGTTCCCAGATCCAAGGTGGCAGCAGTGCCATGTTGTGCTGGTGTGATAGTCCCAAGTGGCTCCTGCAATCTGCCATCCAGAAGCGGGGCAGCTGAATTTTGTTTGCCAGAGAAAAATGCTGTGGTTTGTGTTTGGGGGCCTGTGGCTGGGAGTGGCCGGCTGGCTCCTGAAAATCCATGATACGCAGCATGGTTCCCAGACCCAAGGTGGCACCAGTGCCAAGTGGGGCTGGTTTCACAGTGTCAAGTGCCTCCTGCAATCTCCCATCCAGAAGCGGGGCAGCTGAGTTTTGTTTGCCTGTGAAACGGGCCGTTGTTTTTGATTGGGGTCTGTGGCCGAGAGTGTTCGGCTGGCTCCTGACAACCCACAATACGCAGGATGTTTCCCAGACCCAAGGTGGCACCAGTGCCAAGTCGGGCTGGTTTGATAGTACCAAGTGGCTCCTGCAATCTGCCATCCAGAAGCGGTGCAGTTGAGTGTTGTTTGCCAGAGAAAAGGGCCGTGGGTTTTGTTTGGGGGCATATGGCTGGGAGTGGCCGGCTGTCTCATTATAAAGATCGATACGCAGGATGGTTCCCAGACCCAAGGTGGCACCAGTGCCAAGTAGGGCTGTTTTTATAGTACCAAGTGCGTCCTGCAATTTGCCATCCAGAAGAGGGGCAGTTGAGTTTTGTTTGCCAGAGAATAGCGCCGTTGTTTGTGTTTGGGGGCTTGTGGCTGGGAGTGGCCGACTGGCGCCTTAGAATCTGTGTTACGCAGCATGGTTCCCAGACCAGAGGTGGCACCAGTGCCAAGTTGGGCTGGTTTGATAGTACCATGTGGCTCCTGCAATCTGCCATCCAGAAGCGGGGCAGCTTACTTTTGTTTGCCAGTGAAACGGGCCGAGGTTTGTGACTTGGGACCTATGGCTGGGAGTGGCCGTCTGGCTCCTTTGAACCCACGATACGCAGGATGGTTCCCAGACCCAAGGTGGCACCAGTGCCAAGTCGGGCTGGTTTGATACTACCAAGTGCGTCCTGCAATCTGCCATCCAGAAGCGGGGCAGCTTAATTTTGCTTGCCAGGGAATCGGGCCGTGGGTTTTGTATGGGGGCCTATGGCTGAGAGTGGCCGGCTGGCTCCTGAAAATCCACGCTAGGCAGCATGGTTCCCAGATGCAAGCTGGCACCAGTGCCAAGTCGGGCTGGTTTGATGGTGCAAAGTGGCTCCTGCAATCTGCCATCCAGAAGCGGGGCAGCTGATTTTTGTTTGCCAGAGAAAAATTCCGTGGATTGTTTTTGGGGGCATATTGCTGGGAGTGGCCGGCTGGCTCCTTAAAATGCTCGATACGCATGATGGTTCCCAGGCCCAAGGTGTCACCACTACCAAGTCGGCCTGCGGTTTTAGTATCAAGTTCATCCTGCAATTTGCCATCCAGAAGAGGGGCAGTTGAGTTTTGTTGGCCAGAGAAACGGGCCGAGGTTTCTGTTTGGGGACATATGGCTGAGAGTGGCCGGGTGGCCCCTGAATATCCACGATACACAGCATGGTTCCCAGATCCAAGGTGGCACCAGTGCCAAGTTGGGCTGGTTTGATAGTACCAAGTGTCTCCTGCAATCTGCCATCCAGAAGCGGGGCAGCTTACTTTTGTTTGCCAGAGAAATAGGCCTAGGTTTTTGTCTGGGGGCCTGTGGCTAGGAGTGGCCGGCTGGCTCCTAAGAATCCACGATACGCAGGATGTTTCCCAGACCCAAGGTGGCACCAGTGCCAAGTTGGGCTGGTTTGATAGTACCAAGTGGCTCCTGCAAACTCCATCAAAATGTTGGCAGACGTGTTTTGTTTTCCAGGGAACAGCGCCGTTGATTTTGTTTGGGGGCCTGTGGCTGGGAGTGGCCGGCTGGCTCCTTAGAATCCACGATACGCAGGATGGTTCCCAGACCCAAGGTGGCACCAGTGCCAAGTCGGGCTGGTTTGATTACACCAAATGGCTCCTGCAATCTGCCATCCAGAAGTGAGGCAGCTGAGTTTGGTTTGCCAGAATAAAGGGCCGTGGTTTTTGTTGGGGGCCTGTGGCTGGGAGTAGCCGGCTGGCTCCTTAAAATCCACGATAGGCTGGATGGTTCCCAGACCCAAGGTGGCACCAGTGCCAAGTCGGGCTGGTTTGATAGTACCAAGTGGCTCCTGCAATCTGCCATCCAGAAGCGGTGCAGTTGAGTTTTGTTTGCCAGAGAAAAGGGCCGTGGGTTGTGTTTGGGGGCATATGGCTGGGAGTGGCCGGCTGTCTCATTAAAAAGACCGATACGCAGGATGGTTCCCAGACCCAAGGTGGCACCAGTGCCAAGTAGGGCTGTTTTTATAGTACCAAGTGCGTCCTGCAATTTGCCATCCAGAAGAGGGGCAGTGGAGTTTTGTTTGCCAGAGAATAGCGCCGTTGTTTGTGTTTGGGGGCTTGTGACTGGGAGTGGCCGACTGGCGCCTTAGAATCTGTGTTACGCAGCATGGTTCCCAGACCCAAGGTGGCACCAGTGCCAAGTTGGGCTGGTTTGATAGTACCAAGTGGCTCCTGCAATCTGCCATCAAAAAGTTGTCAGGCGAGTTTTGTTTTCCAGGGAAAAGCGCCGTTGTTTGTATTTGGGGGCCTGTGGCTGGGAGTGGCCGGCTGGCTCCTTTGAACCCACGATACGCAGGATGGTTCCCAGACCCAAGGTGGCACCAGTGCCAAGTCGGGCTGGTTTGATACTACCAAGTGCGTCCTGCAATCTGCCATCCAGAAGCGGGGCAGCTTAATTTTGTTTGCCAGGGAAACGGGCCGTGGGTTTTGTTTGGGGGCCTATGGCTGAGAGTGGCCGGCTGGCTCCTGAAAATCCACGCTAGGCAGCATGCTTCCCAGATGCAAGGTGGCACCAGTGCCAAGTCGGGCTGGTTTGATGGTGCAAAGTGGCTCCTGCAATCTGCCATCCAGAAGCGGGGCAGCTGATTTTTGTTTGCCAGAGAAAAATTCCGTGGATTGTTTTTGGGGGCATATTGCTGGGAGTGGCCGGCTGGCTCCTTAAAATGCTCGATACGCATGATGGTTCCCAGGTCCAAGGTGTCACCACTACCAAGTCGGCCTGCGGTTTTAGTATCAAGTTCATCCTGCAATTTGCCATCCAGAAGAGGGGCAGTTGAGTTTTGTTTGCCAGAGAACAGGGCCGAGGTTTCTGTTTGGGGATATATGGCTGAGAGTGGCCGGCTGGCCCCTGAATATCCACGATACACAACATGGTTCCCAGATCCAAGGTGGCACCAGTGCCAAGTTGGGCTGGTTTGATAGTCCCAAGTGTCTCCTGCAATCTGCCATCCAGAAGCGGGGCAGCTTACTTTTGTTTGCCAGAGAAATAGGCCTAGGTTTTTGTTTGGGGGCCTGTGGCTAGGAGTGGCCGGCTGGCTCCTAAGAATCCACGATACGCAGGATGTTTCCCAGACCCAAGGTGGCACCAGTGCCAAGTCGGGCTGGTTTGATAGTCCCAAGTGGCTCCTGCAAACTGCCATCCAGAAGCGGGGCCGCTGAGTTTTGTTTGCCAGGGAAATGGGCCGTTGTTTGTGTTTGGGGGCCTGTGGCTGGGAGTGTTCGGCTGGTTCCTGAATATGTACGATACGCAGGATTGTTCCCAGACCCAAGGTGGCACCAGTGCCAAGTCGGGCTGGTTTGATGGTGCAAAGTGGCTCCTGCAATCTGCCATCCAGACGCGGGGCAGCGGATTTTTTTTTCCATGAGAAATGGTCCGTGGTTTGTTTTTGGGGGTATATGGCTGGGGCTGGCCGGCTGGCTCCTTAAAAAGCTCGATATGCAGGATGGTTCCCTGACACAAGGTGGCACCAGTGCCACAACGGGCGGTTTTCGTAGTACAAAGTGCGTCCTAAAATTTGCCATCCAGAAGAGGGGCAGTTGAGTTTTGTTTGCCAGAGAAAAGGTCCGTGGTTTGTTTTTGGGGGCATATGGCTGAGAGTGGCTGGCTGGCCCCTGAAAATCCACGATACACAGGATGGTTCCCAGATCCAAGGTGGCACCTGTGCCAAGTCGGGCTGATTTGATAGTACTAAGTAGCTCCTGCAATCTGCCATCCAGAAGCGGGGCAGCTTACTTTTGTTTGCCAGGTAAACGGGCCGAGGTTTGTGTTTGGGGGCCTATGGCTGAGAGTGACCGGCTGGCTCCTGAAAAGCTACAATAGGCAGGATGGTGACCAGACCCATGGTGGCACCAGTGCCAAGTTGGGCTGGTTTGATAGTACCAAGTGGTTCCTGCAATCTGCCATCCAGAAGCAGGGCAGCTGAGTTTTGTTTGCCAGAGAAAAGGGCCTTGGTTTGTGTTTTTGGGGGCATATGGCTGGGTGTGGCCAGCTGGCTCCTTAAAATGCACGATATGCAACATGGCTCCCAGACCCAAGGTGGCACCAGTGCCAAGTTGGGCTGGTTTGATAGTATCAAGTGGCTCCTGCAATCTTCCATGATCACGTGGAGAAATACTTTCTGGTTTCAGCCTCATGCTCTTTCTTTTCTCCCTCAACTTCTCTATCACCTCTCATCTGGTTCACATGCGCTGTCTTCAAGGTCCACAGGCTACTTTTCACAGAATCTTCTGGCCTGATGAAGTAAGAATGATGAATAGAACAGAGCTGGGATCTATTTTCCAGTTTGGATAAAATGCATTCTGCACACAAATCCAAGGAGAACGGGCTGCCCCGATGCCCAGAAAATCTTTCACTCCTGCTAGTGTTCTACGTCAACCGCAACTTAGTCTGAAAGAAAAGCTTTTTCTCTGAGAGCATCTGAGAGGTTTGCATGAAGCACTGATATCTGACATATGCAATTTTGAATAGGAGAGGAAAAAGAAAATGGCAAGGAGTTTTTAATTTTAGTGGTTTCAATTTTAATTTCCGTGCACTTTTTCAAAACTTGTCAGCTCAAATGCCCATCAACATCTTTTAGTCATCTGTAAGTCAGTATTCATATAAAATGTGCTTCAAATCCAAAGAATTTCAAATTTGCACTCCAAGCTTCTATGCCTAGATTTATGATTTCCTACACATATTAGATGAAAGGAAGGCCTTTTTTACTGTGGGAGTGCTGGAACACTGGAACAGGTTGCCCAGAGAAGTTGTGGGTGTCCCATCCCTGAAAGTATTCAAGGTCACCTTGGACGGGGCTTGGAGCAGCAACAAAGGAGAAGCTTGATGGTAGAGAAACAAAGTCGGACTATAGAAGAAACTCGGATTGAACTATAGGATCAAGTTTTCTCTCAGCTCTTGGGGTAAATTCAAAGTTGTACAAAATGACATTTATCTGTGCTATTCACTACTGTAACAGAAAGTTTCATGAAAACTGTACAGAAGATAGTAAATTTTAAAAGAGATAAGAATTACAGCATAAAATCCATGGGATAGGTTACAACATGAGACACTCTCTAAGAGAAAATCTCTTTGTTTCAGCACTTCATCGGGGTAAGATTTCATGAAGTGCCAAAGAAGGCGGCAAAATATCATTCGGGACATTATTTACTGGAATTCAGCCTGGCCATTAGTAGGAACTGCCTTTGAACATATCATGTAGATATACCACACACACTTTCCCTTCACTGAAAAATTACTGTTTACAACAAATAAGCAATTGACGATCAAAATTGATTGAAAGCATCTTAAACATGTCAAGTATTTCATTGTAGATGATCTGTGATCCAAATGCTTCTTCCACCTTCGAGAGGGACAGAAGAATTCTTCCATATCATGATGGTTTAAAATTGTATCAACCAATGTTTTCTGCTGAAAAGATATCATCTATTTTTTTCTATTTTTGGAAGAAAATATTCCTAGACATACAACAGGTGAGAACTAAGTAATTTTAAAGAAACAAATGAAATGAAAATATTCTGTAAATAGAATGAAATGAAAAGCTGTGTTTTAAATAGGAGCTAAATATTAAACAGAATTTTTGTACCAGGCATTTGAATTACTGCACCAGCTCTTTTGCCCATCAAGAGAGGCATTTAGCATTTCAGTCTTTTCCAAGGTGTTCATGATCTGCTATGCTGATCTCTGTGTGTGCCTAGGTGTGTGTGGAGGGGGGGGCATATGAAGGGGAGTGTGTATGTTTGCTTTACAATTGTTGTGGCAGATTCATGCCTCAGCTCCACATTTTGTTTTAAAAAGGTCACACCGAGTGGATATGAAGTTTACTATCAACAAGAGATCGATTCCCAAATCATCCATTTGACTCTCCCTTATAAATCATGTGCTTTGTTGCATATTTTATCAAATATACTTTCAAGCCAGATGGAGGAAGGAGGATGTGGGAATCCCTCCACCATCTTGCAACTTTTATGTAAGTAGGTTTTCAAGAAAATCATCATTTCTCTTTTAAATATGTCTGGAACAGGCATGATGGTAGTGTCAACCTGTTGGAGTTTTTGTTGCTGGAAGAAGTTGTACAAAAGGATTGGTTTTTACATTGACCAGTTACTGAATCAAGCGCAGGAATACATTGGAAATTTAGCTGGGGGTTCCTTTTCCCAGCAGACTACTTCTAGAACGAGCTTGTACACTGAAGCTGACTCTTTTGCTCTCTTTTTGTTTCTTTCCTATTTTCTTGGCTTCTTTGCCACTATCTAGACAATTTTGGAACTTTGTTCCCAACTAAAATGGTTTCAATAGTCTGATTGTGATCATACATTTTTACAAGGAATTTTTAAAATCTTTCCTCGAGTCCAGAAAGTCAAGGACTTAGATCTTTTTCTTCCCTTATCAATATTGCCATGAAATTGATAAATAAAGACCAACTCTTTATTTTTGTTTTTAACCCACGTAGATAATTCCCATCCATTAATCCATTTTGTGGACCAATAGCTGCCATTCTGATGGAAGCTGTCACTTCTTAACAATAGGCATTCTGTGACTATGTTGACTGCACTTTGGGTGAAGATCCTAACTGGTCTTAGATATACATAGGGAGAAATTTGCTCAGCCAGTGTCAGTCTTAAGCATGCGTATCAGAAGATCTTTCTAGAGCTGGGAATTTTCCCATGAAAGGGATTCAGTTAGGGAAGAGACACTTGTGCCAGAGTTTTACATTCTTCTTGAACACTGCTTAAGGAACTTAGATGCCATGTCCATTTGGATCCCTGTCTGCACAGAACTTTGTCATGCCAGCGCTTTGAAATGCATCTTGAAGAGAATTCACTAGCACAGAATGAAAGAGAGTGGAAGGGGTTGGTGGGGCTAACCAGGCCCAACCCCCCTGCCTAAACCAGGATACCTAGAGCCTCTTGCCCAGGATTCTATCTGGGTGTACTTTTAATGTCTTCAAAGATCCAGGCTCCACAATCTTTCTGGGCAGTCTGTGCCGTGGTTCAGTCACCCTGACAGTAAAGAAACATTTACTGATGTTCAAAGGCAATCTCCTGTATTTCAGTGTGTGCCCACTGCCTCTTGTCTTTTCCCTCAGCATCACTGAAAAGACACTGATTCCCTCCCCTTTGCACTATTGCTTCCATATGTATGTGTGATGCCATGTAGAGGTATGTCAAAAACCTCCCTGAAGCCCAGGCAGATAATATTCCCTTCATCTACCAGTCAAGTTGATTCATCAGAGGAGTTTAAAGTGATGTTCAGCATGAAATTCCCCTGAAAAATCATGCTAACTACATTATTTGGTCATCTGTCATGTGCCTGGCAAGGATTTCCAGGAAGAGCTGCTTCATCAACTTCCTGGGGATAAAAAAGAGGTTGGCTGGTTTGTACTATGGCGAGTCCTCTTAATTGCCTTTTTTGAAGATGGGTGTCATTTGCTAACATCCACTCTTTAGCCTCTCTTGTCGTCTACATCTTAGCAAAACGCTTTTCCACTATGTCTGGCTAGGAAAAACTGTGCCAGCACAGAAAACATCTCCCATCGTGTTCTAGAAGTTGCACGGATGTCTGCCAAGTGTTTGGCAGGAAGAAAAGAAAAGTTGTCCAAAACAGCTTCCAATCGAATGTTCCTGTGATTGGAAAAGTCAGGAGAGTGCAAAGGTACTGTTTTCTATCAGTTGGCAAGGTGCGCACACAATCCCAGTGTTGTACAGCTTGCTTCTTCACCTTCCCGAAGCTGCCGCTCTCGCCGGCTGCCGGAGCCCAAGAAGCGGCTTCTTCGCGCAAAGACGATTGTGCCGCTCACAGGGCTCTCCTTAGCGCGGCTTCTGCCGAAAGACGCCCGGCAGCGGCTCTTACCTCCGGAGAGCATCCTACCTTCGTCTTTAGCTCCTCTTCTCATCTACACCTCGGCAAAACGCTTTTCCACTATGTCTGGCTAGGAAAAACTGTGCCAGCACAGAAAACATCTCCCATCGTGTTCTAGAAGTTGCACGGATGTCTGCCAAGTGTTTGGCAGGAAGAAAAGAAAAGTTGTCCAAAACAGCTTCCAATCGAATGTTCCTGTGATTGGAAAAGTCAGGAGAGTGCAAAGGTACTGTTTTCTATCAGTTGGCAAGGTGCGCACACAATCCCAGTGTTGTACAGCTTGCTTCTTCACCTTCCCGAAGCTGCCGCTCTCGCCGGCTCCCGGAGCCCAAGAAGCGGCTTCTTCGCGCAAAGACGATTGTGCCGCTCACAGTGCTCTCCTTAGCGCGGCTTCTGCCGAAAGACGCCCGGCAGCGGCTCTTACCTCCGGAGAGCATCCTACCTTCGTCTTTCGCGTCTTATGTAGTCTACACCTCGGCAAAAAGCTTTTCCACTATGTCTGGCTAGGAAAAACTGTGCCAGCACAGAAAACATCTCCCA
This sequence comes from Melospiza melodia melodia, assembly GCF_035770615.1. Lineage (NCBI taxonomy): Eukaryota > Metazoa > Chordata > Aves > Passeriformes > Passerellidae > Melospiza > Melospiza melodia. The sequence continues at coordinate 37,832,052 of NC_086195.1, read as the reverse complement.
TCGTGTTCTAGAAGTTGCACGGATGTCTGCCAAGTGTTTGGCAGGAAGAAAAGAAAAGTTGTCCAAAACAGCTTCCAATCGAATGTTCATGTGATTGGAAAAGTCAGGAGAGTGCAAAGGTACTGTTTTCTATCAGTTGGCAAGGTGCGCACACAATCCCAGTGTTGTACAGCTTGCTTCTTCACCTTCCCGAAGCTGCCGCTCTCGCCGGCTGCCGGAGCCCAAGAAGCGGCTTCTTCGCGCAAAGACGATTGTGCCGCTCACAGTGCTCTCCTTAGCGCGGCTTCTGCTGAAAGACGCCCGGCAGCGGCTCTTACCTCCGGAGAGCATCCTACCTTCGTCTTTCGCGTCTTATGTAGTCTACACCTCGGCAAAAAGCTTTTCCACTATGTCTGGCTAGGAAAAACTGTGCCAGCACAGAAAACATCTCCCATCGTGTTCTAGAAGTTGCACGGATGTCTGCCAAGTGTTTGGCAGGAAGAAAAGAAAAGTTGTCCAAAACAGCTTCCAATCGAATGTTCCTGTGATTGGAAAAGTCAGGAGAGTGCAAAGGTACTGTTTTCTATCAGTTGGCAAGGTGCGCACACAATCCCAGTGTTGTACAGCTTGCTTCTTCACCTTCCCGAAGCTGCCGCTCTCGCCGGCTGCCGGAGCCCAAGAAGCGGCTTCTTCGCGCAAAGACGATTGTGCCGCTCACAGTGCTCTCCTTAGCGCGGCTTCTGCCGAAAGACGCCCGGCAGCGGCTCTTACCTCCGGAGAGCATCCTACCTTCGTCTTTCGCGTCTTTTGTAGTCTACATCTTAGCAAAACGCTTTTCCACTATGTCTGGCTAGGAAAAACTGTGCCAGCACAGAAAACATCTCCCATCGTGTTCTAGAAGTTGCACGGATGTCTGCCAAGTGTTTGGCAGGAAGAAAAGAAAAGTTGTCCAAAACAGCTTCCAATCGAATGTTCCTGTGATTGGAAAAGTCAGGAGAGTGCAAAGGTACTGTTTTCTATCAGTTGGCAAGGTGCGCACACAATCCCAGTGTTGTACAGCTTGCTTCTTCACCTTCCCGAAGCTGCCGCTCTCGCCGGCTGCCGGAGCCCAAGAAGCGGCTTCTTCGCGCAAAGACGATTGTGCCGCTCACAGTGCTCTCCTTAGCGCGGCTTCTGCCGAAAGACGCCCGGCAGCGGCTCTTACCTCCGGAGAGCATCCTACCTTCGTCTTTCGCGTCTTTTGTAGTCTACATCTTAGCAAAACGCTTTTCCACTATGTCTGGCTAGGAAAAACTGTGCCAGCACAGAAAACATCTCCCATCGTGTTCTAGAAGTTGCACGGATGTCTGCCAAGTGTTTGGCAGGAAGAAAAGTTGTCCAAAACAGCTTCCAATCGAATGTTCCTGTGATTGGAAAAGTCAGGAGAGTGCAAAGGTACTGTTTTCTATCAGTTGGCAAGGTGCGCACACAATCCCAGTGTTGTACAGCTTGCTTCTTCACCTTCCCGAAGCTGCCGCTCTCGCCGGCTGCCGGAGCCCAAGAAGCGGCTTCTTCGCGCAAAGACGATTGTGCCGCTCACAGTGCTCTCCTTAGCGCGGCTTCTGCTGAAAGACGCCCGGCAGCGGCTCTTACCTCCGGAGAGCATCCTACCTTCGTCTTTCGCGTCTTATGTAGTCTACACCTCGGCAAAAAGCTTTTCCACTATGTCTGGCTAGGAAAAACTGTGCCAGCACAGAAAACATCTCCCATCGTGTTCTAGAAGTTGCACGGATGTCTGCCAAGTGTTTGGCAGGAAGAAAAGAAAAGTTGTCCAAAACAGCTTCCAATCGAATGTTCCTGTGATTGGAAAAGTCAGGAGAGTGCAAAGGTACTGTTTTCTATCAGTTGGCAAGGTGCGCACACAATCCCAGTGTTGTACAGCTTGCTTCTTCACCTTCCCGAAGCTGCCGCTCTCGCCGGCTGCCGGAGCCCAAGAAGCGGCTTCTTCGCGCAAAGACGATTGTGCCGCTCACAGTGCTCTCCTTAGCGCGGCTTCTGCTGAAAGACGCCCGGCAGCGGCTCTTACCTCCGGAGAGCATCCTACCTTCGTCTTTCGCGTCTTATGTAGTCTACACCTCGGCAAAAAGCTTTTCCACTATGTCTGGCTAGGAAAAACTGTGCCAGCACAGAAAACATCTCCCATCGTGTTCTAGAAGTTGCACGGATGTCTGCCAAGTGTTTGGCAGGAAGAAAAGAAAAGTTGTCCAAAACAGCTTCCAATCGAATGTTCCTGTGATTGGAAAAGTCAGGAGAGTGCAAAGGTACTGTTTTCTATCAGTTGGCAAGGTGCGCACACAATCCCAGTGTTGTACAGCTTGCTTCTTCACCTTCCCGAAGCTGCCGCTCTCGCCGGCTGCCGGAGCCCAAGAAGCGGCTTCTTCGCGCAAAGACGATTGTGCCGCTCACAGGGCTCTCCTTAGCGCGGCTTCTGCCGAAAGACGCCCGGCAGCGGCTCTTACCTCCTGAGAGTGGCAGCTTCGGGAAGGTGAAGAAGCAAGCTGTACAACACTGGGATTGTGTGCGCACCTTGCCAACTGATAGAAAACAGTACCTTTGCACTCTCCTGACTTTTCCAATCACAGGAACATTCGATTGGAAGCTGTTTTGGACAACTTTTCTTTTCTTCCTGCCAAACACTTGGCAGACATCCGTGCAACTTCTAGAACACGATGGGAGATGTTTTCTGTGCTGGCACAGTTTTTCCTAGCCAGACATAGTGGAAAAGCTTTTTGCCGAGGTGTAGACTACATAAGACGCGAAAGACGAAGGTAGGATGCTCTCCGGAGGTAAGAGCCGCTGCCGGGCGTCTTTCAGCAGAAGCCGCGCTAAGGAGAGCACTGTGAGCGGCACAATCGTCTTTGCGCGAAGAAGCCGCTTCTTGGGCTCCGGCAGCCGGCGAGAGCGGCAGCTTCGGGAAGGTGAAGAAGCAAGCTGTACAACACTGGGATTGTGTGCGCACCTTGCCAACTGATAGAAAACAGTACCTTTGCACTCTCCTGACTTTTCCAATCACAGGAACATTCGATTGGAAGCTGTTTTGGACAACTTTTCTTTTCTTCCTGCCAAACACTTGGCAGACATCCGTGCAACTTCTAGAACACGATGGGAGATGTTTTCTGTGCTGGCACAGTTTTTCCTAGCCAGACATAGTGGAAAAGCGTTTTGCTAAGATGTAGACTACAAAAGACGCGAAAGACGAAGGTAGGATGCTCTCCGGAGGTAAGAGCCGCTGCCGGGCGTCTTTCGGCAGAAGCCGCGCTAAGGAGAGCACTGTGAGCGGCACAATCGTCTTTGCGCGAAGAAGCCGCTTCTTGGGCTCCGGCAGCCGGCGAGAGCGGCAGCTTCGGGAAGGTGAAGAAGCAAGCTGTACAACACTGGGATTGTGTGCGCACCTTGCCAACTGATAGAAAACAGTACCTTTGCACTCTCCTGACTTTTCCAATCACATGAACATTCGATTGGAAGCTGTTTTGAACAACTTTTCTTTTCTTCCTGCCAAACACTTGGCAGACATCCGTGCAACTTCTAGAACACGATGGGAGATGTTTTCTGTGCTGGCACAGTTTTTCCTAGCCAGACATAGTGGAAAAGCTTTTTGCCGAGGTGTAGACTACAAAAGACGCGAAAGACGAAGGTAGGATGCTCTCCGGAGGTAAGAGCCGCTGCCGGGCGTCTTTCGGCAGAAGCCGCGCTAAGGAGAGCCCTGTGAGCGGCACAATCGTCTTTGCGCGAAGAAGCCGCTTCTTGGGCTCCGGCAGCCGGCGAGAGCGGCAGCTTCGGGAAGGTGAAGAAGCAAGCTGTACAACACTGGGATTGTGTGCGCACCTTGCCAACTGATAGAAAACAGTACCTTTGCACTCTCCTGACTTTTCCAATCACAGGAACATTCGATTGGAAGCTGTTTTGGACAACTTTTCTTTTCTTCCTGCCAAACACTTGGCAGACATCCGTGCAACTTCTAGAACACGATGGGAGATGTTTTCTGTGCTGGCACAGTTTTTCCTAGCCAGACATAGTGGAAAAGCTTTTTGCCGAGGTGTAGACTACATAAGACGCGAAAGACGAAGGTAGGATGCTCTCCGGAGGTAAGAGCCGCTGCCGGGCGTCTTTCAGCAGAAGCCGCGCTAAGGAGAGCACTGTGAGCGGCACAATCGTCTTTGCGCGAAGAAGCCGCTTCTTGGGCTCCGGCAGCCGGCGAGAGCGGCAGCTTCGGGAAGGTGAAGAAGCAAGCTGTACAACACTGGGATTGTGTGCGCACCTTGCCAACTGATAGAAAACAGTACCTTTGCACTCTCCTGACTTTTCCAATCACAGGAACATTCGATTGGAAGCTGTTTTGGACAACTTTTCTTTTCTTCCTGCCAAACACTTGGCAGACATCCGTGCAACTTCTAGAACACGATGGGAGATGTTTTCTGTGCTGGCACAGTTTTTCCTAGCCAGACATAGTGGAGAAGCGTTTTGCTAAGATGTAGACTACATAAGACGCGAAAGACGAAGGTAGGATGCTCTCCGGAGGTAAGAGCCGCTGCCGGGCGTCTTTCGGCAGAAGCTGCGCTAAGGAGAGCACTGTGAGCGGCACAATCGTCTTTGCGCGAAGAAGCCGCTTCTTGGGCTCCGGCAGCCGGCGAGAGCGGCAGCTTCGGGAAGGTGAAGAAGCAAGCTGTACAACACTGGGATTGTGTGCGCACCTTGCCAACTGATAGAAAACAGTACCTTTGCACTCTCCTGACTTTTCCAATCACAGGAACATTCGATTGGAAGCTGTTTTGGACAACTTTTCTTTTCTTCCTGCCAAACACTTGGCAGACATCCGTGCAACTTCTAGAACACGATGGGAGATGTTTTCTGTGCTGGCACAGTTTTTCCTAGCCAGACATAGTGGAAAAGCGTTTTGCTAAGATGTAGACTACAAAAGACGCGAAAGACGAGGGTAGGATGCTCTCCGGAGGTAAGAGCCGCTGCCGGGCGTCTTTCGGCAGAAGCCGCGCTAAGGAGAGCACTGTGAGCGGCACAATCGTCTTTGCGCGAAGAAGCCGCTTCTTGGGCTCCGGCAGCCGGCGAGAGCGGCAGCTTCGGGAAGGTGAAGAAGCAAGCTGTACAACACTGGGATTGTGTGCGCACCTTGCCAACTGATAGAAAACAGTACCTTTGCACTCTCCTGACTTTTCCAATCACAGGAACATTCGATTGGAAGCTGTTTTGGACAACTTTTCTTTTCTTCCTGCCAAACACTTGGCAGACATCCGTGCAACTTCTAGAACACGATGGGAGATGTTTTCTGTGCTGGCACAGTTTTTCCTAGCCAGACATAGTGGAAAAGCTTTTTGCCGAGGTGTAGATGAGAAGAGGAGCTAAAGGGTGGATGTTAGCAAATGACACCCATCTTCAAAAAAGGCAATTAAGAGGACTCGCCATAGTACAAACCAGCCAGCCTCTTTTTTATCCCCAGGAAGTTGATGAAGCAGCTCTTCCTGGAAATCCTTGCCAGGCACATGACAGATGACCAAATAATGTAGTTAGCATGATTTTTCAGGGGAATTTCATGCTGAACATCACTTTAAACTCCTCTGATGAATCAACTTGACTGGTAGATGAAGGGAATATTATCTGCCTGGGCTTCAGGGAGGTTTTTGACATACCTCTACATGGCATCACACATACATATGGAAGCAATAGTGCAAAGGGGAGGGAATCAGTGTCTTTTCAGTGATGCTGAGGGAAAAGACAAGAGGCAGTGGGCACACACTGAAATACAGGAGATTGCCTTTGAACATCAGTAAATGTTTCTTTACTGTCAGGGTGACTGAACCACGGCACAGACTGCCCAGAAAGATTGTGGAGCCTGGATCTTTGAAGACATTAAAAGTACACCCAGATAGAATCCTGGGCAAGAGGCTCTAGGTATCCTGGTTTAGGCAGGGGGGTTGGGCCTGGTTAGCCCCACCAACCCCTTCCACTCTCTTTCATTCTGTGCTAGTGAATTCTCTTCAAGATGCATTTCAAAGCGCTGGCATGACAAAGTTCTGTGCAGACAGAGATCCAAATGGACATGGCATCTAAGTTCCTTAAGCAGTGTTCAAGAAGAATGTAAAACTCTGGCACAAGTGTCTCTTCCCTAACTGAATCCCTTTCATGGGAAAATTCCCAGCTCTAGAAAGATCTTCTGATACGCATGCTTAAGACTGACACTGGCTGAGCAAATTTCTCCCTATGTATATCTAAGACCAGTTAGGATCTTCACCCAAAGTGCAGTCAACATAGTCACAGAATGCCTATTGTTAAGAAGTGACAGCTTCCATCAGAATGGCAGCTATTGGTCCACAAAATGGATTAATGGATGGGAATTATCTACGTGGGTTAAAAACAAAAATAAAGAGTTGGTCTTTATTTATCAATTTCATGGCAATATTGATAAGGGAAGAAAAAGATCTAAGTCCTTGACTTTCTGGACTCGAGGAAAGATTTTAAAAATTCCTTGTAAAAATGTATGATCACAATCAGACTATTGAAACCATTTTAGTTGGGAACAAAGTTCCAAAATTGTCTAGATAGTGGCAAAGAAGCCAAGAAAATAGGAAAGAAACAAAAAGAGAGCAAAAGAGTCAGCTTCAGTGTACAAGCTCGTTCTAGAAGTAGTCTGCTGGGAAAAGGAACCCCCAGCTAAATTTCCAATGTATTCCTGCGCTTGATTCAGTAACTGGTCAATGTAAAAACCAATCCTTTTGTACAACTTCTTCCAGCAACAAAAACTCCAACAGGTTGACACTACCATCATGCCTGTTCCAGACATATTTAAAAGAGAAATGATGATTTTCTTGAAAACCTACTTACATAAAAGTTGCAAGATGGTGGAGGGATTCCCACATCCTCCTTCCTCCATCTGGCTTGAAAGTATATTTGATAAAATATGCAACAAAGCACATGATTTATAAGGGAGAGTCAAATGGATGATTTGGGAATCGATCTCTTGTTGATAGTAAACTTCATATCCACTCGGTGTGACCTTTTTAAAACAAAATGTGGAGCTGAGGCATGAATCTGCCACAACAATTGTAAAGCAAACATACACACTCCCCTTCATATGCCCCCCCCTCCACACACACCTAGGCACACACAGAGATCAGCATAGCAGATCATGAACACCTTGGAAAAGACTGAAATGCTAAATGCCTCTCTTGATGGGCAAAAGAGCTGGTGCAGTAATTCAAATGCCTGGTACAAAAATTCTGTTTAATATTTAGCTCCTATTTAAAACACAGCTTTTCATTTCATTCTATTTACAGAATATTTTCATTTCATTTGTTTCTTTAAAATTACTTAGTTCTCACCTGTTGTATGTCTAGGAATATTTTCTTCCAAAAATAGAAAAAAATAGATGATATCTTTTCAGCAGAAAACATTGGTTGATACAATTTTAAACCATCATGATATGGAAGAATTCTTCTGTCCCTCTCGAAGGTGGAAGAAGCATTTGGATCACAGATCATCTACAATGAAATACTTGACATGTTTAAGATGCTTTCAATCAATTTTGATCGTCAATTGCTTATTTGTTGTAAACAGTAATTTTTCAGTGAAGGGAAAGTGTGTGTGGTATATCTACATGATATGTTCAAAGGCAGTTCCTACTAATGGCCAGGCTGAATTCCAGTAAATAATGTCCCGAATGATATTTTGCCGCCTTCTTTGGCACTTCATGAAATCTTACCCCGATGAAGTGCTGAAACAAAGAGATTTTCTCTTAGAGAGTGTCTCATGTTGTAACCTATCCCATGGATTTTATGCTGTAATTCTTATCTCTTTTAAAATTTACTATCTTCTGTACAGTTTTCATGAAACTTTCTGTTACAGTAGTGAATAGCACAGATAAATGTCATTTTGTACAACTTTGAATTTACCCCAAGAGCTGAGAGAAAACTTGATCCTATACTTCAATCCGAGTTTCTTCTATAGTCCGACTTTGTTTCTCTACCATCAAGCTTCTCCTTTGTTGCTGCTCCAAGCCCCGTCCAAGGTGACCTTGAATACTTTCAGGGATGGGACACCCACAACTTCTCTGGGCAACCTGTTCCAGTGTTCCAGCACTCCCACAGTAAAAAAGGCCTTCCTTTCATCTAATATGTGTAGGAAATCATAAATCTAGGCATAGAAGCTTGGAGTGCAAATTTGAAATTCTTTGGATTTGAAGCACATTTTATATGAATACTGACTTACAGATGACTAAAAGATGTTGATGGGCATTTGAGCTGACAAGTTTTGAAAAAGTGCACGGAAATTAAAATTGAAACCACTAAAATTAAAAACTCCTTGCCATTTTCTTTTTCCTCTCCTATTCAAAATTGCATATGTCAGATATCAGTGCTTCATGCAAACCTCTCAGATGCTCTCAGAGAAAAAGCTTTTCTTTCAGACTAAGTTGCGGTTGACGTAGAACACTAGCAGGAGTGAAAGATTTTCTGGGCATCGGGGCAGCCCGTTCTCCTTGGATTTGTGTGCAGAATGCATTTTATCCAAACTGGAAAATAGATCCCAGCTCTGTTCTATTCATCATTCTTACTTCATCAGGCCAGAAGATTCTGTGAAAAGTAGCCTGTGGACCTTGAAGACAGCGCATGTGAACCAGATGAGAGGTGATAGAGAAGTTGAGGGAGAGAAGAAAGAGCATGAGGCTGAAACCAGAAAGTATTTCTCCACGTGATCATGGAAGATTGCAGGAGCCACTTGGTACTATCAAACCAGCCCAACTTGGCACTGGTGCCACCTTGGGTCTGGGAGCCATGTTGCATATCGTGCATTTTAAGGAGCCAGCTGGCCACACCCAGCCATATGCCCCCAAACACAAACCAAGGCCCTTTTCTCTGGCAAACAAAACTCAGCTGCCCTGCTTCTGGATGGCAGATTGCAGGAACCACTTGGTACTATCAAACCAGCCCAACTTGGCACTGGTGCCACCATGGGTCTGGGAACCATCCTGCGTATCGTGGATTCTAAGGAGCCAGCCGGCCACTCCCAGCCACAGGCCTCCAAACAAAATCAACGTCGCTGTTCCCTGGAAAGCAAAACACGCCTGCCAACTTTTTGATGGAGTTTGCAGGAGCCACTTGGTACTATCAAACCAGCCCAACTTGGCACTGGTGCCACCATGGGTCTGGTAAACATCCTGCGTATCGTGGATTCTTAGGAGCCAGCAGGCCACTCCTAGCCACAGGCCCCCAAACAAAAACCTAGGCCTATTTCTCTGGCAAACAAAAGTAAGCTGCCCCGCTTCTGGATGGCAGATTGCAGGAGACACTTGGTACTATCAAACCAGCCCAACTTGGCACTGGTGCCACCTTGGATCTGGGAACCATGTTGTGTATCGTGGATTTTCAGGGGCCAGCCGGCCACTCTCAGCCATATGTCCCCAAACAGAAACCTCGGCCCGTTTCTCTGGCAAACAAAACTCAACTGCCCCTCTTCTGGATGGCAAATTGCAGGATGAACTTGATACTAAAACCGCAGGCCGACTTGGTAGTGGTGACACCTTGGGCCTGGGAACCATCATGCGTATCGAGCATTTTAAGGAGCCAGCCGGCCACTCCCAGCAATATGCCCCCAATAACAATCCACGGAATTTTTCTCTGGCAAACAAAAATCAGCTGCCCCGCTTCTGGATGGCAGATTGCAGGAGCCACTTTGCACCATCAAACCAGCCCGACTGGGCACTGGTGCCACCTTGCATCTGGGAACCATGCTGCCTAGCGTGGATTTTCAGGGGCCAGCGGGCCACTCTCAGCTATATGCCCCCAAACAAAACCCACGGCCCGTTTCCCTGGCAAACAAAAGTAAGCTGCCCTGCTTCTGGATGGCAGATTGCAGGAACCACTTGGTAGTATCAAACCAGCCCGACTTGGCACTGGTGCCACCTTGGGTCTGGGAACCATCCTGCGTATCGTGGATTCTAAGGAGCCAGCCGGCCACTCCCAGCCACAGGCCCCCAAACACAAACCACAGCGCTTTTCCCTGGAAAACAAAACTCGCCTGCCAACTTTTTGATGGCAGATTGCAGGAGCAACTTGGTACTATCAAACCAGCCCAACTTGGCACTGGTGCCACCATAGGTCTGGTCACCATCCTGCCTATTGTAGCTTTCCAGGAGCCAGCCGGTCACTCCCAGCCATAGGCCCCCAAACACAAACCTCGGCCCGTTTCCCTGGCAAACAAAAGTAAGCTGCCCCGCTTCTGGATGGCAGATTGCAGGAGCCACTTGGTACTATCAAACCAGCCCAACTTGGAACTGGTGCCACCTTGGGTCTGGGAACCATGCTGCGTATCGCAGATTCTAAGGCGCCAGTCGGCCACTCCCAGCCACAAGCCCCCAAACACAAACAACGGCGCTTTTCTCTGGCAAACAAAACTCAACTGCCCCTCTTCTGGATGGCAAATTGCAGGACGCACTTGGTACTATAAAAACAGCCCGACTTGGCACTGGTGCCACCTTGGGTCTGGGAACCATCCTGCGTATCGATCTTTTTAATGAGACAGCCGGCCACTCCCAGCCATATGCCCCCAAACACAAACCACGGCCCTTTCCTCTGGCAAACAAAACTCAACTGCCCCTCTTCTGGATGGCAGATTGCAGGAGCCACTTGGTACTATCAAACCAGCAAGACTTGGCACTGGTGCCACCTTGGGTCTGGGAACCATCCTGCGTATTGTGGATTGTCAGGAGCCAGCTGAACATTCTCGGCCACAGACCCAAATCAAAAACAACGGCCTGTTTCACAGGCAAACAAAACTCAGCTGCCCCGCTTCTGGATGGGAGATTGCAGGAGGCACTTGACACTGTGAAACCAGCCCCACTTGGCACTGGTGCCACCTTGGGTCTGGGAACCATGCTGCGTATCATGGATTTTCAGGAGCCAGCCAGCCACTCCCAGCCATAGGCCCCCAAACAAAAACCACAGCCTTTTTCTCTGGCAAACAAAATTCAGCTGCCCCACTTCTGGATGGCAGATTGCAGGAGCCACTTGGGACTATCACACCAGCACAACATGGCACTGCTGCCACCTTGGATCTGGGAACCATCCTGCCTATCGTGGATTTTCAGGGGCCAGCCGGTCACTCTCAGCCATAGGCCCCAAACACAAACCACGGCCCTTTTCTCTGGAAAACAAAACTCAACTGCCCCTCTTCTGGATGGCAGATTGCAGGAGCCACTGGGTACTATGAAACTAGCCCTACTTGGCACTGGTGCCACCTTGGGTCTGGGAACCATGCTGCGTATCATGGATTTTCAGGAGCCAGCCGTCCACTGTCAGCCACAGGCCCCGAAACACAAACAACAGCCTTTTTCTCTGGCAAACAAAATTCAGCTGCACCGCTTCTGGATGGCAGATTGCAGGAACCACTTGGTACTAACAAACCAGCCCGACTTGGCACTGGTGCCACCTTGGGTCTGGGAACCATCCTGCGTATCGTGGATTCTAAGGAGCCAGCTGGCCACTCCCAGCCACAGGCCCCAAAATACACACAACGGCGCTTTTCCCTGGAAAACAAAACTCGCCTGCCAACTTTTTGATGGCAGATTGCAGGAGCCACTTGGTACTATCAAACCAGCCCGACTTGGCACTGGTGCCACCATGGGTCTGGTCACCATCCTGCCTATCGTAGCTTTTCAGGAGCCAGCCGGTCACTCCCAGCCATAGGCCCCCAGAAAAAAACCTCGGTCCGTTTCCCTGGAAAACAAAAGTAAGCTGCCCCGCTTCTGGATGGCAGATTGCAGGAGCCACTTGGTGCTATCAAACCAGCCCGACTTGGCACTGGTGCCACCTTGGGTCTGGGAACCATCCTGCGTATCCTGTGTTCTAAGGAGCCAGCTAGCCACTCCCAGCCACAGTCCCCCAAACACAAACAACGGCGCTTTTCCCTGGAAAACAAAACTGACCTGCCAACTTTTTGATGGCAGATTGCAGGAGCCACTTGGTACTATCAAACCAGCCCAACTTGGCACTGGTGCCACCATGGGTCTGGTCACCATCCTGCCTATCGTAGCTTTTCAGGAGCCAGCCGGTCACTCCCAGCCATAGGTCCCCAGACAAATACCTCGGCCCGTTTCCCTGGCAAACAAAAGTAAGCTGCCCCGCTTCTGGATGGCAGACTGCAGGAGCCACTTGGTACAATCAAACCAGCCCGACTTGGCACTGGTGCCACCTTGGCTCTGGGAACCATGCTGCGTAACCCGGATTCTAAGAGGAAAGGCAGGCACTGCCAGCCACAGGCCTCCAAACAAAATCAACGGCGCTTTTCCCTGGAAAACAAAACTCGCCTGACAACTTTTAGATGGCAGATTGCAGGAGCCAGTTGGTACCATCAAACCAGCCCAACTTGGCACTGGTGCCACCTTGAGTCTGGGAACCATCCTGCCTATTGTTGCTTTTCAGGAGCCAGCCGGTCACTTCTAGCCCTAGGCCCCCAGTCATAAACCTCGGCCCGTTTCCCTGGCACACAAATGTAAGCTACCCCGCTTCAGGATGGCAGATTGCAGGAGCCACTTTTCACCATCAAACCAGCCCAACGTGGCACTGGTGCCACCTTGGGTCTGGGAACCATCCTGCGTATCGTGCGTTCTAAGGAGCCAGCCGGCCACTCCCAGCCACAGTCCCCCAAACACAAACAACGGCGCTTTTCCCTGGAAAACAAAACTGGCCTGCCAACTTTTTGATGGCAGATTGCAGGAGCCACTTGGTACTATCAAACCAGCCCAACTTGGCACTGGTGCCACCATGGGTCTGGTCACCATCCTGCCTATCGTAGCTTTTCAGGAGCCAGCCGGTCACTCCCAGCCATAGGCCCCCAGACACAAACCTCGGCCCGTTTCCCTGGCAAACAAAAGTAAGCTGCCCCGCTTCTGGATGGCAGATTGCAGGAACCACTTTGTACCATCAAACTAGCCCGACTTGTCACTGGTGCCACCTCTGGTCTGGGAACCATGCTGTGTATCGTGGATTCTAAGGAGCCATCCGTCCACTCCCAGCCACAGGCCCCCAAACACAAACAACGGCGCTTTTCCCTGGAAAACAAAACTCGCCTGCCAACATTTTGATGGCAGATTGCAGGAGCCACTTGGTACTATCAAATCAGCCCAACTTGGCACTGGTGCCACCATGGGTCTGGTCACCATCCTGCCTATCGTAGCTTTTCAGGAGCCAGCCGGTCACTCCCAGCCATAGGCCCCCAGACACAAACCTCGGCCCGTTTCCCTGGCAAACAAAAGTAAGCTGCCCCGCTTCTGGATGGCAGATTGCAGGACGCACTTGGTAGTATCAAACCAGCCCGACTTGGCACTGGTGCCACCTCTGGTCTGGGAACCATCCTGCGTATCGTGGATTCTAAGCAGCCAGCCGGCCACTCCCAGCCACAGGCCCCCAAACACAATCAACGGCGCTTTTCCCTGGAAAACAAAACTCGCCTGCCAACATTTTGATGGCAGATTGCAGGAGCCACTTGGTACTATCAAATCAGCCCAACTTGGCACTGGTGCCACCATGCGTTTGGTCACCATCCTGCCTATCGTAGCTTTTCAGGAGCCAGCCGGTCACTCCCAGCTATAGGCCCCCAGACAAAAACCTCGGCCCGTTTCCCTGGCATACAAAAGTAAGCTGCCCCGCTTCTGGATGGCAGATTGCAGGAACCACTTGGTACTATCAAACCAGCCCGACTTGGCACTGGTGCCACCTGTGGTCTGGGAACCATCCTGCGTATCGTGGTTCTAAGGAGCCATCCGTCCACTCCCAGCCACAGGCCCCCAAACACAAACAACGGCGCTTTTCCCTGGAAAACAAAACTCGCCTGCCAACATTTTGATGGCAGATTGCAGGAGCCACTTGGTACTATCAAATCAGCCCAACTTGGCACTGGTGCCACCATGGGTCTGGTCACCATCCTGCCTATCGTAGCTTTTCAGGAGCCAGCCGGTCACTCGCAGCCGTAGGCACCCAGAGAAAAACCTCGGCCCGTTTCCCTGGCAAACAAAAGTAAGCTACCCCGCTTCTGGATGGCAGATTGCAGGAGCCACTTTGCACCATCAAACTAGCCCGACTTGGCACTGGTGCCACCTCAGGTCTGGGAACCATCCTGCGTATCGTTCATTCTAAGGAGCCAGCCGGCCACTCCAGCCACAGGCCCCCAGACAGAAACAACGGCGCTTTTCCCTGGAAAACAAAACTCGCCTGCCAACTTTTAGATGGCAGATTGCAGGAGCCACTTGGTACTGTCAAATCAGCCCAACTTGGCACTGGTGCCACCTCTGGTCTGGGAACCATGCTGTGTATCGTGGATTCCAATTAGCAAGCCGGCCACTCCCAGCCACAGGCCTCCAAACACAAACAACGGCGCTTTTCCCTGGAAAACAAAACTCGCCTGCCAACTTTTTGATGGCAGATTGCAGGAGCCACTTGGTACTATCAAACCAGCCCAACTTGGCACTGGTGCCACCATGGGTCTGGTCACCATCCTGCCTATCGTAGCTTTTCAGGACCTAGACGGTCACTCCCAGCCATAGGCCCCGTGACACAAAGCGCGGCCCGTTTCCCTGGCAAACAAAAGTAAGCTGTCCCGCTTCTGGATGGCAGATTGCAGGATCCACTAGGTATTATCAAACCAGCCCGACTTGGCACTGGTGCCACCTCTGGTCTGGGAACCATCCTGCGTATCGTGGATTCTAAGCAGCCAGCCGGCCACTCCCAGCCACAGGCCCCCAAACACAAACAACGGCGCTTTTCCCTGGAAAACAAAACTCGCCTGCCAACATTTTGATGGCAGATTGCAGGAGCCACTTGGTACTATCAAACCAGCCCAACTTGGCACTGGTGCCACCATGGGTCTGGTCACCATCCTGCCTATCGTAGCTTTTCAGGAGCCAGCCGGTCACTCCAAGCCATAGGCCCCCAGACAAAAACCTCGGCCCGTTTCCCTGGCAAAGAAAAATAAGCTACCCCGCTTCTGGATGGCACATTGCAGGAGCCACTTTGCACCATCAAACCAGCCCGACTTGGCACTGGTGCCACCTCTGGTCTGGGAACCATCCTGCGTATCGTGGATTCTAATTAGCCATCCGTCCACTCCCAGCCACAGGCCCCCAAACAAAAACAACGGCGCTTTTCCCTGGAAAACAAAACTCGCCTGCCAAATTTTGATGGCAGATTGCCGGAGCCACTGGGTACTATCAAACCAGCCCAACTTGACACTGGTGCCACCATGGGTCTGGTCACCATCCTGCCTATCGTAGCTTTTCAGGAGCCAGCCGGTCACTCCCAGCCATAGGCCCCCAGACAAAAAGCTCGGACCGTTTCCCTGGCAAACAAAAGTAAGTTATTCCGCTACTGGATGGCAGATTGCAGGAGCCACTTTTCACCATCAAACCAGCCTGACTTGGCACTGGTGCCACCTCTGGTCTGGGAACCATGCTGCGTATCGTGGATTCTAAGGAGCCAGCCGGCCACTCCCAGCCACAGGCCCTCAAACAAAAACAACGGCGCATTTCCCTGGATAACAAACTCGCCTGCCAACTTTTTGATGGCAGATTGCAGGAGCCACTTGGTACTATCAAACCAGCCCAACTTGGCACTGGTGCCACCATGGATCTGGTCACCATCCTGCCTATCGTAGCTTTTCAGGACCTAGCCGGTCACTCCAAGCCATAGGCCCCCAGAGAAAAACCTCGGCCCGTTTCCCTGGCAAACAAAAGTAAGCTGCCCCGCTTCTGGATGGCAGATTGCAGGAACCACTTGGTACTATCAAACCAGCCCAACTTGGCACTGGTGCCACCTTGGCTCTGGGAACCATGCTGCGTAAAGTAGATTCTAAGAGGACAGGCGGACACTCCCAGCCACAGGCCACCAGACACAAACAACGGCGCTTTTCCCTGGAAAACAAAACTCGCCTGCCAACTTTTTGATGGCAGATTGCAGGAGCCACTTGGTACTATCAAATCAGACCAACTTGGCACTGGTGCCACCATGGGTCTGGTCACCATCCTGCCTATCGTAGCTTTTCAGGAGCCAGCCGGTCACTCGCAGCCATAGGCCCCCAGACACAAAACTCGGCCCGTTTCCCTGGCAAACAAAAGTAAGCTACCCCGCTTCTGGATGGCAGACTGCAGGACGCACTTGATAGTATCAAACCAGCCCGACTTGGCACTGGTGCCACCTCAGGTCTGGGAACCATGCTGCGTATCGTAGATTCTAATTAGCCATCTGGCCACTCCCAGCCATAGGCCCCCAGACAAAAACCTCGGCCCGTTTCCCTGGCAAACAAAAGTAAGTTATCCCGCTTCTGGATGGCAGATTGCAGGAGCCACTTTTCACCATCAAACCAGCCCAACTTGGCACTGGTGCCACCTGTGGTCTGGGAACCATCCTGCGTATCGTGGATTCTAAGGAGCCAGCCGGCCACTCCCTGCCACAGGCCCCCAAACACAAACAACGGCGCTTTTCCCTGGATAACAAACTCGCCTGCTAACTTTTTGATGGCAGATTGCAGGAGCCACTTGGTACTATCAAACCAGCCCAACTTGGCACTGGTGCCACCATGGGTCTGGTCACCATCCTGCCTATCGTAGCTTTTCAGGAGCCAGGCGGTCACTCCCAGCCATAGGCCCTGAGACACAAACCTCGGCCCGTATCCCTGGCAAACAAAAGTAAGCTGCCCCGCTTCTGGATGGCAGATTGCAGGACGCACTTGGTACTATCAAACCAGCCCAACTTGGCACTGGTGCCACCTCTGGTCTGGGAACCATGCCGCGTATCGTGGATTCTAAGGAGCCAGCCGGCCACTCCCAGCCACAGGCCCCCAAACAGAAACAACGGCGCTTTTCCCTGGAAAACAAAACTCGCCTGCCAACTTTTTCATGGCTGATTGCAGGAGCCACTTGGTACTATCAAATCAGCCCAGCTTGGCACTGGTGCCACCATGGGTCTGGTCACCATCCTGCCTATCTTAGCTTTTCAGGAGCCAGCCGGTCACTCCCAGCCATAGGCCCCCAGACACAAAGCTCGGCCCGTTTCCCTGGCAAACAAAAGTAAGCTACCCCGCTTCTGGATGGCAGATTGCAGGAACCACTTTGCACCATCAAACTAGCCCGACTTGGCACTGGTGCCACCTCTGGTCTGGGAACTATGCTGCGTATCGTGGATTCTAAGGAGCCATCCGTCCACTCCCAGACACAGGCCCCCAAACACAAACAACGGCGCTTTTCCCTGGAAAACAAAACTCGCCTGCCAACTTTTTGATGGCAGATTGCAGGAGCCACTTGGTACTATCAAACCAGCCCAACTTGGCACTGGTGCCACCATGGGTCTGGTCACCATCCTGCCTATCGTAGCTTTTCAGGAGCAAGCCGGTCACTCCCAGCCATAGGCCCCCAGACACAAACCTCGGCCCGTTTCCCTGGCAAACAAAAGTAAGCTGCCCCGCTTCTGGATGGCAGATTGCAGGACGCACTTGGTAGTATCAAACCAGCCCGACTTGGCACTGGTGCCACCTCTGGTCTGGGAACCATCCTGCGTATCGTGGATTCTAAGCAGCCAGCCGGCCACTCCCAGCCACAGGCCCCCAAACACAAACAACGGCGCTTTTCCCTGGAAAACAAAACTCGCCTGCCAACATTTTGATGGCAGATTGCAGGAGCCACTTGGTACTATCAAATCAGCCCAACTTGGCACTGGTGCCACCATGCGTTTGGTCACCATCCTGCCTATCGTAGCTTTTCAGGAGCCAGACGGTCACTCCCAGCCATAGGCCCCCAGACAAAAACCTCGGCCCGTTTCCCTGGCATACAAAAGTAAGCTGCCCCGCTTCTGGATGGCAGATTGCAGGAACAACTTGGTACTATCAAACCAGCCCGACTTGGCACTGGTGCCACCTCTGGTCTGGGAACCATGCTGCGTATCGTGGATTCTAAGGAGCCAGCCGGCCACTCCCAGCCACAGGCCCCCAAACACAAACAACGGCGCTTTTCCCTGGAAAACAAAACTCGCCTGCCAACATTTTGATGGCAGATTGCAGGAGCCACTTGGTACTATCAAACCAGCCCAACTTGGCACTGGTGCCACCATGGATCTGGTCACCATCCTGCCTATCGTAGCTTTTCAGGACCTAGCCGGTCACTCCAAGCCATAGGCGCCCAGACAAAAAGCTCGGCCCGTTTCCCTTTCAAACAAAGTAAGCTGCCCCGCTTCTGGATGGCAGATTGCAGGAACCACTTGGTACTATCAAACCAGCCCGACTTGGCACTGGTGCCACCTTGGGTCTGGGAACCATCCTGCGTATCGTGGATTCTAAGGAGCCAGCCGGTCACTCCCAGCCACAGGCCCCCAAACACAAACAACGGCGCTTTTCCCTGGAAAACAAAACTCGCCTGCCAATATTTTGATGGCAGATTGCAGGAGCCACTTGCTACTATCAAATCAGCCCAACTTGGCACTGGTGCCACCATGGGTCTGGTCACCATCCTGCCTATCGTAGCTTTTCAGGAGCCAGCCGGTCCCTCCCTGCCATAGGCCCCCAGAGAAAAACCTCGGCCCGTTTCCCTGGCAAACAAAAGTAAGCTGCCCCGCTTCTGGATGGCAGATTGCAGGAGCCACTTTGCACCATCAAACTAGCCCGACTTGGCACTGGTGCCACCTCAGGTCTGGGAACCATCCTGCGTATCGTGGATTCTAAGGAGCCAGCCGGCCACTCCAGCCACAGGCCCCCAGACACAAACAACGGCGCTTTTCCCTGGAAAACAAAACTCGCCTGCCAACTTTTAGATGGCAGATTGCAGGAGCCACTTGGTACTGTCAAATCAGCCCAACTTGGCACTGGTGCCACCATGGGTCTGGTCACCATCCTGCCTATCGTAGCTTTTCAGGACCTAGCAGGTCACTCCCAGCCATAGGCGCCCAGACACAAAGCTCGGCCCGTTTCCCTGGCAAACAAAAGTAAGCTGCCCCGCTTCTGGATGGCAGATTTCCGGAGCCACTTGGTACTATCAAACCAGCCCGACTTGGCACTGGTGCCACCTCTGGTCTGGGAACCATGCTGCGTATCGTGGATTCTAAGGAGCCATCCGTCCACTCCCAGCCACAGGCCCCCAAACACAAACAACGGCGCTTTTCCCTGGAAAACAAAACTCGCCTGCCAACATTTTGATGGCAGATTGCAGGAGCCACTTGCTACTATCAAATCAGCCCATCTTGGCACTGGTGCCACCATGGGTCTGGTCACCATCCTGCCTATCGTAGGTGTTCAGGCGCCAGCCGGTCACTCCCAGCCATAGGCCCCCAGAGAAAAACCTCGGCCCGTTTCCCTGGCAAACAAAAGTAAGCTGCCCCGCTTCTGGATGGCAGATTGCAGGAGCCACTTTGCACCATCAAACCAGCCCAACTTGGCACTGGTGCCACCTCTGGTCTGGGAACCATGCTGTGTATCGTGGATTCCAATTAGCAAGCCGGCCACTCCCAGCCACAGGCCTCCAAACACAAACAACGGCGCTTTTCCCTGGAAAACAAAACTCGCCTGCCAACTTTTTGATGGCAGATTGCAGGAGCCACTTGGTACTATCAAACCAGCCCAACTTGGCACTGGTGCCACCATGGGTCTGGTAACCATCCTGCCTATCGTAGCTTTTCAGGACCTAGACGGTCACTCCCAGCCATAGGCCCCGTGACACAAAGCTCGGCCCTTTTCCCTGGCAAACAAAAGTAAGCTGTCCCGCTTCTGGATGGCAGATTGCAGGATCCACTAGGTATTATCAAACCAGCCCGACTTGGCACTGGTGCCACCTCTGGTCTGGGAACCATCCTGCGTATCGTGGATTCTAAGCAGCCAGCCGGCCACTCCCAGCCACAGGCCCCCAAACACAAACAACGGCGCTTTTCCCTGGAAAACAAAACTCGCCTGCCAACATTTTGATGGCAGATTGCAGGAGCCACTTGGTACTATCAAACCAGCCCAACTTGGCACTGGTGCCACCATGGGTCTGGTCACCATCCTGCCTATCGTAGCTTTTCAGGAGCCAGCCGGTCACTCCAAGCCATAGGCCCCCAGACAAAAACCTCGGCCCGTTTCCCTGGCAAAGAAAAATAAGCTACCCCGCTTCTGGATGGCACATTGCAGGAGCCACTTTGCACCATCAAACCAGCCCGACTTGGCACTGGTGCCACCTCTGGTCTGGGAACCATCCTGCGTATCGTGGATTCTAATTAGCCATCCGTCCACTCCCAGCCACAGGCCCCCAAACAAAAACAACGGCGCTTTTCCCTGGAAAACAAAACTCGCCTGCCAAATTTTGATGGCAGATTGCCGGAGCCACTGGGTACTATCAAACCAGCCCAACTTGACACTGGTGCCACCATGGGTCTGGTCACCATCCTGCCTATCGTAGCTTTTCAGGAGCCAGCCGGTCACTCCCAGCCATAGGCCCCCAGAAAAAAAGCTCGGACCGTTTCCCTGGCAAACAAAAGTAAGTTATTCCGCTACTGGATGGCAGATTGCAGGAGCCACTTTTCACCATCAAACCAGCCCGACTTGGCACTGGTGCCACCTCTGGTCTGGGAACCATGCTGCGTATCGTGGATTCTAAGGAGCCAGCCGGCCACTCCCAGCCACAGGCCCCCAAACACAAACAACGGCGCATTTCCCTGGATAACAAACTCGCCTGCCAACTTTTTTTATGGCAGATTGCAGGAGCCACTTGGTACTATCAAACCAGCCCAACTTGGCACTGGTGCCACCATGGGTCTGGTCACCATCCTGCCTATCGTAGCTTTTCAGGAGCCAGCCGGTCACTCCCAGCCATAGGCCCCGAGACACAAACCTCGGCCCGTTTCCCTGGCAAACAAAACTAAGCTACCCCGCTTCTGGATGGCAGATTGCAGGACGCACTTGGTACTATCAAACCAGCCCAACTTGGCACTGGTGCCACCTCTGGTCTGGGAACCATGCTGCGTATCGTGGATTCTAAGGAGCCAGCCGGCCACTCCCAGCCACAGGCCCCCAAATACAAACAACGGCGCTTTTCCCTGGAAAACAAAACTCGCCTGCCAACATTTTGATGGCAGATTGCAGGAGCCACTTGGTACTATCAAACCAGCCCAACTTGGCACTGGTGCCACCATGGGTCTGGTCACCATCCTGCCTATCTTAGCTTTTCAGGAGCCAGCCGGTCACTCCCAGCCATAGGCCCCCAGACACAAACCTCGGCCCGTTTCCCTGGCAAACAAAAGTAAGCTGCCCCGCTTCTGGATGGCAGATTGCAGGAGCCACTTGGTACTATCAAACCAGCCCAACTTGGCACTGGTGCCACCTTGGGTCTGGGAACCATCCTGCGTATCGTGGATTCTAAGGAGCCAGCCGGTCACTCTCAGCCACAGGCCCCCAAACACAAACCACAGCGCTTTTCCCTGGAAAACAAAACCCGCCTGCCGACATTTTGATGGCAGATTGCAGGAGCCACTTGCTACTATCAAATCAGCCCAACTTGGCACTGGTGCCACCATGGGTCTGGTCACCATCCTGCCTATCGTAGCTTTTCAGGAGCCAGCCGGTCACTCCCAGCCATAGGCCCCCAGACACAAAGCTCGGCCCGTTTCCCTGGCAAACAAAAGTAAGCTGCCCCGCTTCTGGATGGCAGATTGCAGGACGCACTTGGTACTATCAAACCAGCCCGACTTGGCACTGGTGCCACCTCTGGTCTGGGAACCATGGTGCGTATCGTGAATTCTAAGGAGCCAGCCGGCCACTCCCAGCCATAGGCACCCAAACACAAACAACGGCGCTTTTCCCTGGAAAACAAAACTCGCCTGCCAACTTTTTGATGGCAGATTGCAGGAGCCACTTGGTACTATCAAACCAGCTCAACTTGGCACTGGTGCCACCATGGGTCTGCTCACCATCCTGCCTATCGTAGCTTTTCAGGAGCCAGCCGGTCACTCCCAGCCATAGGCCCCCAGACACAAACCTCGGCCCGTTTCCCTGGCAAACAAAAGTAAGCTGCCCCGCTTCTGCATGGCAGATTGCAGGAGCTATTTAGTACTATCAAACCAGCCCGACTTGGCACTGGTGCCACCTCAGGTCTGGGAACCATCCTGCCTATCGTGGATTCTAAGGAGCCAGCCGGCCACTCCCAGCCACAGGCGCCCAAACACAAACAACGGCGCTTTTCCCTGGAAAACAAAACTCGCCCTCCAAATTTTGACGGCAGATTGCAGGAGCCACTTGGTACTATCAAATCAGCCCAACTTGGGACTGGTGCCACCATGGGTCTGGTCACCATCCTGCCTATCGTAGCTTTTCAGGAGCCAGCCGGTCACTCCCAGCCATAGGCCCCCAGACAAAAACCTCGGCCCGTTTCCCTGGCATACAAAAGTAAGCTGCCCTGCTTCTGGATGGCAGATTGCAGGAACCACTTGGTACTATCAAACCAGCAAAACTTGGCACTGGTGCCACCTTGGGTCTGGATACCATGCTGCGTATCGTGGATTCTAAGGAGCCAGCCGGCCACTCCCAGCCACAGGCCCCCAAACACAAACAACGGCGCTTTTCCCTGGAAAACAAAACTCTCCTGCCAACTTTTTGATGGGAGATTGCAGGAGCCACTTGGTTTTATCAAATCAGACCAACTTGGCACTGGTGCCACCATGGGTCTGGTCACCATCCTGCCTATCGTAGCTTTTCAGGAGCCAGCCGGTCACTCGCAGCCATAGGCCCCCGGACACAAACCTCGGCCCGTTTCCCTGACAAACAAAAGTAAGTTATCCCGCTTCTGGATGGCAGATTGCCGGAGCCACTTGGTACTATCAAACCAGCCCGACTTGGCACTGGTGCCACCATGGGTCTGGTCACCATCCTGCCTATCGTGGATTCTAATTAGCCCTCTGTCCACTCCCAGCCACAGGCCCCCAAACAAAAACAACGGCGCTTTTCCCTGGAAAACAAAACTCGTCTGCCAACTTTTTGATGGCAGATTGCCAGAGCCACTTGGTACTATCAAACCAGCCCAACTTGGCACTGGTGCCACCTTGGGTCTGGGAACCATGCTGCGTATCGTGGATTATAAGGAGCCATCCGGCCACTCCCAGCCACAGGCCCCCAAACAAAAACAACGGCGCTTTTCCCTGGAAAACAAAACTCGCCTGCCAAATTTTTGATGGCAGATTGCAGGAGCCACTTGGTACTATCAAACCAGCCCAACTTGACACTGGTGCCACCATGGGTCTGGTCACCATCCTGCCTATCTTAGCTTTTCTGGAGCCAGCCGGTCACTCCCAGCCATAGGCCCCCAGACACAAACCTCGGCCCGTTTCCCTGGCAAACAAAAGTAAGCTGCCCCGCTTCTGGATGGCAGATTGCAGGAGCCACTTGGTACTATCAAACCAGCCCAACTTGGCACTGGTGCCACCTTGGGTCTGGGAACCATCCTTGCGTATCGTGGATTCTAAGGAGCCAGCCCGTCACTCCCAGCCACAGGCCCCCAAACACAAACCACAGCGCTTTTCTCTGGAAAACAAACCCGCCTGCCGACATTTTGATGGCAGATTGCAGGAGCCACTTGCTGCTATCAAATCAGCCCAACTTGGCACTGGTGCCACCATGGGTCTGGTCACCATCCTGCCTATCGTAGCTTTTCAGGAGCCAGCCGGTCACTCCCAGTCATAGGCCCCCAGACACAAACCTCTGCCCGTTTCCCTGGCAAACAAAAGTAAGCTGCCCCGCTTCTGGATGGCAGATTGTAGGACGCACTTGGTACTATCAAACCAGCCCGACTTGGCACTGGTGCCACCTCTGGTCTGGGAACTATGGTGCGTATCGTGGATTCTAAGGAGCCAGCCGGCCACTCCCAGCCATAGGCACCCAAACACAAACAACGGCGCTTTTCCCTGGAAAACAAAACTCGCCTGCCAACTTTTTGATGGCAGATTGCAGGAGCCACTTGGTACTATCAAACCAGCTCAACTTGGCACTGGTGCCACCATGGGTCTGCTCACCATCCTGCCTATCGTAGCTTTTCAGGAGCCAGACGGTCACTCGCAGCCATAGGCCCCCAGACAAAAACCTCGGCCCGTTTCCCTGGCAAACAAAAGTAAGCTGCCCCGCTTCTGCATGGCAGATTGCAGGAGCTATTTAGTACTATCAAACCAGCCCGACTTGGCACTGGTGCCACCATGGGTCTGGTCACCATCCTGCCTATCGTAGCTTTTCAGGAGCCAGCCGGTCACTCCCAGCCATAGGCCCCCAGACAAAAAGCTCGGCCCGTTCCCCTGGCAAACAAAAGTAAGTTATCCCACTTCTGGATGGCAGATTGCAGGAGCCACTTTTCACCATCAAACCAGCCCAACTTGGCACTGGTGCCACCTCTGGTCTGGGAACCATCCTGCGTATCGTGGATTCTAAGGAGCCAGCCGGCCACTCCCTGCCACAGGCCCCCAAACACAAACAACGGCGCTTTTCCCTGGATAACAAACTCGCCTGCCAACTTTTTGATGGCAGATTGCAGGAGCCACTTGGTACTATCAAACCAGCCCAACTTGGCACTGGTGCCACCATGGGTCTGGTCACCATCCTGCCTATCGTAGCTTTTCAGGAGCCAGGCGGTCACTCCCAGCCATAGGCCCTGAGACACAAACCTCGGCCCGTATCCCTGGCAAACAAAAGTAAGCTGCCCCGCTTCTGGATGGCAGATTGCAGGACGCACTTGGTACTATCAAACCAGCCCAACTTGGCACTGGTGCCACCTCTGGTCTGGGAACCATGCCGCGTATCGTGGATTCTAAGGAGCCAGCCGGCCACTCCCAGCCACAGGCCCCCAAACAGAAACAACGGCGCTTTTCCCTGGAAAACAAAACTCGCCTGCCAACTTTTTCATGGCTGATTGCAGGAGCCACTTGGTACTATCAAATCAGCCCAGCTTGGCACTGGTGCCACCATGGGTCTGGTCACCATCCTGCCTATCTTAGCTTTTCAGGAGCCAGCCGGTCACTCCCAGCCATAGGCCCCCAGACACAAAGCTCGGCCCGTTTCCCTGGCAAACAAAAGTAAGCTACCCCGCTTCTGGATGGCAGATTGCAGGAACCACTTTGCACTATCAAACTAGCCCGACTTGGCACTGGTGCCACCTCTGGTCTGGGAACCATGCTGCGTATCGTGGATTCTAAGGAGCCATCCGTCCACTCCCAGACACAGGCCCCCAAACACAAACAACGGCGCTTTTCCCTGGAAAACAAAACTCGCCTGCCAACTTTTTGATGGCAGATTGCAGGAGCCACTTGGTACTATCAAACCAGCCCAACTTGGCACTGGTGCCACCATGGGTCTGGTCACCATCCTGCCTATCGTAGCTTTTCAGGAGCAAGCCGGTCACTCCCAGCCATAGGCCCCCAGACACAAACCTCGGCCCGTTTCCCTGGCAAACAAAAGTAAGCTGCCCCGCTTCTGGATGGCAGATTGCAGGACGCACTTGGTAGTATCAAACCAGCCCGACTTGGCACTGGTGCCACCTCTGGTCTGGGAACCATCCTGCGTATCGTGGATTCTAAGCAGCCAGCCGGCCACTCCCAGCCACAGGCCCCCAAACACAAACAACGGCGCTTTTCCCTGGAAAACAAAACTCGCCTGCCAACATTTTGATGGCAGATTGCAGGAGCCACTTGGTACTATCAAATCAGCCCAACTTGGCACTGGTGCCACCATGCGTTTGGTCACCATCCTGCCTATCGTAGCTTTTCAGGAGCCAGACGGTCACTCCCAGCTATAGGCCCCCAGACAAAAACCTCGGCCCGTTTCCCTGGCATACAAAAGTAAGCTGCCCCGCTTCTGGATGGCAGATTGCAGGAACAACTTGGTACTATCAAACCAGCCCGACTTGGCACTGGTGCCACCTCTGGTCTGGGAACCATCCTGCGTATCGTGGATTCTAAGGAGCCAGCCGGCCACTCCCAGCCACAGGCCCCCAAACACAAACAACGGCGCTTTTCCCTGGAAAACAAAACTCGCCTGCCAACATTTTGATGGCAGATTGCAGGAGCCACTTGGTACTATCAAACCAGCCCAACTTGGCACTGGTGCCACCATGGATCTGGTCACCATCCTGCCTATCGTAGCTTTTCAGGACCTAGCCGGTCACTCCAAGCCATAGGCGCCCAGACAAAAAGCTCGGCCCGTTTCCCTGGCAAACAAAGTAAGCTGCCCCGCTTCTGGATGGCAGATTGCAGGAACCACTTGGTACTATCAAACCAGCCCGACTTGGCACTGGTGCCACCTTGGGTCTGGGAACCATCCTGCGTATCGTGGATTCTAAGGAGCCAGCCGGTCACTCCCAGCCACAGGCCCCCAAACACAAACAACGGCGCTTTTCCCTGGAAAACAAAACTCGCCTGCCAATATTTTGATGGCAGATTGCAGGAGCCACTTGCTACTATCAAATCAGCCCAACTTGGCACTGGTGCCACCATGGGTCTGGTCACCATCCTGCCTATCGTAGCTTTTCAGGAGCCAGCCGGTCCCTCCCTGCCATAGGCCCCCAGAGAAAAACCTCGGCCCGTTTCCCTGGCAAACAAAAGTAAGCTGCCCCGCTTCTGGATGGCAGATTGCAGGAGCCACTTTGCACCATCAAACTAGCCCGACTTGGCACTGGTGCCACCTCAGGTCTGGGAACCATCCTGCGTATCGTGGATTCTAAGGAGCCAGCCGGCCACTCCAGCCACAGGCCCCCAGACACAAACAACGGCGCTTTTCCCTGGAAAACAAAACTCGCCTGCCAACTTTTAGATGGCAGATTGCAGGAGCCACTTGGTACTGTCAAATCAGCCCAACTTGGCACTGGTGCCACCATGGGTCTGGTCACCATCCTGCCTATCGTAGCTTTTCAGGACCTAGCAGGTCACTCCCAGCCATAGGCGCCCAGACACAAAGCTCGGCCCGTTTCCCTGGCAAACAAAAGTAAGCTGCCCCGCTTCTGGATGGCAGATTTCCGGAGCCACTTGGTACTATCAAACCAGCCCGACTTGGCACTGGTGCCACCTCTGGTCTGGGAACCATGCTGCGTATCGTGGATTCTAAGGAGCCATCCGTCCACTCCCAGCCACAGGCCCCCAAACACAAACAACGGCGCTTTTCCCTGGAAAACAAAACTCGCCTGCCAACATTTTGATGGCAGATTGCAGGAGCCACTTGCTACTATCAAATCAGCCCATCTTGGCACTGGTGCCACCATGGGTCTGGTCACCATCCTGCCTATCGTAGGTGTTCAGGCGCCAGCCGGTCACTCCCAGCCATAGGCCCCCAGAGAAAAACCTCGGCCCGTTTCCCTGGCAAACAAAAGTAAGCTGCCCCGCTTCTGGATGGCAGATTGCAGGAGCCACTTTGCACCATCAAACCAGCCCAACTTGGCACTGGTGCCACCTCTGGTCTGGGAACCATGCTGTGTATCGTGGATTCCAATTAGCAAGCCGGCCACTCCCAGCCACAGGCCTCCAAACACAAACAACGGCGCTTTTCCCTGGAAAACAAAACTCGCCTGCCAACTTTTTGATGGCAGATTGCAGGAGCCACTTGGTACTATCAAACCAGCCCAACTTGGCACTGGTGCCACCATGGGTCTGGTAACCATCCTGCCTATCGTAGCTTTTCAGGACCTAGACGGTCACTCCCAGCCATAGGCCCCGTGACACAAAGCTCGGCCCTTTTCCCTGGCAAACAAAAGTAAGCTGTCCCGCTTCTGGATGGCAGATTGCAGGATCCACTAGGTATTATCAAACCAGCCCGACTTGGCACTGGTGCCACCTCTGGTCTGGGAACCATCCTGCGTATCGTGGATTCTAAGCAGCCAGCCGGCCACTCCCAGCCACAGGCCCCCAAACACAAACAACGGCGCTTTTCCCTGGAAAACAAAACTCGCCTGCCAACATTTTGATGGCAGATTGCAGGAGCCACTTGGTACTATCAAACCAGCCCAACTTGGCACTGGTGCCACCATGGGTCTGGTCACCATCCTGCCTATCGTAGCTTTTCAGGAGCCAGCCGGTCACTCCAAGCCATAGGCCCCCAGACAAAAACCTCGGCCCGTTTCCCTGGCAAAGAAAAATAAGCTACCCCGCTTCTGGATGGCACATTGCAGGAGCCACTTTGCACCATCAAACCAGCCCGACTTGGCACTGGTGCCACCTCTGGTCTGGGAACCATCCTGCGTATCGTGGATTCTAATTAGCCATCCGTCCACTCCCAGCCACAGGCCCCCAAACAAAAACAACGGCGCTTTTCCCTGGAAAACAAAACTCGCCTGCCAAATTTTGATGGCAGATTGCCGGAGCCACTGGGTACTATCAAACCAGCCCAACTTGACACTGGTGCCACCATGGGTCTGGTCACCATCCTGCCTATCGTAGCTTTTCAGGAGCCAGCCGGTCACTCCCAGCCATAGGCCCCCAGAAAAAAAGCTCGGACCGTTTCCCTGGCAAACAAAAGTAAGTTATTCCGCTACTGGATGGCAGATTGCAGGAGCCACTTTTCACCATCAAACCAGCCCGACTTGGCACTGGTGCCACCTCTGGTCTGGGAACCATGCTGCGTATCGTGGATTCTAAGGAGCCAGCCGGCCACTCCCAGCCACAGGCCCCCAAACACAAACAACGGCGCATTTCCCTGGATAACAAACTCGCCTGCCAACTTTTTTTATGGCAGATTGCAGGAGCCACTTGGTACTATCAAACCAGCCCAACTTGGCACTGGTGCCACCATGGGTCTGGTCACCATCCTGCCTATCGTAGCTTTTCAGGAGCCAGCCGGTCACTCCCAGCCATAGGCCCCGAGACACAAACCTCGGCCCGTTTCCCTGGCAAACAAAAGTAAGCTACCCCGCTTCTGGATGGCAGATTGCAGGACGCACTTGGTACTATCAAACCAGCCCAACTTGGCACTGGTGCCACCTCTGGTCTGGGAACCATGCTGCGTATCGTGGATTCTAAGGAGCCAGCCGGCCACTCCCAGCCACAGGCCCCCAAATACAAACAACGGCGCTTTTCCCTGGAAAACAAAACTCGCCTGCCAACATTTTGATGGCAGATTGCAGGAGCCACTTGGTACTATCAAACCAGCCCAACTTGGCACTGGTGCCACCATGGGTCTGGTCACCATCCTGCCTATCTTAGCTTTTCAGGAGCCAGCCGGTCACTCCCAGCCATAGGCCCCCAGACACAAACCTCGGCCCGTTTCCCTGGCAAACAAAAGTAAGCTGCCCCGCTTCTGGATGGCAGATTGCAGGAGCCACTTGGTACTATCAAACCAGCCCAACTTGGCACTGGTACCACCTTGGGTCTGGGAACCATCCTGCGTATCGTGGATTCTAAGGAGCCAGCCCGTCACTCTCAGCCACAGGCCCCCAAACACAAACCACAGCGCTTTTCCCTGGAAAACAAAACCCGCCTGCCGACATTTTGATGGCAGATTGCAGGAGCCACTTGCTACTATCAAATCAGCCCAACTTGGGACTGGTGCCACCATGGGTCTGGTCACCATCCTGCCTATCGTAGCTTTTCAGGAGCCAGCCGGTCACTCCCAGCCATAGGCCCCCAGACACAAAGCTCGGCCCGTTTCCCTGGCAAACAAAAGTAAGCTGCCCCGCTTCTGGATGGCAGATTGCAGGACGCACTTGGTACTATCAAACCAGCCCGACTTGGCACTGGTGCCACCTCTGGTCTGGGAACCATGGTGCGTATCGTGAATTCTAAGGAGCCAGCCGGCCACTCCCAGCCATAGGCACCCAAACACAAACAACGGCGCTTTTCCCTGGAAAACAAAACTCGCCTGCCAACTTTTTGATGGCAGATTGCAGGAGCCACTTGGTACTATCAAACCAGCTCAACTTGGCACTGGTGCCACCATGGGTCTGGTCACCATCCTGCCTATCGTAGCTTTTCAGGAGCCAGCCGGTCACTCCCAGCCATAGGCCCCCAGACACAAACCTCGGCCCGTTTCCCTGGCAAACAAAAGTAAGCTGCCCCGCTTCTGCATGGCAGATTGCAGGAGCTATTTAGTACTATCAAACCAGCCCGACTTGGCACTGGTGCCACCTCAGGTCTGGGAACCATCCTGCCTATCGTGGATTCTAAGGAGCCAGCCGGCCACTCCCAGCCACAGGCGCCCAAACAAAAACAACGGCGCTTTTCCCTGGAAAACAAAACTCGCCCTCCAAATTTTGACGGCAGATTGCAGGAGCCACTTGGTACTATCAAATCAGCCCAACTTGGGACTGGTGCCACCATGGGTCTGGTCACCATCCTGCCTATCGTAGCTTTTCAGGAGCCAGCCGGTCACTCCCAGCCATAGGCCCCCAGACAAAAACCTCGGCCCGTTTCCCTGGCATACAAAAGTAAGCTGCCCTGCTTCTGGATGGCAGATTGCAGGAACCACTTGGTACTATCAAACCAGCAAAACTTGGCACTGGTGCCACCTTGGGTCTGGATACCATGCTGCGTATCGTGGATTCTAAGGAGCCAGCCGGCCACTCCCAGCCACAGGCCCCCAAACACAAACAACGGCGCTTTTCCCTGGAAAACAAAACTCTCCTGCCAACTTTTTGATGGGAGATTGCAGGAGCCACTTGGTTTTATCAAATCAGACCAACTTGGCACTGGTGCCACCATGGGTCTGGTCACCATCCTGCCTATCGTAGCTTTTCAGGAGCCAGCCGGTCACTCGCAGCCATAGGCCCCCGGACACAAACCTCGGCCCGTTTCCCTGACAAACAAAAGTAAGTTATCCCGCTTCTGGATGGCAGATTGCCGGAGCCACTTGGTACTATCAAACCAGCCCGACTTGGCACTGGTGCCACCATGGGTCTGGTCACCATCCTGCCTATCGTGGATTCTAATTAGCCCTCTGTCCACTCCCAGCCACAGGCCCCCAAACAAAAACAACGGCGCTTTTCCCTGGAAAACAAAACTCGTCTGCCAACTTTTTGATGGCAGATTGCCAGAGCCACTTGGTACTATCAAACCAGCCCAACTTGGCACTGGTGCCACCTTGGGTCTGGGAACCATGCTGCGTATCGTGGATTATAAGGAGCCATCCGGCCACTCCCAGCCACAGGCCCCCAAACAAAAACAAAGGCGCTTTTCCCTGGAAAACAAAACTCGCCTGCCAAATTTTTGATGGCAGATTGCAGGAGCCACTTGGTACTATCAAACCAGCCCAACTTGACACTGGTGCCACCATGGGTCTGGTCACCATCCTGCCTATCTTAGCTTTTCTGGAGCCAGCCGGTCACTCCCAGCCATAGGCCCCCAGACACAAACCTCGGCCCGTTTCCCTGGCAAACAAAAGTAAGCTGCCCCGCTTCTGGATGGCAGATTGCAGGAGCCACTTGGTACTATCAAACCAGCCCAACTTGGCACTGGTGCCACCTTGGGTCTGGGAACCATCCTGCGTATCGTGGATTCTAAGGAGCCAGCCCGTCACTCCCAGCCACAGGCCCCCAAACACAAACCACAGCGCTTTTCTCTGGAAAACAAACCCGCCTGCCGACATTTTGATGGCAGATTGCAGGAGCCACTTGCTGCTATCAAATCAGCCCAACTTGGCACTGGTGCCACCATGGGTCTGGTCACCATCCTGCCTATCGTAGCTTTTCAGGAGCCAGCCGGTCACTCCCAGTCATAGGCCCCCAGACACAAACCTCTGCCCGTTTCCCTGGCAAACAAAAGTAAGCTGCCCCGCTTCTGGATGGCAGATTGTAGGACGCACTTGGTACTATCAAACCAGCCCGACTTGGCACTGGTGCCACCTCTGGTCTGGGAACTATGGTGCGTATCGTGGCTTCTAAGGAGCCAGCCGGCCACTCCCAGCCATAGGCACCCAAACACAAACAACGGCGCTTTTCCCTGGAAAACAAAACTCGCCTGCCAACTTTTTGATGGCAGATTGCAGGAGCCACTTGGTACTATCAAACCAGCTCAACTTGGCACTGGTGCCACCATGGGTCTGCTCACCATCCTGCCTATCGTAGCTTTTCAGGAGCCAGACGGTCACTCGCAGCCATAGGCCCCCAGACAAAAACCTCGGCCCGTTTCCCTGGCAAACAAAAGTAAGCTGCCCCGCTTCTGCATGGCAGATTGCAGGAGCTATTTAGTACTATCAAACCAGCCCGACTTGGCACTGGTGCCACCATGGGTCTGGTCACCATCCTGCCTATCGTAGCTTTTCAGGAGCCAGCCGGTCACTCCCAGCCATAGGCCCCCAGACAAAAACCTCGGCCCGTTCCCCTGGCAAACAAAAGTAAGTTATCCCACTTCTGGATGGCAGATTGCAGGAGCCACTTTTCACCATCAAACCAGCCCAACTTGGCACTGGTGCCACCTCTGGTCTGGGAACCATCCTGCGTATCGTGGATTCTAAGGAGCCAGCCGGCCACTCCTGCCACAGGCCCCCAAACACAAACAACGGCGCTTTTCCCTGGATAACAAACTCGCCTGCCAACTTTTTGATGGCAGATTGCAGGAGCCACTTGGTACTATCAAACCAGCCCAACTTGGCACTGGTGCCACCATGGGTCTGGTCACCATCCTGCCTATCGTAGCTTTTCAGGAGCCAGGCGGTCACTCCCAGCCATAGGCCCTGAGACACAAACCTCGGCCCGTATCGCTGGCAAACAAAAGTAAGCTGCCCCGCTTCTGGATGGCAGATTGCAGGAGCCACTTGGTACTATCAAACCAGCCCAACTTGGCACTGGTGCCACCTCTGGTCTGGGAACCATGCCGCGTATCGTGGATTCTAAGGAGCCAGCCGGCCACTCCCAGCCACAGGCCCCCAAACAGAAACAACGGCGCTTTTCCCTGGAAAACAAAACTCGCCTGCCAACTTTTTGATGGCAGATTGCAGGAGCCACTTGGTACTATCAAACCAGCCCGACTTGGCACTGGTGCCACCATGGGTCTGGTCACCATCCTGCCTATCGTGGATTCTAATTAGCCATCTGTCCACTCCCAGCCACAGGCCCCCAAACAAAAACAACGGCGCTTTTCCCTGGAAAACAAAACTCGTCTGCCAACTTTTTGATGGCAGATTGCAGGAGCCACTTGGTACTATCAAACCAGCGCAACTTGGCACTGGTGCCACCTTGGGTCTGGGAACCATGCTGCGTATCGTGGATTATAAGGAGCCAGCCGGCCACTCCCAGCCACAGGCCCCCAAACACAAACCACAGCGCTTTTCCCTGGAAAACAAAATTCGCCGGCCAACTTTTTGATGGCAGATTGCAGGAGCCACTTGGTACTATCAAATCAGCCCAACTTGGCACTGGTGCCACCATGGGTCTGGTCACCATCCTGCTTATCGTAGCTTTTCAGGAGCCAGCCGGTCACTCCCAGCCATAGGCGCCCAGACACAATGCTCTGCCCTTTTCCCTGGCAAACCAAAGTAAGCTGCCCCGCTTCTGGATGGCAGATTGCAGGAACCACTTGGTACTATAAAACCAGCCCGACTTGGCACTGGTGCCACCTCTGGTCTGGGAACCATGCTGCGTATCGTGGATTCTAAGGAGCCAGCCGGCCACTCCCAGCCACAGGCCCCCAAACAAAATCAACGGCGCTTTTCCCTGGAAAACAAAACTCGCCTGCCAACATTTTGATGGCAGATTGCAGGAGACACTTGGTACTATCAAACCAGCCCAACTTGACACTGGTGCCACCATGGGTCTGGTCACCATCCTGCCTATCTTAGCTTTTCAGGAGCCAGCCGGTCACTCCCAGCCATAGGCCCCCAGACACAAAGCTCGGCCCGTTTCCCTGGCAAACAAAAGTAAGCTGCCCCGCTTCTGGATGGCAGATTGCAGGAGCCACTTGGTACTATCAAACCAGCCCAACTTGGCACTGGTGCCACCTTGGGTCTGGGAACCATCCTGCGTATCGTGGATTCTAAGGAGCCAGCCGGTCACTCCCAGCCACAGGCCCCCAAACAAAAACCACAGCGCTTTTCCCTGGAAAACAAACCCGCCTGCCGACATTTTGATGGCAGATTGCAGGAGCCACTTGCTGCTATCAAATCAGCCCAACTTGGCACTGGTGCCACCATGGGTCTGGTCACCATCCTGCCTATCGTAGCTCTTCAGGAGCCAGCCGGTCACTCCCTGTCATAGGCCCCCAGACACAAAGCTCGGCCCGTTTCCCTGGCAAACAAAAGTAAGCTGCCCCGCTTCTGGATGGCAGATTGTAGGACGCACTTGGTACTATCAAACCAGCCCGACTTGGCACTGGTGCCACCTCTGGTCTGGGAACTATGGTGCGTATCGTGGATTCTAAGGAGCCAGCCGGCCACTCCCAGCCATAGGCACCCAAACACAAACAACGGCGCTTTTCCCTGGAAAACAAAACTCGCCTGCCAACTTTTTGATGGCAAATTGCAGGAGCCACTTGGTACTATCAAACCAGCTCAATTTGGCACTGGTGCCACCATGGGTCTGCTCACCATCCTGCCTATCGTAGCTTTTCAGGAGCCAGCCGGTCACTCCAAGCCATAGGCCCCCAGACAAAAACCTCGGCCCGTTTCCCTGGCAAACAAAAGTAAGCTGCCCCGCTTCTGCATGGCAGATTGCAGGAGCTATTTAGTACTATCAAACCAGCCCGACTTGGCACTGGTGCCACCATGGGTCTGGTCACCATCCTGCCTATCGTAGCTTTTCAGGAGCCAGCCGGTCACTCCCAGCCATAGGCCCCCAGACAAAAACCTCGGCCCGTTTCCCTGGCAAACAAAAGTAAGTTATCCCGCTTCTGGATGGCAGATTGCAGGAGCCACTTTTCACCATCAAACCAGCCCAACTTGGCACTGGTGCCACCTCTGGTCTGGGAACCATCCTGCGTATCGTGGATTCTAAGGAGCCAGCCGGCCACTCCCAGCCACAGGCCCCCAAACACAAACAACGGCGCTTTTCCCTGGATAACAAACTCGCCTGCCAACTTTTTGATGGCAGATTGCAGGAGCCACTTGGTACTATCAAACCAGCCCAACTTGGCACTGGTGCCACCATGGGTCTGGTCACCATCCTGCCTATCGTAGCTTTTCAGGAGCCAGGTGGTCACTCCCAGCCATAGGCCCTGAGACACAAACCTCGGCCCGTATCCCTGGCAAACAAAAGTAAGCTGCCCCACTTCTGGATGGCAGATTGCAGGAGCCACTTGGTACTATCAAACCAGCCCAACTTGGCACTGGTGCCACCTCTGGTCTGGGAACCATGCTGCGTATCGTGGATTCTAAGGAGCCATCCGTCCACTCTCAGACACAGGCCACCAAACACAAACAACGGCGCTTTTCCCTGGAAAACAAAACTCGCCTGCCAACTTTTTGATGGCAGATTGCAGGAGCCACTTGGTACTATCAAACCAGCCCAACTTGGCACTGGTGCCACCATGGGTCTGGTCACCATCCTGCCTATCGTAGCTTTTCAGGAGCCAGCCGGTCACTCGCAGCCATAGGCCCCCAGACACAAACCTCGGCCCGTTTCCCTGGCAAACAAAAGTAAGCTGCCCCGCTTCTGGATGGCAGATTGCAGGACGCACTTGGTAGTATCAAACCAGCCCGACTTGGCACTGGTGCCACCTCTGGTCTGGGAACCATCCTGCGTATCGTGGATTCCTAGCAGCCAGCCGGCCACTCCCAGCCACAGGCCCCCAAACACAAACAACGGCGCTTTTCCCTGGAAAACAAAACTCGCCTGCCAACATTTTGATGGCAGATTGCAGGAGCCACTTGGTACTATCAAATCAGCCCAACTTGGCACTGGTGCCACCATGCGTTTGGTCACCATCCTGCCTATCGTAGCTTTTCAGGAGCCAGACGGTCACTCCCAGCTATAGGCCCCCAGAGAAAAACCTCGGCCCGTTTCCCTGGCATACAAAAGTAAGCTGCCCCGCTTCTGGATGGCAGATTGCAGGAACAACTTGGTACTATCAAACCAGCCCGACTTGGCACTGGTGCCACCTCTGGTCTGGGAACCATCCTGCGTATCGTGGTTCTAAGGAGCCATCCGTCCACTCCCAGCCACAGGCCCCCAAACACAAACAACGGCGCTTTTCCCTGGAAAACCAAACTCGCCTGCCAACATTTTGATGGCAGATTGCAGGAGCCACTTGGTACTATCAAACCAGCCCAACTTGGCACTGGTGCCACCATGGATCTGGTCACCATCCTGCCTATCGTAGCTTTTCAGGAGCCAGACGGTCACTCCAAGCCATAGGCGCCCAGACAAAAAGCTCGGCCCGTTTCCCTGGCAAACAAAGTAAGCTGCCCCGCTTCTGGATGGCAGATTGCAGGACGCACTTGGTACTATCAAACCAGCCCGACTTGGCACTGGTGCCACCTTGGGTCTGGGAACCATCCTGCGTATCGTGGATTCTAAGGAGCCAGCCGGTCACTCCCAGCCACAGGCCCCCAAACACAAACCACAGCGCTTTTCCCTGGAAAACAAAACTCGCCTGCCAATATTTTGATGGCAGATTGCAGGAGCCACTTGGTACTATCAAATCAGCCCAACTTGGCACTGGTGCCACCATGGGTCTGGTCACCATCCTGCCTATCGTAGCTTTTCAGGAGCCAGCCGGTCCCTCCCTGCCATAGGCCCCCAGAGAAAAACTTTGGCCCGTTTCCCTGGCAAACAAAAGTAAGCTACCCCGCTTCTGGATGGCAGATTGCAGGAGCCACTTTGCACCATCAAACTAGCCCGACTTGGCACTGGTGCCACCTCAGGTCTGGGAACCATCCTGCGTATCGTTCATTCTAAGGAGCCAGCCGGCCACTCCAGCCACAGGCCCCCAGACACAAACAACGGCGCTTTTCCCTGGAAAACAAAACTCGCCTGCCAACTTTTAGATGGCAGATTGCAGGAGCCACTTGGTACTGTCAAATCAGCCCAACTTGGCACTGGTGCCACCATGGGTCTGGTCACCATCCTGCCTATCGTAGCTTTTCAGGACCTAGCAGGTCACTCCCAGCCATAGGCGCCCAGACACAAAGCTCGGCCCGTTTCCCTGGCAAACAAAAGTAAGCTGCCCCGCTTCTGGATGGCAGATTTCCGGAGCCACTTGGTACTATCAAACCATCCCGACTTGGCACTGGTGCCACCTCTGGTCTGGGAACCATGCTGCGTATCGTGGATTCTAAGGAGCCATCCGTCCGCTCCCAGCCACAGGCCCCCAAACACAAACAACGGCGCTTTTCCCTGGAAAACAAAACTCGCCTGCCAACATTTTGATGGCAGATTGCACGAGCCACTTGCTACTATCAAATCAGCCCATCTTGGCACTGGTGCCACCATGGGTCTGGTCACCATCCTGCCTATCGTAGGTGTTCAGGCGCCAGCCGGTCACTCCCAGCCATAGGCCCCCAGAGAAAAACCTCGGCCCGTTTCCCTGGCAAACAAAAGTAAGCTGCCCCGCTTCTGGATGGCAGATTGCAGGAGCCACTTTTCACCATCAAACCAGCCCAACTTGGCACTGGTGCCACCTCTGGTCTGGGAACCATGCTGTGTATCGTGGATTCCAATTAGCAAGCCGGCCACTCCCAGCCACAGGCCTCCAAACACAAACAACGGCGCTTTTCCCTGGAAAACAAAACTCGCCTGCCAACTTTTTGATGGCAGATTGCAGGAGCCACTTGGTACTATCAAACCAGCCCAACTTGGCACTGGTGCCACCATGGGTCTGGTCACCATCCTGCCTATCGTAGCTTTTCAGGACCTAGACGGTCACTCCCAGCCATAGGCCCCGTGACACAAAGCTCGGCCCGTTTCCCTGGCAAACAAAAGTAAGCTGTCCCGCTTCTGGATGGCAGATTGCAGGATCCACTAGGTATTATCAAACCAGCCCGACTTGGCACTGGTGCCACCTCTGGTCTGGGAACCATCCTGCGTATCGTGGATTCTAAGCAGCCAGCCGGCCACTCCCAGCCACAGGCCCCCAAACACAAACAACGGCGCTTTTCCCTGGAAAACAAAACTCGCCTGCCAACATTTTGATGGCAGATTGCAGGAGCCACTTGGTACTATCAAACCAGCCCAACTTGGCACTGGTGCCACCATGGGTCTGGTCACCATCCTGCCTATCGTAGCTTTTCAGGAGCCAGCCGGTCACTCCAAGCCATAGGCCCCCAGACAAAAACCTCGGCCCGTTTCCCTGGCAAAGAAAAATAAGCTACCCCGCATCTGGATGGCACATTGCAGGAGCCACTTTGCACCATCAAACTAGCCCGACTTGGCACTGGTGCCACCTCTGGTCTGGGAACCATCCTGCGTATCGTGGATTCTAATTAGCCATCCGTCCACTCCCAGCCACAGGCCCCCAAACAAAAACAACGGCGCTTTTCCCTGGAAAACAAAACTCGCCTGCCAAATTTTGATGGCAGATTGCCGGAGCCACTGGGTACTATCAAACCAGCCCAACTTGACACTGGTGCCACCATGGGTCTGGTCACCATCCTGCCTATCGTAGCTTTTCAGGAGCCAGCCGGTCACTCCCAGCCATAGGC
This sequence comes from Melospiza melodia melodia, assembly GCF_035770615.1. Lineage (NCBI taxonomy): Eukaryota > Metazoa > Chordata > Aves > Passeriformes > Passerellidae > Melospiza > Melospiza melodia. Next base: position 37,793,505 of record NC_086195.1, on the reverse strand, counting down.
CCCCAGACAAAAAGCTCGGACCGTTTCCCTGGCAAACAAAAGTAAGTTATTCCGCTACTGGATGGCAGATTGCAGGAGCCACTTTTCACCATCAAACCAGCCCGACTTGGCACTGGTGCCACCTCTGGTCTGGGAACCATGCTGCGTATCGTGGATTCTAAGGAGCCTGCCGGCCACTCCCAGCCACAGGCCCCCAAACACAAACAACGGCGCATTTCCCTGGATAACAAACTCGCCTGCCAACTTTTTGATGGCAGATTGCAGGAGCCACTTGGTACTATCAAACCAGCCCAACTTGGCACTGGTGCCACCATGGGTCTGGTCACCATCCTGCCTATCGTAGCTTTTCAGGAGCCAGCCGGTCACTCCCAGCCATAGGCCCCGGGACACAAACCTCGGCCCGTTTCCCTGGCATACAAAAGTAAGCTGCCCTGCTTCTGGATGGCAGATTGCAGGAACCACTTGGTACTATCAAACCAGCAAAACTTGGCACTGGTGCCACCTTGGGTCTGGATACCATGCTGCGTATCGTGGATTCTAAGGAGCCAGCCGGCCACTCCCAGCCACAGGCCCCCAAACACAAACAACGGCGCTTTTCCCTGGAAAACAAAACTCGTCTGCCAACTTTTTGATGGCAGATTGCCAGAGCCACTTGGTACTATCAAACCAGCCCAACTTGGCACTGGTGCCACCTTGGGTCTGGGAACCATCCTGCGTATCGTGGATTCTAAGGAGCCAGCCGGCCACTCCCAGCCACAGGCCCCCAAACACAAACCACAGCGCTTTTCCCTGGAAAACAAAATTCGCCGGCCAACTTTTTGATGGCAGATTGCAGGAGCCACTTGGTACTATCAAATCAGCCCAACTTGGCACTGGTGCCACCATGGGTCTGGTCACCATCCTGCTTATCGTAGCTTTTCAGGAGCCAGCCGGTCACTCCCAGCCATAGGCGCCCAGACACAATGCTCTGCCCTTTTCCCTGGCAAACCAAAGTAAGCTGCCCCGCTTCTGGATGGCAGATTGCAGGAACCACTTGGTACTATAAAACCAGCCCGACTTGGCACTGGTGCCACCTCTGGTCTGGGAACCATGCTGCGTATCGTGGATTCTAAGGAGCCAGCCGGCCACTCCCAGCCACAGGCCCCCAAAGAAAAACAACGGCGCTTTTGCCTGGAAAACAAAACTCGCCTGCCAAATTTTTGATGGCAGATTGCAGGAGCCACTTGGTACTATCAAACCAGCCCAACTTGACACTGGTGCCACCATGGGTCTGGTCACCATCCTGCCTATCTTAGCTTTTCAGGAGCCAGCCGGTCACTCCCAGCCATAGGCCCCCAGACACAAAGCTCGGCCCGTTTCCCTGGCAAACAAAAGTAAGCTGCCCCGCTTCTGGATGGCAGATTGCAGGAGCCACTTGGTACTATCAAACCAGCCCAACTTGGCACTGGTGCCACCTTGGGTCTGGGAACCATCCTGCGTATCGTGGATTCTAAGGAGCCAGCCGGTCACTCCCAGCCACAGGCCCCCAAACACAAACCACAGCGCTTTTCCCTGGAAAACAAACCCGCCTGCCGACATTATGATGGCAGATTGCAGGAGCCACTTGCTGCTATCAAATCAGCCCAACTTGGCACTGGTGCCACCATGGGTCTGGTCACCATCCTGCCTATCGTAGCTTTTCAGGAGCCAGCCGCTCACTCCCAGCCATAGGGCCCCAGACACAAAGCTCGGCCCGTTTCCCTGGCAAACAAAAGTAAGCTGCCCCGCTTCTGGATGGCAGATTGAAGGACGCACTTGGTACTATCAAACCAGCCCGACTTGGCACTGGTGCCACCTCTGGTCTGGGAACTATGGTGCGTATCGTGGATTCTAAGGAGCCAGCCGGCCACTCCCAGCCATAGGCACCCAAACACAAACAACGGCGCTTTTCCCTGGAAAACAAAACTCGCCGGCCAACTTTTTGATGGCAGATTGCAGGAGCCACTTGGTACTATTAAACCAGCTCAACTTGGCACTGGTGCCACCATGGGTCTGCTCACCATCCTGCCTATCGTAGCTTTTCAGGAGCCAGACGGTCACTCGCAGCCATAGGCCCCCAGACAAAAACCTCGGCCCGTTTCCCTGGCAAACAAAAGTAAGCTGCCCCGCTTCTGCATGGCAGATTGCAGGAGCTATTTAGTACTATCAAACCAGCCCGACTTGGCACTGGTGCCACCTCAGGTCTGGGAACCATCCTGCGTATCGTGGATTCTAAGGAGCCAGCCGGCCACTCCCAGCCACAGGCCCCCAAACACAAACAACGGCGCTTTTCCCTGGAAAACAAATCTCGCCTGCCAAATTTTGACGGCAGATTGCAGGAGCCACTTGGTACTATCAAATCAGCCCAACTTGGGACTGGTGCCACCATGGGTCTGGTCACCATCCTGCCTATCGTAGCTTTTCAGGAGCCAGCCGGTCACTCCCAGCCATAGGCCCCCAGACAAAAACCTCGGCCCGTTTCCCTGGCATACAAAAGTAAGCTGCCCTGCTTCTGGATGGCAGATTGCAGGAACCACTTGGTACTATCAAACCAGCAAAACTTGGCACTGGTGCCACCTTGGGTCTGGATACCATGCTGCGTATCGTGGATTCTAAGGAGCCAGCCGGCCACTCCCAGCCACAGGCCCCCAAACCCAAACAATGGCGCTTTTCCCTGGGAAACAAAACTCTCCTGCCAACTTTTTGATGGGAGATTGCAGGAGCCACTTGGTTTTATCAAATCAGACCAACTTGGCACTGGTGCCACCATGGGTCTGGTCACCATCCTGCCTATCGTAGCTTTTCAGGAGCCAGCCGGTCACTCCCAGCCATAGGCCCCCAGACACAAACCTCGGCCCGTTTCCCTGAAAAACAAAAGTAAGTTATCCCGCTTCTGGATGGCAGATTGCCGGAGCCACTTGGTACTATCAAACCAGCCCGACTTGGCACTGGTGCCACCATGGGTCTGGTCACCATCCTGCCTATCGTGGATTCTAATTAGCCATCCATCCACTCCCAGCCACAGGCCCCCAAACAAAAACAACGGCGCTTTTCCCTGGAAAACAAAACTCGTCTGCCAACTTTTTGATGGCAGATTGCCAGAGCCACTTGGTACTATCAAACCAGCCCAACTTGGCACTGGTGCCACCTTGGGTCTGGGAACCATGCTGCGTATCGTGGATTAGAAGGAGCCAGCCGGCCACTCCCAGCCACAGGCCCCCAAACAAAAACCACAGCGCTTTTCCCTGGAAAACAAAATTCGCCGGCCAACTTTTTGATGGCAGATTGCAGGAGCCACTTGGTACTATCAAATCAGCCCAACTTGGCACTGGTGCCACCATGGGTCTGGTCACCATCCTGCTTATCGTAGCTTTTCAGGAGCCAGCCGGTCACTCCCAGCCATAGGCGCCCAGACAGAATGCTCTGCCCTTTTCCCTGGCAAACCAAAGTAAGCTGCCCCGCTTCTGGATGGCAGATTGCAGGAACCACTTGGTACTATAAAACCAGCCCGACTTGGCACTGGTGCCACCTCTGGTCTGGGAACCATGCTGCGTATCGTGGATTCTAAGGAGCCAGCCGGCCACTCCCAGCCACAGGCCCCCAAAGAAAAACAACGGCGCTTTTGCCTGGAAAACAAAACTCGCCTGCCAAATTTTTGATGGCAGATTGCAGGAGCCACTTGGTACTATCAAACCAGCCCAACTTGACACTGGTGCCACCATGGGTCTGGTCACCATCCTGCCTATCTTAGCTTTTCAGGAGCCAGCCGGTCACTCCCAGCCATAGGCCCCCAGACACAAAGCTCGGCCCGTTTCCCTGGCAAACAAAAGTAAGCTGCCCCGCTTCTGGATGGCAGATTGCAGGAGCCACTTGGTACTATCAAACCAGCCCAACTTGGCACTGGTGCCACCTTGGGTCTGGGAACCATCCTGCGTATCGTGGATTCTAAGGAGCCAGCCGGTCACTCCCAGCCACAGGCCCCCAAACACAAACCACAGCGCTTTTCCCTGGAAAACAAACCCGCCTGCCGACATTTTGATGGCAGATTGCAGGAGCCACTTGGTACTATCAAATCAGCCCAACTTGGCACTGGTGCCACCATGGGTCTGGTCACCATCCTGCCTATCGTAGCTTTTCAGGAGCCAGCCGGTCACTCCCAGCCATAGGCCCTCAGACACAAAGCTCGGCCCGTTTCCCTGGCAAACAAAAGTAAGCTGCCCCGCTTCTGGATGGCAGATTGTAGGACGCACTTGGTACTATCAAACCAGCCCGACTTGGCACTGGTGCCACCTCTGGTCTGGGAACTATGGTGCGTATCGTGGATTCTAAGGAGCCAGCCGGCCACTCCCAGCCATAGGCACCCAAACACAAACAACGGCGCTTTTCCCTGGAAAACAAAACTCGCCTGCCAACTTTTTGATGGCAGATTGCAGGAGCCACTTGGTACTATTAAACCAGCTCAACTTGGCACTGGTGCCACCATGGGTCTGGTCACCATCCTGCCTATCGTAGCTTTTCAGGAGCCAGACGGTCACTCGCAGCCATAGGCCCCCAGACAAAAACCTCGGCCCGTTTCCCTGGCAAACAAAAGTAAGCTGCCCCGCTTCTGCATGGCAGATTGCAGGAGCTATTTAGTACTATCAAACCAGCCCGACTTGGCACTGGTGCCACCTCAGGTCTGGGAACCATCCTGCGTATCGTGGATTCTAAGGAGCCAGCCGGCCACTCCCAGCCACAGGCCCCCAAACACAAACAACGGCGCTTTTCCCTGGAAAACAAAACTCGCCTGCCAAATTTTGACGGCAGATTGCAGGAGCCACTTGGTACTATCGAATCAGCCCAACTTGGGACTGGTGCCACCATGGGTCTGGTCACCATCCTGCCTATCGTAGCTTTTCAGGAGCCAGCCGGTCACTCCCAGCCATAGGCCCCCAGACAAAAACCTCGGCCCGTTTCCCTGGCAAACAAAAGTAAGCTGCCCTGCTTCTGGATGGCAGATTGCAGGAACCACTTGGTACTATCAAACCAGCAAAACTTGGCACTGGTGCCACCTTGGGTCTGGATACCATGCTGCGTATCGTGGATTCTAAGGAGCCAGCCGGCCACTCCCAGCCACAGGCCCCCAAACACAAACTACGGCGCTTTTCCCTGGAAAACAAAACTCTCCTGCCAATTTTTGATGGGAGATTGCAGGAGCCACTTGGTTTTATCAAATCAGACCAACTTGGCACTGGTGCCACCATGGGTCTGGTCACCATCCTGCCTATCGTAGCTTTTCAGGAGCCAGCCGGTCACTCCCAGCCATAGGCCCCCAGACACAAACCTCGGCCCGTTTCCCTGACAAACAAAAGTAAGTTATCCCGCTTCTGGATGGCAGATTCCAGGAGCCACTTGGTACTGTCAAACCAGCCCGACTTGGCACTGGTGCCACCATGGGTGTGGTCACCATCCTGCGTATCGTGGATTCTAATTAGCCATCCGTCCACTCCCAGCCACAGGCCCCCAAACAAAAACAACGGCGCTTTTCCCTGGAAAACAAAACTCGTCTGCCAACTTTTTGATGGCAGATTGCCAGAGCCACTTGGTACTATCAAACCAGCCCAACTTGGCACTGGTGCCACCTTGGGTCTGGGAACCATGCTGCGTATCGTGGATTATAAGGATCCAGCCGGCCACTCCCAGCCACAGGCCCCCAAACACAAACCACAGCGCTTTTCCCTGGAAAACAAAATTCGCCGGCCAACTTTTTGATGGCAGATTGCAGGAGCCACTTGGTACTATCAAACCAGCCCAACTTGGCACTGGTGCCACCATGGGTCTGGTCACCATCCTGCCTACCTTAGCTTTTCAGGACCTAGCCGGTCACTCCCAGCCATAGGCCCCCAGACACAAATCTCGACCCGTTTCCCTGGCAAACAAAAGCAAGCTGTCCCGCTTCTGGATGGCAGATTGTAGCACGCACTCGGTACTATCAAACCAGCCCGACTTGGCACTGGTGCCACCTCTGGTCTGGGAACCATCCTGCGTATCGTGGATTCTAAGGAGCCAGCCGGCCACTCCCAGACATAGGCACCCAAACACAAACAACGGCGCTTTTCCCTGGAAAACAAAACTCGCCTGCCAACATTTTGATGGCAGATTGCAGGAGCCACTTGGTGCTATCAAACCAGCCCAACTTGGCACTTGTGCCACCATGGGTCTGCTCACCATTCTGCCTATCGTAGCTTTTCAGGAGCCAGCCGCTCACTCCCAGCCATAGGCCCCCAGACAAAAAGCTCGGCCCGTTTCCCTGGCAAACAAAAGTAAGCTGCCCCGCTTCTGGATGGCAGATTGGAGGACGCACTTGGTACTATCAAACCAGCCCGACTTGGCACTGGTGCCACCTCAGGTCTGGGAACCATCCTGCGTATCGTGGATTCTAAGGAGCCAGCCGGCCACTCCCAGCCACAGGCCCCCAAACACAAACAACGGCGCTTTTCCCTGGAAAACAAAACTCGCCTGCCGACATTTTGATGGCAGATTGCAGGAGCCACTTGGTACTATCAAACCAGCCCAACTTGGCACTGGTGCCACCATGGGTCTGGTCACCATCCTGCCTATCGTAGCTTTTCAGGAGCCAGCCGGTCACTCCCAGCCATAGGCCCCGAGACACAAACCTCGGCCCTTTTCCCTGGTAAACAAAAGTAATCTGCCCCGCTTCTGGATGGCAGATTGCAGGAGCCACTTTGCACCATCATACTAGCCCGACTTGGCACTGGTGCCACCTTGGGTCTGGGAACCATCCTGCGTATCGTGGATTCTAAGGAGCCAGCCGGCCACTCCCAGCCACAGGCCCCCAAACACAAACAACGGCGCTTTTCCCTGGAAAACAAAACTCGCCTGCCAAATTTTGACGACAGATTGCAGGAGCCACTTGGTACTATCAAATCAGCCCAACTTGGGACTGGTGCCAGCATGGGTCTGGTCACCATCCTGCCTATCGTAGCTTTTCAGGAGCCAGCCGGTCACTCCCAGCCATAGGCCCCCAGACAAAAACCTCGGCCCGTTTCCCTGGCAAACAAAAGTAAGCTGCCCCGCTTCTGGATGGCAGATTGCAGGAACCACTTTGTACTATCAAACCAGCAAAACTTGGCACTGGTGCCACCTTGGGTCTGGATACCATGCTGCGTATCGTGGATTCTAAGGAGCCAGCCGGCCACTCCCAGCCACAGGCCCCCAAACACAAACAACGGCGCTTTTCCCTGGAAAACAAAACTCTCCTGCCAACTTTTTGATGGCAGATTGCAGGAGCCACTTGGTTTTATCAAATCAGCCCAACTTGGCACTGGTGCCACCATGGGTCTGGTCACCATCCTGCCTATCGTAGCTTTTCAGGAGCCAGCCGGTCACTCGCAGCCATAGGGCCCCAGACAAAAAGCTCGGCCCGTTTCCCTGGCAAACAAAAGTAAGCTACCCCGCTTCTGGATGGCAGATTGCAGGAGCCACTTTGCACCATCAAACTAGCCCGTCTTGGCAGTGGTGCCACCTCTGGTCTGGGAACCATCCTGCGTATCGTGGATTTTAAGGAGCCAGTCGGCCACTCCCAGCCATACGCCTCCAAACACAAACAACGGTCCGTTTCCCTGGCAAAGAAAAGTAAGCTGCCCCGCGTCTGGATGTCAGATTGCAGGAACCACTTGTTGCCAAGTTGGGGTGGTTTGATAGTACCAAGTGGCTCCTGCAATCTTCCATCAAAAAGTTGGCAAGCGAGTTTTGTTTTCCAGGGAAAAGCGCCGTTGTTTGTGTTTGGGGGCCTGTGGCTGGGAGTGGCCAGCTGTCTCCTTAGAATCCACGATACGCAGGATGGGTCCCAGACCAGAGGTGGCACCAGTGCCAAGTCGGGCTGGTTTGATGGTGCAAAGTGGCTCCTGCAATCTGCCATCCAGAAGCGGGGTAGCTTACTTTTGTTTGCCAGGGAAACGGGCAGAGCTTTGTGTCTGGGGGCCTATGGCTGGGAGTGACCGGCTGCCTCCTGAAAAGCTACGATAGGCAGGATGGTGACCAGACCCATGGTGGCACCAGTGCCAAGTTGGGCTGGTTTGATAGTACCAAGTGGCTCCTGCAATCTGCCATCAAAAAGTTGGCAGGTGAGTTTTGTTTTCCAGGGAAAAGCGCCGTTGTTTGTGTTTGGGGGCCTGTGGCTGGGAGTGGCCAGCTGGCTCCTTAGAATCCACGATACGCAGGATGGTTCCCAGACCAGAGGTGGCACCAGTGCCAAGTCGGGCTGGTTTGCTGGTACAAAGTGGCTCCTGCAATCTGCCATCCAGAAGCGGGGTAGCTTACTTTTGTTTGCCAGGGAAACGGGCCGAGGTTTGTGACTGGGGGCCTATGGCTGGGAGTGACCGGCTGGCGCCTGAAAAGCTACGATAGGCAGGATGGTGACCAGACCCATGGTGGCACCAGTGTCAAGTTGGGCTGGTTTGATAGTACCAAGTGGCTCCTGCAATCTGCCATCAAAAAGTTGGCAGGCCAGTTTTGTTTTCCAGGGAAAAGCGCCGTTGTTTGTGTTTGGAGGCCTGTGGCTGGGAGTGGCCGGCTGCCTCCTTTGAACCCAGGATACGCAGGATGGTTCCCAGAGCCAAGGTGGCGCCAGTGCCAAGTTGGGCTGGTTTGATAGTACCAAGCGGCTCCTGCAATCTGCCATCCAGAAGCGGGACAGCTTAATTTTGTTTCCCAGGGAAACGGGCCGAGGTATTTGTCTGGGGGCCTATGGCTGGGAGTGACTGGCTGGCTACTGAAAAGCTACGATAGGCAGGATGGTTACCAAACTCATGGTGGCACCAGTGCCAAGTTGGGCTGGTTTGATAATACTAAATAGCTCCTGCAATCTGCCATCCAGACGGGGGGCAGCGGATTTTTGTTTGCTGCAGAAAAGTTCCGTGGTTTTTTTTTGGGGGTATATGGCTGGACGTGGCCGGCTGGCTCCTTAAAAAGATCGATACGCAGGATTGTTCCCTGACCCAAGGTGGCATCACTGCCAAGTCGGGCTGTTTTCGTAGTACCAAGTGCGTCCTGCAATTTGCCATCCAGAAGAGGGGCAGTTGAGTTTTGTTTGCCAGAGCAAAGGGCCGTGGTATGTGTTTGAGGGCATATGGCTGAGAGTGGCCGGCTGGCCCCTGAAAATCCACGATAGGCAGGATGGTTCCCAGAGCCAAGGTAGCACCAGTGCCATGTTGGCCTGGTTTGATAGTACCATGTGGCTCCTGCAATCTGCCATCCAGAAGCGGGGCAGCTTACTTTTGTTTGCCAGGGAAACGGGCCGAGATATTTGTCTGGGGGCCTATGGCTGGGAGTGACCGGCTGGCTCCTGAAAAGCTACGATAGGCAGGATGGTGACCAGACCCAAAGTGGAACCAGTACCAAGTTGGGCTGGTTTGATAGTACCAAGTGGCTCCTGCAATCTGCCATCAAAAATTTGGCAGGCGAGTTTTGTTTTCCAGGGAAAAGCGCCGTTGTTTAGAGGCCTGTGGCTGGGAGTGGCCGCCTGTCCTCGTAGAATCTACGTTACGCAGCATGGTTCCCAGAGCCAAGGTGGCACCAGGGCCAAGTCGGGCAGGTTTGATAGTACCAAATGCATCCTGCAATCTGCCATCCGAAAGCGGGGCAGTTTACTTTTGTTTGCCAGGGAAACGGGCCGAGGTTTTTGTCTGGGGGCCTATGGCAGGGAGTGACCGTCTGGCTCCTTAGAATCCACGATACGCCGGATGGTTCCCAGACCCAAGGCGGCACCAGTGCCAAGTCGGGCTGGTTTGACACTACCACGTGGCTCCTGCAATCTGCCATCCAGAATCGGGGCAGCTTAATTTTGTTTGCCAGGGAAACGGTCCGAGGTTTGTGTCTGGGGGCCTATGGCTGGGAGTGACCGGCTGGCTCCTAAATGCTACAATAGGCAGGATGGTTCCCAGACCCATAGTGGCACCAGTGCCAAGTTGGGATGATTTGATAGTACCAAGTGGCTCCTGCAATCTGCCATCAAAAAGCTGGCAGGCGAGTTTTGTTTTCCAGGGAAAAGCGCCGTTGTTTGTGTTTGGGGGCCTGTGGCTGGGAGTGGCCGGCTGGCTCCTTAGAATCCACGATATGCAGGATTGTTCCCAGACCCAAGGTGGCACCAGTGCCAAGTCGGGCTGGTTTGATGGTGCAAAGTGGCTCCTGCAATCTGCCATCCAGACGCGGGGCAGCGGATTTTTGTTTCCATGAGAAATGGTCCGTGGTTTGTTTTTGGGGGTATATGGCTGGGCCTGGCCGGCTGGCTCCTTAAAAAGATCGATATGCAGGATGGTTCCCTGACACAAGGTGGCACCAGTGCCACGTTGGGCGGTTTTCGTAGTACAAAGTGCGTCCTAAAATTTGCCATCCAGAAGAGGGGCAGTTGAGTTTTGTTTGCCAGAGAAAAGGGCCGTGGTTTGTTTTTGGGGGCATATGGCTGATAGTGGCCGGCTGGCCCCTGAAAATCCACAATAAGCAGGATGGTTCCCACACCAGAAGTGTCACCAGTGCCAAGTCGGGGTGGTTTGATAGTACTAAATAGCTCCTGCAATCTGCCATGCAGAAGCGGGGCAGCTTACTTTTGTTTCCCAGGGAAACGGGCCGAGGTTTGTGTCTGGGGGCCTATGGCTGCGAGTGACCGGCTGGCTCCTGAAAAGCTACGATAGGCAGGATGGTGACCAGACCCATGGTGGCACCAGTGCCAAGTTGGGCTGGTTTGATAGTACCAAGTGGCTCCGGCAATCTGCCATCAAAAAGTTGGCAGGCGAGTTTTGTTTTCCAGGGAAAAGCGCCGTTGTTTGTGTTTGGGGGCCTGTGGCTGGGAGTGGCTAGCTGGCTCCTTAGAACCCACGATACGCAGGATGGTTCCCAGACCAGAGGTGGCACCAGTGCCAAGTTGGGCTGGTTTGATGGTGCAAAGTGGCTCCTGCAATCTGCCATCCAGAAGCGGGGCAGCTTACTTTTGTTTGCCAGGGAAACGGGCCGAAATATTTGTCTAGGGGCCTCTGGCTGGGGGTGACTGGGTGGCACCTGAAAAGCTACGATAGGCAGGATGGTGACCAGACCCATGGTGGCACCAGTGCCAAGTTCGGCTGATTTGATAAAACCAAGTGGCTCCTGCAATCTGCCATCAAATGTTTGGCAGGCGAGTTTTGTTTTCCAGGGAAAAGCACCGTTGTGTGTGTTTTGGGGCCTGTGGCTGGGAGTGGCCAGCTGGCTCCTTAGAATCCACGATACGCAGGATGGTTCCCAGACCCAAGGTGGCACCAGTGCCAAGTCGGGCTGGTTTGATAGTACCAAGTGGTTCCTGCAATCTGCCATCCAGAAGCGGGGCAGCTGAATTTTGTTTGCCAGAGAAAAAGGCTGTTGTTTGTGTTTCGGGGCCTGTGGCTGGCAGTGGCCGGCTGGCTCCTGAAAAGCTACGATAGGCAGGATGGTGACCAGACCCAAGGTGGCACCAGTGCCAAGTAGGGCTGGTTTCATAGTACCCAGTGGCTCCTGCAATCTCCCATCAGGAAGAGGGGCAGTTGAGTTTTGTTTTCCAGAGAAAAGGGCCGTGGTTTGTGTTTGGGGCCTATGGCTGAGAGTGACCGGCTGGCCCCTGAAAATCCACGATAGGAAGGATGGTTCCCAGATCCAAGGTGGCAGCAGTGCCATGTTGTGCTGGTGTGATAGTCCCAAGTGGCTCCTGCAATCTGCCATCCAGAAGCGGGGCAGCTGAATTTTGTTTGCCAGAGAAAAATGCTGTGGTTTGTGTTTGGGGGCCTGTGGCTGGGAGTGGCCGGCTGGCTCCTGAAAATCCATGATACGCAGCATGGTTCCCAGACCCAAGGTGGCACCAGTGCCAAGTGGGGCTGGTTTCACAGTGTCAAGTGCCTCCTGCAATCTCCCATCCAGAAGCGGGGCAGCTGAGTTTTGTTTGCCTGTGAAACGGGCCGTTGTTTTTGATTGGGGTCTGTGGCCGAGAGTGTTCGGCTGGCTCCTGACAACCCACAATACGCAGGATGTTTCCCAGACCCAAGGTGGCACCAGTGCCAAGTCGGGTTGGTTTGATAGTACCAAGTGGCTCCTGCAATCTGCCATCCAGAAGCGGTGCAGTTGAGTGTTGTTTGCCAGAGAAAAGGGCCGTGGGTTTTGTTTGGGGGCATATGGCTGGGAGTGGCCGGCTGTCTCATTATAAAGATCGATACGCAGGATGGTTCCCAGACCCAAGGTGGCACCAGTGCGAAGTAGGGCTGTTTTTATAGTACCAAGTGCGTCCTGCAATTTGCCATCCAGAAGAGGGGCAGTTGAGTTTTGTTTGCCAGAGAATAGCGCCGTTGTTTGTGTTTGGGGGCTTGTGGCTGGGAGTGGCCGACTGGCGCCTTAGAAACTGTGTTACGCAGCATGGTTCCCAGACCAGAGGTGGCACCAGTGCCAAGTTGGGCTGGTTTGATAGTACCATGTGGCTCCTGCAATCTGCCATCCAGAAGCGGGGCAGCTTACTTTTGTTTGCCAGTGAAACGGGCCGAGGTTTGTGACTTGGGACCTATGGCTGGGAGTGGCCGTCTGGCTCCTTTGAACCCACGATACGCAGGATGGTTCCCAGACCCAAGGTGGCACCAGTGCCAAGTCGGGCTGGTTTGATAGTACCAAGTGCGTCCTGCAATCTGCCATCCAGAAGCGGGGCAGCTTAATTTTGCTTGCCAGGGAATCGGGCCGTGGGTTTTGTATGGGGGCCTATGGCTGAGAGTGGCCGGCTGGCTCCTGAAAATCCACGCTAGGCAGCATGGTTCCCAGATGCAAGGTGGCACCAGTGCCAAGTCGGGCTGGTTTGATGGTGCAAAGTGGCTCCTGCAATCTGCCATCCAGAAGCGGGGCAGCTGATTTTTGTTTGCCAGAGAAAAATTCCGTGGATTGTTTTTGGGGGCATATTGCTGGGAGTGGCCGGCTGGCTCCTTAAAATGCTCGATACGCATGATGGTTCCCAGGCCCAAGGTGTCACCACTACCAAGTCGGCCTGCGGTTTTAGTATCAAGTTCATCCTGCAATTTGCCATCCAGAAGAGGGGCAGTTGAGTTTTGTTGGCCAGAGAAACGGGCCGAGGTTTCTGTTTGGGGACATATGGCTGAGAGTGGCCGGCTGGCCCCTGAATATCCACGATACACAGCATGGTTCCCAGATCCAAGGTGGCACCAGTGCCAAGTTGGGCTGGTTTGATAGTACCAAGTGTCTCCTGCAATCTGCCATCCAGAAGCGGGGCAGCTTACTTTTGTTTGCCAGAGAAATAGGCCTAGGTTTTTGTCTGGGGGCCTGTGGCTAGGAGTGGCCGGCTGGCTCCTAAGAATCCACGATACGCAGGATGTTTCCCAGACCCAAGGTGGCACCAGTGCCAAGTCGGGCTGGTTTGATAGTACCAAGTGGCTCCTGCAAACTCCATCAAAATGTTGGCAGACGTGTTTTGTTTTCCAGGGAACAGCGCCGTTGATTTTGTTTGGGGGCCTGTGGCTGGGAGTGGCCGGCTGGCTCCTTAGAATCCACGATACGCAGGATGGTTCCCAGACCCAAGGTGGCACCAGTGCCAAGTCGGGCTGGTTTGATTACACCAAATGGCTCCTGCAATCTGCCATCCAGAAGTGAGGCAGCTAAGTTTTGTTTGCCAGAAAAAGGGCCGTGGTTTTTGTTGGGGGCCTGTGGCTGGGAGTAGCCGGCTGGCTCCTTAAAATCCACGATAGGCTGGATGGTTCCCAGACCAGAGGTGGCACCAGTGCCAAGTTGGGCTGGTTTGATAGTACCAAGTGGCTCCTGCAATCTGCCATCAAAAAGTTGGCAGGCGAGTTTTGTTTTTCAGGGAAAAGCGCCGTTGTTTGTATTTGGGGGCCTGTGGCTGGGAGTGGCCGGCTGGCTCCTTTGAACCCACGATACGCAGGATGGTTCCCAGACCCAAGGTGGCACCAGTGCCAAGTCGGGCTGGTTTGATACTACCAAGTGCGTCCTGCAATCTGCCATCCAGTAGCGGGGCAGCTTAATTTTGTTTGCCAGGGAAACGGGCCGTGGGTTTTGTTTGGGGGCCTATGGCTGAGAGTGGCCGGCTGGCTCCTGAAAATCCATGCTAGGCAGCATGCTTCCCAGATGCAAGGTGGCACCAGTTCCAAGTCGGGCTGGTTTGATGGTGCAAAGTGGCTCCTGCAATCTGCCATCCAGAAGCGGGGCAGCTGATTTTTGTTTGCCAGAGAAAAATTCCGTGGATTGTTTTTGGGGGCATATTGCTGGGAGTGGCCGGCTGGCTCCTTAAATTCTCGATACGCATGATGGTTCCCAGGTCCAAGGTGTCACCACTACCAAGTCGGCCTGCGGTTTTAGTATCAAGTTCATCCTGCAATTTGCCATCCAGAAGAGGGGCAGTTGAGTTTTGTTTGCCAGAGAACAGGGCCGAGGTTTCTCTTTGGGGATATATGGCTGAGAGTGGCCGGCTGGCCCCTGAATATCCACGATACACAGCATGGTTCCCAGATCCAAGGTGGCACCAGTGCCAAGTTGGGCTGGTTTGATAGTCCCAAGTGTCTCCTGCAATCTGCCATCCAGAAGCGGGGCAGCTTACTTTTGTTTGCCAGAGAAATAGGCCTAGGTTTTTGTTTGGGGGCCTGTGGCTAGGAGTGGCCGGCTGGCTCCTAAGAATCCACGATACGCAGGATGTTTCCCAGACCCAAGGTGGCACCAGTGCCAAGTCGGGCTGGTTTGATAGTCCCAAGTGGCTCCTGCAAACTGCCATCCAGAAGCGGGGCCGCTGAGTTTTGTTTGCCAGGGAAATGGGCCGTTGTTTGTGTTTGGGGGCCTGTGGCTGGGAGTGTTCGGCTGGTTCCTGAATATGTACGATACGCAGGATTGTTCCCAGACCCAAGGTGGCACCAGTGCCAAGTCGGGCTGGTTTGATGGTGCAAAGTGGCTCCTGCAATCTGCCATCCAGACGCGGGGCAGCGGATTTTTTTTTCCATGAGAAATGGTCCGTGGTTTGTTTTTGGGGGTATATGGCTGGGCCTGGCCGGCTGGCTCCTTAAAAAGCTCGATATGCAGGATGGTTCCCTGACACAAGGTGGCACCAGTGCCACAACGGGCGGTTTTCGTAGTACAAAGTGCGTCCTAAAATTTGCCATCCAGAAGAGGGGCAGTTGAGTTTTGTTTGCCAGAGAAAAGGGCCGTGGTTTGTTTTTGGGGGCATATGGCTGAGAGTGGCTGGCTGGCCCCTGAAAATCCACGATACACAGGATGGTTCCCAGATCCAAGGTGGCACCTGTGCCAAGTCGGGCTGATTTGATAGTACTAAGTAGCTCCTGCAATCTGCCATCCAGAAGCGGGGCAGCTTACTTTTGTTTGCCAGGTAAACGGGCCGAGGTTTGTGTTTGGGGGCCTATGGCTGAGAGTGACCGGCTGGCTCCTGAAAAGCTACAATAGGCAGGATGGTGACCAGACCCATGGTGGCACCAGTGCCAAGTTGGGCTGGTTTGATAGTACCAAGTGGTTCCTGCAATCTGCCATCCAGAAGCAGGGCAGCTGAGTTTTGTTTGCCAGAGAAAAGGGCCTTGGTTTGTGTTTGGGGGCATATGGCTGGGTGTGGCCAGCTGGCTCCTTAAAATGCACGATATGCAACATGGCTCCCAGACCCAAGGTGGCACCAGTGCCAAGTTGGGCTGGTTTGATAGTACCAAGTGGCTCCTGCAATCTTCCATGATCACGTGGAGAAATACTTTCTGGTTTCAGCCTCATGCTCTTTCTTCTCTCCCTCAACTTCTCTATCACCTCTCATCTGGTTCACATGCGCTGTCTTCAAGGTCCACAGGCTACTTTTCACAGAATCTTCTGGCCTGATGAAGTAAGAATGATGAATAGAACAGAGCTGGGATCTATTTTCCAGTTTGGATAAAATGCATTCTGCACACAAATCCAAGGAGAACGGGCTGCCCCGATGCCCAGAAAATCTTTCACTCCTGCTAGTGTTCTACGTCAACCGCAACTTAGTCTGAAAGAAAAGCTTTTTCTCTGAGAGCATCTGAGAGGTTTGCATGAAGCACTGATATCTGACATATGCAATTTTGAATAGGAGAGGAAAAAGAAAATGGCAAGGAGTTTTTAATTTTAGTGGTTTCAATTTTAATTTCCGTGCACTTTTTCAAAACTTGTCAGCTCAAATGCCCATCAACATCTTTTAGTCATCTGTAAGTCAGTATTCATATAAAATGTGCTTCAAATCCAAAGAATTTCAAATTTGCACTCCAAGCTTCTATGCCTAGATTTATGATTTCCTACACATATTAGATGAAAGGAAGGCCTTTTTTACTGTGGGAGTGCTGGAACACTGGAACAGGTTGCCCAGAGAAGTTGTGGGTGTCCCATCCCTGAAAGTATTCAAGGTCACCTTGGACGGGGCTTGGAGCAGCAACAAAGGAGAAGCTTGATGGTAGAGAAACAAAGTCGGACTATAGAAGAAACTCGGATTGAAGTATAGGATCAAGTTTTCTCTCAGCTCTTGGGGTAAATTCAAAGTTGTACAAAATGACATTTATCTGTGCTATTCACTACTGTAACAGAAAGTTTCATGAAAACTGTACAGAAGATAGTAAATTTTAAAAGAGATAAGAATTACAGCATAAAATCCATGGGATAGGTTACAACATGAGACACTCTCTAAGAGAAAATCTCTTTGTTTCAGCACTTCATCGGGGTAAGATTTCATGAAGTGCCAAAGAAGGCGGCAAAATATCATTCGGGACATTATTTACTGGAATTCAGCCTGGCCATTAGTAGGAACTGCCTTTGAACATATCATGTAGATATACCACACACACTTTCCCTTCACTGAAAAATTACTGTTTACAACAAATAAGCAATTGACGATCAAAATTGATTGAAAGCATCTTAAACATGTCAAGTATTTCATTGTAGATGATCTGTGATCCAAATGCTTCTTCCACCTTCGAGAGGGACAGAAGAATTCTTCCATATCATGATGGTTTAAAATTGTATCAACCAATGTTTTCTGCTGAAAAGATATCATCTATTTTTTTCTATTTTTGGAAGAAAATATTCCTAGACATACAACAGGTGAGAACTAAGTAATTTTAAAGAAACAAATGAAATGAAAATATTCTGTAAATAGAATGAAATGAAAAGCTGTGTTTTAAATAGGAGCTAAATATTAAACAGAATTTTTGTACCAGGCATTTGAATTACTGCACCAGCTCTTTTGCCCATCAAGAGAGGCATTTAGCATTTCAGTCTTTTCCAAGGTGTTCATGATCTGCTATGCTGATCTCTGTGTGTGCCTAGGTGTGTGTGGAGGGGGGGGCATATGAAGGGGAGTGTGTATGTTTGCTTTACAATTGTTGTGGCAGATTCATGCCTCAGCTCCACATTTTGTTTTAAAAAGGTCACACCGAGTGGATATGAAGTTTACTATCAACAAGAGATCGATTCCCAAATCATCCATTTGACTCTCCCTTATAAATCATGTGCTTTGTTGCATATTTTATCAAATATACTTTCAAGCCAGATGGAGGAAGGAGGATGTGGGAATCCCTCCACCATCTTGCAACTTTTATGTAAGTAGGTTTTCAAGAAAATCATCATTTCTCTTTTAAATATGTCTGGAACAGGCATGATGGTAGTGTCAACCTGTTGGAGTTTTTGTTGCTGGAAGAAGTTGTACAAAAGGATTGGTTTTTACATTGACCAGTTACTGAATCAAGCGCAGGAATACATTGGAAATTTAGCTGGGGGTTCCTTTTCCCAGCAGACTACTTCTAGAACGAGCTTGTACACTGAAGCTGACTCTTTTGCTCTCTTTTTGTTTCTTTCCTATTTTCTTGGCTTCTTTGCCACTATCTAGACAATTTTGGAACTTTGTTCCCAACTAAAATGGTTTCAATAGTCTGATTGTGATCATACATTTTTACAAGGAATTTTTAAAATCTTTCCTCGAGTCCAGAAAGTCAAGGACTTAGATCTTTTTCTTCCCTTATCAATATTGCCATGAAATTGATAAATAAAGACCAACTCTTTATTTTTGTTTTTAACCCACGTAGATAATTCCCATCCATTAATCCATTTTGTGGACCAATAGCTGCCATTCTGATGGAAGCTGTCACTTCTTAACAATAGGCATTCTGTGACTATGTTGACTGCACTTTGGGTGAAGATCCTAACTGGTCTTAGATATACATAGGGAGAAATTTGCTCAGCCAGTGTCAGTCTTAAGCATGCGTATCAGAAGATCTTTCTAGAGCTGGGAATTTTCCCATGAAAGGGATTCAGTTAGGGAAGAGACACTTGTGCCAGAGTTTTACATTCTTCTTGAACACTGCTTAAGGAACTTAGATGCCATGTCCATTTGGATCTCTGTCTGCACAGAACTTTGTCATGCCAGTGCTTTGAAATGCATCTTGAAGAGAATTCACTAGCACAGAATGAAAGAGAGTGGAAGGGGTTGGTGGGGCTAACCAGGCCCAACCCCCCTGCCTAAACCAGGATACCTAGAGCCTCTTGCCCAGGATTCTATCTGGGTGTACTTTTAATGTCTTCAAAGATCCAGGCTCCACAATCTTTCTGGGCAGTCTGTGCCGTGGTTCAGTCACCCTGACAGTAAAGAAACATTTACTGATGTTCAAAGGCAATCTCCTGTATTTCAGTGTGTGCCCACTGCCTCTTGTCTTTTCCCTCAGCATCACTGAAAAGACACTGATTCCCTCCCCTTTGCACTATTGCTTCCATATGTATGTGTGATGCCATGTAGAGGTATGTCAAAAACCTCCCTGAAGCCCAGGCAGATAATATTCCCTTCATCTACCAGTCAAGTTGATTCATCAGAGGAGTTTAAAGTGATGTTCAGCATGAAATTCCCCTGAAAAATCATGCTAACTACATTATTTGGTCATCTGTCATGTGCCTGGCAAGGATTTCCAGGAAGAGCTGCTTCATCAACTTCCTGGGGATAAAAAAGAGGCTGGCTGGTTTGTACTATGGCGAGTCCTCTTAATTGCCTTTTTTGAAGATGGGTGTCATTTGCTAACATCCACTCTTTAGCTCCTCTTCTCATCTACACCTCGGCAAAAAGCTTTTCCACTATGTCTGGCTAGGAAAAACTGTGCCAGCACAGAAAACATCTCCCATCGTGTTCTAGAAGTTGCACGGATGTCTGCCAAGTGTTTGGCAGGAAGAAAAGAAAAGTTGTCCAAAACAGCTTCCAATCGAATGTTCCTGTGATTGGAAAAGTCAGGAGAGTGCAAAGGTACTGTTTTCTATCAGTTGGCAAGGTGCGCACACAATCCCAGTGTTGTACAGCTTGCTTCTTCACCTTCCCGAAGCTGCCGCTCTCGCCGGCTGCCGGAGCCCAAGAAGCGGCTTCTTCGCGCAAAGACGATTGTGCCGCTCACAGTGCTCTCCTTAGCGCGGCTTCTGCCGAAAGACGCCCGGCAGCGGCTCTTACCTCCGGAGAGCATCCTACCTTCGTCTTTAGCTCCTCTTCTCATCTACACCTCGGCAAAACGCTTTTCCACTATGTCTGGCTAGGAAAAACTGTGCCAGCACAGAAAACATCTCCCATCGTGTTCTAGAAGTTGCACGGATGTCTGCCAAGTGTTTGGCAGGAAGAAAAGAAAAGTTGTCCAAAACAGCTTCCAATCGAATGTTCATGTGATTGGAAAAGTCAGGAGAGTGCAAAGGTACTGTTTTCTATCAGTTGGCAAGGTGCGCACACAATCCCAGTGTTGTACAGCTTGCTTCTTCACCTTCCCGAAGCTGCCGCTCTCGCCGGCTGCCGGAGCCCAAGAAGCGGCTTCTTCGCGCAAAGACGATTGTGCCGCTCACAGTGCTCTCCTTAGCGCGGCTTCTGCCGAAAGACGCCCGGCAGCGGCTCTTACCTCCGGAGAGCATCCTACCTTCGTCTTTCGCGTCTTTTGTAGTCTACATCTTAGCAAAACGCTTTTCCACTATGTCTGGCTAGGAAAAACTGTGCCAGCACAGAAAACATCTCCCATCGTGTTCTAGAAGTTGCACGGATGTCTGCCAAGTGTTTGGCAGGAAGAAAAGAAAAGTTGTCCAAAACAGCTTCCAATCGAATGTTCCTGTGATTGGAAAAGTCAGGAGAGTGCAAAGGTACTGTTTTCTATCAGTTGGCAAGGTGCGCACACAATCCCAGTGTTGTACAGCTTGCTTCTTCACCTTCCCGAAGCTGCCGCTCTCGCCGGCTGCCGGAGCCCAAGAAGCGGCTTCTTCGCGCAAAGACGATTGTGCCGCTCACAGGGCTCTCCTTAGCGCGGCTTCTGCCGAAAGACGCCCGGCAGCGGCTCTTACCTCCGGAGAGCATCCTACCTTCGTCTTTCGCGTCTTTTGTAGTCTACATCTTAGCAAAACGCTTTTCCACTATGTCTGGCTAGGAAAAACTGTGCCAGCACAGAAAACATCTCCCATCGTGTTCTAGAAGTTGCACGGATGTCTGCCAAGTGTTTGGCAGGAAGAAAAGAAAAGTTGTCCAAAACAGCTTCCAATCGAATGTTCCTGTGATTGGAAAAGTCAGGAGAGTGCAAAGGTACTGTTTTCTATCAGTTGGCAAGGTGCGCACACAATCCCAGTGTTGTACAGCTTGCTTCTTCACCTTCCCGAAGCTGCCGCTCTCGCCGGCTGCCGGAGCCCAAGAAGCGGCTTCTTCGCGCAAAGACGATTGTGCCGCTCACAGGGCTCTCCTTAGCGCGGCTTCTGCCGAAAGACGCCCGGCAGCGGCTCTTACCTCCGGAGAGCATCCTACCTTCGTCTTTCGCGTCTTATGTAGTCTACACCTCGGCAAAAAGCTTTTCCACTATGTCTGGCTAGGAAAAACTGTGCCAGCACAGAAAACATCTCCCATCGTGTTCTAGAAGTTGCACGGATGTCTGCCAAGTGTTTGGCAGGAAGAAAAGAAAAGTTGTCCAAAACAGCTTCCAATCGAATGTTCCTGTGATTGGAAAAGTCAGGAGAGTGCAAAGGTACTGTTTTCTATCAGTTGGCAAGGTGCGCACACAATCCCAGTGTTGTACAGCTTGCTTCTTCACCTTCCCGAAGCTGCCGCTCTCGCCGGCTGCCGGAGCCCAAGAAGCGGCTTCTTCGCGCAAAGACGATTGTGCCGCTCACAGTGCTCTCCTTAGCGCGGCTTCTGCCGAAAGACGCCCGGCAGCGGCTCTTACCTCCGGAGAGCATCCTACCTTCGTCTTTCGCGTCTTATGTAGTCTACACCTCGGCAAAAAGCTTTTCCACTATGTCTGGCTAGGAAAAACTGTGCCAGCACAGAAAACATCTCCCATCGTGTTCTAGAAGTTGCACGGATGTCTGCCAAGTGTTTGGCAGGAAGAAAAGAAAAGTTGTCCAAAACAGCTTCCAATCGAATGTTCCTGTGATTGGAAAAGTCAGGAGAGTGCAAAGGTACTGTTTTCTATCAGTTGGCAAGGTGCGCACACAATCCCAGTGTTGTACAGCTTGCTTCTTCACCTTCCCGAAGCTGCCGCTCTCGCCGGCTCCCGGAACCGAAGAAGCGGCTTCTTCGCGCAAAGACGATTGTGCCGCTCACAGTGCTCTCCTTAGCGCGGCTTCTGCCGAAAGACGCCCGGCAGCGGCTCTTACCTCCTGAGAGTGGCAGCTTCGGGAAGGTTAAGAAGCAAGCTGTACAACACTGGGATTGTGTGCGCACCTTGCCAACTGATAGAAAACAGTACCTTTGCACTCTCCTGACTTTTCCAATCACATGAACATTCGATTGGAAGCTGTTTTGGACAACTTTTCTTTTCTTCCTGCCAAACACTTGGCAGACATCCGTGCAACTTCTAGAACACGATGGGAGATGTTTTCTGTGCTGGCACAGTTTTTCCTAGCCAGACATAGTGGAAAAGCGTTTTGCTAAGATGTAGACTACAAAAGACGCGAAAGACGAAGGTAGGATGCTCTCCGGAGGTAAGAGCCGCTGCCGGGCGTCTTTCGGCAGAAGCCGCGCTAAGGAGAGCACTGTGAGCGGCACAATCGTCTTTGCGCGAAGAAGCCGCTTCTTGGGCTCCGGCAGCCGGCGAGAGCGGCAGCTTCGGGAAGGTGAAGAAGCAAGCTGTACAACACTGGGATTGTGTGCGCACCTTGCCAACTGATAGAAAACAGTACCTTTGCACTCTCCTGACTTTTCCAATCACAGGAACATTCGATTGGAAGCTGTTTTGGACAACTTTTCTTTTCTTCCTGCCAAACACTTGGCAGACATCCGTGCAACTTCTAGAACACGATGGGAGATGTTTTCTGTGCTGGCACAGTTTTTCCTAGCCAGACCTAGTGGAGAAGCGTTTTGGTAAGATGTAGACTACAAAAGACGCGAAAGACGAAGGTAGGATGCTCTCCGGAGGTAAGAGCCGCTGCCGGGCGTCTTTCGGCAGAAGCCGCGCTAAGGAGAGCACTGTGAGCGGCACAATCGTCTTTGCGCGAAGAAGCCGCTTCTTGGGCTCCGGCAGCCGGCGAGAGCGGCAGCTTCGGGAAGGTGAAGAAGCAAGCTGTACAACACTGGGATTGTGTGCGCACCTTGCCAACTGATAGAAAACAGTACCTTTGCACTCTCCTGACTTTTCCAATCACAGGAACATTCGATTGGAAGCTGTTTTGGACAACTTTTCTTTTCTTCCTGCCAAACACTTGGCAGACATCCGTGCAACTTCTAGAACACGATGGGAGATGTTTTCTGTGCTGGCACAGTTTTTCCTAGCCAGACATAGTGGAAAAGCGTTTTGCTAAGATGTAGACTACAAAAGACGCGAAAGACGAAGGTAGGATGCTCTCCGGAGGTAAGAGCCGCTGCCGGGCGTCTTTCGGCAGAAGCCGCGCTAAGGAGAGCACTGTGAGCGGCACAATCGTCTTTGCGCGAAGAAGCCGCTTCTTGGGCTCCGGCAGCCGGCGAGAGCGGCAGCTTCGGGAAGGTGAAGAAGCAAGCTGTACAACACTGGGATTGTGTGCGCACCTTGCCAACTGATAGAAAACAGTACCTTTGCACTCTCCTGACTTTTCCAATCACATGAACATTCGATTGGAAGCTGTTTTGAACAACTTTTCTTTTCTTCCTGCCAAACACTTGGCAGACATCCGTGCAACTTCTAGAACACGATGGGAGATGTTTTCTGTGCTGGCACAGTTTTTCCTAGCCAGACATAGTGGAAAAGCGTTTTGCCGAGGTGTAGACTACAAAAGACGCGAAAGACGAAGGTAGGATGCTCTCCGGAGGTAAGAGCCGCTGCCGGGCGTCTTTCGGCAGAAGCCGCGCTAAGGAGAGCCCTGTGAGCGGCACAATCGTCTTTGCGCGAAGAAGCCGCTTCTTGGGCTCCGGCAGCCGGCGAGAGCGGCAGCTTCGGGAAGGTGAAGAAGCAAGCTGTACAACACTGGGATTGTGTGCGCACCTTGCCAACTGATAGAAAACAGTACCTTTGCACTCTCCTGACTTTTCCAATCACAGGAACATTCGATTGGAAGCTGTTTTGGACAACTTTTCTTTTCTTCCTGCCAAACACTTGGCAGACATCCGTGCAACTTCTAGAACACGATGGGAGATGTTTTCTGGGCTGGCACAGTTTTTCCTAGCCAGACATAGTGGAAAAGCTTTTTGCCGAGGTGTAGACTACATAAGACGCGAAAGACGAAGGTAGGATGCTCTCCGGAGGTAAGAGCCGCTGCCGGGCGTCTTTCGGCAGAAGCCGCGCTAAGGAGAGCACTGTGAGCGGCACAATCGTCTTTGCGCGAAGAAGCCGCTTCTTGGGCTCCGGCAGCCGGCGAGAGCGGCAGCTTCGGGAAGGTGAAGAAGCAAGCTGTACAACACTGGGATTGTGTGCGCACCTTGCCAACTGATAGAAAACAGTACCTTTGCACTCTCCTGACTTTTCCAATCACAGGAACATTCGATTGGAAGCTGTTTTGGACAACTTTTCTTTTCTTCCTGCCAAACACTTGGCAGACATCCGTGCAACTTCTAGAACACGATGGGAGATGTTTTCTGTGCTGGCACAGTTTTTCCTAGCCAGACATAGTGGAGAAGCGTTTTGCTAAGATGTAGACTACAAAAGACGCGAAAGACGAAGGTAGGATGCTCTCCGGAGGTAAGAGCCGCTGCCGGGCGTCTTTCGGCAGAAGCCGCGCTAAGGAGAGCACTGTGAGCGGCACAATCGTCTTTGCGCGAAGAAGCCGCTTCTTGGGCTCCGGCAGCCGGCGAGAGCGGCAGCTTCGGGAAGGTGAAGAAGCAAGCTGTACAACACTGGGATTGTGTGCGCACCTTGCCAACTGATAGAAAACAGTACCTTTGCACTCTCCTGACTTTTCCAATCACAGGAACATTCGATTGGAAGCTGTTTTGGACAACTTTTCTTTTCTTCCTGCCAAACACTTGGCAGACATCCGTGCAACTTCTAGAACACGATGGGAGATGTTTTCTGTGCTGGCACAGTTTTTCCTAGCCAGACATAGTGGAAAAGCTTTTTGCCGAGGTGTAGATGAGAAGAGGAGCTAAAGAGTGGATGTTAGCAAATGACACCCATCTTCAAAAAAGGCAATTAAGAGGACTCGCCATAGTACAAACCAGCCAGCCTCTTTTTTATCCCCAGGAAGTTGATGAAGCAGCTCTTCCTGGAAATCCTTGCCAGGCACATGACAGATGACCAAATAATGTAGTTAGCATGATTTTTCAGGGGAATTTCATGCTGAACATCACTTTAAACTCCTCTGATGAATCAACTTGACTGGTAGATGAAGGGAATATTATCTGCCTGGGCTTCAGGGAGGTTTTTGACATACCTCTACATGGCATCACACATACATATGGAAGCAATAGTGCAAAGGGGAGGGAATCAGTGTCTTTTCAGTGATGCTGAGGGAAAAGACAAGAGGCAGTGGGCACACACTGAAATACAGGAGATTGCCTTTGAACATCAGTAAATGTTTCTTTACTGTCAGGGTGACTGAACCACGGCACAGACTGCCCAGAAAGATTGTGGAGCCTGGATCTTTGAAGACATTAAAAGTACACCCAGATAGAATCCTGGGCAAGAGGCTCTAGGTATCCTGGTTTAGGCAGGGGGGTTGGGCCTGGTTAGCCCCACCAACCCCTTCCACTCTCTTTCATTCTGTGCTAGTGAATTCTCTTCAAGATGCATTTCAAAGCGCTGGCATGACAAAGTTCTGTGCAGACAGAGATCCAAATGGACATGGCATCTAAGTTCCTTAAGCAGTGTTCAAGAAGAATGTAAAACTCTGGCACAAGTGTCTCTTCCCTAACTGAATCCCTTTCATGGGAAAATTCCCAGCTCTAGAAAGATCTTCTGATACGCATGCTTAAGACTGACACTGGCTGAGCAAATTTCTCCCTATGTATATCTAAGACCAGTTAGGATCTTCACCCAAAGTGCAGTCAACATAGTCACAGAATGCCTATTGTTAAGAAGTGACAGCTTCCATCAGAATGGCAGCTATTGGTCCACAAAATGGATTAATGGATGGGAATTATCTACGTGGGTTAAAAACAAAAATAAAGAGTTGGTCTTTATTTATCAATTTCATGGCAATATTGATAAGGGAAGAAAAAGATCTAAGTCCTTGACTTTCTGGACTCGAGGAAAGATTTTAAAAATTCCTTGTAAAAATGTATGATCACAATCAGACTATTGAAACCATTTTAGTTGGGAACAAAGTTCCAAAATTGTCTAGATAGTGGCAAAGAAGCCAAGAAAATAGGAAAGAAACAAAAAGAGAGCAAAAGAGTCAGCTTCAGTGTACAAGCTCGTTCTAGAAGTAGTCTGCTGGGAAAAGGAACCCCCAGCTAAATTTCCAATGTATTCCTGCGCTTGATTCAGTAACTGGTCAATGTAAAAACCAATCCTTTTGTACAACTTCTTCCAGCAACAAAAACTCCAACAGGTTGACACTACCATCATGCCTGTTCCAGACATATTTAAAAGAGAAATGATGATTTTCTTGAAAACCTACTTACATAAAAGTTGCAAGATGGTGGAGGGATTCCCACATCCTCCTTCCTCCATCTGGCTTGAAAGTATATTTGATAAAATATGCAACAAAGCACATGATTTATAAGGGAGAGTCAAATGGATGATTTGGGAATCGATCTCTTGTTGATAGTAAACTTCATATCCACTCGGTGTGACCTTTTTAAAACAAAATGTGGAGCTGAGGCATGAATCTGCCACAACAATTGTAAAGCAAACATACACACTCCCCTTCATATGCCCCCCCCTCCACACACACCTAGGCACACACAGAGATCAGCATAGCAGATCATGAACACCTTGGAAAAGACTGAAATGCTAAATGCCTCTCTTGATGGGCAAAAGAGCTGGTGCAGTAATTCAAATGCCTGGTACAAAAATTCTGTTTAATATTTAGCTCCTATTTAAAACACAGCTTTTCATTTCATTCTATTTACAGAATATTTTCATTTCATTTGTTTCTTTAAAATTACTTAGTTCTCACCTGTTGTATGTCTAGGAATATTTTCTTCCAAAAATAGAAAAAAATAGATGATATCTTTTCAGCAGAAAACATTGGTTGATACAATTTTAAACCATCATGATATGGAAGAATTCTTCTGTCCCTCTCGAAGGTGGAAGAAGCATTTGGATCACAGATCATCTACAATGAAATACTTGACATGTTTAAGATGCTTTCAATCAATTTTGATCGTCAATTGCTTATTTGTTGTAAACAGTAATTTTTCAGTGAAGGGAAAGTGTGTGTGGTATATCTACATGATATGTTCAAAGGCAGTTCCTACTAATGGCCAGGCTGAATTCCAGTAAATAATGTCCCGAATGATATTTTGCCGCCTTCTTTGGCACTTCATGAAATCTTACCCCGATGAAGTGCTGAAACAAAGAGATTTTCTCTTAGAGAGTGTCTCATGTTGTAACCTATCCCATGGATTTTATGCTGTAATTCTTATCTCTTTTAAAATTTACTATCTTCTGTACAGTTTTCATGAAACTTTCTGTTACAGTAGTGAATAGCACAGATAAATGTCATTTTGTACAACTTTGAATTTACCCCAAGAGCTGAGAGAAAACTTGATCCTATACTTCAATCCGAGTTTCTTCTATAGTCCGACTTTGTTTCTCTACCATCAAGCTTCTCCTTTGTTGCTGCTCCAAGCCCCGTCCAAGGTGACCTTGAATACTTTCAGGGATGGGACACCCACAACTTCTCTGGGCAACCTGTTCCAGTGTTCCAGCACTCCCACAGTAAAAAAGGCCTTCCTTTCATCTAATATGTGTAGGAAATCATAAATCTAGGCATAGAAGCTTGGAGTGCAAATTTGAAATTCTTTGGATTTGAAGCACATTTTATATGAATACTGACTTACAGATGACTAAAAGATGTTGATGGGCATTTGAGCTGACAAGTTTTGAAAAAGTGCACGGAAATTAAAATTGAAACCACTAAAATTAAAAACTCCTTGCCATTTTCTTTTTCCTCTCCTATTCAAAATTGCATATGTCAGATATCAGTGCTTCATGCAAACCTCTCAGATGCTCTCAGAGAAAAAGCTTTTCTTTCAGACTAAGTTGCGGTTGACGTAGAACACTAGCAGGAGTGAAAGATTTTCTGGGCATCGGGGCAGCCCGTTCTCCTTGGATTTGTGTGCAGAATGCATTTTATCCAAACTGGAAAATAGATCCCAGCTCTGTTCTATTCATCATTCTTACTTCATCAGGCCAGAAGATTCTGTGAAAAGTAGCCTGTGGACCTTGAAGACAGCGCATGTGAACCAGATGAGAGGTGATAGAGAAGTTGAGGGAGAGAAGAAAGAGCATGAGGCTGAAACCAGAAAGTATTTCTCCACGTGATCATGGAAGATTGCAGGAGCCACTTGGTACTATCAAACCAGCCCAACTTGGCACTGGTGCCACCTTGGGTCTGGGAGCCATGTTGCATATCGTGCATTTTAAGGAGCCAGCTGGCCACACCCAGCCATATGCCCCCAAACACAAACCAAGGCCCTTTTCTCTGGCAAACAAAACTCAGCTGCCCTGCTTCTGGATGGCAGATTGCAGGAACCACTTGGTACTATCAAACCAGCCCAACTTGGCACTGGTGCCACCATGGGTCTGGTCACCATCCTGCCTATTGTAGCTTTTCAGGAGCCAGCCGGTCACTCTCAGCCATAGGCCCCCAAACACAAACCTCGGCCCGTTTACCTGGCAAACAAAAGTAAGCTGCCCCGCTTCTGGATGGCAGATTGCAGGAGCTACTTAGTACTATCAAATCAGCCCGACTTGGCACAGGTGCCACCTTGGATCTGGGAACCATCCTGTGTATCGTGGATTTTCAGGGGCCAGCCAGCCACTCTCAGCCATATGCCCCCAAAAACAAACCACGGCCCTTTTCTCTGGCAAACAAAACTCAACTGCCCCTCTTCTGGATGGCAAATTTTAGGACGCACTTTGTACTACGAAAACCGCCCGTTGTGGCACTGGTGCCACCTTGTGTCAGGGAACCATCCTGCATATCGAGCTTTTTAAGGAGCCAGCCGGCCAGGCCCAGCCATATACCCCCAAAAACAAACCACGGACCATTTCTCATGGAAAAAAAAATCCGCTGCCCCGCGTCTGGATGGCAGATTGCAGGAGCCACTTTGCACCATCAAACCAGCCCGACTTGGCACTGGTGCCACCTTGGGTCTGGGAACAATCCTGCGTATCGTACATATTGAGGAACCAGCCGAACACTCCCAGCCAAAGGCCCCCAAACACAAACAACGGCCCATTTCCCTGGCAAACAAAACTCAGCGGCCCCGCTTCTGGATGGCAGTTTGCAGGAGCCACTTGGGACTATCAAACCAGCCCGACTTGGCACTGGTGCCACCTTGGGTCTGGGAAACATCCTGCGTATCGTGGATTCTTAGGAGCCAGCCGGCCACTCCTAGCCACAGGCCCCCAAACAAAAACCTAGGCCTATTTCTCTGGCAAACAAAAGTAAGCTGCCCCGCTTCTGGATGGCAGATTGCAGGAGACACTTGGGACTATCAAACCAGCCCAACTTGGCACTGGTGCCACCTTGGATCTGGGAACCATGCTGTGTATCGTGGATATTCAGGGGCCAGCCGGCCACTCTCAGCCATATATCCCCAAACAGAAACCTCGGCCCTGTTCTCTGGCAAACAAAACTCAACTGCCCCTCTTCTGGATGGCAAATTGCAGGATGAACTTGATACTAAAACCGCAGGCCGACTTGGTAGTGGTGACACCTTGGACCTGGGAACCATCATGCGTATCGAGCATTTTAAGGAGCCAGCCGGCCACTCCCAGCAATATGCCCCCAAAAACAATCCACGGAATTTTTCTCTGGCAAACAAAAATCAGCTGCCCCGCTTCTGGATGGCAGATTGCAGGAGCCACTTTGCACCATCAAACCAGCCCGACTTGGAACTGGTGCCACCTTGCATCTGGGAAGCATGCTGCCTAGCATGGATTTTCAGGAGCCAGCCGGCCACTCTCAGCCATAGGCCCCCAAACAAAACCCACGGCCCGTTTCCCTGGCAAACAAAATTAAGCTGCCCCGCTACTGGATGGCAGATTGCAGGACGCACTTGGTAGTATCAAACCAGCCCGACTTGGCACTGGTGCCACCTTGGGTCTGGGAACCATCCTGCGTATCGTGGGTTCAAAGGAGCCAGCCGGCCACTCCCAGCCACAGGCCCCCAAATACAAACAACGGCGCTTTTCCCTGGAAAACAAAACTCGCCTGACAACTTTTTGATGGCAGATTGCAGGAGCCACTTGGTACTATCAAACCAGCCCAACTTGGCACTGGTGCCACCTCTGGTCTGGGAACCATGCTGCGTAACACAGATTCTAAGGCGCCAGTCGGCCACTCCCAGTCACAAGCCCCCAAACACAAACAACGGCGCTATTCTCTGGCAAACAAAACTCCACTGCCCCTCTTCTGGATGGCAAATTGCAGGACGCACTTGGTACTATAAAAACAGCCCTACTTGGCACTGGTGCCACCTTGGGTCTGGGAACCATCCTGCGTATCGTTCTTTTTAATGAGACAGCCGGCCACTCCCAGCCATATGCCCCCAAACACAACCCACGGCCCTTTTCTCTGGCAAACAAAACTCAACTGCACCGCTTCTGGATGGCAGATTGCAGGAGCCACTTGGTACTATCAAACCAGCCCGACTTGGCACTGGTGCCACCTTGGGTCTGGGAACCATCCAGCCTATCGTGGATTTTAAGGAGCCAGCCGGCTACTCCCAGCCACAGGCCCCCAACAAAAACCACGGCCCTTTTTCTGGCAAACAAAACTTAGCTGCCTCACTTCTGGATGGCAGATTGCAGGAGCCATTTGGTGTAATCAAACCAGCCCGACTTGGCACTGGTGCCACCTTGGGTCTGGGAACCATCCTGCGTATCGTGGATTCTAAGGAGCCAGCCGGCCACTCCCAGCCACAGGCCCCCAAACAAAATCAACGGCGCTGTTCCCTGGAAAACAAAACACGTCTGCCAACATTTTGATGGAGTTTGCAGGAGCCACTTGGTACTATCAAACCAGCCCGACTTGGCACTGGTGCCACCTTGGGTCTGGGAAACATCCTGCGTATCGTGGATTCTTAGGAGCCAGCCGGCCACTCCTAGCCACAGGCCCCCAGACAAAAACCTAGGCCTATTTCTCTGGCAAACAAAAGTAAGCTGCCCCGCTTCTGGATGGCAGATTGCAGGAGACACTTGGTACTATCAAACCAGCCCAACTTGGCACTGGTGCCACCTTGGATCTGGGAACCATGCTGTGTATCGTGGATATTCAGGGGCCACCCGGCCACTCTCAGCCATATGTCCCCAAACAGAAACCTCGGCCCGTTTCTCTGGCCAACAAAACTCAACTGCCCCTCTTCTGGATGGCAAATTGCAGGATGAACTTGATACTAAAACCGCAGGCCGACTTGGTAGTGGTGACACCTTGGGCCTGGGAACCATCATGCGTATCGAGCATTTTGAGGAGCCAGCCGGCCACTCCCAGCAATATGCCCCCAAAAACAATCCACGGAATTTTTCTCTGGCAAACAAAAATCAGCTGCCCCGCTTCTGGATGGCAGATTGCAGGAGCCACTTTGCACCATCAAACCAGCCCGACTTGGCACTGGTGCCACCTTGCATCTGGGAACCATGCTGCCTAGCGTGGATTTTCAGGAGCCAGCCGGCCACTCTCAGCCATAGGCCCCCATACAAAACCCACGGCCCGATTCCCTGGCAAGCAAAATTAAGCTGCCCCGCTTCTGGATGGCAGATTGCAGGACGCACTTGGTAGTATCAAACCAGCCCGACTTGGCACTGGTGCCACCTTGGGTCTGGGAACCATCCTGCGTATCGTGGGTTCAAAGGAGCCAGACGGCCACTCCCAGCCATAGGTCCCAAGTCACAAACCTCGGCCCGTTTCACTGGCAAACAAAAGTAAGCTGCCCCGCTTCTGGATGGCAGATTGCAGGAGCCACATGGTACTATCAAACCAGCCCAACTTGGCACTGGTGCCACCTCTGGTCTGGGAACCATGCTGCGTAACACAGATTCTAAGGCGCCAGTCGGCCACTCCCAGCCACAAGCCCCCAAACACAAACAACGGCGCTATTCTCTGGCAAACAAAACTCAACTGCCCCTCTTCTGGATGGCAAATTGCAGGACGCACTTGGTACTATAAAAACAGCCCTACTTCGCACTGGTGCCACCTTGGGTCTGGGAACCATCCTGCGTATCGATCTTTATAATGAGACAGCCGGCCACTCCCAGCCATATGCCCCCAAACAAAACCCACGGCCCTTTTCTCTGGCAAACAACACTCAAATGCACCGCTTCTGGATGGCAGATTGCAGGAGCCACTTGGTACTATCAAACCAACCCGACTTGGCACTGGTGCCACCTTGGGTCTGGGAAACATCCTGCGTATTGTGGGTTGTCAGGAGCCAGCCGAACACTCTCGGCCACAGACCCCAATCAAAAACAACGGCCCGTTTCACAGGCAAACAAAACTCAGCTGCCCCGCTTCTGGATGGGAGATTGCAGGAGGCACTTGACACTGTGAAACCAGCCCCACTTGGCACTGGTGCCACCTTGGGTCTGGGAACCATGCTGCGTATCATGGATTTTCAGGAGCCAGCCGGCCACTCCCAGCCACAGGCCCCCAAACACAAACCACAGCATTTTTCTCTGGCAAACAAAATTCAGCTGCCCCGCTTCTGGATGGCAGATTGCAGGAGCCACTTGGGACTATCACACCAGCACAACATGGCACTGCTGCCACCTTGGATCTGGGAACCATCCTTCCTATCGTGGATTTTCAGGGGCCAGCCGGTCACTCTCAGCCATAGGCCCCAAACACAAACCACGGCCCTTTTCTCTGGAAAACAAAACTCAACTGCCCCTCTTCCTGATGGGAGATTGCAGGAGCCACTGGGTACTATGAAACCAGCCCTACTTGGCACTGGTGCCACCTTGGGTCTGGTCACCATCCTGCCTATCGTAGCTTTTCAGGAGCCAGCCGGCCACTGCCAGCCACAGGCCCCGAAACACAAACAACAGCCTTTTTCTCTGGCAAACAAAATTCAGCTGCCCCGCTTCTGGATGGCAGATTGCAGGAACCACTTGGTACTATCAAACCAGCCCGACTTGGCACTGGTGCCACCTTGGGTCTGGGAACCATCCTGCGTATCGTGGATTCTAAGGAGCCAGCTGGCCACTCCCAGCCACAGGCCCCAAAACACACACAACGGTGCTTTTCCCTGGAAAACAAAACTCGCCTGCCAAACATTTGATGGCAGATTGCAGGAGCCACTTGGTTTTATCAAATCAGCCGAACTTGGCACTGGTGCCACCATGGGTCTGGTCACCATCCTGCCTATCGTAGCTTTTCAGGTGCCACCCAGTCACCCCCAGCCAGAGGCCCCTAGACAAATATTTCGGCCCGTTTCCCTGGCAAACAAAAGTAAGCTACCCCGCTTCTGGATGGCAGATTGCAGGAGCCACTTTGCACCATCAAACCAGCCCAACTTGGCACTGGTGCCACCTCTGGTCTGGGAACCATCCTGCGTATCGTGGGTTCTAAGGAGCCAGCTAGCCACTCCCAGCCACAGGCCCCCAAACACAAACAACGGCGCTTTTCCCTGGAAAACAAAACTCGCCTGCCAACTTTTTGATGGCAGATTGCCGGAGCCACTTGGTACTATCAAACCAGCCCAACTTGGCACTGGTGCCACCATGGGTCTGGTCACCATCCTGCCTATCGTAGCTTTTCAGGAGCCAGCCGGTCACTCGCAGCCATAGGCCCCCAGACACAAACCTCGGCCCGTTTCCCTGGGAAACAAAAGTAAGCTGCCCCGCTTCTGCATGGCAGATTGCAGGAGCTATTTAGTACTATCAAACCACCCCGACTTGGCACTGGTGACACTTCTGGTGTGGGAACCATCCTGCTTATTGTGGATTTTCAGGGGCCAGCCGGCCACTATCAGCCATATGCCCCCAAAAACAAACCACGGCCCTTTTCTCTGGCAAACAAAACTCAACTGCCCCTCTTCTGGATGGCAAATTTTAGGACGCACTTTGTACTACGAAAACCGCCCAACGTGGCACTGGTGCCACCTTGTGTCAGGGAACCATCCTGCATATCGATCTTTTTAAGGAGCCAGCCGGCCAGGCCCAGCCATATACCCCCAAAAACAAACCACGGACCATTTCTCATGGAAACAAAAATCCGCTGCCCCGCGTCTGGATGGCAGATTGCAGGAGCCACTTTGCACCATCAAACCAGCCCGACTTGGCACTGGTGCCACCTTGGGTCTGGGAACAATCCTGCATATCGTGGATTCTAAGGAGCCAGCCGGCCACTCCCAGCCACAGGCCCCCAAACACAAACAACGGCGCTTTTCCCTGGAAAACAAAACTCGCCTGCCAGCTTTTTGATGGCAGATTGCAGGAGCCACTTGGTACTATCAAATCATCCCAACTTGGCACTGGTGCCACTATGGGTCTGGGAACCATCCTGCCTATTGTAGCATTTAGGAGCCAGCCGGTCACTCCCAGCCATAGGCCCCCAGACACAAACCTCGGACCGTTTCCCTGGCAAACAAAATTAAGCTGCCCCGATTCTGGATGGCAGATTGCAGGAGCCACGTGGTAGTGTCAAACCAGCCCGACTTGGCACTGGTGCCGCCTTGGGTCTGGGAACCATCCGGCGTATCGTGGATTCTAAGGAGCCACCCGGCCACTCTGAGCCACAGGCGCCCAAACACAAACAACGGCGCTTTTCCCTGGAAAACAAAAATCGCCTGCCAACATTTTGATGGCAGATTGCAGGAGCCACTTGGTGCTATCAAACCAGCCCAACTTGGCACTGGTGCCACCATGGGTCTGGTCACCATCCTGCCTATCGTAGCTTTTCAGGAGCCAGCCGGTCACTCCCAGCCATAGACCCCCAGACACAAACCTCGGCCCGTTTCCCTGGAAAACAAAAGTAAGCTGCCCCGATTCTGGATGGCAGATTGCAGGAGCCACTTGGTACTATCAAATCAGCCCAACTTGGCACTGGTGCCACCATGGGTCTGGTAAACATCCTGCCTATCGTAGCTTTTCAGGAGCCAGACGGTCACTCCCTGCCATAGGCCCCCAGACAAAAACCTCGGCCCGTTTCCCTGGCAAACAAAAGTAAACTGCCCCGCTTTCGGATGGCAGATTGCAGGATGCATTTGGTACTATCAAACCTGCCCGACTTGGCCCTGGTGCCACCTTGGCTCTGGGAACCATGCTGCGTAACGTAGATTCTACGAGGACAGGCGGCCACTCCCAGCCACAGGCCTCTAAACAACGGCGCTTTTCCCTGGAAAACAAAACTCGCCTGCCAAATTTTTGATGGCAGATTGCAGGAGCCACTTGGTACTATCAAACCAGCCCAACTTGGTACTGGTTCCACTTTGGGTCTGGTCACCATCCTGCCTATCGTAGCTTTTCAGGAGCCAGCCGCTCACTCCCAGCCATAGGCCCCCAGACAAATATCTCGGCCCGTTTCCCTGGCAAACAAAAGTAAGCTGCCCCGCTTCTGGATGGCAGATTGCAGGAGCCACATGGTACTATCAAACCAGGCCAACATGGCACTGGTGCTACCTTGGCTCTGGGAACCATCCTGCCTATCGTGGATTTTCAGGGGCCAGCCGGCCACTCTCAGCCATATGCCCTCAAACACATACCACGGCCCTTTGCTCTGGCAAACAAAACTCAACTGCCCCTCTTCTGGATGGCAAATTGCAGGACGCACTTGGTACTACGAAAACAGCCCGACTTGGCAGTGATGCCACCTTGGGTCAGGGAACAATCCTGCGTATCGATCTTTTTAAGGAGCCAGCCGGCCACGTCCAGCCATATACCCCCAAAAAAAAACCACGGATCTTTTCTCCAGCAAACAAAAATCCGCTGCCCCGCGTCTGAATGGCAGATTTCAGGAGCTATTTAGTATTATCAAACCAGCCCGACTTGGCACTGGTGCCACCATGAGTCTGGTAACCATCCTGCCTATCGTAGCTTTTCAGTAGCCAACTGGTCACTCCCAGCCATAGGCCCCCAGACAAATACCTCGGCCCGTTTCCCTGGGAAACAAAGGTAAGCTGTCCCGCTTCTGGATGGCAGATTGCAGGAGCCACTTGGTACTATCAAACCAGCCCAACTTGGCACTGGTGCCACCTTGGGTCTGGGAACCATCCTGCGTATCCTGGGTTCAAAGGAGGCAGCCGGCCACTCCCAGCCACAGGCCTCTAAACAAGAACAACGGCGCTTTTCCCTGGAAAACAAAACTCGCCTGACAACTTTTTGATGGCAGATTGCAGGAGCCACTTGGTACTATCAAACCAGCCCAACTTGGCACTGGTGCCACCATGGGTCTGGTCACCATCCTGCCTATCGTAGCTTTTCAGGAGCCAGCCGCTCACTCCCAGCCATAGGCCCCCAGACAAATATCTCGGCCCGTTTCCCTGGCAAACAAAAGTAAGCAGACCCGCTTCTGGATGGCAGATTGCAGGAGCCACATGGTACTATCAAACCAGGCCAACATGGCACTGGTGCTACCTTGGTTCTGGGAACCATCCTGCCTATCGTGGATTTTCAGGGGCCAGCCGGCCACTCTCAACCATATGCCCCCAAACATATACCACGGCCCTTTTCTCTGGCAAACAAAACTCAACTGCCCCTCTTCTGGATGGCAAATTGAAGGACGCACTTGGTACTACGAAAACAGCCCGACTTGGCACTGATGCCACCTTGGGTCAGGGAACAATCCTGCGTATCGATCTTTTAAGGAGCCAGCCGGCCGCGTCCAGCCATATACCCCCAAAAAAAAACCACGGAACTTTTCTGCAGCAAACAAAAATCCGCTGCCCCCCGTCTGGATGGCAGATTGCAGGAGCTATTTAGTATTATCAAACCAGCCCAACTTGGCACTGGTGCCACCATGAGTTTGGTAACCATCCTGCCTATCGTAGCTTTTCAGTAGCCAGCCAGTCACTCCCAGCCATAGGCCCCCAGACAAATACCTCGGCCCGTTTCCCTGGGAAACAAAATTAAGCTGTCCCGCTTCTGGATGGCAGATTGCAGGAGCCGCTTGGTACTATCAAACCAGCCCAACTTGGCACTGGCGCCACCTTGGCTCTGGGAACCATCCTGCGTATCCTGGGTTCAAAGGAGGCAGCCGGCCACTCCCAGCCACAGGCCTCCAAACACAAACAACGGCGCTTTTCCCTGGAAAACAAAACTGGCCTGCCAACTTTTTGATGGCAGATTGCAGGAGCCACTTGGTACTATCAAACCAGCCCAACTTGACACTGGTGCCACCATGGGTCTGGTCACCATCCTGCCTATCGTAGCTTTTCAGGCGCCAGCCGGTCACTCCCAGCCATAGGCCCCCAGTCACAAACCTCGGCCCGTTTCCCTGGCAAACAAAAGTAAGCTACCCCTCTTCTGGATGGCAGATTGCAGGAGCCACTTTGTACCATCAAACCAGCCCGACTTGGCACTGGTGCCACCTCTGGTCTGGGAACCATCCTGCGTATCGTGGATTCTAAGGAGCCAGCCGGCCACTCCCAGCCACAGGCCCCCAAACACAAACAACGGCGCTTTTCCCTGGAAAACAAAACTCACCTGCCAACTTTTTGATGGCAGATTGCAGGAGCCACTTGGTACTATCAAACCAGCCCAACTTGGCACTGGTGCCACCATGGGTCTGGTCACCATCCTGCCTATCGTAGCTTTTCAGGAGGCAGCCGGTCACTCCCAGCCATAGGCCCCCAGACACAAAGCTCTGCCCGTTTCCCTGGCAAACAAAAGTAAGCTGCCCCGCTTCTGCATGGCAGATTGCAGGAGCTATTTAGTACTATCAAACCACCCCGACTTGGCACTGGTGACACTTCTGGTGTGGGAACCATCCTGCTTATTGTGGATTTTCAGGGGCCAGCCGGCCACTATCAGCCATATGCCCCCAAAAACAAACCACGGCCCTTTTCTCTGGCAAACAAAACTCAACTGCCCCTCTTCTGGATGGCAAATTTTAGGACGCACTTTGTACTACGAAAACCGCCCAACGTGGCACTGGTGCCACCTTGTGTCAGGGAACCATCCTGCATATCGATCTTTTTAAGGAGCCAGCCGGCCAGGCCCAGCCATATACCCCCAAAAACAAACCACGGACCATTTCTCATGGAAACAAAAATCCGCTGCCCCGCGTCTGGATGGCAGATTGCAGGAGCCACTTTGCACCATCAAACCAGCCCGACTTGGCACTGGTGCCACCTTGGGTCTGGGAACAATCCTGCATATCGTGGATTCTAAGGAGCCAGCCGGCCACTCCCAGCCACAGGCCCCCAAACACAAACAACGGCGCTTTTCCCTGGAAAACAAAACTCGCCTGCCAGCTTTTTGATGGCAGATTGCAGGAGCCACTTGGTACTATCAAATCATCCC
Organism: Melospiza melodia melodia; assembly: GCF_035770615.1. Lineage (NCBI taxonomy): Eukaryota > Metazoa > Chordata > Aves > Passeriformes > Passerellidae > Melospiza > Melospiza melodia. Next base: position 37,755,454 of record NC_086195.1, on the reverse strand, counting down.
AACTTGGCACTGGTGCCACTATGGGTCTGGGAACCATCCTGCCTATTGTAGCATTTAGGAGCCAGCCGGTCACTCCCAGCCATAGGCCCCCAGACACAAACCTCGGACCGTTTCCCTGGCAAACAAAATTAAGCTGCCCCGATTCTGGATGGCAGATTGCAGGAGCCACGTGGTAGTGTCAAACCAGCCCGACTTGGCACTGGTGCCGCCTTGGGTCTGGGAACCATCCGGCGTATCGTGGATTCTAAGGAGCCACCCGGCCACTCTGAGCCACAGGCGCCCAAACACAAACAACGGCGCTTTTCCCTGGAAAACAAAAATCGCCTGCCAACATTTTGATGGCAGATTGCAGGAGCCACTTGGTGCTATCAAACCAGCCCAACTTGGCACTGGTGCCACCATGGGTCTGGTCACCATCCTGCCTATCGTAGCTTTTCAGGAGCCAGCCGGTCACTCCCAGCCATAGACCCCCAGACACAAACCTCGGCCCGTTTCCCTGGAAAACAAAAGTAAGCTGCCCCGATTCTGGATGGCAGATTGCAGGAGCCACTTGGTACTATCAAATCAGCCCAACTTGGCACTGGTGCCACCATGGGTCTGGTAAACATCCTGCCTATCGTAGCTTTTCAGGAGCCAGACGGTCACTCCCTGCCATAGGCCCCCAGACAAAAACCTCGGCCCGTTTCCCTGGCAAACAAAAGTAAACTGCCCCGCTTTCGGATGGCAGATTGCAGGATGCATTTGGTACTATCAAACCTGCCCGACTTGGCCCTGGTGCCACCTTGGCTCTGGGAACCATGCTGCGTAACGTAGATTCTACGAGGACAGGCGGCCACTCCCAGCCACAGGCCTCTAAACAACGGCGCTTTTCCCTGGAAAACAAAACTCGCCTGCCAAATTTTTGATGGCAGATTGCAGGAGCCACTTGGTACTATCAAACCAGCCCAACTTGGTACTGGTTCCACTTTGGGTCTGGTCACCATCCTGCCTATCGTAGCTTTTCAGGAGCCAGCCGCTCACTCCCAGCCATAGGCCCCCAGACAAATATCTCGGCCCGTTTCCCTGGCAAACAAAAGTAAGCTGCCCCGCTTCTGGATGGCAGATTGCAGGAGCCACATGGTACTATCAAACCAGGCCAACATGGCACTGGTGCTACCTTGGCTCTGGGAACCATCCTGCCTATCGTGGATTTTCAGGGGCCAGCCGGCCACTCTCAGCCATATGCCCTCAAACACATACCACGGCCCTTTGCTCTGGCAAACAAAACTCAACTGCCCCTCTTCTGGATGGCAAATTGCAGGACGCACTTGGTACTACGAAAACAGCCCGACTTGGCAGTGATGCCACCTTGGGTCAGGGAACAATCCTGCGTATCGATCTTTTTAAGGAGCCAGCCGGCCACGTCCAGCCATATACCCCCAAAAAAAAACCACGGATCTTTTCTCCAGCAAACAAAAATCCGCTGCCCCGCGTCTGAATGGCAGATTTCAGGAGCTATTTAGTATTATCAAACCAGCCCGACTTGGCACTGGTGCCACCATGAGTCTGGTAACCATCCTGCCTATCGTAGCTTTTCAGTAGCCAACTGGTCACTCCCAGCCATAGGCCCCCAGACAAATACCTCGGCCCGTTTCCCTGGGAAACAAAGGTAAGCTGTCCCGCTTCTGGATGGCAGATTGCAGGAGCCACTTGGTACTATCAAACCAGCCCAACTTGGCACTGGTGCCACCTTGGGTCTGGGAACCATCCTGCGTATCCTGGGTTCAAAGGAGGCAGCCGGCCACTCCCAGCCACAGGCCTCTAAACAAGAACAACGGCGCTTTTCCCTGGAAAACAAAACTCGCCTGACAACTTTTTGATGGCAGATTGCAGGAGCCACTTGGTACTATCAAACCAGCCCAACTTGGCACTGGTGCCACCATGGGTCTGGTCACCATCCTGCCTATCGTAGCTTTTCAGGAGCCAGCCGCTCACTCCCAGCCATAGGCCCCCAGACAAATATCTCGGCCCGTTTCCCTGGCAAACAAAAGTAAGCAGACCCGCTTCTGGATGGCAGATTGCAGGAGCCACATGGTACTATCAAACCAGGCCAACATGGCACTGGTGCTACCTTGGTTCTGGGAACCATCCTGCCTATCGTGGATTTTCAGGGGCCAGCCGGCCACTCTCAACCATATGCCCCCAAACATATACCACGGCCCTTTTCTCTGGCAAACAAAACTCAACTGCCCCTCTTCTGGATGGCAAATTGAAGGACGCACTTGGTACTACGAAAACAGCCCGACTTGGCACTGATGCCACCTTGGGTCAGGGAACAATCCTGCGTATCGATCTTTTAAGGAGCCAGCCGGCCGCGTCCAGCCATATACCCCCAAAAAAAAACCACGGAACTTTTCTGCAGCAAACAAAAATCCGCTGCCCCCCGTCTGGATGGCAGATTGCAGGAGCTATTTAGTATTATCAAACCAGCCCAACTTGGCACTGGTGCCACCATGAGTTTGGTAACCATCCTGCCTATCGTAGCTTTTCAGTAGCCAGCCAGTCACTCCCAGCCATAGGCCCCCAGACAAATACCTCGGCCCGTTTCCCTGGGAAACAAAATTAAGCTGTCCCGCTTCTGGATGGCAGATTGCAGGAGCCGCTTGGTACTATCAAACCAGCCCAACTTGGCACTGGCGCCACCTTGGCTCTGGGAACCATCCTGCGTATCCTGGGTTCAAAGGAGGCAGCCGGCCACTCCCAGCCACAGGCCTCCAAACACAAACAACGGCGCTTTTCCCTGGAAAACAAAACTGGCCTGCCAACTTTTTGATGGCAGATTGCAGGAGCCACTTGGTACTATCAAACCAGCCCAACTTGACACTGGTGCCACCATGGGTCTGGTCACCATCCTGCCTATCGTAGCTTTTCAGGCGCCAGCCGGTCACTCCCAGCCATAGGCCCCCAGTCACAAACCTCGGCCCGTTTCCCTGGCAAACAAAAGTAAGCTACCCCTCTTCTGGATGGCAGATTGCAGGAGCCACTTTGTACCATCAAACCAGCCCGACTTGGCACTGGTGCCACCTCTGGTCTGGGAACCATCCTGCGTATCGTGGATTCTAAGGAGCCAGCTGGCCACTCCCAGCCACAGGCCCCCAAACACAAACAACGGCGCTTTTCCCTGGAAAACAAAACTCACCTGCCAACTTTTTGATGGCAGATTGCAGGAGCCACTTGGTACTATCAAACCAGCCCAACTTGGCACTGGTGCCACCATGGGTCTGGTCACCATCCTGCCTATCGTAGCTTTTCAGGAGCCAGCCGGTCACTCGCAGCCATAGGCCCCCAGACACAAACCTCGGCCCGTTTCCCTGGGAAACAAAAGTAAGCTGCCCCGCTTCTGCATGGCAGATTGCAGGAGCTATTTAGTACTATCAAACCACCCCGACTTGGCACTGGTGACACTTCTGGTGTGGGAACCATCCTGCTTATTGTGGATTTTCAGGGGCCAGCCGGCCACTATCAGCCATATGCCCCCAAAAACAAACCACGGCCCTTTTCTCTGGCAAACAAAACTCAACTGCCCCTCTTCTGGATGGCAAATTTTAGGACGCACTTTGTACTACGAAAACCGCCCAACGTGGCACTGGTGCCACCTTGTGTCAGGGAACCATCCTGCATATCGATCTTTTTAAGGAGCCAGCCGGCCAGGCCCAGCCATATACCCCCAAAAACAAACCACGGACCATTTCTCATGGAAACAAAAATCCGCTGCCCCGCGTCTGGATGGCAGATTGCAGGAGCCACTTTGCACCATCAAACCAGCCCGACTTGGCACTGGTGCCACCTTGGGTCTGGGAACAATCCTGCATATCGTGGATTCTAAGGAGCCAGCCGGCCACTCCCAGCCACAGGCCCCCAAACACAAACAACGGCGCTTTTCCCTGGAAAACAAAACTCGCCTGCCAGCTTTTTGATGGCAGATTGCAGGAGCCACTTGGTACTATCAAATCATCCCAACTTGGCACTGGTGCCACTATGGGTCTGGGAACCATCCTGCCTATCGTAGCATTTAGGAGCCAGCCGGTCACTCCCAGCCATAGGCCCCCAGACACAAACCTCGGACCGTTTCCCTGGCAAACAAAAGTAAGCTACCCCGCTTCTGGATGGCAGATTGCAGGAGTCACTTTGCACCATCAAACCAGCCCGACTTGGCACTGGTGCCACCTCTGGTCTGGGACCCATCCTGCGTATCGTGGATTCTAAGGAGACAGCTGGCCACTCCCAGCCACAGGCCCCCAAACACAAACAACGGCGCTTTTCCCTGGAAAACAAAACTCGCTTGCCAACTTTTTGATGGCAGATTGCAGGAGCCACTTGGTACTATCAAACCACCCCAACTTGGCAACAAGTGGTTCCTGCAATCTGACATCCAGAAGCGGGGCAGCTTACTTTTCTTTGCCAGGGAAACGGACCGTTGTTTGTGTTTGGAGGCGTATGGCTGGGAGTGGCCGACTGGCTCCTTAAAATCCACGATACGCAGGATGGTTCCCAGACCAGAGGTGGCACCACTGCCAAGACGGGCTAGTTTGATGGTGCAAAGTGGCTCCTGCAATCTGCCATCCAGAAGCGGGGTAGCTTACTTTTGTTTGCCAGGGAAACGGGCCGAGCTTTTTGTCTGGGGCCCTATGGCTGCGAGTGACCGGCTGGCTCCTGAAAAGCTACGATAGGCAGGATGGTGACCAGACCCATGGTGGCACCAGTGCCAAGTTGGGCTGATTTGATAAAACCAAGTGGCTCCTGCAATCTGCCATCAAAAAGTTGGCAGGAGAGTTTTGTTTTCCAGGGAAAAGCGCCGTTGTTTGTGTTTGGGGGCCTGTGGCTGGGAGTGGCCGGCTGGCTCCTTAGAATCCACGATACGCAGCATGGTATCCAGACCCAAGGTGGCACCAGTGCCAAGTTTTGCTGGTTTGATAGTACCAAGTGGTTCCTGCAATCTGCCATCCAGAAGCGGGGCAGCTTACTTTTGTTTGCCAGGGAAACGGGCCGAGGTTTTTGTCTGGGGGCCTATGGCTGGGAGTGACCGGCTGGCTCCTGAAAAGCTACGATAGGCAGGATGGTGACCAGACCCATGCTGGCACCAGTCCCAAGTTGGGCTGATTTGATAGTACCAAGTGGCTCCTGCAATCTGTCGTCAAAATTTGGCAGGCGAGTTTTGTTTTCCAGGGAAAAGCGCCGTTGTTTGTGTTTGGGGGCCTGTGGCTGGGAGTGGCCGGCTGGCCCCTTAGAATCCACGATACGCAGGATGGTTCCCAGACCCAAGGTGGCACCAGTGCCAAGTCGGGCTAGTATGATGGTGCAAAGTGGCTCCTGCAATCTGCCATCCAGAAGCGGGGCAGATTACTTTTGTTTACCAGGGAAAAGGGCCGAGGTTTGTGTCTCGGGGCCTATGGCTGGGAGTGACCGGCTGGCTCCTGAAAAGCTACGATAGGCAGGATGGTGACCAGACCCATGGTGGCACCAGTGCCAAGTTGGGCTGGTTTGATAGTACCAAGTGGCTCCTGCAATCTGCCATCAAAATGTCGGCAGGCGAGTTTTGTTTTCCAGGGAAAAGCGCCGTTGTTTGTGTTTGGGGGCCTGTGGCTGGGAGTGGCCGGCTGGCTCCTTAGAATCCACGATACGCAGGATGGTTCCCAGACCTGAGGTGGCACCAGTGCCAAGTCGGGCTGGTTTGATAGTACCAAGTGCGTCCTCCAATCTGCCATCCAGAAGCGGGGCAGCTTACTTTTGTTTGCCAGGGAAACGGGCCGAGTTTTTGTCTGGGGGCCTATGGCTGGGAGTGAGCGGCTGGCTCCTGAAAAGCTACGATAGGCAGAATGGTGAGCAGACCCATGGTGGCACAAGTGCCAAGTCGGGCTGGTTTGACAGTACCAAGTGGCTCCTGCAATCTGCCATCAAAATGTTGGCAGGCGAGTTTTGTTTTCCAGGGAAAAGCGCCGTTGTTTGTGTTTGGGTGCCTATGTCTGGGAGTGGCCGGCTGGCTCCTTAGAATCCACGATACGCAGGATGGTTCCCAGACCAGAGGTGGCACCAGTGCCAAGTCGGGCTGGTTTGATAGTACCGAGTGCGTGCTACAATCTGCCATCCAGAAGCGGGACAGCTTGCTTTTGTTTGCCAGGGAAACGGGTCGAGATTTGTGTCTGGGGGCCTATGGCTGGGAGTGACCGGCTAGGTCCTGAAAAGCTAAGGTAGGCAGGATGGTGACCAGACCCATGGTGGCACCAGTGCCAAGTTGGGCTGGTTTGATAGTACCAAGTGGCTCCTGCAATCTGCCATCAAAAAGTTGGCCGGCGAATTTTGTTTTCCAGGGAAAAGCGCTGTGGTTTGTGTCTGGGGGCCTGTGGCTGGGAGTGACCGGCTGGCTCCTGAAAAGCTACGATAGGCAGGATGGTGACCAGACCCATGGTGGCACCAGTGCCAAGTTGGTCTGATTTGATAAAACCAAGTGGCTCCTGCAATCTCCCATCAAAAATTGGCAGGAGAGTTTTGTTTTCCAGGGAAAAGCGCCGTAGTTTGTGTTTGGGGGCCTGTGGCTGGGAGTGGCCGGCTGGCTCCTTAGAATCCACGATACGCAGCATGGTATCCAGACCCAAGGTGGCACCAGTGCCAAGTTTTGCTGGTTTGATAGTACCAAGTGGTTCCTGCAATCTGCCATCCAGAAGCAGGGCAGCTTACTTTTGTTTGCCAGGGAAACGGGCCGAGGTTTTTGTCTGGGGGCCTATGGCTGGGAGTGACCGGCTGGCTCCTGAAAAGCTACGATAGGCAGGATGGTGAGCAGACCCATGGTGGCACCAGTCCCAAGTTGGGCTGATTCGATAGTACCAAGTGGCTCCTGCAATCTGCCGTCAAAATTTGGCAGGCGAGTTTTGTTTTCCAGGGAAAAGCGCCGTTGTTTGTGTTTGGGGGCCTGTGGCTGGGAGTGGCCGGCTGGCTCCTTAGAATCCACGATACGCAGGATGGTTCCCAGACCTGAGGTGGCACCAGTGCCAAGTCGGGCTGGTTTGATAGTACTAAATAGCTCCTGCAATCTGCCATGAAGAAGCGGGGCAGCTTACTTTTGTTTGCCAGGGAAACGGGCCGAGGTTTTTGTCTGGGGGCCTATGGCTGCGAGTGACCGTCTGGCTCCTGAAAAGCTACGATAGGCAGGATGGTGACCAGACCCATGGTGGCACCAGTGCCAAGTTGAGCTGGTTTAATAGTACCAAGTGGCTCCTGCAATCTGCCATCAAAAAGTTGGCAGGCGAGTTTTGTTTTCCAGGGAAAAGCGCCGTTGTTTGTGTTTGGGTGCCTATGGCTGGGAGTGGCCGGCTGGCTCCTTAGAATCCACGATACGCACCATAGTTCCCAGACCAGAGGTGGCACCAGTGCCAAGTCGGGCTGGTTTGATAGTACCAAGTGCGTCCTACAATCTGCCATCCAGAAGCGGGGCAGCTTACTTTTGTTTGCCAGGGAAACGGGCCGAGCTTTGTGTCTGAGGGCCTATGGCTGGGAGTGACCGGCTGGCTCCTGAAAAGCTACGATAGGCAGGATGGTGACCAGACCCATGGTGGCACCAGTGCCAAGTTGGGCTGATTTGATAGTACCAAGTGGCTCCTGCAATCTGCCATCAAAATGTCGGCAGGCGGGTTTGTTTTCCAGGGAAAAGCGCTGTGGTTTGTGTTTGGGGGCCTGTGGCTGGGAGTGACCGGCTGGCTCCTTAGAATCCACGATACGCAGGATGGTTCCCAGACCCAAGGTGGCACCAGTGCCAAGTTGGGCTGGTTTGATAGTACCAAGTGGCTCCTGCAATCTGCCATCCAGAAGCGGGGCAGCTTACTTTTGTTTGCCAGGGAAACGGGCCGAGCTTTGTGTCTGGGGGCCTATGGCTGGGAGTGACCGGCTGGCTCCTGAAAAGCTAAGATAGGCAGGATGGTGACCAGACCCATGGTGGCACCAGTGTCAAGTTGGGCTGGTTTGATAGTACCAAGTGGCTCCTGCAATCTGCCATCAAAAATTTGGCAGGCGAGTTTTGTTTTCCAGGCAAAAGCGCCGTTGTTTTTCTTTGGGGGCCTGTGGCTGGGAGTGGCCGGCTGGCTCCTTAGAATCCACGATACGCAGCATGGTTCCCAGACCAGAGGTGGCACCAGTGCCAAGTCGGGCTGGTTTTATAGTACCAAGTGGTTCCTGCAATCTGCCATCCAGAAGCGGGGCAGCTTACTTTGGTTTGCCAGGGAAAAGGGCAGAGCATTCTGTCTGGGCGCCTATGGCTGGGAGTGACCGGCTGGCTCCTGAAAAGCTACGATAAGCAGGATGGTGACCAGACCCATGGTGGCACCAGTGCCAAGTTGGGCTGATTTGATAGTACCAAGTGGCTCCTGCAATCTGCCATCAAAAAGTTGGCCGGCGAATTTTGTTTTCCAGGGAAAAGCGCTGTGGTTTTTGTTTGGGGGCCTGTGGCTGGGAGTGGCCGGCTGGCTCCTTCTAATCCACGATACGCAGCATGGTTCCCAGACCCAAGGTGGCACCAGTGCCAAGTTGGGCTGGTTTGATAGTACCAAGTGGCTCTGGCAATCTGCCATCAAAAAGTTGGCAGACGATTTTTGTTTTCCAGGGAAAAGCGCCGTTGTTTTTGTTTGGGGGCCTGTGGCTGGGAGTGGACGGATGGCTAATTAGAATCCACGATAGGCAGGATGGTGACCAGACCCATGGTGGCACCAGTGCCAAGTCGGGCTGGTTTGATAGTACCAAGTGGCTCCGGCAATCTGCCATCCAGAAGCGGGATAACTTACTTTTGTTTTTCAGGGAAACGGGCCGAGGTTTGTGTCTGGGGGCCTATGGCTGGGAGTGACCGGCTGGCTCCTGAAAAGCTACGATAGGCAGGATGGTGACCAGACCCATGGTGGCACCAGTGCCAAGTTGGTCTGATTTGATAAAACCAAGTGGCTCCTGCAATCTGCCATCAAAAAGTTGGCAGGAGAGTTTTGTTTCCCAGGGAAAAGCGCCATTGTTTGGGTTTGGGGGCCTGTGGCTGGGAGTGGCCGGCTGGCTCCTTAGAATCCACGATACGCAGCATGGTATCCAGACCCAAGGTGGCACCAGTGCCAAGTTTTGCTGGTTTGATAGTACCAAGTGGTTCCTGCAATCTGCCATCCAGAAGCAGGGCAGCTTACTTTTGTATGCCAGGGAAACGGGCCGAGGTTTGTGTCTGGGGGCCTATGGCTGGGAGTGACCGGCTGGCTCCTGAAAAGCTACGATAGGCAGGATGGTGACCAGACCCATGGTGGCACCAGTCCCAAGTTGGGCTGATTTGATAGTACCAAGTGGCTCCTGCAATCTGCCGTCAAAATTTGGCAGGCGAGATTTGTTTTCCAGGGAAAAGCGCCGTTGTTTGTGTTTGGGGGCCTGTGGCTGGGAGTGGCCGGCTGGCTCCTTAGAATCCACGATACGCAGGATGGTTCCCAGACCTGAGGTGGCACCAGTGCCAAGTCGGGCTGGTTTGATAGTACTAAATAGCTCCTGCAATCTGCCATGCAGAAGCGGGGCAGCTTACTTTTGTTTGCCAGGGAAACGGGCCGAGGTTTTTGTCTGGGGGCCTATGGCTGCGAGTGACCGTCTGGCTCCTGAAAAGCTACGATAGGCAGGATGGTGACCAGACCCATGGTGGCACCAGTGTCAAGTTGGGCTGGTTTAATAGTACCAAGTGGCTCCTGCAATCTGCCATCAAAAAGTTGGCAGGCGAGTTTTGTTTTCCAGGGAAAAGCGCCGTTGTTTGTGTTTGGGTGCCTATGGCTGGGAGTGGCCGGCTGGCTCCTTAGAATCCACGATACGCACCATAGTTCCCAGACCAGAGGTGGCACCAGTGCCAAGTCGGGCTGGTTTGATAGTACCAAGTGCGTCCTACAATCTGCCATCCAGAAGCGGGGCAGCTTACTTTTGTTTGCCAGGGAAACGGGCCGAGATTTGTGTCTGGGGCCCTATGGCTGGGAGTGAGCGGCTGGCTCCTGAAAAGCTACGATAGGCAGGATGGTGACCAGACGCATGGTGGCACCAGTGCCAAGTTGGGCTGATTTGATAGCAGCAAGTGGCTCCTGCAATCTGCCATCAAAATGTCGGCAGGCGGGTTTGTTTTCCAGGGAAAAGCGCTGTGGTTTGTGTTTGGGGGCCTGTGGCTGGGAGTGACCGGCTGGCTCCTTAGAATCCACGATACGCAGGATGGTTCCCAGACCCAAGGTGGCACCAGTGCCAAGTTGGGCTGGTTTGATAGTACCAAGTGGCTCCTGCAATCTGCCATCCAGAAGCGGGGCAGCTTACTTTTGTTTGCCAGGGAAACGGGCCGAGCTTTGTGTCTGGGGGCCTATGGCTGGGAGTGACCGGCTGGCTCCTGAAAAGCTAAGATAGGCAGGATGGTGACCAGACCCATGGTGGCACCAGTGTCAAGTTGGGCTGGTTTGATAGTACCAAGTGGCTCCTGCAATCTGCCATCAAAAATTTGGCAGGCGAGTTTTGTTTTCCAGGGAAAAGCGCCGTTGATTTTGTTTGGGGGCCTGTGGCTGGGAGTGGCTGGCTGGCTCCTTAGAATCCACGATACGCAGCATGGTTCCCAGACCAGAGGTGGCACCAGTGCCAAGTCGGGCTGGTTTTATAGTACCAAGTGGTTCCTGCAATCTGCCATCCAGAAGCGGGGCAGCTTACTTTGGTTTGCCAGGGAAAAGGGCAGAGCATTGTGTCTGGGCGCCTATGGCTGGGAGTGACCGGCTGGCTCCTGAAAAGCTACGATAAGCAGGATGGTGACCAGACCCATGGTGGCACCAGTGCCAAGTTGGGCTGATTTGATAGTACCAAGTGGCTCCTGCAATCTGCCATCAAAAAGTTGGCCGGCGAATTTTGTTTTCCAGGGAAAAGCGCTGTGGTTTGTGTTTGGGGGCCTGTGGCTGGGAGTGGCCGGCTGGCTCCTTAGAATCCACGATACGCAGGATGGTTCCCAGACCCAAGGTGGCACCAGTGCCAAGTTGGGCTGGTTTGATAGTACCAAGTGGCTCTGGCAATCTGCCATCAAAAAGTTGGCAGACGAGTTTTGTTTTCCAGGGAAAAGCGCCGTTGTTTGTGTTTGGGGGCCTGTGGCTGGGAGTGGCCGGCTGGCTCCTTAGAATCCACGATACGCAGCATGGTATCCAGACCCAAGGTGGCACCAGTGCCAAGTTTTGCTGGTTTGATAGTACCAAGTGGTTCCTGCAATCTGCCATCCAGAAGCAGGGCAGCTTACTTTTGTATGCCAGGGAAACGGGCCGAGGTTTTTGTCTGGGGGCCTATGGCTGGGAGTGACCGGCTGGCTCCTGAAAAGCTACGATAGGCAGGATGGTGACCAGACCCATGGTGGCACCAGTCCCAAGTTGGGCTGATTTGATAGTACCAAGTGGCTCCTGCAATCTGCCATCAAAATGTTGGCAGGCGAGTTTTGTTTTCCAGGGAAAAGCGCCGTTGTTTGTGTTTGGGCGCCTGTGGCTGGGAGTGGCCGGCTGGCTCCTTAGAATCCACGATACGCAGGATGGTTCCCAGACCTGAGGTGGCACCAGTGCCAAGTCGGGCTCGTTTGATAGTACTAAATAGCTCCTATAATCTGCCATGCAGAAGCGGGGCAGCTTACTTTTGTTTGCCAGGGAAACGGGCCGAGGTTTGTGTCTGGGGGCCTATGGCTGGGAGTGACCGGCTGGCTCCTGAAAAGCTACGATAGGCAGGATGGTGACCAGACCCATGGTGGCACCAGTGCCAAGTTGAGCTGGTTTGATAGTACCAAGTGGCTCCTGCAATCTGCCATCAAAAAGTTGGCAGGCGAGTTTTGTTTTCCAGGGAAAAGCGCCGTTGTTTGTGTTTGGGTGCCTATGGCTGGGAGTGGCCGGCTGGCTCCTTAGAATTCACGATACGCACCATGGTTCCCAGACCAGAGGTGGCACCAGTGCCAAGTCGGGCTGGTTTGATAGTACCAAGTGCGTCCTACAATCTGCCATCCAGAAGCGGGGCAGCTTACTTTTGTTTGCCAGGGAAACGGGCCGAGCTTTGTGTCTGGGGGCCTATGGCTGGGAGTGACCGGCTGGCTCCTGAAAAGCTACGATAGGCAGGATGGTGACCAGACCCATGGTGGCACCAGTGCCAAGTTGGGCTGATTTGATAGTAGCAAGTGGCTCCTGCAATCTGCCATCAAAATGTCGGCAGGCGGGTTTTGTTTTCCAGGGAAAAGCGCCGTTGTTTGTGTTTGGGGGCCTGTGGCTGGGAGTGACCGGCTGGCTCCTTAGAATCCACGATACGCAGGATGGTTCCCAGACCCAAGGTGGCACCAGTGCCAAGTTGGGCTGGTTTGATAGTACCAAGTGCGTCCTGCAATCTGCCATCCAGAAGCGGGGTAGCTTACTTTTGTTTGCCAGGGAAACGGGCCGAGGTTTGTGTCCCGGGGCCTATGGCTGGGAGTGACCGGCTGGCTCCTGAAAAGCTACGATAGGCAGGATGGTGACCAGACCCATGGTGGCACCAGTGCCAAGTTGGGCTGGTTTGATAGTACCAAGTGGCTCCTGCAATCTGCCATCAAAATGTTGGCAGGCGAGTTTTGTTTTCCAGGGAAAAGCGCCGTTGTTTGTGTTTGGGGGCCTGTGGCTGGGAGTGGCCGGCTGGCTGCTTAGAATCCACGATACGCAGGATGGTTCCCAGACCAGAGGTGGCACCAGTGCCAAGTGGGGCTAGTTTGATGGTGCAAAGTGGCTCCTGCAATGTGCCATCCAGAAGCGGGGTAGCTTATTTTTCTTTGCCAGGGAAACGGGCCGAGGTTTTTGTCTGGGGGCCTATGGCTTGGAGTGACCGGCTGGCTCCTGAAAAGCTACGATAGGCAGGATGGTGACCAGACCCATGGTGGCACCAGTGCCAAGTTGGGCTGGTTTGATAGTACCAAGTGGCTCCTGCAATCTGCCATCAAAATGTTGGCAGGAGAGTTTTGTTTTCCAGGGAAAAGCGCCGTTGTTTGTGTTTGGGGGCCTGTGGCTGGGAGTGGCCGGCTGGCTCCTTAGAATCCACGATACGCAGGATGGTTCCCAGACCCAAGGTGGCACCAGTGCCAAGTCGGGCTGGTTTGATAATACCTAGTGGATCCTGCAATCTGCCATCCAGAAGCGGGACAGCTTACTTTTGTTTGCCAGGGAAACGGGCCGAGCTTTGTGTCACGGGGCCTATGGCTGGGAGTGACCGTCTAGGTCCTGAAAAGCTACGATAGGCAGGATGGTGACCAGACCCATGGTGGCACCAGTGCCAAGTTGGGCTGGTTTGATAGTACCAAGTGGCTCCTGCAATCTGCCATCAAAAAGTTGGCAGGCGAGTTTTGTTTTCCAGGGAAAAGCGCCGTTGTTTGTGTTTGGGTGCCTATGGCTGGGAGTGGCCGGCTGGCTCCTTAGAATTCACGATACGCACCATGGTTCCCAGACCAGAGGTGGCACCAGTGCCAAGTCGGGCTGGTTTGATAGTACCAAGTGCGTCCTACAATCTGCCATCCAGAAGCGGGGCAGCTTACTTTTGTTTGCCAGGGAAACGGGCCGAGCTTTGTGTCTGGGGGCCTATGGCTGGGAGTGACCGGCTGGCTCCTGAAAAGCTACGATAGGCAGGATGGTGACCAGACCCATGGTGGCACCAGTGCCAAGTTGGGCTGATTTGATAGTAGCAAGTGGCTCCTGCAATCTGCCATCAAAATGTCGGCAGGCGGGTTTTGTTTTCCAGGGAAAAGCGCTGTGGTTTGTGTTTGGGGGCCTGTGGCTGGGAGTGACCGGCTGGCTCCTTAGAATCCACGATACGCAGGATGGTTCCCAGACCCAAGGTGGCACCAGTGCCAAGTTGGGCTGGTTTGATAGTACCAAGTGCGTCCTGCAATCTGCCATCCAGAAGCGGGGTAGCTTACTTTTGTTTGCCAGGGAAACGGGCCGAGGTTTGTGTCCCGGGGCCTATGGCTGGGAGTGACCGGCTGGCTCCTGAAAAGCTACGATAGGCAGGATGGTGACCAGACCCATGGTGGCACCAGTGCCAAGTTGGGCTGGTTTGATAGTACCAAGTGGCTCCTGCAATCTGCCATCAAAAAGTTGGCAGGCGAGTTTGTTATCCAGGGAAATGCGCCGTTGTTTGTGTTTGGGGGCCTGTGGCTGGGAGTGGCCGGCAGGCTCCTTAGAATCCACGATACGCAGCATGGTTCCCAGACCAGAGGTGGCACCAGTGCCAAGTCGGGCTGGTTTGATGGTGAAAAGTGGCTCCTGCAATCTGCCATCCAGTAGCGGAATAACTTACTTTTGTTTGCCAGGGAAACGGTCCGAGCTTTTTGTCTGGGGGCCTATGGCTGGGAGTGACCGGCTGGCTCCTGAAAAGCTACGATAGGCAGGATGGTGACCAGACCCATGGTGGCACCAGTGCCAAGTTGGGCTGGTTTGATAGCACCCAGTGGCTCCGGCAATCTGCCATCAAAATTTGGCAGGCGAGTTTTGTTTTCCAGGGAAAAGCGCCGTTGTTTTTGTTTGGGGGCCTGTGGCTGGGAGTGGACGGATGGCTAATTAGAATCCACGATACGCAGGATGGTTCCCAGACCAGAGGTGGCACCAGTGCCAAGTCGGGCTAGTTTGATGGTGCAAAGTGGCTCCTGCAATGTGCCATCCAGATGCGGGGTAGCTTATTTTTCTTTGCCAGGGAAACGGGCCGAGGTTTTTGTCTGGGGGCCTATGGCTTGGAGTGACCGGCTGGCTCCTGAAAAGCTACGATAGGCAGGATGGTGACCAGACCCATGGTGGCACCAGTGCCAAGTTGGGCTGGTTTGATAGTACCAAGTGGCTCCTGCAATCTGCCATCAAAATGTTGGCAGGCGAGTTTTGTTTTCCAGGGAAAAGCGCCGTTGTTTGTGTTTGGGGGCCTGTGGCTGGGAGTGGCCGGCTGGCTGCTTAGAATCCACGATACGCAGGATGGTTCCCAGACCAGAGGTGGCACCAGTGCCAAGTCGGGCTGGTTTGATAATACCTAGTGGATCCTGCAATCTGCCATCCAGAAGCGGGACAGCTTACTTTTGTTTGCCAGGGAAACGGGCCGAGCTTTGTGTCACGGGGCCTATGGCTGGGAGTGACCGTCTAGGTCCTGAAAAGCTACGATAGGCAGGATGGTGACCAGACCCATGGTGGCACCAGTGCCAAGTTGGGCTGGTTTGATAGTACCAAGTGGCTCCTGCAATCTGCCATCAAAAAGTTGGCAGGCGAGTTTTGTTTTCCAGGGAAAAGCGCCGTTGTTTGTGTTTGGAGGCCTGTGGCTGGGAGTGGCCGGCTTGCTAATTGGAATCCACGATACACAGCATGGTTCCCAGACCAGAGGTGGCACCAGTGCCAAGTTGGGCTGGTTTGATGGTGCAAAGTGGCTCCTGCAATCTGCCATCCAGAAGCGGGGCAGCTTACTTTTGTTTGCCAGGGAAACGGGCCGAGGTTTTTCTCTGGGGGCCTATGGCTGGGAGTGACCGGCTGGCGCCTGAACACCTACGATAGGCAGGATGGTGACCAGACCCATGGTGGCACCAGTGCCAAGATGGGCTGATTTGATAGTAGCAAGTGGCTCGTGCAATCTGCCATCAAAATGTTGGCAGGCGAGTTTTGTTTTCCAGGGAAAAGCGCCGTTGTTTGTGTTTGGGGGCCTGTGGCTGGGAGTGGACGGATGGCTCCTTAGAATCCACGATACGCAGCATGGTTCCCAGACCAGAGGTGGCACCAGTGCCAAGTCGGGATGGTTTGATAGTACCAAGTGGCTCCGGAAATCTGCCATCCAGAAGCGGGGCAGCTTACTTTTGTTTGCCAGGGAAACGGGCCGAGCTTTGTGTCTGGGCGCCTATGGCTGGGAGTGACCTGCTAGGTCCTGAAAAGCTACGATAGGCAGGATGGTGACCAGACCCATGGTGGCACCAGTGCCAAGTTGGGCTGATTTGACAGTACCAAGTGGCTCCTGCAATCTGCCATCTAAAAGTTGGCAGGCGAGTTTTGTTTTCCAGGGAAAAGCGCCGTTGTTTGTGTCTGGGGGCCTGTGGCTGGAGTGGCCGGCTGGCTCCTTAGAATGAACGATACGCAGGATGGTTCCCAGACCTGAGGTGGCACCAGTGCCAAGTCGGGCTAGTTTGATGGTGCAAAGTGGCTCCTGCAATCTGCCATCCAGAAGCGGGGTAGCTTACTTTTGTTTGCCAGGGAAACGGGCCAAAGTTTTTCTCTGGGGGCCTATGGCAGGGAGGGACCGGCTGGCTCCTGAAAAGCTACGATAGGCAGGATGGTGACCAGACCCATGGTGGCACCAGTGCCAAGTTGGGCTGATTTGATTGTACCAAGTGGCTCCTGCAATCTGCCATCAAAATATTGGCAGGCGAGTTTTGTTTTCCAGGGAAAAGCGCTGTGGTTTGTGTTTGGGGGCCTGTGGCTGGGAGTGACCGGCTGGCTCCTTAGAATCCACGATACGCAGGATGGTTCCCAGACCCAAGGTGGCACCAGTGCCAAGTCGGGCTGGTTTGATAGTACCAAGTGCGTCCTGCAATCTGCCATCCAGAAGCGGGGCAGATTACTTTGTTTGCCAGGGAAACGGGCCGAGCTTTTTGTCTGGGCGCCTATGGCTTGGAGTGACCGTCTGGCTCCTGAAAAGCTACGATAGGCAGGATGGTGACCAGATCCATGGTGGCACCAGTGCCAAGTTGGGCTGGTTTGATAGTACCAAGTGGCTCCTGCAATCTGCCATCAAAATGTTGGCAGGCGAGTTTGGTTTTCCAGGGAAAAGCGCCGTTGTTTGTGTTTGGGGGCCTGTGGCTGGGAGTGGACGGATGGCTCCTTAGAACCACGATACGCAGGATGGTTCCCAGACCAGAGGTGGCACCAGTGCCAAGTCGGGCTGGTTTGATAGTACCAAGTTGTTCCTGCAATCTGCCATCCAGAAGCGGGGCAGCTTACTTTTGTATGCCAGGGAAACGGGCCGAGGTTTTTCTCTGGGGGCCTATAGCTGGGAGTGACCGTCTGGCTCCTGAAAAGCTACGATAGGCAGGATGGTGACCAAACGCATGGTGGCACCAGTGCCAAGTTGGGCTGATTTGATAGTACCAAGTGGCTCCTGCAATCTGCCATCAAAATGTTGGCAGGCGAGTTTTGTTTTCCAGGGAAAAGCGCCGTTGTTTGTGTTTGGGGGCCTGTGGCTGGGAGTGGCCGGCTGGCTGCTAGGAATCCACGATACGCAGGATGGTTCCCAGACCAGAGGTGGCACCAGTGCCAAGTCGGGC
This sequence comes from Melospiza melodia melodia, assembly GCF_035770615.1. Taxonomy (NCBI): domain Eukaryota; kingdom Metazoa; phylum Chordata; class Aves; order Passeriformes; family Passerellidae; genus Melospiza; species Melospiza melodia. Next base: position 37,738,140 of record NC_086195.1, on the reverse strand, counting down.
TGGTTTGATACTACCAAGTGCGTCCTGCAATCTGCCATCCAGAAGCGGGGCAGCTTACTTTTGTTTGCCAGGGAAACGGGCCGAGGTTTGTGTCTGGGGGCCTATGGCTGCGAGTGACCGGCTGGCTCCTGAAAAGCTACGATAGGCAGGATGGTGACCAGACCCATGGTGGCACCAGTGCCAAGTTGGGCTGGTTTGATAGTACCAAGTGGCTCCTGCAATCTGCCATCAAAAAGTTGTCAGGCGAGTTTTGTTTTCCAGGGAAAAGCGCCGTTGTTTGTGTTTGGTGGCCTGTGTCTGAGAGTGGACGGATGGCTCCTTAGAATCCACGATACGCAGCATGGTTCCCAGACCAGAGGTGGCACCAGTGCCAAGTTGGGCTGGTTTGATAGTACCAAGTGGCTCCTGCAATCTGCCATCCAGAAGCGGGGCAGCTTACTTTTGTTTGCCAGGGATACGGGCCGAGGTTTGTGTCTCAGGGCCTATGGCTGGGAGTGACCACCTGGCTCCTGAAAAGCTACGATAGGCAGGATGGTGACCAGACCCATGGTGGCACCAGTGCCAAGTTGGGCTGGTTTGATAGTACCAAGTGGCTCCTGCAATCTGCCATCAAAAAGTTGGCAGGCGAGTTTGTTATCCAGGGAAAAGCGCCGTTGTTTGTGTTTGGGGGCCTGTGGCTGGGAGTGGCCGGCTGGCTCCTTAGAATCCACGATACGCAGGATGGTTCCCAGACCAGAGGTGGCACCAGTGCCAAGTTGGGCTGGTTTGATGGTGAAAAGTGGCTCCGGCAATCTGCCATCCAGAAGCGGGATAACTTACTTTTGTTTGCCAGGGAAACGGGCCGAGGTTTTTGTCTGGGGGCCTATGGCTGGGAGTGACCGGCTGGCTCCTGAAAAGCTACGATAGGCAGGATGGTGACCAGACCCATGGTGGCACCAGTGCCAAGTCGGGCTGGTTTGATAGTACTAAATAGCTCCTGCAATCTGCCATGCAGAAGCGGGGCAGCTTACTTTTGTTTGCCAGGGAAACGGGCCGAGGTTTTTGTCTGGGGGCCTATGGCTTGGAGTGACCGGCTGGCTCCTGAAAAGCTACGATAGGCAGGATGGTGAGCAGACCCATGGTGGCACCAGTGCCAAATTGAGCTGGTTTGATAGTACCAAGTGGCTCCTGCAATTTGCCTTCAAAAAGTTGGCAGGCGAGTTTTGTTTTCCAGGGAAAAGCGCCGTTGTTTGTGTTTGGGTGCCTATGGCTGGGAGTGGCCGGCTGGCTCCTTAGAATCCACGATACGCACCATAGTTCCCAGACCAGAGGTGGCACCAGTGCCAAGTCGGGCTGGTTTGATAGTACCAAGTGCGTCCTAAAATCTGCCATCCAGAAGCGGGGCAGCTTACTTTTGTTTTCCAGGGAAACGGGCCGAGCTTTGTGTCTGGGGGCCTATGACTGGGAGTGACCGGCTGGCTCCTGAAGAGCTACGATAGGCAGGATGGTGACCAGACCCATGGTGGCACCAGTGCCAAGTTGGGCTGATTTGATAGCAGCAAGTGGCTCCTGCAATCTGCCATCAAAATGTCGGCAGGCGGGTTTGTTTTCCAGGGAAAAGCGCTGTGGTTTGTGTTTGGGGGCCTGTGGCTGGGAGTGACCGGCTGGCTCCTTAGAATCCACGATACGCAGGATGGTTCCCAGACCCAAGGTGGCACCAGTGCCAAGTTGGGCTGGTTTGATAGTACCAAGTGGCTCCTGCAATCTGCCATCCAGAAGCGGGGCAGCTTACTTTTGTTTGCCAGGGAAACGGGCCGAGCTTTGTGTCTGGGGGCCTATGGCTGGGAGTGACCGGCTGGCTCCTGAAAAGCTAAGATAGGCAGGATGGTGACCAGACCCATGGTGGCACCAGTGTCAAGTTGGGCTGGTTTGATAGTACCAAGTGTCTCCTGCAATCTGCCATCAAAATGTTGGCAGGCGAGTTTTGTTTTCCAGGGAAAAGCGCCGTTGATTTTGTTTGGGGGCCTGTGGCTGGGAGTGGCCGGCTGGCTCCTTAGAATCCACGATACGCAGCATGGTTCCCAGACCAGAGGTGGCACCAGTGCCAAGTCGGGCTGGTTTTATAGTACCAAGTGGTTCCTGCAATCTGCCATCCAGAAGCGGGGCAGCTTACTTTGGTTTGCCAGGGAAAAGGGCAGAGCATTGTGTCTGGGCGCCTATGGCTGGGAGTGACCGGCTGGCTCCTGAAAAGCTACGATAAGCAGGATGGTGACCAGACCCATGGTGGCACCAGTGCCAAGTTGGGCTGATTTGATAGTACCAAGTGGCTCCTGCAATCTGCCATCAAAAAGTTGGCCGGCGAATTTTGTTTTCCAGGCAAAAGCGCTGTGGTTTGTGTTTGGGGGCCTGTGGCTGGGAGTGGCCGGCTGGCTCCTTATAATCCACGATACGCGGCATGGTTCCCAGACCCAAGGTGGCACCAGTGCCAAGTTGCGCTGGTTTGATAGTACCAAGTGGCTCCTGCAATCTGCCATCAAAAAGTTGGCAGACGAGTTTTGTTTTCCAGGGAAAAGCGCCGTTGTTTTTGTTTGGGGGCCTGTGGCTGGGAGTGGACAGATGGCTAATTAGAATCCACGATAGGCAGGATGGTGACCAGACCCATGGTGGCACCAGTGCCAAGTCGGGCTGGTTTGATAGTACCAAGTGGCTCCTGCAATCTGCCATCAAAAAGTTGGCAGGCGAGTTTTGTTTTCCAGGGAAAAGCGCCGTTGTTTCTGTTTGGGGGCCTGTGGCTGGGAGTGGCCGGCTGGCTCCTTAGAATCCACGATACGCGGCATGGTTCCCAGACCAGAGGTGGCACCAGTGCCAAGTTGGGCTGGTTTGATAGTACCAAGTGGCTCCTGCAATCTGCCATCCAGAAGCGGGGCAGCTTACTTTTGTTTGCCAGCGATACGGGCCGAGGTTTGTGTCTCAGGGCCTATGGCTGGGAGTGACCGCCTGGCTCCTGAAAAGCTACGATAGGCAGGATGGTGACCAGACCCATGGTGGCACCAGTGCCAAGTTGGGCTGGTTTGATAGTACCAAGTGGCTCCTGCAATCTGCCATCAAAAAGTTGGCAGGCGAGTTTGTTATCCAGGGAAAAGCGCCGTTGTGTGTGTTTGGGGGCCTGTGGCAGGAGTGGCCGGCTGGCTCCTTAGAATCCACGATACGCAGGATGGTTCCCAGACCAGAGGTGGCACCAGTGCCAAGTTGGGCTGGTTTGATGGTGAAAAGTGGCTCCTGCAATCTGCCATCCAGAAGTGGGATAACTTACTTTTGTTTGCCAGGGGAACGGGCCGAGGTTTTTGTCTGGGGGCGTATGGCTGGGAGTGACCGGCTGGCTCCTGAAAAGCTACGATAGGCAGGATGGTGACCAGACCCATGGTGGCACCAGTGCCAAGTCGGGCTGGTTTGATAGTACTAAATAGCTCCTGCAATCTGCCATGCAGAAGCGGGGCAGCTTACTTTTGTTTGCCAGGGAAACGGGCCGAGGTTTTTGTCTGGGGGCCTATGGCTGCGAGTGACCGTCTGGCTCCTGAAAAGCTACGATAGGCAGGATGGTGAGCAGACCCATGGTGGCACCAGTGCCAAGTTGAGCTGGTTTGATAGTACCAAGTGGCTCCTGCAATCTGCCATCAAAAAGTTGGCAGGCGAGTTTTGTTTTCCAGGGGAAAGCGCCGTTGTTTGTGTTTGGGTGCCTATGGCTGGGAGTGGCCGGCTGGCTCCTTAGAATCCACGATACGCACCATAGTTCCCAGACCAGAGGTGGCACCAGTGCCAAGTCGGGCTGGTTTGATAGTACCAAGTGCGTCCTACAATCTGCCATCCAGAAGCGGGGCAGCTTACTTTTGTTTGCCAGGGAAACGGGCAGAGGTTTGTGTCTGGGTGCCTATGACTGGGAGTGACCGGCTGGCTCCTGAAAAGCTACGATAGGCAGGATGGTGACCAGACCCATGGTGGCACCAGTGCCAAGTTGGGCTGATTTGATAGCAGCAAGTGGCTCCTGCAATCTGCCATCAAAATGTCGGCAGGCGGGTTTGTTTTCCAGAGAAAAGCGCTGTGGTTTGTGTTTGGGGGCCTGTGGCTGGGAGTGACGGGCTGGCTCCTTAGAATCCACGATACGCAGGATGGTTCCCAGACCCAAGGTGGCACCAGTGCCAAGTTGGGCTGGTTTGATAGTACCAAGTGGCTCCTGCAATCTGCCATCCAGAAGCGGGGCAGCTTACTTTTGTTTGCCAGGGAAACGGGCCGAGGTTTGTGTCTGGGGGCCTATGGCTGGGAGTGACCGGCTGGCTCCAGAAAAGCTAAGATAGGCAGGATGGTGACCAGACCCATGGTGGCACCAGTGTCAAGTTGGGCTGGTTTGATAGTACCAAGTGGCTCCTGCAATCTGCCATCAAAAATTTGGCAGGCGAGTTTTGTTTTCCAGGGAAAAGCGCCGTTGTTTTTGTTTGGGGGCCTGTGGCTGGGAGTGGCCGGATGGCTCCTTATAATCCACGATACGCAGCATGGTTCCCAGACCCAAGGTGGCACCAGTGCCAAGTTGGGCTGGTTTGATAGTACCAAGTGGCTCTGGCAATCTGCCATCAAAAAGTTGGCAGACGAGTTTTGTTTTCCAGGGAAAAGCGCCGTTGTTTTTGTTTGGGGGCCTGTGGCTGGGAGTGGACAGAGGGCTAATTAGAATCCACGATAGGCAGGATGGTGACCAGACCCATGGTGGCACCAGTGCCAAGTCGGGCTGGTTTGATAGTACCAAGTGGCTCCGGCAATCTGCCATCCAGAAGCGGGATAACTTACTTTTGTTTGTCAGGGAAACGGGCCGAGGTTTGTGTCCGGGGGCCTATGGCTGCGAGTGACCGGCTGGCTCCTGAAAAGCTACGATAGGCAGGATGGTGACCAGACCCATGGTGGCACCAGTGCCAAGTTGGTCTGATTTGATAAAACCAAGTGGCTCCTGCAATCTCCCATCAAAAAGTTGGCAGGAGAGTTTTGTTTTCCAGGGAAAAGCGCCGTTGTTTGTGTTTGGGGGCCTGTGGCTGGGAGTGGCCGGCTGGCTCCTTAGAATCCACGATACGCAGCATGGTATCCAGACCCAATGTGGCACCAGTGCCAAGTTTTGCTGGTTTGATAGTACCAAGTGGTTCCTGCAATCTGCCATCCAGAAGCAGGGCAGCTTACTTTTGTATGCCAGGGAAACGGGCCGAGGTTTTTGTCTGGGGGCCTATGGCTGGGAGTGACCGGCTGGCTCCTGAAAAGCTACGATAGGCAGGATGGTGACCAGACCCATGGTGGCACCAGACCCAAGTTGGGCTGATTTGATAGTACCAAGTGGCTCCTGCAATCTGCCGTCAAAATTTGGAGGGCGAGTTTTGTTTTCCAGGGAAAAGCGCCGTTGTTTGTGTTTGGGCGCCTGTGGCTGGGAGTGGCCGGCTGGCTCCTTAGAATCCACGATAGGCAGGATGGTTCCCAGACCTGAGGTGGCACCAGTGCCAAGTCGGGCTGGTTTGATAGTACTAAATAGCTCCTGCAATCTGCCATGCAGAAGCGGGGCAGCTTACTTTTGTTTGCCAGGGAAACGGGCCGAGGTTTGTGTCTGGGGGCCTATGGCTGGGAGTGACCGGCTGGCTCCTGAAAAGCTACGATAGGCAGGATGGTGAGCAGACCCATGGTGGCACCAGTGCCAAGTTGAGCTGGTTTGATAGTACCAAGTGGCTCCTGCAATCTGCCATCAAAAAGTTGGCAGGCGAGTTTTGTTTTCCAGGGAAAAGCGCCGTTGTTTGTGTTTGGGTGCCTATGGCTGGGAGTGGCCGGCTGGCTCCTTAGAATTCACGATACGCACCATGGTTCCCAGACCAGAGGTGGCACCAGTGCCAAGTCGGGCTGGTTTGATAGTACCAAGTGCGTCCTGCAATCTGCCATCCAGAAGCGGGGCAGCTTACTTTTGTTTGCCAGGGAAACGGGCCGAGCTTTGTGTCTGGGGGCCTATGGCTGGGAGTGACCGGCTGGCTCCTGAAAAGCTACGATAGGCAGGATGGTGACCAGACCCATGGTGGCACCAGTGCCAAGTTGGGCTGATTTGATAGTAGCAAGTGGCTCCTGCAATCTGCCATCAAAATGTCGGCAGGCGGGTTTTGTTTTCCAGGGAAAAGCGCTGTGGTTTGTGTTTGGGGGCCTGTGGCTGAGAGTGACCGGCTGGCTCCTTAGAATCCACGATACGCAGGATGGTTCCCAGACCCAAGGTGGCACCAGTGCCAAGTTGGGCTGGTTTGATAGTACCAAGTGGCTCCTGCAATCTGCCATCCAGAAGCGGGGCAGCTTACTTTTGTTTGCCAGGGAAACGGGCCGAGGTTTGTGTCTGGGGGCCTATGGCTGGGAGTGACCGGCTGGCTCCTGAAAAGCTAAGATAGGCAGGATGGTGACCAGACCCATGGTGGCACCAGTGCCAAGTTGGGCTGGTTTGATAGTACCAAGTGGCTCCTGCAATCTGCCATCAAAATGTTGGCAGGCGAGTTTTGTTTTCCAGGGAAAAGCGCCGTTGTTTGTATTTGGGGGCCTGTGGCTGGGAGTGGCCGGCTGGCTCCTTAGAATCCACGATACGCAGCATGGTTCCCAGACCAGAGGTGGCACCAGTGCCAAGTTGGGCTGGTTTGATAGTACCAAGTGCGTCCTGCAATCTGCCATCCAGAAGCGGGGTAGCTTACTTTTGTTTGCCAGGGAAACGGGCCGAGGTTTGTGTCTCGGGGCCTATGGCTGGGAGTGACCGGCTGGCTCCTGAAAAGCTACGATAGGCAGGATGGTGACCAGACCCATGGTGGCACCAGTGCCAAGTTGGGCTGGTTTGATAGTACCAAGTGGCTCCTGCAATCTGCCATAAAAAAAGTTGGCAGGCGAGTTTGTTATCCAGGGAAATGCGCCGTTGTTTGTGTTTGGGGGCCTGTGGCTGGGAGTGGCCGGCTGGCTCCTTAGAATCCACGATACGCAGCATGGTTCCCAGACCAGAGGTGGCACCAGTGCCAAGTCGGGCTGGTTTGATGGTGAAAAGTGGCTCCTGCAATCTGCCATCCAGTAGCGGAATAACTTACTTTTGTTTGCCAGGGAAACGGTCCGAGCTTTTTTTCTGGGGGCCTATGGCTGGGAGTGACCGGCTGGCTCCTGAAAAGCTACGATAGGCAGGATGGTGACCAGACCCATGGTGGCACCAGTGTCAAGTTGGGCTGGTTTGATAGTACCCAGTGGCTCCGGCAATCTGCCATCAAAATTTGGCAGGCGAGTTTTGTTTTCCAGGGAAAAGCGCCGTTGTTTTTGTTTGGGGGCCTGTGGCTGGGAGTGGACGGATGGCTAATTAGAATCCACGATACGCAGGATGGTTCCCAGACCAGAGGTGGCACCAGTGCCAAGTCGGGCTGGTTTGATGGTGCAAAGTGGCTCCTGCAGTGTGCCATCCAGAAGCGGGGTAGCTTATTTTTCTTTGCCAGGGAAACGGGCCGAGGTTTTTGTCTGGGGGCCTATGGCTTGGAGTGACCGGCTGGCTCCTGAAAAGCTACGATAGGCAGGATGGTGACCAGACCCATGGTGGCACCAGTGCCAAGTTGGGCTGGTTTGATAGTACCAAGTGGCTCCTGCAATCTGCCATCAAAATGTTGGCAGGCGAGTTTTGTTTTCCAGGGAAAAGCGCCGTTGTTTGTGTTTGGGGGCCTGTGGCTGGGAGTGGCCGGCTGGCTGCTTAGAATCCACGATACGCAGGATGGTTCCCAGACCAGAGGTGGCACCAGTGCCAAGTCGGGCTGGTTTGATAATACCTAGTGGATCCTGCAATCTGCCATCCAGAAGCGGGACAGCTTACTTTTGTTTGCCAGGGAAAAGGGCCGAGCTTTGTGTCACGGGGCCTATGGCTGGGAGTGACCGTCTAGGTCCTGAAAAGCTACGATAGGCAGGATGGTTACCAGACCCATGGTGGCACCAGTGCCAAGTTGGGCTGGTTTGATAGTACCAAGTGGCTCCTGCAATCTGCCATCAAAAAGTTGGCAGGCGAGTTTTGTTTTCCAGGGAAAAGCGCCGTTGTTTGTGTTTGGAGGCCTGTGGCTGGGAGTGGCCGGCTTGCTAATTGGAATCCACGATACACAGCATGGTTCCCAGACCAGAGGTGGCACCAGTGCCAAGTTGGGCTGGTTTGATGGTGCAAAGTGGCTCCTGCAATCTGCCATCCAGAAGCGGGGCAGCTTACTTTTGTTTGCCAGGGAAACGGGCCGAGGTTTTTCTCTGGGGGCCTATGGCTGGGAGTGACCGGCTGGCGCCTGAACACCTACGATAGGCAGGATGGTGACCAGACCCATGGTGGCACCAGTGCCAAGATGGGCTGATTTGATAGTAGCAAGTGGCTCCTGCAATCTGCCATCAAAATGTTGGCAGGCGAGTTTTGTTTTCCAGGGAAAAGCGCCGTTGTTTGTGTTTGGGGGCCTGTGGCTGGGAGTGGACGGATGGCTCCTTAGAATCCACGATACGCAGCATGGTTCCCAGACCAGAGGTGGCACCAGTGCCAAGTCGGGCTGGTTTGATAGTACCAAGTGGCTCCGGAAATCTGCCATCCAGAAGCGGGGCAGCTTACTTTTGTTTGCCAGGGAAACGGGCCGAGCTTTGTGTCTGGGCGCCTATGGCTGGGAGTGACCTGCTAGGTCCTGAAAAGCTACGATAGGCAGGATGGTGACCAGACCCATGGTGGCACCAGTGCCAAGTTGGGCTGATTTGACAGTACCAAGTGGCTCCTGCAATCTGCCATCTAAAAGTTGGCAGGCGAGTTTTGTTTTCCAGGGAAAAGCGCCGTTGTTTGTGTCTGGGGGCCTGTGGCTGGAGTGGCCGGCTGGCTCCTTAGAATCCACGATACGCAGGATGGTTCCCAGACCTGAGGTGGCACCAGTGCCAAGTCGGGCTAGTTTGATGGTGCAAAGTGGCTCCTGCAATCTGCCATCCAGAAGCGGGGCAGCTTACTTTTGTTTGCCAGGGAAACGGGCCGAGGTTTTTCTCTGGTGGCCTATGGCAGGGAGGGACCGGCTGGCTCCTGAAAAGCTACGATAGGCAGGATGGTGACCAGACCCATGGTGGCACCAGTGCCAAGTTGGGCTGATTTGATAGTAGCAAGTGGCTCCTGCAATCTGCCATCAAAATATTGGCAGGCGAGTTTTGTTTTCCAGGGAAAAGCGCCGTTGTTTGTGTTTGGGGGCCTGTGGCTGGGAGTGACCGGCTGGCTCCTTAGAATCCACGATACGCAGGATGGTTCCCAGACCCAAGGTGGCACCAGTGCCAAGTCGGGCTGGTTTGATAGTACCAAGTGGTTCCTGCAATCTGCCATCCAGAAGCGGGGCAGCTTACTTTGTTTGCCAGGGAAACGGGCCGAGCTTTTTGTCTGGGCGCCTATGGCTTGGAGTGACCGGCTAGGTCCTGAAAAGCTACGATAGGCAGGATGGTGACCAGATCCATGGTGGCACCAGTGCCAAGTTGGGCTGGTTTGATAGTACCAAGTGGCTCCTGCAATCTGCCATCAAAATGTTGGCAGGCGAGTTTTGTTTTCCAGGGAAAAGCGCCGTTGTTTGTGTTTGGGGGCCTGTGGCTGGGAGTGGCCGGCTGGCTGCTTAGAATCCACGATACGCAGGATGGTTCCCAGACCAGAGGTGGCACCAGTGCCAAGTCGGGCTGGTTTGATAGTACCAAGTTGTTCCTGCAATCTGCCATCCAGAAGCGGGGCAGCTTACTTTTGTATGCCAGGGAAACGGGCCGAGGTTTTTGTCTGGGGGCCTATAGCTGGGAGTGACCGTCTGGCTCCTGAAAAGCTACGATAGGCAGGATGGTGACCAAACGCATGGTGGCACTAGTGCCAAGTTGGGCTGATTTGATAGTACCAAGTGGCTCCTGCAATCTGCCATCAAAATGTTGGCAGGCGAGTTTTGTTTTCCAGGGAAAAGCGCCGTTGTTTGTGTTTGGGGGCCTGTGGCTGGGAGTGGCCGGCTGGCTGCTTAGAATCCACGATACGCAGGATGGTTCCCAGACCAGAGGTGGCACCAGTGCCAAGTCGGGCTGGTTTGATACTACCAAGTGCGTCCTGCAATCTGCCATCCAGAAGCGGGGCAGCTTACTTTTGTTTGCCAGGGAAACGGGCCGAGGTTTGTGTCTGGGGGCCTATGGCTGGGAGTGACCGGCTTGCTCCTGAAAAGCTACGATAGGCAGGATGGTGACCAGACCCATGGTGGCACCAGTGCCAAGTTGGGCTGGTTTGATAGTACCAAGTGGCTCCTGCAATCTGCCATCAAAAAGTTGGCAGGCGAGTTTTGTTTTCCAGGGAAAAGCGCCGTTGTTTGTGTTTGGGGGCCTGTGTCTGGGAGTGGACGGATGGCTCCTTAGAATCCACGATACGCAGCATGGTTCCCAGACCAGAGGTGGCACCAGTGCCAAGTCGGGCTAGTTTGATGGTGCAAAGTGGTTCCTGCAATCTGCCATCCAGAAGCGGGGTAGCTTACTTTTGTTTGCCAGGGAAACGGGCCGAGGTTTGTGTCTGGGGGCCTATGGCTGGGAGTGACCGGCTGGCTCCTGAAAAGCTAAGATAGGCAGGATGGTGACCAGACCCATGGTGGCACCAGTGCCAAGCTGGGCTGATTTGATAGTACCAAGTGGCTCCTGCAATCAGCCATGAAAAAGTTGGCAGGCGAGTTTTGTTTTCCAGGGAAAAGCGCCGTTGTTTCTGTTTGGGGGCCTGTGGCTGGGAGTGGCCGGCTGGCTCCTTAGAATCCACGATACGCGGCATGGTTCCCAGACCAGAGGTGGCACCAGTGCCAAGTTGGGCTGGTTTGATAGTACCAAGTGCGTCCTGCAATCTGCCATCCAGAAGCGGGGCAGCTTACTTTTGTTTGCCAGGGATACGGGCCGAGGTTTGTGTCTCAGGGCCTATGGCTGGGAGTGACCGCCTGGCTCCTGAAAAGCTACGATAGGCAGGATGGTGACCAGACCCATGGTGGCACCAGTGCCAAGTTGGGCTGGTTTGATAGTACCAAGTGGCTCCTGCAATCTGCCATCAAAAAGTTGGCAGGCGAGTTTGTTATCCAGGGAAAAGCGCCGTTGTTTGTGTTTGGGGGCCTGTGGCAGGAGTGGCCGGCTGGCTCCTTAGAATCCACGATACGCAGGATGGTTCCCAGACCAGAGGTGGCACCAGTGCCAAGTTGGGCTGGTTTGATGGTGAAAAGTGGCTCCTGCAATCTGCCATCCAGAAGTGGGATAACTTACTTTTGTTTGCCAGGGGAACGGGCCGAGGTTTTTGTCTGGGGGCCTATGGCTGGGAGTGACCGGCTGGCTCCTGAAAAGCTACGATAGGCAGGATGGTGACCAGACCCATGGTGGCACCAGTGCCAAGTCGGGCTGGTTTGATAGTACTAAATAGCTCCTGCAATCTGCCATGCAGAAGCGGGGCAGCTTACTTTTGTTTGCCAGGGAAACGGGCCGAGGTTTTTGTCTGGGGGCCTATGGCTGCGAGTGACCGTCTGGCTCCTGAAAAGCTACGATAGGCAGGATGGTGAGCAGACCCATGGTGGCACCAGTGCCAAGTTGAGCTGGTTTGATAGTACCAAGTGGCTCCTGCAATCTGCCATCAAAAAGTTGGCAGGCGAGTTTTGTTTTCCAGGGAAAAGCGCCGTTGTTTGTGTTTGGGTGCCTATGGCTGGGAGTGGCCGGCTGGCTCCTTAGAATCCACGATACGCACCATAGTTCCCAGACCAGAGGTGGCACCAGTGCCAAGTCGGGCTGGTTTGATAGTACCAAGTGCGTCCTACAATCTGCCATCCAGAAGCGGGGCAGCTTACTTTTGTTTGCCAGGGAAACGGGCAGAGGTTTGTGTCTGGGGGCCTATGACTGGGAGTGACCGGCTGGCTCCTGAAAAGCTACGATAGGCAGGATGGTGACCAGACCCATGGTGGCACCAGTGCCAAGTTGGGCTGATTTGATAGCAGCAAGTGGCTCCTGCAATCTGCAATCAAAATGTCGGCAGGCGGGTTTGTTTTCCAGAGAAAAGCGCTGTGGTTTGTGTTTGGGGGCCTGTGGCTGGGAGTGACGGGCTGGCTCCTTAGAATCCACGATACGCAGGATGGTTCCCAGACCCAAGGTGGCACCAGTGCCAAGTTGGGCTGGTTTGATAGTACCAAGTGGCTCCTGCAATCTGCCATCCAGAAGCGGGGCAGCTTACTTTTGTTTGCCAGGGAAACGGGCCGAGGTTTGTGTCTGGGGGCCTATGGCTGGGAGTGACCGGCTGGCTCCAGAAAAGCTAAGATAGGCAGGATGGTGACCAGACCCATGGTGGCACCAGTGTCAAGTTGGGCTGGTTTGATAGTACCAAGTGGCTCCTGCAATCTGCCATCAAAAATTTGGCAGGCGAGTTTTGTTTTCCAGGGAAAAGCGCCGTTGTATTTGTTTGGGGGCCTGTGGCTGGGAGTGGCCGGATGGCTCCTTATAATCCACGATACGCAGCATGGTTCCCAGACCCAAGGTGGCACCAGTGCCAAGTTGGGCTGGTTTGATAGTACCAAGTGGCTCTGGCAATCTGCCATCAAAAAGTTGGCAGACGAGTTTTGTTTTCCAGGGAAAAGCGCCGTTGTTTTTGTTTGGGGGCCTGTGGCTGGGAGTGGACAGAGGGCTAATTAGAATCCACGATAGGCAGGATGGTGACCAGACCCATGGTGGCACCAGTGCCAAGTCGGGCTGGTTTGATAGTACCAAGTGGCTCCGGCAATCTGCCATCCAGAAGCGGGATAACTTACTTTTGTTTGTCAGGGAAACGGGCCGAGGTTTGTGTCCGGGGGCCTATGGCTGCGAGTGACCGGCTGGCTCCTGAAAAGCTACGATAGGCAGGATGGTGACCAGACCCATGGTGGCACCAGTGCCAAGTTGGTCTGATTTGATAAAAACAAGTGGCTCCTGCAATCTCCCATCAAAAAGTTGGCAGGAGAGTTTTGTTTTCCAGGGAAAAGCGCCGTTGTTTGTGTTTGGGGGCCTGTGGCTGGGAGTGGCCGGCTGGCTCCTTAGAATCCACGATACGCAGCATGGTATCCAGACCCAAGGTGGCACCAGTGCCAAGTTTTGCTGGTTTGATAGTACCAAGTGGTTCCTGCAATCTGCCATCCAGAAGCAGGGCAGCTTACTTTTGTATGCCAGGGAAACGGGCCGAGGTTTTTGTCTGGGGGCCTATGGCTGGGAGTGACCGGCTGGCTCCTGAAAAGCTACGATAGGCAGGATGGTGACCAGACCCATGGTGGCACCAGTCCCAAGTTGGGCTGATTTGATAGTACCAAGTGGCTCCTGCAATCTGCCGTCAAAATTTGGAGGGCGAGTTTTGTTTTCCAGGGAAAAGCGCCGTTGTTTGTGTTTGGGCGCCTGTGGCTGGGAGTGGCCGGCTGGCTCCTTAGAATCCACGATAGGCAGGATGGTTCCCAGACCTGAGGTGGCACCAGTGCCAAGTCGGGCTGGTTTGATAGTACTAAATAGCTCCTGCAATCTGCCATGCAGAAGCGGGGCAGCTTACTTTTGTTTGCCAGGGAAACGGGCCGAGCTTTGTGTCACGGGGCCTATGGCTGGGAGTGACCGGCTGGCTCCTGAAAAGCTACGATAGGCAGGATGGTGAGGAGACCCATGGTGGCACCAGTCCCAAGTTGAGCTGGTTTGATAGTACCAAGTGGCTCCTGCAATCTGCCATCAAAAAGTTGGCAGGCGAGTTTTGTTTTCCAGGGAAAAGCGCCGTTGTTTGTGTTTGGGTGCCTATGGCTGGGAGTGGCCGGCTGGCTCCTTAGAATTCACGATACGCACCATGGTTCCCAGACCAGAGGTGGCACCAGTGCCAAGTCGGGCTGGTTTGATAGTACCAAGTGCGTCCTGCAATCTGCCATCCAGAAGCGGGGCAGCTTACTTTTGTTTGCCAGGGAAACGGGCCGAGCTTTGTGTCTGGGGGCCTATGGCTGGGAGTGACCGGCTGGCTCCTGAAAAGCTACGATAGGCAGGATGGTGACCAGACCCATGGTGGCACCAGTGCCAAGTTGGGCTGATTTGATAGTAGCAAGTGGCTCCTGCAATCTGCCATCAAAATGTCGGCAGGCGGGTTTTGTTTTCCAGGGAAAAGCGCTGTGGTTTGTGTTTGGGGGCCTGTGGCTGAGAGTGACCGGCTGGCTCCTTAGAATCCACGATACGCAGGATGGTTCCCAGACCCAAGGTGGCACCAGTGCCAAGTTGGGCTGGTTTGATAGTACCAAGTGGCTCCTGCAATCTGCCATCCAGAAGCGGGGCAGCTTACTTTTGTTTGCCAGGGAAACGGGCCGAGGTTTGTGTCTGGGGGCCTATGGCTGGGAGTGACCGGCTGGCTCCTGAAAAGCTACGATAGGCAGGATGGTGACCAGACCCATGGTGGCACCAGTGCCAAGTTGGGCTGGTTTGATAGTACCAAGTGGCTCCTGCAATCTGCCATCAAAATGTTGGCAGGCGAGTTTTGTTTTCCAGGGAAAAGCGCCGTTGTTTGTATTTGGGGGCCTGTGGCTGGGAGTGGCCGGCTGGCTCCTTAGAATCCACGATACGCAGCATGGTTCCCAGACCAGAGGTGGCACCAGTGCCAAGTTGGGCTGGTTTGATAGTACCAAGTGCGTCCTGCAATCTGCCATCCAGAAGCGGGGTAGCTTACTTTTGTTTGCCAGGGAAACGGGCCGAGGTTTGTGTCTCGGGGCCTATGGCTGGGAGTGACCGGCTGGCTCCTGAAAAGCTACGATAGGCAGGATGGTGACCAGACCCATGGTGGCACCAGTGCCAAGTTGGGCTGGTTTGATAGTACCAAGTGGCTCCTGCAATCTGCCATAAAAAAAGTTGGCAGGCGAGTTTGTTATCCAGGGAAATGCGCCGTTGTTTGTGTTTGGGGGCCTGTGGCTGGGAGTGGCCGGCTGTCTCCTTAGAATCCACGATACGCAGCATGGTTCCCAGACCAGAGGTGGCACCAGTGCCAAGTCGGGCTGGTTTGATGGTGAAAAGTGGCTCCTGCAATCTGCCATCCAGTAGCGGAATAACTTACTTTTGTTTGCCAGGGAAACGGTCCGAGCTTTTTTTCTGGGGGCCTATGGCTGGGAGTGACCGGCTGGCTCCTGAAAAGCTACGATAGGCAGGATGGTGACCAGACCCATGGTGGCACCAGTGTCAAGTTGGGCTGGTTTGATAGTACCCAGTGGCTCCGGCAATCTGCCATCAAAATTTGGCAGGCGAGTTTTGTTTTCCAGGGAAAAGCGCCGTTGTTTTTGTTTGGGGGCCTGTGGCTGGGAGTGGCCGGCTGGCTGCTTAGAATCCACGATACGCAGGATGGTTCCCAGACCAGAGGTGGCACCAGTGCCAAGTCGGGCTGGTTTGATGGTGCAAAGTGGCTCCTGCAATGTGCCATCCAGAAGCGGGGTAGCTTATTTTTCTTTGCCAGGGAAACGGGCCGAGGTTTTTGTCTGGGGGCCTATGGCTTGGAGTGACCGGCTGGCTCCTGAAAAGCTACGATAGGCAGGATGGTGACCAGACCCATGGTGGCACCAGTGCCAAGTTGGGCTGGTTTGATAGTACCAAGTGGCTCCTGCAATCTGCCATCAAAATGTTGGCAGGCGAGTTTTGTTTTCCAGGGAAAAGCGCCGTTGTTTGTGTTTGGGGGCCTGTGGCTGGGAGTGGCCGGCTGGCTGCTTAGAATCCACGATACGCAGGATGGTTCCCAGACCAGAGGTGGCACCAGTGCCAAGTCGGGCTGGTTTGATAATACCTAGTGGATCCTGCAATCTGCCATCCAGAAGCGGGACAACTTACTTTTGTTTGCCAGGGAAAAGGGCCGAGCTTTGTGTCACGGGGCCTATGGCTGGGAGTGACCGTCTAGGTCCTGAAAAGCTACGATAGGCAGGATGGTTACCAGACCCATGGTGGCACCAGTGCCAAGTTGGGCTGGTTTGATAGTACCAAGTGGCTCCTGCAATCTGCCATCAAAAAGTTGGCAGGCGAGTTTTGTTTTCCAGGGAAAAGCGCCGTTGTTTGTGTTTGGAGGCCTGTGGCTGGGAGTGGCCGGCTTGCTAATTGGAATCCACGATACACAGCATGGTTCCCAGACCAGAGGTGGCACCAGTGCCAAGTTGGGCTGGTTTGATGGTGCAAAGTGGCTCCTGCAATCTGCCATCCAGAAGCGGGGCAGCTTACTTTTGTTTGCCAGGGAAACGGGCCGAGGTTTTTCTCTGGGGGCCTATGGCTGGGAGTGACCGGCTGGCGCCTGAACACCTACGATAGGCAGGATGGTGACCAGACCCATGGTGGCACCAGTGCCAAGATGGGCTGATTTGATAGTAGCAAGTGGCTCCTGCAATCTGCCATCAAAATGTTGGCAGGCGAGTTTTGTTTTCCAGGGAAAAGCGCCGTTGTTTGTGTTTGGGGGCCTGTGGCTGGGAGTGGACGGATGGCTCCTTAGAATCCACGATACGCAGCATGGTTCCCAGACCAGAGGTGGCACCAGTGCCAAGTCGGGCTGGTTTGATAGTAACAAGTGGCTCCGGAAATCTGCCATCCAGAAGCGGGGCAGCTTACTTTTGTTTGCCAGGGAAACGGGCCGAGCTTTGTGTCTGGGCGCCTATGGCTGGGAGTGACCTGCTAGGTCCTGAAAAGCTACGATAGGCAGGATGGTGACCAGACCCATGGTGGCACCAGTGCCAAGTTGGGCTGATTTGACAGTACCAAGTGGCTCCTGCAATCTGCCATCTAAAAGTTGGCAGGCGAGTTTTGTTTTCCAGGGAAAAGCGCCGTTGTTTGTGTCTGGGGGCCTGTGGCTGGAGTGGCCGGCTGGCTCCTTAGAATCCACGATACGCAGGATGGTTCCCAGACCTGAGGTGGCACCAGTGCCAAGTCGGGCTAGTTTGATGGTGCAAAGTGGCTCCTGCAATCTGCCATCCAGAAGCGGGGCAGCTTACTTTTGTTTGCCAGGGAAACGGGCCGAGGTTTTTCTCTGGGGGCCTATGGCAGGGAGGGACCGGCTGGCTCCTGAAAAGCTACGATAGGCAGGATGGTGACCAGACCCATGGTGGCACCAGTGCCAAGTTGGGCTGATTTGATAGTAGCAAGTGGCTCCTGCAATCTGCCATCAAAATATTGGCAGGCGAGTTTTGTTTTCCAGGGAAAAGCGCCGTTGTTTGTGTTTGGGGGCCTGTGGCTGGGAGTGACCGGCTGGCTCCTTAGAATCCACGATACGCAGGATGGTTCCCAGACCCAAGGTGGCACCAGTGCCAAGTCGGGCTGGTTTGATAGTACCAAGTGGTTCCTGCAATCTGCCATCCAGAAGCGGGGCAGCTTACTTTGTTTGCCAGGGAAAAGGGCCGAGCTTTTTGTCTGGGCGCCTATGGCTTGGAGTGACCGGCTAGGTCCTGAAAAGCTACGATAGGCAGGATGGTGACCAGATCCATGGTGGCACCAGTGCCAAGTTGGGCTGGTTTGATAGTACCAAGTGGCTCCTGCAATCTGCCATCAAAATGTTGGCAGGCGAGTTTTGTTTTCCAGGGAAAAGCGCCGTTGTTTGTGTTTGGGGGCCTGTGGCTGGGAGTGGCCGGCTGGCTCCTTGGAATCCACGATACGCAGGATGGTTCCCAGACCAGAGGTGGCACCAGTGCCAAGTCGGGCTGGTTTGATAGTACCAAGTTGTTCCTGCAATCTGCCATCCAGAAGCGGGGCAGCTTACTTTTGTATGCCAGGGAAACGGGCCGAGGTTTTTGTCTGGGGGCCTATAGCTGGGAGTGACCGTCTGGCTCCTGAAAAGCTACGATAGGCAGGATGGTGACCAAACGCATGGTGGCACCAGTGCCAAGTTGGGCTGATTTGATAGTACCAAGTGGCTCCTGCAATCTGCCATCAAAATGTTGGCAGGCGAGTTTTGTTTTCCAGGGAAAAGCGCCGTTGTTTGTGTTTGGGGGCCTGTGGCTGGGAGTGGCCGGCTGGCTGCTTAGAATCCACGATACGCAGGATGGTTCCCAGACCAGAGGTGGCACCAGTGCCAAGTCGGGCTGGTTTGATAGTACCAAGTGCGTCCTGCAATCTGCCATCCAGAAGCGGGGCAGCTTACTTTTGTTTGCCAGGGAAACGGGCCGAGGTTTGTGTCTGGGGGCCTATGGCTGGGAGTGACCGGCTTGCTCCTGAAAAGCTACGATAGGCAGGATGGTGACCAGACCCATGGTGGCACCAGTGCCAAGTTGGGCTGGTTTGATAGTACCAAGTGGCTCCTGCAATCTGCCATCAAAAAGTTGGCAGGCGAGTTTTGTTTTCCAGGGAAAAGCGCCGTTGTTTGTGTTTGGGGGCCTGTGTCTGGGAGTGGACGGATGGCTCCTTAGAATCCACGATACGCAGCATGGTTCCCAGACCAGAGGTGGCACCAGTGCCAAGTCGGGCTAGTTTGATGGTGCAAAGTGGTTCCTGCAATCTGCCATCCAGAAGCGGGGTAGCTTACTTTTGTTTGCCAGGGAAACGGGCCGAGGTTTGTGTCTGGGGGCCTATGGCTGGGAGTGACCGGCTGGCTCCTGAAAAGCTACAATAGGCAGGATGGTGACCAGACCCATGGTGGCACCAGTGCCAAGCTGGGCTGATTTGATAGTACCAAGTGGCTCCTGCAATCAGCCATGAAAAAGTTGGCAGGCGAGTTTTGTTTTCCAGGGAAAAGCGCCGTTGTTTCTGTTTGGGGGCCTGTGGCTGGGAGTGGCCGGCTGGCTCCTTAGAATCCACGATACGCGGCATGGTTCCCAGACCAGAGGTGGCACCAGTGCCAAGTTGGGCTGGTTTGATAGTACCAAGTGCGTCCTGCAATCTGCCATCCAGAAGCGGGGCAGCTTACTTTTGTTTGCCAGGGATACGGGCCGAGGTTTGTGTCTCAGGGCCTATGGCTGGGAGTGACCGCCTGGCTCCTGAAAAGCTACGATAGGCAGGATGGTGACCAGACCCATGGTGGCACCAGTGCCAAGTTGGGCTGGTTTGATAGTACCAAGTGGCTCCTGCAATCTGCCATCAAAAAGTTAGCAGGCGAGTTTGTTATCCAGGGAAAAGCGCCGTTGTTTGTGTTTGGGGGCCTGTGGCAGGGAGTGGCCGGCTGGCTCCTTAGAATCCACGATACGCAGGATGGTTCCCAGACCACAGGTGGCACCAGTGCCAAGTTGGGCTGGTTTGATGGTGAAAAGTGGCTCCTGCAATCTGCCATCCAGAAGCGGGATAACTTACTTTTGTTTGCCAGGGAAACGGGCCGAGGTTTTTGTCTGGGGGCCTATGGCTGGGAGTGGCCAGATGGCTAATTAGAATCTACGATACGCAGCATGGTTCCCAGACCTGAGGTGGCACCAGTGCCAAGTCGGGCTGGTTTGATAGTACCCAGTGGCTCCGGCAATCTGCCATCAAAATTTGGCAGGCGAGTTTTGTTTTCCAGGGAAAAGCGCCGTTGTTTTTGTTTGGGGGCCTGTGGCTGGGAGTGGACGGATGGCTAATTAGAATCCACGATACGCAGGATGGTTCCCAGACCAGAGGTGGCACCAGTGCCAAGTCGGGCTGGTTTGATGGTGCAAAGTGGCTCCTGCAATGTGCCATCCAGAAGCGGGGTAGCTTATTTTTCTTTGCCAGGGAAACGGGCCGAGGTTTGTGTCTGGGGGCCTATGGCTGGGAGTGACCGGCTGGCTCCTGAAAAGCTACAATAGGCAGGATGGTGACCAGACCCATGGTGGCACCAGTGCCAAGCTGGGCTGATTTGATAGTACCAAGTGGCTCCTGCAATCAGCCATGAAAAAGTTGGCAGGCGAGTTTTGTTTTCCAGGGAAAAGCGCCGTTGTTTCTGTTTGGGGGCCTGTGGCTGGGAGTGGCCGGCTGGCTCCTTAGAATCCACGATACGCGGCATGGTTCCCAGACCAGAGGTGGCACCAGTGCCAAGTTGGGCTGGTTTGATAGTACCAAGTGCGTCCTGCAATCTGCCATCCAGAAGCGGGGCAGCTTACTTTTGTTTGCCAGGGATACGGGCCGAGGTTTGTGTCTCAGGGCCTATGGCTGGGAGTGACCGCCTGGCTCCTGAAAAGCTACGATAGGCAGGATGGTGACCAGACCCATGGTGGCACCAGTGCCAAGTTGGGCTGGTTTGATAGTACCAAGTGGCTCCTGCAATCTGCCATCAAAAAGTTAGCAGGCGAGTTTGTTATCCAGGGAAAAGCGCCGTTGTTTGTGTTTGGGGGCCTGTGGCAGGGAGTGGCCGGCTGGCTCCTTAGAATCCACGATACGCAGGATGGTTCCCAGACCACAGGTGGCACCAGTGCCAAGTTGGGCTGGTTTGATGGTGAAAAGTGGCTCCTGCAATCTGCCATCCAGAAGCGGGATAACTTACTTTTGTTTGCCAGGGAAACGGGCCGAGGTTTTTGTCTGGGGGCCTATGGCTGGGAGTGGCCAGATGGCTAATTAGAATCTACGATACGCAGCATGGTTCCCAGACCTGAGGTGGCACCAGTGCCAAGTCGGGCTGGTTTGATAGTACCCAGTGGCTCCGGCAATCTGCCATCAAAATTTGGCAGGCGAGTTTTGTTTTCCAGGGAAAAGCGCCGTTGTTTTTGTTTGGGGGCCTGTGGCTGGGAGTGGACGGATGGCTAATTAGAATCCACGATACGCAGGATGGTTCCCAGACCAGAGGTGGCACCAGTGCCAAGTCGGGCTGGTTTGATGGTGCAAAGTGGCTCCTGCAATGTGCCATCCAGAAGCGGGGTAGCTTATTTTTCTTTGCCAGGGAAACGGGCCGAGGTTTTTGTCTGGGGGCCTATGGCTTGGAGTGACCGGCTGGCTCCTGAAAAGCTACGATAGGCAGGATGGTGACCAGACCCATGGTGGCACCAGTGCCAAGTTGGGCTGGTTTGATAGTACCAAGTGGCTCCTGCAATCTGCCATCAAAATGTTGGCAGGCGAGTTTTGTTTTCCAGGGAAAAGCGCCGTTGTTTGTGTTTGGGGGCCTGTGGCTGGGAGTGGCCGGCTGGCTGCTTAGAATCCACGATACGCAGGATGGTTCCCAGACCAGAGGTGGCACCAGTGCCAAGTCGGGCTGGTTTGATAATACCTAGTGGATCCTGCAATCTGCCATCCAGAAGCGGGACAGCTTACTTTTGTTTGCCAGGGAAAAGGGCCGAGCTTTGTGTCACGGGGCCTATGGCTGGGAGTGACCGTCTAGGTCCTGAAAAGCTACGATAGGCAGGATGGTTACCAGACCCATGGTGGCACCAGTGCCAAGTTGGGCTGGTTTGATAGTACCAAGTGGCTCCTGCAATCTGCCATCAAAAAGTTGGCAGGCGAGTTTTGTTTTCCAGGGAAAAGCGCCGTTGTTTGTGTTTGGAGGCCTGTGGCTGGGAGTGGCCGGCTTGCTAATTGGAATCCACGATACACAGCATGGTTCCCAGACCAGAGGTGGCACCAGTGCCAAGTTGGGCTGGTTTGATGGTGCAAAGTGGCTCCTGCAATCTGCCATCCAGAAGCGGGGCAGCTTACTTTTGTTTGCCAGGGAAACGGGCCGAGGTTTTTCTCTGGGGGCCTATGGCTGGGAGTGACCGGCTGGCGCCTGAACACCTACGATAGGCAGGATGGTGACCAGACCCATGGTGGCACCAGTGCCAAGATGGGCTGATTTGATAGTAGCAAGTGGCTCCTGCAATCTGCCATCAAAATGTTGGCAGGCGAGTTTTGTTTTCCAGGGAAAAGCGCCGTTGTTTGTGTTTGGGGGCCTGTGGCTGGGAGTGGACGGATGGCTCCTTAGAATCCACGATACGCAGCATGGTTCCCAGACCAGAGGTGGCACCAGTGCCAAGTCGGGCTGGTTTGATAGTACCAAGTGGCTCCGGAAATCTGCCATCCAGAAGCGGGGCAGCTTACTTTTGTTTGCCAGGGAAACGGGCCGAGCTTTGTGTCTGGGCGCCTATGGCTGGGAGTGACCTGCTAGGTCCTGAAAAGCTACGATAGGCAGGATGGTGACCAGACCCATGGTGGCACCAGTGCCAAGTTGGGCTGATTTGACAGTACCAAGTGGCTCCTGCAATCTGCCATCTAAAAGTTGGCAGGCGAGTTTTGTTTTCCAGGGAAAAGCGCCGTTGTTTGTGTCTGGGGGCCTGTGGCTGGAGTGGCCGGCTGGCTCCTTAGAATCCACGATACGCAGGATGGTTCCCAGACCTGAGGTGGCACCAGTGCCAAGTCGGGCTAGTTTGATGGTGCAAAGTGGCTCCTGCAATCTGCCATCCAGAAGCGGGGCAGCTTACTTTTGTTTGCCAGGGAAACGGGCCGAGGTTTTTCTCTGGGGGCCTATGGCAGGGAGGGACCGGCTGGCTCCTGAAAAGCTACGATAGGCAGGATGGTGACCAGACCCATGGTGGCACCAGTGCCAAGTTGGGCTGATTTGATAGTAGCAAGTGGCTCCTGCAATCTGCCATCAAAATATTGGCAGGCGAGTTTTGTTTTCCAGGGAAAAGCGCCGTTGTTTGTGTTTGGGGGCCTGTGGCTGGGAGTGGCCGGCTGGCTGCTTAGAATCCACGATACGCAGGATGGTTCCCAGACCAGAGGTGGCACCAGTGCCAAGTCGGGCTGGTTTGATAGTACCAAGTGCGTCCTGCAATCTGCCATCCAGAAGCGGGGCAGCTTACTTTTGTTTGCCAGGGAAACGGGCCGAGGTTTGTGTCTGGGGGCCTATGGCTGGGAGTGACCGGCTTGCTCCTGAAAAGCTACGATAGGCAGGATGGTGACCAGACCCATGGTGGCACCAGTGCCAAGTTGGGCTGGTTTGATAGTACCAAGTGGCTCCTGCAATCTGCCATCAAAAAGTTGGCAGGCGAGTTTTGTTTTCCAGGGAAAAGCGCCGTTGTTTGTGTTTGGGGGCCTGTGGCTGGGAGTGGACGGATGGCTCCTTAGAATCCACGATACGCAGCATGGTTCCCAGACCAGAGGTGGCACCAGTGCCAAGTCGGGCTAGTTTGATGGTGCAAAGTGGTTCCTGCAATCTGCCATCCAGAAGCGGGGTAGCTTACTTTTGTTTGCCAGGGAAACGGGCCGAGGTTTGTGTCTGGGGGCCTATGGCTGGGAGTGACCGGCTGGCTCCTGAAAAGCTACAATAGGCAGGATGGTGACCAGACCCATGGTGGCACCAGTGCCAAGCTGGGCTGATTTGATAGTACCAAGTGGCTCCTGCAATCAGCCATGAAAAAGTTGGCAGGCGAGTTTTGTTTTCCAGGGAAAAGCGCCGTTGTTTCTGTTTGGGGGCCTGTGGCTGGAGTGGCCGGCTGGCTCCTTAGAATCCACGATACGCAGGATGGTTCCCAGACCTGAGGTGGCACCAGTGCCAAGTCGGGCTAGTTTGATGGTGCAAAGTGGCTCCTGCAATCTGCCATCCAGAAGCGGGGCAGCTTACTTTTGTTTGCCAGGGAAACGGGCCGAGGTTTTTCTCTGGGGGCCTATGGCAGGGAGGGACCGGCTGGCTCCTGAAAAGCTACGATAGGCAGGATGGTGACCAGACCCATGGTGGCACCAGTGCCAAGTTGGGCTGATTTGATAGTAGCAAGTGGCTCCTGCAATCTGCCATCAAAATATTGGCAGGCGAGTTTTGTTTTCCAGGGAAAAGCGCCGTTGTTTGTGTTTGGGGGCCTGTGGCTGGGAGTGGCCGGCTGGCTGCTTAGAATCCACGATACGCAGGATGGTTCCCAGACCAGAGGTGGCACCAGTGCCAAGTCGGGCTGGTTTGATAGTACCAAGTGCGTCCTGCAATCTGCCATCCAGAAGCGGGGCAGCTTACTTTTGTTTGCCAGGGAAACGGGCCGAGGTTTGTGTCTGGGGGCCTATGGCTGGGAGTGACCGGCTTGCTCCTGAAAAGCTACGATAGGCAGGATGGTGACCAGACCCATGGTGGCACCAGTGCCAAGTTGGGCTGGTTTGATAGTACCAAGTGGCTCCTGCAATCTGCCATCAAAAAGTTGGCAGGCGAGTTTTGTTTTCCAGGGAAAAGCGCCGTTGTTTGTGTTTGGGGGCCTGTGTCTGGGAGTGGACGGATGGCTCCTTAGAATCCACGATACGCAGCATGGTTCCCAGACCAGAGGTGGCACCAGTGCCAAGTCGGGCTAGTTTGATGGTGCAAAGTGGTTCCTGCAATCTGCCATCCAGAAGCGGGGTAGCTTACTTTTGTTTGCCAGGGAAACGGGCCGAGGTTTGTGTCTGGGGGCCTATGGCTGGGAGTGACCGGCTGGCTCCTGAAAAGCTACAATAGGCAGGATGGTGACCAGACCCATGGTGGCACCAGTGCCAAGCTGGGCTGATTTGATAGTACCAAGTGGCTCCTGCAATCAGCCATGAAAAAGTTGGCAGGCGAGTTTTGTTTTCCAGGGAAAAGCGCCGTTGTTTCTGTTTGGGGGCCTGTGGCTGGGAGTGGCCGGCTGGCTCCTTAGAATCCACGATACGCGGCATGGTTCCCAGACCAGAGGTGGCACCAGTGCCAAGTTGGGCTGGTTTGATAGTACCAAGTGCGTCCTGCAATCTGCCATCCAGAAGCGGGGCAGCTTACTTTTGTTTGCCAGGGATACGGGCCGAGGTTTGTGTCTCAGGGCCTATGGCTGGGAGTGACCGCCTGGCTCCTGAAAAGCTACGATAGGCAGGATGGTGACCAGACCCATGGTGGCACCAGTGCCAAGTTGGGCTGGTTTGATAGTACCAAGTGGCTCCTGCAATCTGCCATCAAAAAGTTAGCAGGCGAGTTTGTTATCCAGGGAAAAGCGCCGTTGTTTGTGTTTGGGGGCCTGTGGCAGGGAGTGGCCGGCTGGCTCCTTAGAATCCACGATACGCAGGATGGTTCCCAGACCACAGGTGGCACCAGTGCCAAGTTGGGCTGGTTTGATGGTGAAAAGTGGCTCCTGCAATCTGCCATCCAGAAGCGGGATAACTTACTTTTGTTTGCCAGGGAAACGGGCCGAGGTTTTTGTCTGGGGGCCTATGGCTGGGAGTGGCCAGATGGCTAATTAGAATCTACGATACGCAGCATGGTTCCCAGACCTGAGGTGGCACCAGTGCCAAGTCGGGCTGGTTTGATACTATCAAGTGCGTCCTGCAGTCTGCCATCCAGAAGCGGGGTAGCTTACTTTTGTTTGCCAGGGAAACGGGCCGAGTTTTGTGTCTGGGGGCCTGTGGCTGGGAGTGTCCGCCTGTCCTCTTAGAATCTACTTTACGCAGCATGGTTCCCAGAGCCAAGGTGGCACCAGTGCCAAGTTGGGCTGGTTTGATAGTACCAAGTGGTTCCTGCAATCTGCCATCCAGAAGCGGGGCAGCTTACTTTTGTTTGCCAGGGAAACGGGCCGAGGTTTTTCTCTGGGGGCCTATGGCTTGGAGTGACCGGCTAGGTCCTGAAAAGCTACGATAGGCAGGATGGTGACCAGATCCATGGTGGCACCAGTGCCAAGTTGGGCTGGTTTGATAGTACCAAGTGGCTCCTGCAATCTGCCATCAAAAAGTTGGCAGGCGAGTTTGTTATCCAGGGAAATGCGCCGTTGTTTTTGTTTGAGGGCCTGTGGCTGGGAGTGGCCGGCTGGCTCCTTAGAATCCACGATACGCAGCATGGTTCCCAGACCAGAGGTGGCACCAGTGCCAAGTCAGGCTGGTTTGATGGTGAAAAGTGGCTCCTGCAATCTGCCATCCAGTAGCGGAATAACTTACTTTTGTTTGCCAGGGAAACGGTCCGAGCTTTTTGTCTGGGGGCCTATGGCTGGGAGTGACCGGCTGGCTCCTGAAAAGCTACGATAGGCAGGATGGTGACCAGACCCATGGTGGCACCAGTGTCAAGTTGGGCTGGTTTGATAGTACCCAGTGGCTCCGGCAATCTGCCATCAAAATTTGGCAGGCGAGTTTTGTTTTCCAGGGAAAAGCGCCGTTGTTTTTGTTTGGGGGCCTGTGGCTGGGAGTGGACGGATGGCTAATTAGAATCCACGATACGCAGGATGGTTCCCAGACCAGAGGTGGCACCAGTGCCAAGTCGGGCTGGTTTGATGGTGCAAAGTGGCTCCTGCAATGTGCCATCCAGAAGCGGGGTAGCTTATTTTTCTTTGCCAGGGAAACGGGCCGAGGTTTTTGTCTGGGGGCCTATGGCTTGGAGTGACCGGCTGGCTCCTGAAAAGCTACGATAGGCAGGATGGTGACCAGACCCATGGTGGCACCAGTGCCAAGTTGGGCTGGTTTGATAGTACCAAGTGGCTCCTGCAATCTGCCATCAAAATGTTGGCAGGCGAGTTTTGTTTTCCAGGGAAAAGCGCCGTTGTTTGTGTTTGGGGGCCTGTGGCTGGGAGTGGCCGGCTGGCTGCTTAGAATCCACGATACGCAGGATGGTTCCCAGACCAGAGGTGGCACCAGTGCCAAGTCGGGCTGGTTTGATAATACCTAGTGGATCCTGCAATCTGCCATCCAGAAGCGGGACAGCTTACTTTTGTTTGCCAGGGAAACGGGCCGCGCTTTGTGTCACGGGGCCTATGGCTGGGAGTGACCGTCTAGGTCCTGAAAAGCTACGATAGGCAGGATGGTGACCAGACCCATGGTGGCACCAGTGCCAAGTTGGGCTGGTTTGATAGTACCAAGTGGCTCCTGCAATCTGCCATCAAAAAGTTGGCAGGCGAGTTTTGTTTTCCAGGGAAAAGCGCCGTTGTTTGTGTTTGGAGGCCTGTGGCTGGGAGTGGCCGGCTTGCTAATTGGAATCCACGATACACAGCATGGTTCCCAGACCAGAGGTGGCACCAGTGCCAAGTTGGGCTGATTTGACAGTACCAAGTGGCTCCTGCAATCTGCCATCTAAAAGTTGGCAGGCGAGTTTTGTTTTCCAGGGAAAAGCGCCGTTGTTTCTGTCTGGGGGCCTGTGGCTGGAGTGGCCGGCTGGCTCCTTAGAATGAACGATACGCAGGATGGTTCCCAGACCTGAGGTGGCACCAGTGCCAAGTCGGGCTAGTTTGATGGTGCAAAGTGGCTCCTGCAATCTGCCATCCAGAAGCGGGGTAGCTTACTTTTGTTTGCCAGGGAAACGGGCCGAGGTTTTTCTCTGGGTGCCTACGGCTGCGAGTGACCGTCTGGCTCCTGAAAAGCTACGATAGGCAGGATGGTGACCAGACCCATGGTGGCACCAGTGCCAAGTTGGGCTGATTTGATAGTACCAAGTGGCTCCTGCAATCTGCCATCAAAATGTTGGCAGGCGAGTTTTGTTTTCCAGGGAAAAGCGCCGTTGTTTGTGTTTGGGGGCCTGTGGCTGGGAGTGGACGGATGGCTCCTTAGAACCACGATACGCAGGATGGTTCCCAGACCACAGGTGGCACCAGTGCCAAGTCGGGCTGGTTTGATAGTACCAAGTGGTTCCTGCAATCTGCCATCCAGAAGCGGGGCAGCTTACTTTTGTATGCCAGGGAAACGGGCCGAGGTTTTTGTCTGGGGGCCTATAGCTGGGAGTGAACGGCTGGCTCCTGAAAAGCTACGATAGGCAGGATGGTGACCAAACGCATGGTGGCACCAGTGCCAAGTTGGGCTGATTTGATAGTACCAAGTGGCTCCTGCAATCTGCCATCAAAATGTTGGCAGGCGAGTTTTGTTTTCCAGGGAAAAGCGCCGTTGATTGTGTTTGGGGGCCTGTGGCTGGGAGTGGCCGGCTGGCTGCTTAGAATCCACGATACGCAGGATGGTTCCCAGACCAGAGGTGGCACCAGTGCCAAGTCGGGCTGGTTTGATACTACCAAGTGCGTCCTGCAATCTGCCATCCAGAAGCGGGGCAGCTTACTTTTGTTTGCCAGGGAAACGGGCCGAGGTTTGTGTCTGGGGGCCTATGGCTGGGAGTGACCGGCTGGCTCCTGAAAAGCTACGATAGGCAGGATGGTGACCAGACCCATGGTGGCACCAGTGCCAAGTTGGGCTGATTTGATAGTACCAAGTGGCTCCTGCAATCTGCCATCAAAATGTTGGCAGGCGAGTTTTGTTTTCCAGGGAAAAGCGCCGTTGTTTGTGTTTGGGGGCCTGTGGCTGGGAGTGGACGGATGGCTCCTTAGAATCCACGATACACAGCATGGTTCCCAGACCAGAGGTGGCACCAGTGACAAGTCGGGCTAGTTTGATGGTGCAAAGTGGTTCCTGCAATCTGCCATCCAGAAGCGGGGCAGCTTACTTTTGTTTGCCAGGGAAACGGGCCGAGGTTTGTGTCTGGGGGCCTATGGCTGGGAGTGACCGGCTGGCTCCTGAAAAGCTACGATAGGCAGGATGGTGACCAGACCCATGGTGGCACCAGTGCCAAGTTGGGATGGTTTGATAGTACCAAGTGGCTCCTGCAATCTGCCATCAAAAAGTTGGCAGGCCAGTTTTGTTTTCCAGGGAAAAGCGCCGTTGTTTGTGTTTGGGGGACTGTGGCTGGGAGTGGCCGGCTGGCTCCTTAGAACGCACGATACGCAGGATGGTTCCCAGACCCAAGGTGGCACCAGTGCCACGTTGGGCTGGTTTGATGGTGAAAAGTGGCTCCTGCAATCTGCCATCCTGAAGCGGGGTAGCTTACATTTGTGTGCCAGGGAAACGGGCCGAGGTTTATGACTGGGGGCCTAGGGCTAGAAGTGACCGGCTGGCTCCTGAAAAGCAACAATAGGCAGGATGGTTCCCAGACCCAAGGTGGCACCAGTGCCAAGTTGGGCTGGTTTGATGGTACCAACTGGCTCCTGCAATCTGCCATCTAAAAGTTGTCAGGCGAGTTTTGTTTTCCAGGGAAAAGCGCCGTTGATTTTGTTTGGAGGCCTGTGGCTGGCAGTGCCTGCCTTTCCTCTTAGAATCCGGGTTACGCAGCATGGTTCCCAGAGCCAAGGTGGCACCAGTGCCAAGTCGGGCTGGTTTGATTGTACCAAGTGGCTCCTGCAATCTGCCATCCAGAAGCGGGGCAGCTTACTTTTGTTTGCCAGGGAAACGGGCCGAGGTATTTGTCTGGGGGCCTATGGCTGGGAGTGACCGGCTGGCTCCTGAAAAGCTACGATAGGCAGGATGGTGACCAGACCCATGGTGGCACCAGTGCCAAGTTGGGCTGGTTTGATAGTACCAAGTGGCTCCTGCAATCTGCCATCAAAAAGTTGGCAGGTCAGTTTTGTTTTCCAGGGAAAAGCGCCGTTGTTTGTGTTTGGGGGACTGTGGCTGGGAGTGGCCGGCTGGCTCCTTAGAACACAGGATACGCAGGATGGTTCCCAGACCCAAGGTGGCACCAGTGCCAAGTCGGGCTGGTTTGATAGCACCAAGTGGCTCCTGCAATCTGCCATCCAGAAGCGGGGCAGCTTACTTTTGTTTTCCAGGGAAACGGACCGAGGTTTTTTTCTGGGGGCCTATGGCTGGGAGTGACCGGCTGGCTCCTGAAAAGCTACGATAGGCAGGATGGTGACCAGACCCATGGTGGCACCAGTGCCAAGTCGGGCTGGTTTGATAGTACCAAGTGGCTCCTGCAATCTGCCATCAAAAAGTTGGCAGGCGAGTTTTGTTTTCCAGGGAAAAGCGCCGTTGTGTGTATTTTGGGGCCTGTGGCTGGGAGTGGCCAGCTGGCTCCTTAGAATCCACGATACGCAGGATGGTTCCCAGACCCAAGGTGGCACCAGTGCCAAGTCGGGCTGGTTTGTTAGTACCAAGTGGTTCCTGCAATCTGCCATCCAGAAGCGGTGCAGCTGAATTTTGTTTGCCAGAGAAAAAGGCTGTTGTTTGTGTTTCGGGGCCTGTGGCTGACAGTGGACGGCTGGCTCCTGAAAATCCATGATACGCAGCATGGTTCCCAGACCCAAGGTGGCACCAGTGCCAAGTAGGGCTAGTTTCATAGTACCCAGTGGCTCCTGCAATCTGCCATCCAGAAGAGGGGCAGTTGAGTTTTGTTTTCCAGAGAAAAGGGCCGTGGTTTGTGTTTGGGGCCTATGGCTGAGAGTGACCGGCTGGCCCCTGAAAATCCACGATAGGCAGGATGGTTCCCAGATCCAAGGTGGCAGCAGTGCCATGTTGTGCTGGTGTGATAGTCCCAAGTGGCTCCTGCAATCTGCCATCCAGAAGTGGGGCAGCTGAATTTTGTTTGCCAGAGAAAAAGGCTGTGGTTTTTGTTTGGGGGCCTATGGCTGGGAGTGGCTGGCTGGCTCCTGAAAATCCATGATACGCAGCATGGTTCCCAGACCCAAGGTGGCACCAGTGCCAAGTGGGGCTGGTTTCACAGTGTCAAGTGCCTCCTGCAATCTCCCATCCAGAAGCGGGGCAGCTGAGTTTTGTTTGCCTGTGAAACAGGCCGTTGTTTTTGATTTGGGTCTGTGGCCGAGAATGTTCAGCTGGCTCCTGACAATCCACAATACGCAGGATGGTTCCCAGACCCAAGGTGGCACCAGTGCCAAGTCTTGCTGGTTTGATAGTACCAAGTGGCTCCTGCAATCTGCCATCCAGAAGCGGTGCAGTTGAGTTTTGTTTGCCAGAGGAAAGGGCCGTGGTTTGTGTTTGGGGGCATATGGCTGGGAGTGGCCGGCTGTCTCATTAAAAAGATCGATACGCAGGATGGTTCCCAGACCCAAGGTGGCACCAGTGCCAAGTCGGGCTGTTTTTATAGTACCAAGTGCGTCCTGCAATTTGCCATCCAGAAGAGGGGCAGTTGAGTTTTGTTTGCCAGAGAAAAGCGCCGTTGTTTGTGTTTGGGGGCTTGTGGCTGGGAGTGGCCGACTGGCGCCTTAGAATCTGCGATACGCAGCATGGTTCCCAGACCCAAGGTGGCACCAGTTCCAAGTTGGGCTGGTTTGATAGTACCAAGTGGCTCCTGCAATCTGCCATCCAGAAGCGGGGCAGCTTACTTTTGTTTGCCAGGGAAACGGGCCGAGGTTTGTGTTTGGGGGCCTATGGATGGGAGTGACCGGCTGGCTCCTGGAAAGCTACAATAGGCAGGATGGTGACCAGACCTATGGTGGCACCAGTGCCAAGTTGGGCTGGTTTGATAGTACCAAGTTGCTCCTGCAATCTGCCATCAAAAAGTTGGCAGGCGAGTTTTGTTTTCCAGGGAAAAGCGCTGTGGTTTGTGTTTGGGGGCCTGTGGCTGGGAGTGGCCGGCTGGCTCCTTAGAATCCACGATACGCAGGATGGTTCCCAGACCCAAGGTGGCACCAGTGCCAAGTCGGGCTGGTTTGATACTACCAAGTGGTTCCTGCAATCTGCCATCCAGAAGCAGGGCAGCTTACTTTTGTTTGCCAGGGAAACGGGCCGTGGGTTTTGTTTGGGGGCATATAGCTGAGAGTGGCCCGCTGGCCCCTGAAAATCCACGCTAGGCAGCATGGTTCCCAGATGCAAGGTGGCACCAGTGCCCAGTCGGGCTGGTTTGATGGTGCAAAGTGGCTCCTGCAATCTGCCATCCAGAAGCGGGGCAGCTGATTTTTGTTTGCCAGAGAAAAATTCCGTGGATTGTTTTTGGGGGCATATTGCTGGGAGTGGCCGGCTGGCTCCTTAAAATGCTCGATACGCATGATGGTTCCCAGGCCCAAGGTGTCACCACTACCAAGTCGGCCTGCGGTTTTAGTATCAAGTTCATCCTGCAATTTGCCATCCAGAAGAGGGGCAGTTGAGTTTTGTTTGCCAGAGAAACGGGCCGAGGTTTCTGTTTGGGGACATATGGCTGAGAGTGGCCGGCTGGCCCCTGAAAATCCACGATACACAACATGGTTCCCAGATCCAAGGTGGCACCAGTGCCAAGTTGGGCTGGTTTGATAGTACCAAGTGTCTCCTGCAATCTGCCATCCAGAAGCGGGGCAGCTTACTTTTGTTTGCCAGAGAAATAGGCCTAGGTTTTTGTTTGGGGGCCTGTGGCTAGGAGTGGCCTGCTGGCTCCTAAGAATCCACGATACGCAGGATGTTTACCAGACCCATGGTGGCACCAGTGCCAAGTTGGGCTGGTTTGATAGTACCAAGTGGCTCCTGCAAACTCCATCAAAAAGTTGGCAGGCGTGTTTTGCTTTCCAGGGAACAGCGCCGTTGATTTTGTTTGGAGGCCTGTGGCTGGGAGTGGCCGGCTGGCTCCTTAGAATCCACGATACGCAGGATGGTTCCCAGACCCATGGTGGCACCAGTGCCAAGTTGGGCTGGTTTGATAGTACCAAGTGGTTCCTGCAATCTGCCATCCAGAAGCAGGGCAGCTGAGTTTTGTTTGCCAGAGAAAAGGGCCTTGGTTTGTGTTTGGGGGCATATGGCTGGGTGTGGCCAGCTGGCTCCTTAAAATGCACGATATGCAACATGGCTCCCAGACCCAAGGTGGCACCAGTGCCAAGTTGGGCTGGTTTGATAGTACCAAGTGGCTCCTGCAATCTTCCATGATCACGTGGAGAAATACTTTCTGGTTTCAGCCTCATGCTCTTTCTTCTCTCCCTCAACTTCTCTATCACCTCTCATCTGGTTCACATGCGCTGTCTTCAAGGTCCACAGGCTACTTTTCACAGAATCTTCTGGCCTGATGAAGTAAGAATGATGAATAGAACAGAGCTGGGATCTATTTTCCAGTTTGGATAAAATGCATTCTGCACACAAATCCAAGGAGAACGGGCTGCCCCGATGCCCAGAAAATCTTTCACTCCTGTTAGTGTTCTACGTCAACCGCAACTTAGTCTGAAAGAAAAGCTTTTTCTCTGAGAGCATCTGAGAGGTTTGCATGAAGCACTGATATCTGACATATGCAATTTTGAATAGGAGAGGAAAAAGAAAATGGCAAGGAGTTTTTAATTTTAGTGGTTTCAATTTTAATTTCCGTGCACTTTTTCAAAACTTGTCAGCTCAAATGCCCATCAACATCTTTTAGTCATCTGTAAGTCAGTATTCATATAAAATGTGCTTCAAATCCAAAGAATTTCAAATTTGCACTCCAAGCTTCTATGCCTAGATTTATGATTTCCTACACATATTAGATGAAAGGAAGGCCTTTTTTACTGTGGGAGTGCTGGAACACTGGAACAGGTTGCCCAGAGAAGTTGTGGGTGTCCCATCCCTGAAAGTATTCAAGGTCACCTTGGACGGGGCTTGGAGCAGCAACAAAGGAGAAGCTTGATGGTAGAGAAACAAAGTCGGACTATAGAAGAAACTCGGATTGAAGTATAGGATCAAGTTTTCTCTCAGCTCTTGGGGTAAATTCAAAGTTGTACAAAATGACATTTATCTGTGCTATTCACTACTGTAACAGAAAGTTTCATGAAAACTGTACAGAAGATAGTAAATTTTAAAAGAGATAAGAATTACAGCATAAAATCCATGGGATAGGTTACAACATGAGACACTCTCTAAGAGAAAATCTCTTTGTTTCAGCACTTCATCGGGGTAAGATTTCATGAAGTGCCAAAGAAGGCGGCAAAATATCATTCGGGACATTATTTACTGGAATTCAGCCTGGCCATTAGTAGGAACTGCCTTTGAACATATCATGTAGATATACCACACACACTTTCCCTTCACTGAAAAATTACTGTTTACAACAAATAAGCAATTGACGATCAAAATTGATTGAAAGCATCTTAAACATGTCAAGTATTTCATTGTAGATGATCTGTGATCCAAATGCTTCTTCCACCTTCGAGAGGGACAGAAGAATTCTTCCATATCATGATGGTTTAAAATTGTATCAACCAATGTTTTCTGCTGAAAAGATATCATCTATTTTTTTCTATTTTTGGAAGAAAATATTCCTAGACATACAACAGGTGAGAACTAAGTAATTTTAAAGAAACAAATGAAATGAAAATATTCTGTAAATAGAATGAAATGAAAAGCTGTGTTTTAAATAGGAGCTAAATATTAAACAGAATTTTTGTACCAGGCATTTGAATTACTGCACCAGCTCTTTTGCCCATCAAGAGAGGCATTTAGCATTTCAGTCTTTTCCAAGGTGTTCATGATCTGCTATGCTGATCTCTGTGTGTGCCTAGGTGTGTGTGGAGGGGGGGGCATATGAAGGGGAGTGTGTATGTTTGCTTTACAATTGTTGTGGCAGATTCATGCCTCAGCTCCACATTTTGTTTTAAAAAGGTCACACCGAGTGGATATGAAGTTTACTATCAACAAGAGATCGATTCCCAAATCATCCATTTGACTCTCCCTTATAAATCATGTGCTTTGTTGCATATTTTATCAAATATACTTTCAAGCCAGATGGAGGAAGGAGGATGTGGGAATCCCTCCACCATCTTGCAACTTTTATGTAAGTAGGTTTTCAAGAAAATCATCATTTCTCTTTTAAATATGTCTGGAACAGGCATGATGGTAGTGTCAACCTGTTGGAGTTTTTGTTGCTGGAAGAAGTTGTACAAAAGGATTGGTTTTTACATTGACCAGTTACTGAATCAAGCGCAGGAATACATTGGAAATTTAGCTGGGGGTTCCTTTTCCCAGCAGACTACTTCTAGAACGAGCTTGTACACTGAAGCTGACTCTTTTGCTCTCTTTTTGTTTCTTTCCTATTTTCTTGGCTTCTTTGCCACTATCTAGACAATTTTGGAACTTTGTTCCCAACTAAAATGGTTTCAATAGTCTGATTGTGATCATACATTTTTACAAGGAATTTTTAAAATCTTTCCTCGAGTCCAGAAAGTCAAGGACTTAGATCTTTTTCTTCCCTTATCAATATTGCCATGAAATTGATAAATAAAGACCAACTCTTTATTTTTGTTTTTAACCCACGTAGATAATTCCCATCCATTAATCCATTTTGTGGACCAATAGCTGCCATTCTGATGGAAGCTGTCACTTCTTAACAATAGGCATTCTGTGACTATGTTGACTGCACTTTGGGTGAAGATCCTAACTGGTCTTAGATATACATAGGGAGAAATTTGCTCAGCCAGTGTCAGTCTTAAGCATGCGTATCAGAAGATCTTTCTAGAGCTGGGAATTTTCCCATGAAAGGGATTCAGTTAGGGAAGAGACACTTGTGCCAGAGTTTTACATTCTTCTTGAACACTGCTTAAGGAACTTAGATGCCATGTCCATTTGGATCTCTGTCTGCACAGAACTTTGTCATGCCAGCGCTTTGAAATGCATCTTGAAGAGAATTCACTAGCACAGAATGAAAGAGAGTGGAAGGGGTTGGTGGGGCTAACCAGGCCCAACCCCCCTGCCTAAACCAGGATACCTAGAGCCTCTTGCCCAGGATTCTATCTGGGTGTACTTTTAATGTCTTCAAAGATCCAGGCTCCACAATCTTTCTGGGCAGTCTGTGCCGTGGTTCAGTCACCCTGACAGTAAAGAAACATTTACTGATGTTCAAAGGCAATCTCCTGTATTTCAGTGTGTGCCCACTGCCTCTTGTCTTTTCCCTCAGCATCACTGAAAAGACACTGATTCCCTCCCCTTTGCACTATTGCTTCCATATGTATGTGTGATGCCATGTAGAGGTATGTCAAAAACCTCCCTGAAGCCCAGGCAGATAATATTCCCTTCATCTACCAGTCAAGTTGATTCATCAGAGGAGTTTAAAGTGATGTTCAGCATGAAATTCCCCTGAAAAATCATGCTAACTACATTATTTGGTCATCTGTCATGTGCCTGGCAAGGATTTCCAGGAAGAGCTGCTTCATCAACTTCCTGGGGATAAAAAAGAGGCTGGCTGGTTTGTACTATGGCGAGTCCTCTTAATTGCCTTTTTTGAAGATGGGTGTCATTTGCTAACATCCACCCTTTAGCTCCTCTTCTCATCTACACCTCGGCAAAAAGCTTTTCCACTATGTCTGGCTAGGAAAAACTGTGCCAGCACAGAAAACATCTCCCATCGTGTTCTAGAAGTTGCACGGATGTCTGCCAAGTGTTTGGCAGGAAGAAAAGAAAAGTTGTCCAAAACAGCTTCCAATCGAATGTTCCTGTGATTGGAAAAGTCAGGAGAGTGCAAAGGTACTGTTTTCTATCAGTTGGCAAGGTGCGCACACAATCCCAGTGTTGTACAGCTTGCTTCTTCACCTTCCCGAAGCTGCCGCTCTCGCCGGCTGCCGGAGCCCAAGAAGCGGCTTCTTCGCGCAAAGACGATTGTGCCGCTCACAGTGCTCTCCTTAGCGCGGCTTCTGCCGAAAGACGCCCGGCAGCGGCTCTTACCTCCGGAGAGCATCCTACCCTCGTCTTTCGCGTCTTTTGTAGTCTACATCTTAGCAAAACGCTTTTCCACTATGTCTGGCTAGGAAAAACTGTGCCAGCACAGAAAACATCTCCCATCGTGTTCTAGAAGTTGCACGGATGTCTGCCAAGTGTTTGGCAGGAAGAAAAGAAAAGTTGTCCAGAACAGCTTCCAATCGAATGTTCCTGTGATTGGAAAAGTCAGGAGAGTGCAAAGGTACTGTTTTCTATCAGTTGGCAAGGTGCGCACACAATCCCAGTGTTGTACAGCTTGCTTCTTCACCTTCCCGAAGCTGCCGCTCTCGCCGGCTGCCGGAGCCCAAGAAGCGGCTTCTTCGCGCAAAGACGATTGTGCCGCTCACAGTGCTCTCCTTAGCGCAGCTTCTGCCGAAAGACGCCCGGCAGCGGCTCTTACCTCCGGAGAGCATCCTACCTTCGTCTTTCGCGTCTTATGTAGTCTACATCTTAGCAAAACGCTTCTCCACTATGTCTGGCTAGGAAAAACTGTGCCAGCACAGAAAACATCTCCCATCGTGTTCTAGAAGTTGCACGGATGTCTGCCAAGTGTTTGGCAGGAAGAAAAGAAAAGTTGTCCAGAACAGCTTCCAATCGAATGTTCCTGTGATTGGAAAAGTCAGGAGAGTGCAAAGGTACTGTTTTCTATCAGTTGGCAAGGTGCGCACACAATCCCAGTGTTGTACAGCTTGCTTCTTCACCTTCCCGAAGCTGCCGCTCTCGCCGGCTGCCGGAGCCCAAGAAGCGGCTTCTTCGCGCAAAGACGATTGTGCCGCTCACAGTGCTCTCCTTAGCGCGGCTTCTGCCGAAAGACGCCCGGCAGCGGCTCTTACCTCCGGAGAGCATCCTACCCTCGTCTTTC
This sequence comes from Melospiza melodia melodia, assembly GCF_035770615.1. Lineage (NCBI taxonomy): Eukaryota > Metazoa > Chordata > Aves > Passeriformes > Passerellidae > Melospiza > Melospiza melodia. Next base: position 37,701,095 of record NC_086195.1, on the reverse strand, counting down.
GCGTCTTTTGTAGTCTACATCTTAGCAAAACGCTTTTCCACTATGTCTGGCTAGGAAAAACTGTGCCAGCACAGAAAACATCTCCCATCGTGTTCTAGAAGTTGCACGGATGTCTGCCAAGTGTTTGGCAGGAAGAAAAGAAAAGTTGTCCAAAACAGCTTCCAATCGAATGTTCCTGTGATTGGAAAAGTCAGGAGAGTGCAAAGGTACTGTTTTCTATCAGTTGGCAAGGTGCGCACACAATCCCAGTGTTGTACAGCTTGCTTCTTCACCTTCCCGAAGCTGCCGCTCTCGCCGGCTCCCGGAGCCCAAGAAGCGGCTTCTTCGCGCAAAGACGATTGTGCCGCTCACAGTGCTCTCCTTAGCGCGGCTTCTGCCGAAAGACGCCCGGCAGCGGCTCTTACCTCCGGAGAGCATCCTACCTTCGTCTTTCGCGTCTTATGTAGTCTACACCTCGGCAAAAAGCTTTTCCACTATGTCTGGCTAGGAAAAACTGTGCCAGCACAGAAAACATCTCCCATCGTGTTCTAGAAGTTGCACGGATGTCTGCCAAGTGTTTGGCAGGAAGAAAAGAAAAGTTGTCCAAAACAGCTTCCAATCGAATGTTCCTGTGATTGGAAAAGTCAGGAGAGTGCAAAGGTACTGTTTTCTATCAGTTGGCAAGGTGCGCACACAATCCCAGTGTTGTACAGCTTGCTTCTTCACCTTCCCGAAGCTGCCGCTCTCGCCGGCTCCCGGAGCCCAAGAAGCGGCTTCTTCGCGCAAAGACGATTGTGCCGCTCACAGGGCTCTCCTTAGCGCGGCTTCTGCCGAAAGACGCCCGGCAGCGGCTCTTACCTCCGGAGAGCATCCTACCTTCGTCTTTCGCGTCTTTTGTAGTCTACACCTCGGCAAAACGCTTTTCCACTATGTCTGGCTAGGAAAAACTGTGCCAGCACAGAAAACATCTCCCATCGTGTTCTAGAAGTTGCACGGATGTCTGCCAAGTGTTTGGCAGGAAGAAAAGAAAAGTTGTTCAAAACAGCTTCCAATCGAATGTTCATGTGATTGGAAAAGTCAGGAGAGTGCAAAGGTACTGTTTTCTATCAGTTGGCAAGGTGCGCACACAATCCCAGTGTTGTACAGCTTGCTTCTTCACCTTCCCGAAGCTGCCGCTCTCGCCGGCTGCCGGAGCCCAAGAAGCGGCTTCTTCGCGCAAAGACGATTGTGCCGCTCACAGTGCTCTCCTTAGCGCGGCTTCTGCCGAAAGACGCCCGGCAGCGGCTCTTACCTCCGGAGAGCATCCTACCTTCGTCTTTCGCGTCTTTTGTAGTCTACATCTTAGCAAAACGCTTTTCCACTATGTCTGGCTAGGAAAAACTGTGCCAGCACAGAAAACATCTCCCATCGTGTTCTAGAAGTTGCACGGATGTCTGCCAAGTGTTTGGCAGGAAGAAAAGAAAAGTTGTCCAAAACAGCTTCCAATCGAATGTTCCTGTGATTGGAAAAGTCAGGAGAGTGCAAAGGTACTGTTTTCTATCAGTTGGCAAGGTGCGCACACAATCCCAGTGTTGTACAGCTTGCTTCTTCACCTTCCCGAAGCTGCCGCTCTCGCCGGCTGCCGGAGCCCAAGAAGCGGCTTCTTCGCGCAAAGACGATTGTGCCGCTCACAGTGCTCTCCTTAGCGCGGCTTCTGCTGAAAGACGCCCGGCAGCGGCTCTTACCTCCGGAGAGCATCCTACCTTCGTCTTTCGCGTCTTATGTAGTCTACACCTCGGCAAAAAGCTTTTCCACTATGTCTGGCTAGGAAAAACTGTGCCAGCACAGAAAACATCTCCCATCGTGTTCTAGAAGTTGCACGGATGTCTGCCAAGTGTTTGGCAGGAAGAAAAGAAAAGTTGTCCAAAACAGCTTCCAATCGAATGTTCCTGTGATTGGAAAAGTCAGGAGAGTGCAAAGGTACTGTTTTCTATCAGTTGGCAAGGTGCGCACACAATCCCAGTGTTGTACAGCTTGCTTCTTCACCTTCCCGAAGCTGCCACTCTCAGGAGGTAAGAGCCGCTGCCGGGCGTCTTTCGGCAGAAGCCGCGCTAAAGAGAGCCCTGTGAGCGGCACAATCGTCTTTGCGCGAAGAAGCCGCTTCTTGGGCTCCGGCAGCCGGCGAGAGCGGCAGCTTCGGGAAGGTGAAGAAGCAAGCTGTACAACACTGGGATTGTGTGCGCACCTTGCCAACTGATAGAAAACAGTACCTTTGCACTCTCCTGACTTTTCCAATCACAGGAACATTCGATTGGAAGCTGTTTTGGACAACTTTTCTTTTCTTCCTGCCAAACACTTGGCAGACATCCGTGCAACTTCTAGAACACGATGGGAGATGTTTTCTGTGCTGGCACAGTTTTTCCTAGCCAGACATAGTGGAAAAGCTTTTTGCCGAGGTGTAGACTACATAAGACGCGAAAGACGAAGGTAGGATGCTCTCCGGAGGTAAGAGCCGCTGCCGGGCGTCTTTCAGCAGAAGCCGCGCTAAGGAGAGCACTGTGAGCGGCACAATCGTCTTTGCGCGAAGAAGCCGCTTCTTGGGCTCCGGCAGCCGGCGAGAGCGGCAGCTTCGGGAAGGTGAAGAAGCAAGCTGTACAACACTGGGATTGTGTGCGCACCTTGCCAACTGATAGAAAACAGTACCTTTGCACTCTCCTGACTTTTCCAATCACAGGAACATTCGATTGGAAGCTGTTTTGGACAACTTTTCTTTTCTTCCTGCCAAACACTTGGCAGACATCCGTGCAACTTCTAGAACACGATGGGAGATGTTTTCTGTGCTGGCACAGTTTTTCCTAGCCAGACATAGTGGAAAAGCGTTTTGCTAAGATGTAGACTACAAAAGACGCGAAAGACGAAGGTAGGATGCTCTCCGGAGGTAAGAGCCGCTGCCGGGCGTCTTTCGGCAGAAGCCGCGCTAAGGAGAGCACTGTGAGCGGCACAATCGTCTTTGCGCGAAGAAGCCGCTTCTTGGGCTCCGGCAGCCGGCGAGAGCGGCAGCTTCGGGAAGGTGAAGAAGCAAGCTGTACAACACTGGGATTGTGTGCGCACCTTGCCAACTGATAGAAAACAGTACCTTTGCACTCTCCTGACTTTTCCAATCACAGGAACATTCGATTGGAAGCTGTTTTGGACAACTTTTCTTTTCTTCCTGCCAAACACTTGGCAGACATCCGTGCAACTTCTAGAACACGATGGGAGATGTTTTCTGTGCTGGCACAGTTTTTCCTAGCCAGACATAGTGGAAAAGCGTTTTGCTAAGATGTAGACTACAAAAGACGCGAAAGACGAAGGTAGGATGCTCTCCGGAGGTAAGAGCCGCTGCCGGGCGTCTTTCGGCAGAAGCCGCGCTAAGGAGAGCACTGTGAGCGGCACAATCGTCTTTGCGCGAAGAAGCCGCTTCTTGGGCTCCGGCAGCCGGCGAGAGCGGCAGCTTCGGGAAGGTGAAGAAGCAAGCTGTACAACACTGGGATTGTGTGCGCACCTTGCCAACTGATAGAAAACAGTACCTTTGCACTCTCCTGACTTTTCCAATCACAGGAACATTCGATTGGAAGCTGTTTTGGACAACTTTTCTTTTCTTCCTGCCAAACACTTGGCAGACATCCGTGCAACTTCTAGAACACGATGGGAGATGTTTTCTGTGCTGGCACAGTTTTTCCTAGCCAGACATAGTGGAAAAGCTTTTTGCCGAGGTGTAGACTACATAAGACGCGAAAGACGAAGGTAGGATGCTCTCCGGAGGTAAGAGCCGCTGCCGGGCGTCTTTCAGCAGAAGCCGCGCTAAGGAGAGCACTGTGAGCGGCACAATCGTCTTTGCGCGAAGAAGCCGCTTCTTGGGCTCCGGCAGCCGGCGAGAGCGGCAGCTTCGGGAAGGTGAAGAAGCAAGCTGTACAACACTGGGATTGTGTGCGCACCTTGCCAACTGATAGAAAACAGTACCTTTGCACTCTCCTGACTTTTCCAATCACATGAACATTCGATTGGAAGCTGTTTTGGACAACTTTTCTTTTCTTCCTGCCAAACACTTGGCAGACATCCGTGCAACTTCTAGAACACGATGGGAGATGTTTTCTGTGCTGGCACAGTTTTTCCTAGCCAGACATAGTGGAAAAGCTTTTTGCCGAGGTGTAGACTACATAAGACGCGAAAGACGAAGGTAGGATGCTCTCCGGAGGTAAGAGCCGCTGCCGGGCGTCTTTCGGCAGAAGCCGCGCTAAGGAGAGCACTGTGAGCGGCACAATCGTCTTTGCGCGAAGAAGCCGCTTCTTGGGCTCCGGGAGCCGGCGAGAGCGGCAGCTTCGGGAAGGTGAAGAAGCAAGCTGTACAACACTGGGATTGTGTGCGCACCTTGCCAACTGATAGAAAACAGTACCTTTGCACTCTCCTGACTTTTCCAATCACAGGAACATTCGATTGGAAGCTGTTTTGGACAACTTTTCTTTTCTTCCTGCCAAACACTTGGCAGACATCCGTGCAACTTCTAGAACACGATGGGAGATGTTTTCTGTGCTGGCACAGTTTTTCCTAGCCAGACATAGTGGAAAAGCGTTTTGCCGAGGTGTAGATGAGAAGAGGAGCTAAAGACGAAGGTAGGATGCTCTCCGGAGGTAAGAGCCGCTGCCGGGCGTCTTTCGGCAGAAGCCGCGCTAAGGAGAGCCCTGTGAGCGGCACAATCGTCTTTGCGCGAAGAAGCCGCTTCTTGGGCTCCGGCAGCCGGCGAGAGCGGCAGCTTCGGGAAGGTGAAGAAGCAAGCTGTACAACACTGGGATTGTGTGCGCACCTTGCCAACTGATAGAAAACAGTACCTTTGCACTCTCCTGACTTTTCCAATCACAGGAACATTCGATTGGAAGCTGTTTTGGACAACTTTTCTTTTCTTCCTGCCAAACACTTGGCAGACATCCGTGCAACTTCTAGAACACGATGGGAGATGTTTTCTGTGCTGGCACAGTTTTTCCTAGCCAGACATAGTGGAAAAGCGTTTTGCTAAGATGTAGACGACAAGAGAGGCTAAAGAGTGGATGTTAGCAAATGACACCCATCTTCAAAAAAGGCAATTAAGAGGACTCGCCATAGTACAAACCAGCCAACCTCTTTTTTATCCCCAGGAAGTTGATGAAGCAGCTCTTCCTGGAAATCCTTGCCAGGCACATGACAGATGACCAAATAATGTAGTTAGCATGATTTTTCAGGGGAATTTCATGCTGAACATCACTTTAAACTCCTCTGATGAATCAACTTGACTGGTAGATGAAGGGAATATTATCTGCCTGGGCTTCAGGGAGGTTTTTGACATACCTCTACATGGCATCACACATACATATGGAAGCAATAGTGCAAAGGGGAGGGAATCAGTGTCTTTTCAGTGATGCTGAGGGAAAAGACAAGAGGCAGTGGGCACACACTGAAATACAGGAGATTGCCTTTGAACATCAGTAAATGTTTCTTTACTGTCAGGGTGACTGAACCACGGCACAGACTGCCCAGAAAGATTGTGGAGCCTGGATCTTTGAAGACATTAAAAGTACACCCAGATAGAATCCTGGGCAAGAGGCTCTAGGTATCCTGGTTTAGGCAGGGGGGTTGGGCCTGGTTAGCCCCACCAACCCCTTCCACTCTCTTTCATTCTGTGCTAGTGAATTCTCTTCAAGATGCATTTCAAAGCGCTGGCATGACAAAGTTCTGTGCAGACAGAGATCCAAATGGACATGGCATCTAAGTTCCTTAAGCAGTGTTCAAGAAGAATGTAAAACTCTGGCACAAGTGTCTCTTCCCTAACTGAATCCCTTTCATGGGAAAATTCCCAGCTCTAGAAAGATCTTCTGATACGCATGCTTAAGACTGACACTGGCTGAGCAAATTTCTCCCTATGTATATCTAAGACCAGTTAGGATCTTCACCCAAAGTGCAGTCAACATAGTCACAGAATGCCTATTGTTAAGAAGTGACAGCTTCCATCAGAATGGCAGCTATTGGTCCACAAAATGGATTAATGGATGGGAATTATCTACGTGGGTTAAAAACAAAAATAAAGAGTTGGTCTTTATTTATCAATTTCATGGCAATATTGATAAGGGAAGAAAAAGATCTAAGTCCTTGACTTTCTGGACTCGAGGAAAGATTTTAAAAATTCCTTGTAAAAATGTATGATCACAATCAGACTATTGAAACCATTTTAGTTGGGAACAAAGTTCCAAAATTGTCTAGATAGTGGCAAAGAAGCCAAGAAAATAGGAAAGAAACAAAAAGAGAGCAAAAGAGTCAGCTTCAGTGTACAAGCTCGTTCTAGAAGTAGTCTGCTGGGAAAAGGAACCCCCAGCTAAATTTCCAATGTATTCCTGCGCTTGATTCAGTAACTGGTCAATGTAAAAACCAATCCTTTTGTACAACTTCTTCCAGCAACAAAAACTCCAACAGGTTGACACTACCATCATGCCTGTTCCAGACATATTTAAAAGAGAAATGATGATTTTCTTGAAAACCTACTTACATAAAAGTTGCAAGATGGTGGAGGGATTCCCACATCCTCCTTCCTCCATCTGGCTTGAAAGTATATTTGATAAAATATGCAACAAAGCACATGATTTATAAGGGAGAGTCAAATGGATGATTTGGGAATCGATCTCTTGTTGATAGTAAACTTCATATCCACTCGGTGTGACCTTTTTAAAACAAAATGTGGAGCTGAGGCATGAATCTGCCACAACAATTGTAAAGCAAACATACACACTCCCCTTCATATGCCCCCCCCTCCACACACACCTAGGCACACACAGAGATCAGCATAGCAGATCATGAACACCTTGGAAAAGACTGAAATGCTAAATGCCTCTCTTGATGGGCAAAAGAGCTGGTGCAGTAATTCAAATGCCTGGTACAAAAATTCTGTTTAATATTTAGCTCCTATTTAAAACACAGCTTTTCATTTCATTCTATTTACAGAATATTTTCATTTCATTTGTTTCTTTAAAATTACTTAGTTCTCACCTGTTGTATGTCTAGGAATATTTTCTTCCAAAAATAGAAAAAAATAGATGATATCTTTTCAGCAGAAAACATTGGTTGATACAATTTTAAACCATCATGATATGGAAGAATTCTTCTGTCCCTCTCGAAGGTGGAAGAAGCATTTGGATCACAGATCATCTACAATGAAATACTTGACATGTTTAAGATGCTTTCAATCAATTTTGATCGTCAATTGCTTATTTGTTGTAAACAGTAATTTTTCAGTGAAGGGAAAGTGTGTGTGGTATATCTACATGATATGTTCAAAGGCAGTTCCTACTAATGGCCAGGCTGAATTCCAGTAAATAATGTCCCGAATGATATTTTGCCGCCTTCTTTGGCACTTCATGAAATCTTACCCCGATGAAGTGCTGAAACAAAGAGATTTTCTCTTAGAGAGTGTCTCATGTTGTAACCTATCCCATGGATTTTATGCTGTAATTCTTATCTCTTTTAAAATTTACTATCTTCTGTACAGTTTTCATGAAACTTTCTGTTACAGTAGTGAATAGCACAGATAAATGTCATTTTGTACAACTTTGAATTTACCCCAAGAGCTGAGAGAAAACTTGATCCTATACTTCAATCCGAGTTTCTTCTATAGTCCGACTTTGTTTCTCTACCATCAAGCTTCTCCTTTGTTGCTGCTCCAAGCCCCGTCCAAGGTGACCTTGAATACTTTCAGGGATGGGACACCCACAACTTCTCTGGGCAACCTGTTCCAGTGTTCCAGCACTCCCACAGTAAAAAAGGCCTTCCTTTCATCTAATATGTGTAGGAAATCATAAATCTAGGCATAGAAGCTTGGAGTGCAAATTTGAAATTCTTTGGATTTGAAGCACATTTTATATGAATACTGACTTACAGATGACTAAAAGATGTTGATGGGCATTTGAGCTGACAAGTTTTGAAAAAGTGCACGGAAATTAAAATTGAAACCACTAAAATTAAAAACTCCTTGCCATTTTCTTTTTCCTCTCCTATTCAAAATTGCATATGTCAGATATCAGTGCTTCATGCAAACCTCTCAGATGCTCTCAGAGAAAAAGCTTTTCTTTCAGACTAAGTTGCGGTTGACGTAGAACACTAGCAGGAGTGAAAGATTTTCTGGGCATCGGGGCAGCCCGTTCTCCTTGGATTTGTGTGCAGAATGCATTTTATCCAAACTGGAAAATAGATCCCAGCTCTGTTCTATTCATCATTCTTACTTCATCAGGCCAGAAGATTCTGTGAAAAGTAGCCTGTGGACCTTGAAGACAGCGCATGTGAACCAGATGAGAGGTGATAGAGAAGTTGAGGGAGAGAAGAAAGAGCATGAGGCTGAAACCAGAAAGTATTTCTCCACGTGATCATGGAAGATTGCAGGAGCCACTTGATACTATCAAACCAGCCCAACTTGGCACTGGTGCCACCTTGGGTCTGGGAGCCATGTTGCATATCGTGCATTTTAAGGAGCCAGCTGGCCACACCCAGCCATATGCCCCCAAAAACACAAACCAAGGCCCTTTTCTCTGGCAAACAAAACTCAGCTGCCCTGCTTCTGGATGGCAGATTGCAGGAACCACTTGGTACTATCAAACCAGCCCAACTTGGCACTGGTGCCACCATGGGTCTGGTCACCATCCTGCCTATTGTAGCTTTTCAGGAGCCAGCCGGTCACTCTCAGCCATAGGCACCCAAACACAAACCTCGGCCCGTTTACCTGGCAAACAAAAGTAAGCTGCCCCGCTTCTGGATGGCAGATTGCAGGAGCTACTTAGTACTATCAAATCAGCCCGACTTGGCACAGGTGCCACCTTGGATCTGGGAACCATCCTGTGTATCGTGGATTTTCAGGGGCCAGCCAGCCACTCTCAGCCATATGCCCCCAAAAACAAACCACGGACCTTTTCTCTGGCAAACAAAACTCAACTGCCCCTCTTCTGGATGGCAAATTTTAGGACGCACTTTGTACTACGAAAACCGCCCGTTGTGGCACTGGTGCCACCTTGTGTCAGGGAACCATCCTGCATATCGAGCTTTTTAAGGAGCCAGCCGGCCAGCCCCAGCCATATACCCCCAAAAACAAACCACGGACCATTTCTCATGGAAAAAAAAATCCGCTGCCCCGCGTCTGGATGGCAGATTGCAGGAGCCACTTTGCACCATCAAACCAGCCCGACTTGGCACTGGTGCCACCTTGGGTCTGGGAACAATCCTGCGTATCGTACATATTCAGGAACCAGCCGAACACTCCCAGCCACAGGCCCCCAAACACAAACAACGGCCCATTTCCCTGGCAAACAAAACTCAGCGGCCCCGCTTCTGGATGGCAGTTTGCAGGAGCCACTTGGGACTATCAAACCAGCCCGACTTGGCACTGGTGCCACCTTGGGTCTGGGAAACATCCTGCGTATCGTGGATTCTTAGGAGCCAGCCGGCCACTCCTAGCCACAGGCCCCCAAACAAAAACCTAGGCCTATTTCTCTGGCAAACAAAAGTAAGCTGCCCCGCTTCTGGATGGCAGATTGCAGGAGACACTTGGGACTATCAAACCAGCCCAACTTGGCACTGGTGCCACCTTGGATCTGGGAACCATGCTGTGTATCGTGGATATTCAGGGGCCAGCCGGCCACTCTCAGCCATATATCCCCAAACAGAAACCTCGGCCCTGTTCTCTGGCAAACAAAACTCAACTGCCCCTCTTCTGGATGGCAAATTGCAGGATGAACTTGATACTAAAACCGCAGGCCGACTTGGTAGTGGTGACACCTTGGACCTGGGAACCATCATGCGTATCGAGCATTTTAAGGAGCCAGCCGGCCACTCCCAGCAATATGCCCCCAAAAACAATCCACGGAATTTTTCTCTGGCAAACAAAAATCAGCTGCCCCGCTTCTGGATGGCAGATTGCAGGAGCCACTTTGCACCATCAAACCAGCCCGACTTGGCACTGGTGCCACCTTGCATCTGGGAAGCATGCTGCCTAGCGTGGATTTTCAGGAGCCAGCCGGCCACTCTCAGCCATAGGCCCCCAAACAAAACCCACGGCCCGTTTCCCTGGCAAACAAAATTAAGCTGCCCCGCTTCTGGATGGCAGATTGCAGGACGCACTTGGTAGTATCAAACCAGCCCGACTTGGCACTGGTGCCACCTTGGGTCTGGGAACCATCCTGCGTATCGTGGGTTCAAAGGAGCCAGCCGGCCACTCCCAGCCACAGGCCCCCAAATACAAACAACGGCGCTTTTCCCTGGAAAACAAAACTCGCCTGACAACTTTTTGATGGCAGATTGCAGGAGCCACTTGGTACTATCAAACCAGCCCAACTTGGCACTGGTGCCACCTCTGGTCTGGGAACCATGCTGCGTAACACAGATTCTAAGGCGCCAGTCGGCCACTCCCAGTCACAAGCCCCCAAACACAAACAACGGCGCTATTCTCTGGCAAACAAAACTCCACTGCCCCTCTTCTGGATGGCAAATTGCAGGACGCACTTGGTACTATAAAAACAGCCCTACTTGGCACTGGTGCCACCTTGGGTCTGGGAACCATCCTGCGTATCGGTCTTTTTAATGAGACAGCCGGCCACTCCCAGCCATATGCCCCCAAACACAACCCACGGCCCTTTTCTCTGGCAAACAAAACTCAACTGCACCGCTTCTGGATGGCAGATTGCAGGAGCCACTTGGTACTATCAAACCAGCCCGACTTGGCACTGGTGCCACCTTGGGTCTGGGAACCATCCAGCCTATCGTGGATTTTAAGGAGCCAGCCGGCTACTCCCAGCCACAGGCCCCCAACAAAAACCACGGCCCTTTATTCTGGCAAACCAAACTCAGCTGCCTCACTTCTGGATGGCAGATTGCAGGAGCCATTTGGTGTAATCAAACCAGCCCGACTTGGCACTGGTGCCACCTTGGGTCTGGGAACCATCCTGCGTATCGTGGATTCTAAGGAGCCAGCCGGCCACTCCCAGCCACAGGCCCCCAAACAAAATCAACGGCGCTGTTCCCTGGAAAACAAAACACGTCTGCCAACATTTTGATGGAGTTTGCAGGAGCCACTTGGTACTATCAAACCAGCCCAACTTGGCACTGGTGCCACCTTGGGTCTGGGAAACATCCTGCGTATCGTGGATTCTTAGGAGCCAGCCGGCCACTCCTAGCCACAGGCCCCCAGACAAAAACCTAGGCCTATTTCTCTGGCAAACAAAAGTAAGCTGCCCCGCTTCTGGATGGCAGATTGCAGGAGACACTTGGTACTATCAAACCAGCCCAACTTGGCACTGGTGCCACCTTGGATCTGGGAACCATGCTGTGTATCGTGGATATTCAGGGGCCACCCGGCCACTCTCAGCCATATGTCCCCAAACAGAAACCTCGGCCCGTTTCTCTGGCCAACAAAACTCAACTGCCCCTCTTCTGGATGGCAAATTGCAGGATGAACTTGATACTAAAACCGCAGGCCGACTTGGTAGTGGTGACACCTTGGGCCTGGGAACCATCATGCGTATCGAGCATTTTAAGGAGCCAGCCGGCCACTCCCAGCAATATGCCCCCAAAAACAATCCACGGAATTTTTCTCTGGCAAACAAAAATCAGCTGCCCCGCTTCTGGATGGCAGATTGCAGGAGCCACTTTGCACCATCAAACCAGCCCGACTTGGCACTGGTGCCAGCTTGCATCTGGGAACCATGCTGCCTAGCGTGGATTTTCAGGAGCCAGCCGGCCACTCTCAGCCATAGGCCCCCATACAAAACCCACGGCCCGATTCCCTGGCAAGCAAAATTAAGCTGCCCCGCTTCTGGATGGCAGATTGCAGGACGCACTTGGTAGTATCAAACCAGCCCGACTTGGCACTGGTGCCACCTTGGGTCTGGGAACCATCCTGCGTATCGTGGGTTCAAAGGAGCCAGACGGCCACTCCCAGCCATAGGTCCCAAGTCACAAACCTCGGCCCGTTTCACTGGCAAACAAAAGTAAGCTGCCCCGCTTCTGGATGGCAGATTGCAGGAGCCACATGGTACTATCAAACCAGCCCAACTTGGCACTGGTGCCACCTCTGGTCTGGGAACCATGCTGCGTAACACAGATTCTAAGGCGCCAGTCGGCCACTCCCAGCCACAAGCCCCCAAACACAAACAACGGCGCTATTCTCTGGCAAACAAAACTCAACTGCCCCTCTTCTGGATGGCAAATTGCAGGACGCACTTGGTACTATAAAAACAGCCCTACTTGGCACTGGTGCCACCTTGGGTCTGGGAACCATCCTGCGTATCGATCTTTATAATGAGACAGCCGGCCACTCCCAGCCATATGCCCCCAAACAAAACCCACGGCCCTTTTCTCTGGCAAACAACACTCAACTGCACCGCTTCTGGATGGCAGATTGCAGGAGCCACATGGTACTATCAAACCAGCCCGACTTGGCACTGGTGCCACCTTGGGTCTGGGAAACATCCTGCGTATTGTGGGTTGTCAGGAGCCAGCCGAACACTCTCGGCCACAGACCCCAATCAAAAACAACGGCCCGTTTCACAGGCAAACAAAACTCAGCTGCCCCGCTTCTGGATGGGAGATTGCAGGAGGCACTTGACACTGTGAAACCAGCCCCACTTGGCACTGGTGCCACCTTGGGTCTGGGAACCATGCTGCGTATCATGGATTTTCAGGAGCCAGCCGGCCACTCCCAGCCACAGGCCCCCAAACACAAACCACAGCATTTTTCTCTGGCAAACAAAATTCAGCTGCCCCGCTTCTGGATGGCAGATTGCAGGAGCCACTTGGGACTATCACACCAGCACAACATGGCACTGCTGCCACCTTGGATCTGGGAACCATCCTTCCTATCGTGGATTTTCAGGGGCCAGCCGGTCACTCTCAGCCATAGGCCCCAAACACAAACCACGGCCCTTTTCTCTGGAAAACAAAACTCAACTGCCCCTCTTCCTGATGGGAGATTGCAGGAGCCACTGGGTACTATGAAACCAGCCCTACTTGGCACTGGTGCCACCTTGGGTCTGGGAACCATGCTGCGTATCATGGATTTTCAGGAGCCAGCCGGCCACTGCCAGCCACAGGCCCCGAAACACAAACAACAGCCTTTTTCTCTGGCAAACAAAATTCAGCTGCCCCGCTTCTGGATGGCAGATTGCAGGAACCACTTGGTACTATCAAACCAGCCCGACTTGGCACTGGTGCCACCTTGGGTCTGGGAACCATCCTGCGTATCGTGGATTCTAAGGAGCCAGCTGGCCACTCCCAGCCACAGGCCCCAAAACACACACAACGGTGCTTTTCCCTGGAAAACAAAACTCGCCTGCCAAACATTTGATGGCAGATTGCAGGAGCCACTTGGTTTTATCAAATCAGCCGAACTTGGCACTGGTGCCACCATGGGTCTGGTCACCATCCTGCCTATCGTAGCTTTTCAGGTGCCACCCAGTCACCCCCAGCCAGAGGCCCCTAGACAAATATTTCGGCCCGTTTCCCTGGCAAACAAAAGTAAGCTACCCCGCTTCTGGATGGCAGATTGCAGGAGCCACTTTGCACCATCAAACCAGCCCAACTTGGCACTGGTGCCACCTCTGGTCTGGGAACCATCCTGCGTATCGTGGGTTCTAAGGAGCCAGCTAGCCACTCCCAGCCACAGGCCCCCAAACACAAACAACGGCGCTTTTCCCTGGAAAACAAAACTCGCCTGCCAACTTTTTGATGGCAGATTGCCAGAGCCACTTGGTACTATCAAACCAGCCCAACTTGGCACTGATGCCACCATGGGTCTGGTCACCATCCTGCCTATCGTAGCTTTTCAGGAGCCAGCCGGTCACTCGCAGCCATAGGCCCCCAGACACAAACCTCGGCCCGTTTCCCTGGGAAACAAAAGTAAGCTGCCCCGCTTCTGCATGGCAGATTGCAGGAGCTATTTAGTACTATCAAACCACCCCGACTTGGCACTGGTGACACCTCTGGTGTGGGAACCATCCTGCTTATTGTGGATTTTCAGGGGCCAGCCGGCCACTATCAGCCATATGCCCCCAAAAACAAACCACGGCCCTTTTCTCTGGCAAACAAAACTCAACTGCCCCTCTTCTGGATGGCAAATTTTAGGACGCACTTTGTACTACGAAAACCGCCCAACGTGGCACTGGTGCCACCTTGTGTCAGGGAACCATCCTGCATATCGAGCTTTTTAAGGAGCCAGCCGGCCAGGCCCAGCCATATACCCCCAAAAACAAACCACGGACCATTTCTCATGGAAACAAAAATCCGCTGCCCCGCGTCTGGATGGCAGATTGCAGGAGCCACTTTGCACCATCAAACCAGCCCGACTTGGCACTGGTGCCACCTTGGGTCTGGGAACAATCCTGCATATCGTGGATTCTAAGGAGCCAGCCGGCCACTCCCAGCCACAGGCCCCCAAACACAAACAACGGCGCTTTTCCCTGGAAAACAAAACTCGCCTGCCAGCTTTTTGATGGCAGATTGCAGGAGCCACTTGGTACTATCAAATCATCCCAACTTGGCACTGGTGCCACTATGGGTCTGGGAACCATCCTGCCTATTGTAGCATTTCAGGAGCCAGCCGGTCACTCCCAGCCATAGGCCCCCAGACACAAACCTCGGACCGTTTCCCTGGCAAACAAAATTAAGCTGCCCCGATTCTGGATGGCAGATTGCAGGAGCCACGTGGTAGTGTCAAACCAGCCCGACTTGGCACTGGTGCCGCCTTGGGTCTGGGAACCATCCGGCTTATCGTGGATTCTAAGCAGCCACCCGGCCACTCTGAGCCACAGGCGCCCAAACACAAACAACGGCGCTTTTCCCTGGAAAACAAAAATCGCCTGCCAACATTTTGATGGCAGATTGCAGGAGCCACTTGGTGCTATAAAACCAGCCCAACTTGGCACTGGTGCCACCATGGGTCTGGTCACCATCCTGCCTATCGTAGCTTTTCAGGAGCCAGCCGGTCACTCCCAGCCATAGACCCCCAGACACAAACCTCGGCCCGTTTCCCTGGAAAACAAAAGTAAGCTGCCCCGATTCTGGATGGCAGATTGCAGGAGCCACTTGGTACTATCAAATCAGCCAACTTGGCACTGGTGCCACCATGGGTCTGGTAAACATCCTGCCTATCGTAGCTTTTCAGGAGCCAGACGGTCACTCCCTGCCATAGGCCCCCAGACAAAAACCTCGGCCCGTTTCCCTGGCAAACAAAAGTAAACTGCCCCGCTTTTGGATGGCAGATTGCAGGAGCCACTTGGTACTATCAAATCATCCCAACTTGGCACTGGTGCCACTATGGGTCTGGGAACCATCCTGCCTATTGTAGCACTGCAGGAGCCAGCCGGTCACTCCCAGCCATAGGCCCCCAGACAAATATCTCGGCCCGTTTCCCTGGCAAACAAAAGTAAGCTGCCCCGCTTCTGGATGGCAGATTGCAGGAGCCACATGGTACTATCAAACCAGGCCAACATGGCACTGGTGCTACCTTGGCTCTGGGAACCATCCTGCCTATCGTGGATTTTCAGGGGCCAGCCGGCCACTCTCAGCCATATGCCCCCAAACACATACCACGGCCCTTTGCTCTGGCAAACAAAACTCAACTGCCCCTCTTCTGGATGGCAAATTGCAGGACGCACTTGGTACTACGAAAACAGCCCGACTTGGCAGTGATGCCACCTTGGGTCAGGGAACAATCCTGCGTATCGATCTTTTTAAGGAGCCAGCCGGCCACGTCCAGCCATATACCCCCAAAAAAAAACCACGGAACTTTTCTCCAGCAAACAAAAATCCGCTGCCCCGCGTCTGAATGGCAGATTTCAGGAGCTATTTAGTATTATCAAACCAGCCCGACTTGGCACTGGTGCCACCATGAGTCTGGTAACCATCCTGCCTATCGTAGCTTTTCAGTAGCCAACTGGTCACTCCCAGCCATAGGCCCCCAGACAAATACCTCGGCCCGTTTCCCTGGGAAACAAAGGTAAGCTGTCCCGCTTCTGGATGGCAGATTGCAGGAGCCACTTGGTACTATCAAACCAGCCCAACTTGGCACTGGTGCCACCTTGGGTCTGGGAACCATCCTGCGTATCCTGGGTTCAAAGGAGGCAGCCGGCCACTCCCAGCCACAGGCCTCTAAACAAGAACAACGGCGCTTTTCCCTGGAAAACAAAACTCGCCTGACAACTTTTTGATGGCAGATTGCAGGAGCCACTTGGTACTATCAAACCAGCCCAACTTGGCACTGGTGCCACCATGGGTCTGGTCACCATCCTGCCTATCGTAGCTTTTCAGGAGCCAGCCGCTCACTCCCAGCCATAGGCCCCCAGACAAATATCTCGGCCCGTTTCCCTGGCAAACAAAAGTAAGCAGCCCCGCTTCTGGATGGCAGATTGCAGGAGCCACATGGTACTATCAAACCAGGCCAACATGGCACTGGTGCCACCTTGGTTCTGGGAACCATCCTGCCTATCGTGGATTTTCAGGGGCCAGCCGGCCACTCTCAACCATATGCCCCCAAACATATACCACGGCCCTTTTCTCTGGCAAAAAAAACTCAACTGCCCCTCTTCTGGATGGCAAATTGCAGGACGCACTTGGTACTACGAAAACAGCCCGACTTGGCACTGATGCCACCTTGGGTCAGGGAACAATCCTGCGTATCGATCTTTTAAGGAGCCAGCCGGCCGCGTCCAGCCATATACCCCCAAAAAAAAACCACGGAACTTTTCTGCAGCAAACAAAAATCCGCTGCCCCCCGTCTGGATGGCAGATTGCAGGAGCTATTTAGTATTATCAAACCAGCCCAACTTGGCACTGGTGCCACCATGAGTTTGGTAACCATCCTGCCTATCGTAGCTTTTCAGTAGCCAGCCAGTCACTCCCAGCCATAGGCCCCCAGACAAATACCTCGGCCCGTTTCCCTGGGAAACAAAATTAAGCTGTCCCGCTTCTGGATGGCAGATTGCAGGAGCCGCTTGGTACTATCAAACCAGCCCGACTTGGCACTGGCGCCACCTTGGCTCTGGGAACCATCCTGCGTATCCTGGGTTCAAAGGAGGCAGCCGGCCACTCCCAGCCACAGGCCTCCAAACACAAACAACGGCGCTTTTCCCTGGAAAACAAAACTGGCCTGCCAACTTTTTGATGGCAGATTGCAGGAGCCACTTGGTACTATCAAACCAGCCCAACTTGGCACTGGTGCCACCATGGGTCTGGTCACCATCCTGCCTATCGTAGCTTTTCAGGCGCCAGCCGGTCACTCCCAGCCATAGGCCCCCAGACACAAACCTCGGCCCGTTTCCCTGGCAAACAAAAGTAAGCTACCCCGCTTCTGGATGGCAGATTGCAGGAGCCACTTTGTACCATCAAACCAGCCCGACTTGGCACTGGTGCCACCTCTGGTCTGGGAACCATCCTGCGTATCGTGGATTCTAAGGAGCCAGCTGGCCACTCCCAGCCACAGGCCCCCAAACACAAACAACTGCGCTTTTCCCTGGAAAACAAAACTCACCTGCCAACTTTTTGATGGCAGATTGAAGGAGCCACTTGGTACTATCAAACCAGCCCAACTTGGCACTGGTGCCACCATGGGTCTGGTCACCATCCTGCCTATCGTAGCTTTTCAGGAGGCAGCCGGTCACTCCCAGCCATAGGCCCCCAGACACAAAGCTCTGCCCGTTTCCCTGGCAAACAAAAGTAAGCTACCCTGCTTCTGGATGGCAGATTGCAGGAGTCACTTTGCACCATCAAACCAGCCCGACTTGGCACTGGTGCCACCTCTGGTCTGGGACCCATCCTGCGTATCGTGGATTCTAAGGAGACAGCTGGCCACTCCCAGCCACAGGCCCCCAAACACAAACAACGGCGCTTTTCCCTGGAAAACAAAACTCGTTGCCAACTTTTTGATGGAAGATTGCAGGAGCCACTTTGTACTATCAAACCACCCCAACTTGGCAACAAGTGGTTCCTCCAATCTGACATCCAGAAGCTGGGCAGCTTACTTTTCTTTGCCAGGGAAACGGACCGTTGTTGGTGTTTGGAGGCGTATGGCTGGGAGTGGCCGACTGGCTCCTTAAAATCCACGATACGCAGGATGGTTCCCAGACCAGAGGTGGCACCACTGCCAAGACGGGCTAGTTTGATGGTGCAAAGTGGCTCCTGCAATCTGCCATCCAGAAGCGGGGTAGCTTACTTTTGTTTGCCAGGGAAACGGGCCGAGCTTTTTGTCTGGGGCCCTATGGCTGCGAGTGACCGGCTGGCTCCTGAAAAGCTACGATAGGCAGGATGGTGACCAGACCCATGGTGGCACCAGTGCCAAGTTGGGCTGATTTGATAAAACCAAGTGGCTCCTGCAATCTGCCATCAAAAAGTTGGCAGGAGAGTTTTGTTTTCCAGGGAAAAGCGCCGTTGTTTGTGTTTGGGGGCCTGTGGCTGGGAGTGGCCGGCTGGCTCCTTAGAATCCACGATACGCAGCATGGTATCCAGACCCAAGGTGGCACCAGTGCCAAGTCGGGCTGGTTTGATAGTACAAAGTGGTTCCTGCAATCTGCCATCCAGAAGCGGGGCAGCTTACTTTTGTTTGCCAGGGAAACGGGCCGAGGTTTTTGTCTGGGGGCCTATGGCTGGGAGTGACCGGCTGGCTCCTGAAAAGCTACGATAGGCAGGATGGTGACCAGACCCATGGTGGCACCAGTCCCAAGTTGGGCTGATTTGATAGTACCAAGTGGCTCCTGCAATCTGTCGTCAAAATTTGGCAGGCGAGTTTTGTTTTCCAGGGAAAAGCGCCGTTGTTTGTGTTTGGGGGCCTGTGGCTGGGAGTGGCCGGCTGGCTCCTTAGAATCCACGATACGCAGGATGGTTCCCAGACCCAAGGTGGCACCAGTGCCAAGTTGGGCTAGTATGATGGTGCAAAGTGGCTCCTGCAATCTGCCATCCAGAAGCGGGGCAGATTACTTTTGTTTGCCAGGGAAAAGGGCCGAGGTTTGTGTCTCGGGGCCTATGGCTGGGAGTGACCGGCTGGCTCCTGAAAAGCTACGATAGGCAGGATGGTGACCAGACCCATGGTGGCACCAGTGCCAAGTTGGGCTGGTTTGATAGTACCAAGTGGCTCCTGCAATCTGCCATCAAAATGTCGGCAGGCGAGTTTTGTTTTCCAGGGAAAAGCGCCGTTGTTTGTGTTTGGGGGCCTGTGGCTGGGAGTGGCCGGCTGGCTCCTTAGAATCCACGCTACGCAGGATGGTTCCCAGACCTGAGGTGGCACCAGTGCCAAGTCGGGCTGGTTTGATAGTACCAAGTGCGTCCTGCAATCTGCCATCCAGAAGCGGGGCAGCTTACTTTTGTTTGCCAGGGAAACGGGCCGAGCTTTTTGTCTGGGGGCCTATGGCTGGGAGTGAGCGGCTGGCTCCTGAAAAGCTACGATAGGCAGAATGGTGAGCAGACCCATGGTGGCACAAGTGCCAAGTTGGGCTGGTTTGATAGCACCAAGTGGCTCCTGCAATCTGCCATCAAAATGTTGGCAGGCGAGTTTTGTTTTCCAGGGAAAAGCGCCGTTGTTTGTGTTTGGGTGCCTATGTCTGGGAGTGGCCGGCTGGCTCCTTAGAATCCACGATACGCAGGATGGTTCCCAGACCAGAGGTGGCACCAGTGCCAAGTCGGGCTGGTTTGATAGTACCGAGTGCGTCCTACAATCTGCCATCCAGAAGCGGGACAGCTTGCTTTTGTTTGCCAGGGAAACGGGTCGAGATTTGTGTCTGGGGGCCTATGGCTGGGAGTGACCGGCTAGGTCCTGAAAAGCTAAGGTAGGCAGGATGGTGACCAGACCCATGGTGGCACCAGTGCCAAGTTGGGCTGGTTTGATAGTACCAAGTGGCTCCTGCAATCTGCCATCAAAACGTTGGCAGGCGAGTTTTGTTTTCCAGGGAAAAGCGCCGTTGTTTGTGTTTGGGGGCCTTTGGCTGGGAGTGGCCGGCTGGCTCCTTAGAATCCACGATACGCAGCATGGTTCCCAGACCAGAGGTGGCACCAGTGCCAAGTCGGGCTGGTTTTATAGTACCAAGTGGTTCCTGCAATCTGCCATCCAGAAGCGGGGCAGCTTACTTTTGTTTGCCAGGGAAACGGGCCGAGGTTTTGGTCTGGGAGCCTATGGCTGGGAGTGACCGGCTGGCTCCTGAAAAGCTACGATAGGCAGGATGGTGACCAGACCCATGGTGGCACCAGTGCCAAGTTGGGCTGATTTGATAGTAGCAAGTGGCTCCTGCAATCTGCCATCAAAAAGTTGTCAGGCGAGTTTTGTTTTCCAGGGAAAAGCGCCGTTGTTTGTGTTTGGGGGCCTGTGGCTGGGAGTGGCCGGCTGGCTCCTTAGAATCCACGATACGCAGCATGGTTCCCAGACCAGAGGTGGCTCCAGTTCCAAGTCGGGCTATTTGATGGTGCAAAGTGGTTCCTGCAATCTGCCATCCAGAAGCGGGGCAGCTTACTTTGGTTTGCCAGGGAAAAGGGCAGAGCATTGTGTCTGGGCGCCTATGGCTGGGAGTGACCGGCTGGCTCCTGAAAAGCTACGATAAGCAGGATGGTGACCAGACCCATGGTGGCACCAGTGCCAAGTTGGGCTGATTTGATAGTACCAAGTGGCTCCTGCAATCTGCCATCAAAAAGTTGGCAGGCGAGTTTTGTTTTCCAGGGAAAAGCGCTGTGGTTTGTGTTTGGGGGCCTGTGGCTGGGAGTGGCCGGCTGGATCCTTATAATCCACGATACGCAGCATGGTTCCCAGACCCAAGGTGGCACCAGTGCCAAGTTGGGCTGGTTTGATAGTACCAAGTGGCTCTGGCAATCTGCCATCAAAAAGTTGGCAGACGAGTTTTGTTTTCCAGGGAAAAGCGCCGTTGTTTTTGTTTGGGGGCCTGTGGCTGGGAGTGGACGGATGGCTAATTAGAATCCACGATACGCAGGATGGTGACCAGACCCATGGTGGCACCAGTGCCAAGTCGGGCTGGTTTGATAGTACCAAGTGGCTCCTGGAATCTGCCATCCAGAAGCGGGATAACTTACTTTTGTTTGTCAGGGAAACGGGCCGAGGTTTTTGTCTGGGGGCCTATGGCTGGGAGTGACCGGCTGGCTCCTGAAAAGCTACGATAGGCAGGATGGTGACCAGACCCATGGTGGCACCAGTCTCAAGTTGGGCTGATTTGATAGTACCAAGTGGCTCCTGCAATCTGCCGTCAAAATTTGGCAGGCGAGTTTTGTTTTCCAGGGAAAAGCGCCGTTGTTTGTGTTTGGGGGCCTGTGCGTGGGAGTGGCCGGCTGGCTCCTTAGAATCCACGATACGCAGGATGGTTCCCAGACCTGAGGTGGCACCAGTGCCAAGTCGGGCTGGTTTGATACTACTAAATAGCTCCTGCAATCTGCCATGCAGAAGCGGGGCAGCTTACTTTTGTTTGCCAGGGAAACAGGCCGAGGTTTTTGTCTGGGGGCCTATGGCTGCGAGTGACCGTCTGGCTCCTGAAAAGCTACGATAGGCAGGATGGTGAGCAGACCCATGGTGGCACCAGTGCCAAGTTGAGCTGGTTTGATAGTACCAAGTGGCTCCTGCAATCTGCCATCAAAAAGTTGGCAGGCGAGTTTTGTTTTCCAGGGAAAAGCGCCGTTGTTTGTGTTTGGGTGCCTATGGCTTGGAGTGACCGGCTGGCTCCTTAGAATCCACGATACGCAGGATGGTTCCCAGACCTGAGGTGGCACCAGTGCCAAGTCGGGCTCGTTTGATAGTACTAAATAACTCCTATAATCTGCCATGCAGAAGCGGGGCAGCTTACTTTTGTTTGCCAGGGAAACGGGCCGAGCTTTGTGTCTGGGGGCCTATGGCTGGGAGTGACCGGCTGGCTCCTGAAAAGCTACGATAGGCAGGATGGTGACCAGACCCATGGTGGCACCAGTGCCAAGTTGGGCTGATTTGATAGTAGCAAGTGGCTCCTGCAATCTGCCATCAAAATGTCGGCAGGCGGGTTTTGTTTTCCAGGGAAAAGCGCTGTGGTTTCTGTTTGGGGGCCTGTGGCTGGGAGTGACCGGCTGGCTCCTTAGAATCCACGATACGCAGGATGGTTCCCAGACCCAAGGTGGCACCAGTGCCAAGTTGGGCTGGTTTGATAGTACCAAGTGCGTCCTGCAATCTGCCATCCAGAAGCGGGGTAGCTTACTTTTGTTTGCCAGGGAAACGGGCCGAGGTTTGTGTCTCGGGGCCTATGGCTGGGAGTGACCGGCTGGCTCCTGAAAAGCTACGATAGGCAGGATGGTGACCAGACCCATGGTGGCACCAGTGCCAAGTTGGGCTGGTTTGATAGTACCAAGTGGCTCCTGCAATCAGCCATCAAAAAGTTGGCAGGCGAGTTTGTTATCCAGGGAAATGCGCCGTTGTTTTTGTTTGGGGGCCTGTGGCTGGGAGTGGCCGGCTGGCTGCTTAGAATCCACGATACGCAGCATGGTTCCCAGACCAGAGGTGGCACCAGTGCCAAGTCGGGCTGGTTTGATGGTGAAAAGTGGCTCCTGCAATCTGCCATCCAGTAGCGGAATAACTTACTTTTGTTTGCCAGGGAAACGGTCCGAGCTTTTTGTCTGGGGGCCTATGGCTGGGAGTGACCGGCTGGCTCCTGAAAAGCTACGATAGGCAGGATGGTGACCAGACCCATGGTGGCACCAGTGTCAAGTTGGGCTGGTTTGATAGTACCCAGTGGCTCCGGCAATCTGCCATCAAAATTTGGCAGGCGAGTTTTGTTTTCCAGGGAAAAGCGCCGTTGTTTTTGTTTGGGGGCCTGTGGCTGGGAGTGGACGGATGGCTAATTAGAATCCACGATACGCAGGATGGTTCCCAGACCAGAGGTGGCACCAGTGCCAAGTCGGGCTGGTTTGATGGTGCAAAGTGGCTCCTGCAATGTGCCATCCAGAAGCGGGGTAGCTTATTTTTCTTTGCCAGGGAAACGGGCCGAGGTTTGTGTCTGGGGGCCTATGGCTTGGAGTGACCGGCTGGCTCCTGAAAAGCTACGATAGGCAGGATGGTGACCAGACCCATGGTGGCACCAGTGCCAAGTTGGGCTGGTTTGATAGTACCAAGTGGCTCCTGCAATCTGCCATCAAAATGTTGGCAGGCGAGTTTTGTTTTCCAGGGAAAAGCGCCGTTGTTTGTGTTTGGGGGCCTGTGGCTGGGAGTGGCCGGCTGGCTGCTTAGAATCCACGATACGCAGGATGGTTCCCAGACCAGAGGTGGCACCAGTGCCAAGTCGGGCTGGTTTGATAATACCTAGTGGATCCTGCAATCTGCCATCCAGAAGCGGGACAGCTTACTTTTGTTTGCCAGGGAAACGGGCCGAGCTTTGTGTCACGGGGCCTATGGCTGGGAGTGACCGTCTAGGTACTGAAAAGCTACGATAGGCAGGATGGTGACCAGACCCATGGTGGCACCAGTGCCAAGTTGGGCTGGTTTGATAGTACCAAGTGGCTCCTGCAATCTGCCATCAAAAAGTTGGCAGGCGAGTTTTGTTTTCCAGGGAAAAGCGCCGTTGTTTGTGTTTGGAGGCCTGTGGCTGGGAGTGGCCGGCTTGCTAATTGGAATCCACGATACACAGCATGGTTCCCAGACCAGAGGTGGCACCAGTGCCAAGTTGGGCTGGTTTGATGGTGCAAAGTGGCTCCTGCAATCTGCCATCCAGAAGCGGGGCAGCTTACTTTTGTTTGCCAGGGAAACGGGCCGAGGTTTTTCTCTGGGGGCCTATGGCTGGGAGTGACCGGCTGGCGCCTGAACACCTACGATAGGCAGGATGGTGACCAGACCCATGGTGGCACCAGTGCCAAGATGGGCTGATTTGATAGTAGCAAGTGGCTCCTGCAATCTGCCATCAAAATGTTGGCAGGCGAGTTTTGTTTTCCAGGGAAAAGCGCCGTTGTTTGTGTTTGGGGGCCTGTGGCTGGGAGTGGACGGATGGCTCCTTAGAATGAACGATACGCAGCATGGTTCCCAGACCAGAGGTGGCACCAGTGCCAAGTCGGGATGGTTTGATAGTACCAAGTGGCTCCGGAAATCTGCCATCCAGAAGCGGGGCAGCTTACTTTTGTTTGCCAGGGAAACGGGCCGAGCTTTGTGTCTGGGCGCCTATGGCTGGGAGTGACCTGCTAGGTCCTGAAAAGCTACGATAGGCAGGATGGTGACCAGACCCATGGTGGCACCAGTGCCAAGTTGGGCTGATTTGACAGTACCAAGTGGCTCCTGCAATCTGCCATCTAAAAGTTGGCAGGCGAGTTTTGTTTTCCAGGGAAAAGCGCCGTTGTTTGTGTCTGGGGGCCTGTGGCTGGAGTGGCCGGCTGGCTCCTTAGAATGAACGATACGCAGGATGGTTCCCAGACCTGAGGTGGCACCAGTGCCAAGTCGGGCTAGTTTGATGGTGCAAAGTGGCTCCTGCAATCTGCCATCCAGAAGCGGGGCAGCTTACTTTTGTTTGCCAGGGAAACGGGCCAAAGTTTTTCTCTGGGGGCCTATGGCAGGGAGGGACCGGCTGGCTCCTGAAAAGCTACGATAGGCAGGATGGTGACCAGACCCATGGTGGCACCAGTGCCAAGTTGGGCTGATTTGATAGTACCAAGTGGCTCCTGCAATCTGCCATCAAAATATTGGCAGGCGAGTTTTGTTTTCCAGGGAAAAGCGCTGTGGTTTGTGTTTGGGGGCCTGTGGCTGGGAGTGACCGGCTGGCTCCTTAGAATCCACGATACGCAGGATGGTTCCCAGACCCAAGGCGGCACCAGTGCCAAGTCGGGCTGGTTTGATAGTACCAAGTGCGTCCTGCAATCTGCCATCCAGAAGCGGGGCAGCTTACTTTGTTTGCCAGGGAAACGGGCCGAGCTTTTTGTCTGGGCGCCTATGGCTTGGAGTGACCGGCTAGGTCCTGAAAAGCTACGATAGGCAGGATGGTGACCAGATCCATGGTGGCACCAGTGCCAAGTTGGGCTGGTTTGATAGTACCAAGTGGCTCCTGCAATCTGCCATCAAAAAGTTGGCAGGCGAGTTTTGTTTTCCAGGGAAAAGCGCCGTTGTTTGTGTTTGGGGGCCTGTGGCTGGGAGTGGACGGATGGCTCCTTAGAACCACGATACGCAGGATGGTTCCCAGACCAGAGGTGGCACCAGTGCCAAGTCGGGCTGGTTTGATAGTACCAAGTTGTTCCTGCAATCTGCCATCCAGAAGCGGGGCAGCTTACTTTTGTATGCCAGGGAAACGGGCCGAGGTTTTTGTCTGGGGGCCTATAGCTGGGAGTGACCGTCTGGCTCCTGAAAAGCTACGATAGGCAGGATGGTGACCAAACGCATGGTGGCACCAGTGCCAAGTTGGGCTGATTTGATAGTACCAAGTGGCTCCTGCAATCTGCCATCAAAATGTCGGCAGGCGAGTTTTGTTTTCCAGGGAAAAGCGCCGTTGTTTGTGTTTGGGGGCCTGTGGCTGGGAGTGGCCGGCTGGCTGCTAGGAATCCACGATACGCAGGATGGTTCCCAGACCAGAGGTGGCACCAGTGCCAAGTCGGGCTGGTTTGATACTACCAAGTGCGTCCTGCAATCTGCCATCCAGAAGCGGGGCAGCTTACTTTTGTTTGCCAGGGAAACGGGCCGAGGTTTGTGTCTGGGGGCCTATGGCTGCGAGTGACCGGCTGGCTCCTGAAAAGCTACGATAGGCAGGATGGTGACCAGACCCATGGTGGCACCAGTGCCAAGTTGGGCTGGTTTGATAGTACCAAGTGGCTCCTGCAATCTGCCATCAAAAAGTTGGCAGGCGAGTTTTGTTTTCCAGGGAAAAGCGCCGTTGTTTGTGTTTGGGGGCCTGTGTCTGGGAGTGGACGGATGGCTCCTTAGAATCCACGATACGCAGCATGGTTCCCAGACCAGAGGTGGCACCAGTGCCAAGTCGGGCTAGTTTGATGGTGCAAAGTGGTTCCTGCAATCTGCCATCCAGAAGCGGGGTAGCTTACTTTTGTTTGCCAGGGAAACGGGCCGAGGTTTGTGTCTGGGGGCCTATGGCTGGGAGTGACCGGCTGGCTCCTGAAAAGCTACGATAGGCAGGATGGTGACCAGACCCATGGTGGCACCAGTGCCAAGTTGGGCTGATTTGATAGTACCAAGTGGCTCCTGCAATCTGCCATGAAAAAGTTGGCAGGCGAGTTTTGTTTTCCAGGGAAAAGCGCCGTTGTTTCTGTTTGGGGGCCTGTGGCTGGGAGTGGCCGGCTGGCTCCTTAGAATCCACGATACGCGGCATGGTTCCCAGACCAGAGGTGGCACCAGTGCCAAGTTGGGCTGGTTTGATAGTACCAAGTGGCTCCTGCAATCTGCCATCCAGAAGCGGGGCAGCTTACTTTTGTTTGCCAGGGATACGGGCCGAGGTTTGTGTCTCAGGGCCTATGGCTGGGAGTGACCACCTGGCTCCTGAAAAGCTACGATAGGCAGGATGGTGACCAGACCCATGGTGGCACCAGTGCCAAGTTGGGCTGGTTTGATAGTACCAAGTGGCTCCTGCAATCTGCCATCAAAATTTGGCAGGCGAGTTTGTTATCCAGGGAAAAGCGCCGTTGTTTGTGTTTGGGGGCCTGTGGCAGGGAGTGGCCGGCTGGCTCCTTAGAATCCACGATACGCAGGATGGTTCCCAGACCAGAGGTGGCACCAGTGCCAAGTTGGGCTGGTTTGATGGTGAAAAGTGGCTCCTGCAATCTGCCATCCAGAAGCGGGATAACTTACTTTTGTTTGCCAGGGAAACGGGCCGAGGTTTTTGTCTGGGGGCCTATGGCTGGGAGTGACCGGCTGGCTCCTGAAAAGCTACGATAGGCAGGATGGTGACCAGACCCATGGTGGCACCAGTGCCAAGTCGGGCTGGTTTGATAGTACTAAATAGCTCCTGCAATCTGCCATGCAGAAGCGGGGCAGCTTACTTTTGTTTGCCAGGGAAACGGGCCGAGGTTTTTGTCTGGGGGCCTATGGCTTGGAGTGACCGGCTGGCTCCTGAAAAGCTACGATAGGCAGGATGGTGAGCAGACCCATGGTGGCACCAGTGCCAAGTTGAGCTGGTTTGATAGTACCAAGTGGCTCCTGCAATCTGCCATCAAAAAGTTGGCAGGCGAGTTTTGTTTTCCAGGGAAAAGCGCCGTTGTTTGTGTTTGGGTGCCTATGGCTGGGAGTGGCCGGCTGGCTCCTTAGAATCCACGATACGCACCATAGTTCCCAGACCAGAGGTGGCACCAGTGCCAAGTCGGGCTGGTTTGATAGTACCAAGTGCGTCCTACAATCTGCCATCCAGAAGCGGGGCAGCTTACTTTTGTTTGCCAGGGAAACGGGCCGAGCTTTGTGTCTGGGGGCCTATGACTGGGAGTGACCGGCTGGCTCCTGAAGAGCTACGATAGGCAGGATGGTGACCAGACCCATGGTGGCACCAGTGCCAAGTTGGGCTGATTTGATAGCAGCAAGTGGCTCCTGCAATCTGCCATCAAAATGTCGGCAGGCGGGTTTGTTTTCCAGGGAAAAGCGCTGTGGTTTGTGTTTGGGGGCCTGTGGCTGGGAGTGACCGGCTGGCTCCTTAGAATCCACGATACGCAGGATGGTTCCCAGACCCAAGGTGGCACAAGTGCCAAGTTGGGCTGGTTTGATAGTACCAAGTGGCTCCTGCAATCTGCCATCCAGAAGCGGGGCAGCTTACTTTTGTTTGCCAGGGAAACGGGCCGAGCTTTGTGTCTGGGGGCCTATGGCTGGGAGTGACCGGCTGGCTCCTGAAAAGCTAAGATAGGCAGGATGGTGACCAGACCCATGGTGGCACCAGTTTCAAGTTGGGCTGGTTTGATAGTACCAAGTGTCTCCTGCAATCTGCCATCAAAATTTTGGCAGGCGAGTTTTGTTTTCCAGGGAAAAGCGCCGTTGATTTTTTTTGGGGGCCTGTGGCTGGGAGTGGCCGGCTGGCTCCTTAGAATCCATGATACGCAGCATGGTTCCCAGACCAGAGGTGGCACCAGTGCCAAGTCGGGCTGGTTTTATAGTACCAAGTGGTTCCTGCAATCTGCCATCCAGAAGCGGGGCAGCTTACTTTGGTTTGCCAGGGAAAAGGGCAGAGCATTGTGTCTGGGCGCCTATGGCTGGGAGTGACCGGCTGGCTCCTGAAAAGCTACGATAAGCAGGATGGTGACCAGACCCATGGTGGCACCAGTGCCAAGTCGGGCTGGTTTGATAGTACCAAGTGGCTCCTGCAATCTGCCATCAAAAAGTTGGCAGGCGAGTTTTGTTTTCCAGGGAAAAGCGCCGTTGTTTCTGTTTGGGGGCCTGTGGCTGGGAGTGGCCGGCTGGCTCCTTAGAATCCACGATACGCGGCATGGTTCCCAGACCAGAGGTGGCACCAGTGCCAAGTTGGGCTGGTTTGATAGTACCAAGTGGCTCCTGCAATCTGCCATCCAGAAGCTGGGTAGCTTACTTTTGTTTGCCAGGGATACGGGCCGAGGTTTGTGTCTCAGGGCCTATGGCTGGGAGTGACCGCCTGGCTCCTGAAAAGCTACGATAGGCAGGATGGTGACCAGACCCATGGTGGCACCAGTGCCAAGTTGGGCTGGTTTGATAGTACCAAGTGGCTCCTGCAATCTGCCATCAAAAAGTTGGCAGGCGAGTTTGTTATCCAGGGAAAAGCGCCGTTGTTTGTGTTTGGGGGCCTGTGGCAGGGAGTGGCCGGCTGGCTCCTTAGAATCCACGATACGCAGGATGGTTCCCAGACCAGAGGTGGCACCAGTGCCAAGTTGGGCTGGTTTGATGGTGAAAAGTGGCTCCTGCAATCTGCCATCAAAAAGCTGGCAGGCGAGTTTTGTTTTCCAGGGAAAAGCGCCGTTGTTTGTATTTGGGGGCCTGTGGCTGGGAGTGGCCGCCTGGCGCCTTAGAATCTACGTTACGCAGCATGGTTCCCAGACCCAAAGTGGCACGAGTGTCAAGTTGGGCTGGTTTGTTAGTACCAAGTGGCTCCTGCAATCTGCCATCCAGAAGCGGGGTAGCTTACTTTTGTTTGCCAGGGAAACGGGCAGAGCTTTCTGTCTGGGGGCCTATGGTTGGGAGTAACCGGCTGGCTCCTGAAAAGCTAAGATAGGCAGGATGGTTCCCAGATCCAAGATGGCACCAGTGCCAAGTCGGGGTGGTTTGATGGTGCAACGTGGCTCCTGCAATCTGCCATCCTGACGCGGGGCAGCGGATTTTTGTTTCCAAGAGAAATGGTCCGTGGTTTGTTTTTGGGGCTATATGGCTGGGCGTGGCCTGCTGGCTCCTTAAAAAGCTACGATAGGCAGGATGGTTCCCTGACCCAAGGTGGCACCAGTGCCAAGTCGGGCGGTTTTCGTAGTACAAAGTGCGTCCTAAAATTTGCCATCCAGAAGAGGGGCAGTTGAGTTTTGTTTACCAGAGAAAAGGGCCGTGGTTTGTTTTTGGGGGCATATGGCTGATAGTGGCCGTCTGGCGCCTGAAAATCCACGATAGGCAGGATGGTTCCCAGACCAGAGGTGGCACCAGTGCCAAGTCGGGCTGGTTTGATAGTACTAAATAGCACCTGCAATCTGCCATGCAGAAGCGGGGCAGCTTACTTTTGTTTGCCAGGGAAACGGGCCGAGGTTTGTGTCTGGGGGCCTATGGCTGGGAGTGACCGGCTGGCTCCTGAAAAGCTACGATAGGCAGGATGGTGACCAGACCCATGGTGGCACCAGTGCCAAGTTGGGCTGGTTTGATAGTACCAAGTGGCTCCTGCAATCTGCCATCAAAAAGTTGGCAGGCCAGTTTTGTTTTCCAGGGAAAAGCGCCGTTGTTTGTGTTTGGGGGACTGTTGGTGGGAGTGGCCGGCTGGCTCCTTAGAACACACGATACGCAGGATGGTTCCCAGACCCAAGGTGGCACCAGTGCCACGTCGGGCTGGTTTGATGGTGAAAAGTGGCTCCTGCAATCTGCCATCCTGAAGCGGGGTAGCTTACTTTTGTGTGCCAGGGAAACGGGCCGAGGTTTATGACTGGGGGCCTAGGGCTAGGAGTGACCGGCTGGCTCCTGAAAAGCAACAATAGGCAGGATGGTTCCCAGACCCAAGGTGGCACCAGTGCCAAGTTGGGCTGGTTTGATGGTACCAACTGGCTCCTGCAATCTGCCATCTAAAAGTTGTCAGGCGAGTTTTGTTTTCCAGGGAAAAGCGCCGTTGATTTTGTTTGGAGGACTGTGGCTGGCAGTGGCTGCCTGTCTTCTTAGAATCCGGGTTACACAGCATGGTTCCCAGAGCCAAGGTGGCACCAGTGCCAAGTTGGGCTGGTTTGATGGTGCAAAGTGGCTCCTGCAATCTGCCATCCAGAAGTGCGGTAGCTTACTTTTGTGTGCCAGGGAAACAGGCCGAGGTTTGTGTCTGGGGGCCTATGGCTGGGAGTGACCGGCTGGCTCCTGAAAAGCTACGATAGGCAGGATGGTGACCAGACCCATGGTGGCACCAGTGCCAAGTTGGGCTGGTTTGATAGTACCAAGTGGCTCCTGCAATCTGCCATCAAAAAGTTGGCAGGCGAGTTTTGTTTTCCAGGGAAAAGCGCCGTTGTGTGTGTTTTGGGGCCTGTGGCTGGGAGTGGCCAGCTGGCTCCTTAGAATCCACGATACGCAGGATGGTTCCCAGAGCCAAGGTGGTCTGGGAACCATGCTGCCTAGCGTGGATTTTAAGGAGCCAGCCGGCTACTCCCAGCCACAGGCCCCCAACAAAAACCACGGCCCTTTTTTCTGGCAAACAAAACTTAGCTGCCTCACTTCTGGATGGCAGATTGCAGGAGCCACTTGGTGTAATCAAACCAGCCCGACTTGGCACTGGTGCCACCTTGGGTCTGGGAACCATCCTGCGTATCGTGGATTCTAAGGAGCCAGCCGGCCACTCCCAGCCACAGGTCCCCAAACAAAATCAACGGCGCTGTTCCCTGGAAAACAAAACACGTCTGCCAACATTTTGATGGAGTTTGCAGGAGCCACTTGGTACT
This sequence comes from Melospiza melodia melodia, assembly GCF_035770615.1. NCBI lineage: Eukaryota > Metazoa > Chordata > Aves > Passeriformes > Passerellidae > Melospiza > Melospiza melodia. The sequence continues at coordinate 37,670,066 of NC_086195.1, read as the reverse complement.
ATCAAACCAGCCCGACTTGGCACTGGTGCCACCTTGGGTCTGGGAAACATCCTGCGTATCGTGGATTCTAAGGAGCCAGCCGGCCACTCCTAGCCACAGGCCCCCAGACAAAAACCTAGGCCTATTTCTCTGGCAAACAAAAGTAAGCTGCCCCGCTTCTGGATGGCAGATTGCAGGAGACACTTGGGACTATCAAACCAGCCCAACTTGGCACTGGTGCCACCTTGGATCTGGGAACCATGCTGTGTATCGTGGATATTCAGGGGCCAGCCGGCCACTCTCAGCCATATGTCCCCAAACAGAAACCTCGGCCCGTTTCTCTGGCAAACAAAACTCAACTGCCCCTCTTCTGGATGGCAAATTGCAGGATGAACTTGATACTAAAACCGCAGGCCGACTTGGTAGTGGTGACACCTTGGGCCTGGGAACCATCATGCGTATCGAGCATTTTAAGGAGCCAGCCGGCCACTCCCAGCAATATGCCCCCAAAAACAATCCACGGAATTTTTCTCTGGCAAACAAAAATCAGCTGCCCCGCTTCTGGATGGCAGATTGCAGGAGCCACTTTGCACCATCAAACCAGCCCGACTTGGCACTGGTGCCACCTTGCATCTGGGAACCATGCTGCCTAGCGTGGATTTTCAGGAGCCAGCCGGCCACTCTCAGCCATAGGCCCCCATACAAAACCCACGGACCGTTTCCCTGGCAAACAAAATTAAGCTGCCCCGCTTCTGGATGGCAGATTGCAGGACGCACTTGGTAGTATCAAACCAGCCCGACTTGGCACTGGTGCCACCTTGGGTCTGGGAACCATCCTGCGTATCATGGATTTTCAGGAGCCAGCCGTCCACTGCCAGCCACAGGCCCCGAAACACAAACAACAGCCTTTTTCTCTGGCAAACAAAATTCAGCTGCCCCGCTTCTGGATGGCAGATTGCAGGAACCACTTGTTACTAACAAACCAGCCCGACTTGGCACTGGTGCCACCTTGGGTCTGGGAACCATCCTGCGTATCGTGGATTCTAAGGAGCCAGCTGGCCACTCCCAGCCACAGGCGCCCAAAACACACACAACGGTGCTTTTCCCTGGAAAACAAAACTCGCCTGCCAAACATTTGATGGCAGATTGCAGGAGCCACTTGGTACTATCAAACCAGCCCAACTTGGCACTGGTGCCACCATGGGTCTGGTCACCATCCTGCCTATCGTAGCTTTTCAGGTGCCAGCCAGCCACCCCCAGCCAGAGCCCCCTAGATAAATATTTCGGCCCGTTTCCCTGGCAAACAAAAGTAAGCTACCCCGCTTCTGGATGGCAGATTGCAGGAGCCACTTTGCACCATCAAACCAGCCAAACTTGGCACTGGTGCCACCTCTGGTCTGGGAACCATCCTGCGTATCGTGGGTTCTAAGGAGCCAGCTGGCCACTCCCAGCCACAGGCCCCCAAACACAAACAACGGCGCTTTTCCCTGGAAAACAAAACTCGCCTGCCAACTTTTTGATGGCAGATTGCCGGAGCCACTTGGTACTATCAAACCAGCCCAACTTGGCACTGGTGCCACCATGGGTCTGGTCACCATCCTGCCTATCGTAGCTTTTCAGGAGCCAGCCGGTCATACCCAGCCATAGGCCCCCAGACACAAACCTCGGCCCGTTTCCCTGGCAAACAAAAGTAAGCTGCCCCGCTTCTGCATGGCAGATTGCAGGAGCTATTTAGTACTATCAAACCAGCCCGACTTGGCACTGGTGACACCTCTGGTCTGGGAACCATCCTGCCTATCGTGGATTTTCAGGGGCCAGCCGGCCACTCTCAGCCATATGCCCCCAAAAACAAACCACGGCCCTTTTCTCTGGCAAACAAAACTCAACTGCCCCTCTTCTGGATGGCAAATTTTAGGACGCACTTTGTACTACGAAAACCGCCCGACGTGGCACTGGTGCCACCTTGTGTCAGGGAACCATCCTGCATATCGAGCTTTTTAAGGAGCCAGCAGGCCACGCCCAGCCATATACCCCCAAAAACAAACCACGGACCATTTCTCATGGAAACAAAAATCCGCTGCCCCGCGTCTGGATGGCAGATTGCAGGAGCCACTTTGCACCATCAAACCAGCCCGACTTGGCACTGGTGCCACCTTGGGTCTGGGAACAATCCTGCATATCGTGGATTCTAAGGAGCCAGCCGGCCACTCCCAGCCACAGGCCCCCAAACACAAACAACGGCGCTTTTCCCTGGAAAACAAAACTCGCCTGCCAACATTTTGATGGCAGATTGCAGGAGCCACTTGGTACTATCAAATCATCCCAACTTGGCACTGGTGCCACTATGGTTCTGGGAACCATCCTGCCTATTGTAGCTTTTCAGGAGCCAGCCGGTCACTCCCAGCCATAGGCCCCCAGACACAAACCTCGGACCGTTTCCCTGGCAAACAAAATTAAGCTGCCCCGATTCTGGATGGCAGATTGCAGGAGCCACTTGGTAGTGTCAAACCAGCCCGACTTGGCACTGGTGCCACCTTGGGTCTGGGAACCATCCTGCGTATCGTGGATTCTAAGCAGCCACCCGGCCACTCTGAGCCACAGGCGCCCAAACACAAACAACGGCGCTTTTCCCTGGAAAACAAAACTCGCCTGCCAACATTTTGATGGCAGATTGCAGGAGCCACTTGGTGCTATCAAACCAGCCCAACTTGGCACTGGTGCCACCATGGGTCTGGTCACCATCCTGCCTATCGTAGCTTTTCAGGAGCCAGCCGGTCACTCCCAGCCATAGACCCCCAGACACAAACCTCGGCCCGTTTCCCTGGAAAACAAAAGTAAGCTGCCCCGATTATGGATGGCAGATTGCAGGAGCCACTTGGTACTATCAAATCAGCCCAACTTGGCACTGGTGCCACCATGGGTCTGGTAAACATCCTGCCTATCATAGCTTTTCAGGAGCCAGCCGGTCACTCCCTGCCATAGGCCCCCAGACACAAACCTCGGCCCGTTTCCCTGGCAAACAAAAGTAAACTGCCCCGCTTTTGGATGGCAGATTGCAGGATGCATTTGGTACTATCAAACCTGCCCAACTTGGCCCTCGTGCCACCTTGGCTCTGGGAACCATGCTGCGTAACGTAGATTCTACGAGGACAGGCGGCCACTCCCAGCCACAGGCCTCTAAACAAAAACAACGGCGCTTTTCCCTGGAAAACAAAACTCGCCTGCCAACTTTTTGATGGCAGATTGCAGGAGCCACTTGGTACTATCAAACCAGCCCAACTTGGCACTGGTGCCACCATGGGTCTGGTCACCATCCTGCCTATCGTAGCTTTTCAGGAGCCAGCCGGTCACTCCCAGCCATAGGCCCCCAGACAAATATCTCGGCCCGTTTCCCTGGCAAACAAAAGTAAGCTGCCCCGCTTCTGGATGGCAGATTACAGCAGCCACATGGTACTATCAAACCAGGCCAACATGGCACTGGTGCCACCTTGGCTCTGGGAACCATCCTGCCTATCGTGGATTTTCAGGGGCCAGCCGGCCACTCTCAGCCATATGCCCCCAAACACATACCACGGCCCTTTGCTCTGGCAAACAAAACTCAACTGCCCCTCTTCTGGATGGCAAATTGCAAGACGCACTTGGTACTACGAAAACAGCCCGACTTGGCAGTGATGCCACCTTGGGTCAGGGAACAATCCTGCGTATCGATCTTTTTAAGGAGCCAGCCGGCCACGTCGAGCCATATACCCCCAAAAAATAACCACGGAACTTTTCTCCAGCAAACAAAAATCTGCTGCCCCGCGTCTGAATGGCAGATTTCAGGAGCTATTTAGTATTATCAAACCAGCCCGACTTGGCACTGGTGCCACCATGAGTCTGGTAACCATCCTGCCTATCGTAGCTTTTCAGTAGCCAGCCGGTCACTCCCAGCCATTGGCCCCCAGACACAAACCTCGGCCCGTTTCCCTGGCAAACAAAAGTAAGCTGACCCGCTTCTGGATGGCAGATTGCAGGAGCCACTTGGTACTATCAAACCAGCCCAACTTGGCACTGGTGCCACCTTGGCTCTGGGAACCATCCTGCGTATCCTGGGTTCAAAGGAGGCAGCCGGCCACTCCCAGCCACAGGCCTCTAAACAAGAACAACGGCGCTTTTCCCTGGAAAACAAAAGTCGCCTGACAACTTTTTGATGGCAGATTGCAGGAGCCACTTGGTACTATCAAACCAGCCCAACTTGGCACTGGTGCCACCATGGGTCTGGTCACCATCCTGCCTATCGTAGCTTTTCAGGAGCCAGCCGCTCACTCCCAGCCAAAGGCCCCCAGACAAATATCTCGGCCCGTTTCCCTGGCAAACAAAAGTAAGCAGCCCCGCTTCTGGATGGCAGATTGCAGGAGCCACATGGTACTATCAAACCAGGCCAACATGGCACTGGTGCCACCTCTGGTCTGGGAACCATCCTGCGTATCGTGGATTCTAAGGAGCCAGCTGGCCACTCCCAGCCACAGGCCCCCAAACACAAACAACGGTGCTTTTCCCTGGAAAACAAAACTCACCTGCCAACTTTTTGATGGCAGATTGCAGGAGCCACTTGGTACTATCAAACCAGCCCAACTTGGCACTGGTGCCACCATGGGTCTGGTCACCATCCTGCCTATCGTAGCTTTTCAGGAGCCAGCCGGTCACTCCCAGCCATAGGCCCCCAGACACAAAGCTCTACCCGTTTCCCTGGCAAACAAAAGTAAGCTACCCCGCTTCTGGATGGCAGATTGCAGGAGTCACGTTGCACCATCAAACCAGCCCGACTTGGCACTGGTGCCACCTCTGGTCTGGGACCCATCCTGCGTATCGTGGATTCTAAGGAGACAGCTGGCCACTCCCAGCCACAGGCCCCCAAACAAAAACAACGGCGCTTTTCCCTGGAAAACAAAACTCGCTTGCCAACTTTTTGATGGCAGATTGCAGGAGCCACTTGGTACTATCAAACCACCCCAACTTGGCAAGAAGTGGTTCCTGCAATCTGACATCCAGAAGCGGGGCAGCTTACTTTTGTTTGCCAGGGAAATGGACCGTTGTTTGTGTTTGGAGGCATATGGCTGGGAGTGGCCGACTGGCTCCTTAAAATCCACGATACGCAGCATGGTTCCCAGACCAGAGGTGGCACCAGTGCCAAGTCGGGCTGGTTTGATAGTACAAAGTGGCTCCTGCAATCTGCCATCCAGAAGCGGGGCAGCTTACTTTTGTTTGCCAGGGAAACGGGCCGGGCTTTCTGTCTCGGGGCCTATGGCAGGGAGTGACCGGCTGGCTCCTGAAAAGCTACGATAGGCAGGATGGTGACCAGACCCATGGTGGCACCAGTGCCAAGTTGGGCTGGTTTGATAGTACCAAGTGGCTCCTGCAATCTGCCATCAAAAAGTTGGCAGGCGAGTTTTGTTTTCCAGGGAAAAACGCCATTGTTTGTGTTTGGGGACCTGTGGTTGGGAGTGCCCGGCTGGCTCCTTAGAAACCACGATACGCAGCATGGTTACCAGACAAGAGGTGCCACCAGTGCCAAGTTGTGCTGGTTTGATACTACCAAGTGGTTCCTGCAATCTGCCATCCAGAAGCGGGGCAGCTTACTTTTGTTTGCCACGGAAACGGGCCGTTGTTTGTGTTTGGGGGCCTGTGGCTGGGAGTGGCCGACTGGCTCCTTAGAATCCACGATACGCAGGATGGGTCCCAGACCAGAGGTGGCACCAGTGCCAAGTCGGACTGGTTTGATAGTCCCAAGTGGCTCCTGCAAACTGCCATCCAGAAGCGGGGCAGCTTACTTTTGTTTGCCAGGGAAACGGGCCGAGGTTTGTGACTGGGGACCCATGGCTGGGAGTGACCGGCTGGCTCCTGAAAAGTTACGATAGGCAGGATTGTGACCAGACCCATGGTGGCACCAGTGCCAAGTTGGGCTGGTTTGATAGTACCAAGTGGCTCCTGTAATCTGCCATCAAATAGTTGGTAGGCGAGTTTTGTTTTCCAGGGAAAAGCGCCGTTGTTTTTGTTTGGGGGCCTGTGGTAGGGAGTGGCCGGCTGGCTAATTAGAATCCACGATACGCAGGATGGTTCCCAGACCAGAGGTGGCACCAGTGCCAAGTCGGGCTAGTTTGATGGTGCAAAGTGGCTCCTGCAATCTGCCATCCTGAAGCGGGGTAGCTTACTTTTGTTTGCCAGGGAAACGGGCCGAGCTTTTTGTCTTGGGGCCTATGGCGGGGAGTGACCGGCTGGCTCCTGAAAAGCTAAGATAGGCAGGATGGTGACCAGACCCATGGTGGCACCAGTGCCAAGTTGGGCTGATTTGATAAAACCAAGTGGCTCCTGCAATCTGCCATCAAAAAGTTGGCAGGAGAGTTTTGTTTTCCAGGGAAAAGCGCCGTTGTTTGTGTTTGGGGGCCTGTGGCTGGGAGTGGCCGGCTGGCTCCTTAGAATCCACGATACGCAGCATGGTATCCAGACCCAAGGTGGCACCAGTGCCAAGTTTTGCTGGTTTGATAGTACCAAGTGGTTCCTGCAATCTGCCATCCAGAAGCAGGGCAGCTTACTTTTGTTTGCCAGGGAAACGGGCCGTGGTTTTTGTCTGGGGGCCTATGGCTGAGAGTGACCGGCTGGCTCCTGAAAAGCTACGATAGGCAGGATGGTGACCAGACCCATGGTGGCACCAGTCCCAAGTTGGGCTGATTTGATAGTACCAAGTGGCTCCTGCAATCTGCCGTCAAAATTTGGCAGGCGAGTTTTTATTTTCCAGGGAAAAGCGCCGTTGTTTGTGTTTGGGGGCCTGTGGCTGGGAGTGGCCGGCTGGCTGCTTAGAATCCACGATACGCAGGATGGTTCCCAGACCCAAGGTGGCACCAGTGCCAAGTCGGGCTAGTATGATGGTGCAAAGTGGCTCCTGCAATCTGCCATCCAGAAGCGGGGCAGCTTACTTTTGTTTGCCAGGGAAACGGTCCGAGCTTTGTGTCTCGGGGCCTATGGCTGGGAGTGACCGGCTGGCTCCTGAAAAGCTACGATAGGCAGGATGGTGACCAGACCCATGGTGGCACCAGTGCCAAGTTGGGCTGGTTTGATAGTACCAAGTGGCTCCTGCAATCTGCCATCAAAATGTCGGCAGGCGAGTTTTGTTTTCCAGGGAAAAGCGCCGTTGTTTGTGTTTGGGGGCCTGTGGCTGGGAGTGGCCGGCTGGCTCCTTAGAATCCACGATACGCAGGATGGTTCCCAGACCTGAGGTGGCACCAGTGCCAAGTCGGGCTGGTTTTATAGTACCAAGTGCATCCTGCAATCTGCCATCCAGAAGCGGGGCAGCTTACTTTTGTTTGCCAGGGAAACGGGCCGAGCTTTGTGTCAGGGGGCCTATGGCTGGGAGTGACCGGCTGGCTACTGAAAAGCTACGATAGGCAGGATGGTGACCAGACCCATGGTGGCACCAGTGCCATGTTCGGCTGATTTCATAGTACCAAGTGGCTCCTGCAATCTGCCATCAAAAAGTCGGCAGGCGAGTTTTGTTTTCCAGGGAAAAGTGCTGTTGTTTGTGTCTGCGGGCCTGTGGCTGGAGTGGCCGGCTGGCTCCTTAGAATCCACGATACGCAGCATGGTTCCCAGAACCAAGGTGGCACCAGTGCCAAGTTGGGCTGGTTTGATAGTACCAAGTGGTTCCTGCAATCTGCCATCAAAAAGATGGCAGGCGAGTTTTGTTTTCCAGGGAAAAGCGTCGTTGTTTGTGTTTGGGGGCCTGTGGCTGGGCGTGGCCGGCAGGCTCCTTAGAATCCACGATACACAGCATGGTTCCCAGACCCAAGGTGGCACCAGTCCCAAGTTGGGCTGGTTTGATAGTACCAAGTGGTTCCTGCAATCTGCCATCCAGAAGCGGGGCAGCTTACTTTTGTATGCCAGGGAAACGGGCCGAGGTTTGTGTCTGGGGGCCTATGGCTGGGAGTGACCGGCTGGCTCCTGAAAGGCTACGATAGGCAGGATGGTGACCAGACCCATGGTGGCACCAGTGCCAAGTTGGGCTGGTTTGATAGTACCAAGTGGCTCCTGCAATCTGCCATCAAAAAGTTGGCAGGCGAGTTTTGTTTTCCAGGGAAAAGCGCCGTTGTTTGTGTTTGGGGGCCTGTGGCTGGGAGTGGCCGGCTGGCTAATTAGAATCCACGACAGGCAGGATGGTTCCCAGACCAGAGGTGACACCAGTGCCAAGTCGGGCTAGTTTGATGGTGAAAAGCGGCTCCTGCAATCTGCCATCCAGAAGCGGGTTAACTTACTTTTGTTTGCCTGGGAAAAGGGCCGAGGTTTGTGTCTGGGGGCCTATGGCTGGGAGTGACCGGCTGTCTCCTGAAAAGCTACGATAGGCAGGATGGTGACCAGACCCATGGTGGCACCAGTGCCAAGTTGGGCTGGTTTGATAGTACCAAGTGGCTCCTGCAATCTGCCATCAAAAAGTTGGCAGGCGAGTTTGTTATCCAGGGAAAAGCGCCGTTGTTTTTGTTTGGGGGCCTGTGGTTGGGAGTGCCCGGCTGGCTCCTTAGAAACCACGATACGCAGCATGGTTACCAGACAAGAGGTGCCACCAGTGCCAAGTTGTGCTGGTTTGATACTACCAAGTGGTTCCTGCAATCTGCCATCCAGAAGCGGGGCAGCTTACTTTTGTTTGCCACGGAAACGGGCCGTTGTTTGTGTTTGGGGGCCTGTGGCTGGGAGTGGCCGACTGGCTCCTTAGAATCCACGATACGCAGGATGGGTCCCAGACCAGAGGTGGCACCAGTGCCAAGTCGGACTGGTTTGATAGTCCCAAGTGGCTCCTGCAAACTGCCATCCAGAAGCGGGGCAGCTTACTTTTGTTTGCCAGGGAAACGGGCCGAGGTTTGTGACTGGGGACCTATGGCTGGGAGTGACCGGCTGGCTCCTGAAAAGTTACGATAGGCAGGATTGTGACCAGACCCATGGTGGCACCAGTGCCAAGTTGGGCTGGTTTGATAGTACCAAGTGGCTCCTGTAATCTGCCATCAAATAGTTGGTAGGCGAGTTTTGTTTTCCAGGGAAAAGCGCCGTTGTTTTTGTTTGGGGGCCTGTGGTAGGGAGTGGCCGGCTGGCTAATTAGAATCCACGATACGCAGGATGGTTCCCAGACCAGAGGTGGCACCAGTGCCAAGTCGGGCTAGTTTGATGGTGCAAAGTGGCTCCTGCAATCTGCCATCCTGAAGCGGGGTAGCTTACTTTTGTTTGCCAGGGAAACGGGCCGAGCTTTTTGTCTTGGGGCCTATGGCGGGGAGTGACCGGCTGGCTCCTGAAAAGCTAAGATAGGCAGGATGGTGACCAGACCCATGGTGGCACCAGTGCCAAGTTGGGCTGATTTGATAAAACCAAGTGGCTCCTGCAATCTGCCATCAAAAAGTTGGCAGGAGAGTTTTGTTTTCCAGGGAAAAGCGCCGTTGTTTGTGTTTGGGGGCCTGTGGCTGGGAGTGGCCGGCTGGCTCCTTAGAATCCACGATACGCAGCATGGTATCCAGACCCAAGGTGGCACCAGTGCCAAGTTTTGCTGGTTTGATAGTACCAAGTGGTTCCTGCAATCTGCCATCCAGAAGCAGGGCAGCTTACTTTTGTTTGCCAGGGAAACGGGCCGTGGTTTTTGTCTGGGGGCCTATGGCTGAGAGTGACCGGCTGGCTCCTGAAAAGCTACGATAGGCAGGATGGTGACCAGACCATCCAGACCTCCAGATTGCAGGAGCCACTTGGTACTATCAAATCATCCCAACTTGGCACTGGTGCCACTATGGGTCTGGGAACCATCCTGCCAATTGTACCATTTCAGGAGCCAGCCGGTCTCTCCCAGCCATAGGCCCCCATCACAAACCTCGGACCGTTTCCCTGGCACACAAAATTAAGCTGCCCCGATTCTGGATGGCAGATTGCAGGAGCCACTTGGTAGTGTCAAAACAGCCCGACTTGGCACTGGTGCCACCTTGGGTCTGGGAACCATCCTGCGTATCGTGGATTCTAAGCAGCCACCCGGCCACTCCGTGCCACAGGCGCCCAAACACAAACAACGGCGCTTTTCCCTGGAAAACAAAACTCGCCTGCCAACATTTTGATGGCAGATTGCAGGAGCCACTTGGTACTATCAAACCAGCCCAACTTGGCACTGGTGCCACCATGGGTCTGCTCACCATCCTGCCTATCGTAGCTTTTCAGGAGCCAGCCGGTCACTCCCAGCCATAAACCCCCAGACACAAACGTCGGCCCGTTTCCCTGGCAAACAAAAGTAAGCTGCCCCGCTTCTGGATGGCAGATTGCAGGAGCCACTTGGTAGTATCAAATTAGCCCAACTTGGCACTGGTGCCATCATGGGTCTGGTAAACATCCTGCCTATCTTAGCTTTTCAGGAGCCGGCCGGTCACTCCCAGCCATAGGCCCCCAGAGAAATACCTCGGCCCGTTTCCCTGGCAAACAAAAGTAAGCTGCCCCTCTTCTGGATGGCAGATTGCAGGAACCACTTGCTACTATCAAACCAGCCCGACTTGGCACTGGTGCCACCTTGGCTCTGGGAACCATGCTGCGTAACCTAGATTCTAAGAGGACCGGCGGACACTCCCAGCCACAGGCCTCTAAACAAAAACAACGGCGCGTTACCCTGGAAAACAATACTCGCCTGCCAACATTTTGATGGCAGATTGCAGGAGCCACTTGGTACTATCAAACCAGCCCAACTTGGCACTGGTGCCACCATGGGTCTGGTCACCATCCTGCCTATCGTAGCTTTTCAGGAGCCAGCCGGTCACTCCCAGCCTTAGGCCCCCAGACAAATACCTCGGCCCGTTTCCCTGGCAAACAAAAGTAAGCTGCCCCGCTTCTGGATGGCAGATTGCAGGAGCCACATGGTACTATCAAACCAGGCCAACATGGCACTGGTGCCACCTTGGCTCTGGGAACCATCCTGCCTATCGTGGATTTTCAGGCGCCAGCCGGCCACTCTCAGCCATATGCCCCAAAACACAAACCACGGCCCTTTTCTCTGGTAAACAAAACTCAACTGCCCCTCTTCTGGATGGCAAATTGCAGGAGCCACTTGGTACTACGAAAACAGCCCGACTTGGCAGTGATGCCACCTTGGGTCAGGGAACCATCCTGCGTATCGATGTTATTAAGGAGTCAGCCGGCAACGTCCAGCCATATACCCCCAAAAAAAACCCACGGAACTTTTCTCCAGCAAGCAAAAATCCGCTGCCCCGCGTCTGGATGGCAGATTGCAGGAGCCACTTGGTACTATGAAATCAGCCGAACATGGCACTGGTGCCACCATGGGTCTGGTCACCATCCTGCCTATCGTAGCTTTTCAGGAGCCAGCCGGTCACTCCCAGCCATAGGCCCCCAGACACAAACCTCGGCCCGTTTCCCTGGCAAACAAAAGTAAGCTGCCCCGCTTCTGGATGGTAGATTGCAGGAACCATTTGCTACAATCAAACCAGCCCAACTTGGCACTGGTGCCACCTCAGGTCTGGGAACCATCCTGCGTATTTTGGATTCTAAGGAGCCAGCCGGCCACTCCCAGCCACAGGCCCCCAAACACAAACAACGGCGCTTTTCCCTGGAAAACAAAACTTGCCTGCCAACATTTTGATGGCAGATTGCAGGAGCCACTTGGTACTATCAAACCAGCCCAACTTGCCACTGGTGCCACCATGGGTCTGGTCACCATCCTGCCTATCGTAGTTTTTCAGGAGCCAGCCGGTCACTCCCTGCCATAGGCCCCCAGACAAAACCTCGGCCCGTTTCCCTGGCAAACAAAAGTAAGCTGCCCCGCTTCTGGATGGCAGATTGCAGGACGCACTTGGTAGTATCAAACCAGCCCAACTTGGCACTGGTGCCACCTCAGGTCTGGGAACCATGCTGCGTATCGTGGATTCTAATTAGCCATCCGGCCACTCCCAGCCACAGGCCCCCAAACAAAAACAACGGCGCTTTTCCCTGGATAACAAACTCGCCTGCCAACTTTTTGATGGCAGATTGCAGGAGCCACTTGGTACTATCAAACCAGCCCAACTTGGCACTGGTGCCACCATGGGTCTGGTCACCATCCTGCCTATCGTAGCTTTTCAGGAGACAGCCGGTCACTCCCAGCCATAGGCCCCCAGACAAAAACCTCGGCCCTTTTCCCAGGCAAACAAAAGTAAGTTAACCCGCTTCTGGATGGCAGATTGCAGGAGCCGCTTTTCACCATCAAACTAGCCCGACTTGGCACTGGTGTCACCTCTGGTCTGGGAACCATCCTGCCTGTCGTGGATTCTAATTAGCCAGCCGGCCACTCCCAGCCACAGGCCCCCAAACACAAACAACGGCGCTTTTCCCTGGAAAACAAAACTCGCCTGCCAACTTTTTGATGGCAGATTGCAGGAGCCACTTGGTACTATCAAACCAGCCCAACTTGGCACTGGTGCCACCATGGGTCTGGTCACCATCCTGCCTATCGTAGCCTTTCAGGAGCCAGCCGGTCACTCCCAGCCATAGGCCCCCAGACACAAACCTCGGCCCGTTTCCCTGGCAAACAAAAGTAAGCTGCCCCGCTTCTGGATGGCAGATTGCAGGAACCACTTGGTACTATCAAACCAGCCCAACTTGGGACTGGTGCCACCTTGGTTCTGGGAACCATGCTGCGTATCGTGGATTCTAAGGAGCCAGCCGGCCACTCCAGCCACAGGCCCGCAGACACAAACAACAGCACTTTTCCCTGGAAAACAAAACTCGCCTGCCGACTTTTTGATGGCAGATTGCAGGAGCCACTTGGTACTATGAAATCAGCCGAACATGGCACTGGTGCCACCATGGGTCTGGTCACCATCCTGCCTATCGTAGCTTTTCAGTAGCCAGCCGGTCACTCCCAGCCATAGGCCCCGACACAAAGCTCGGCCCGTTTCCCTGGCAAACAAAAGTAAGCTGCCCCGCTTCTGGATGGCAGATTGCAGGATGCACTTGGTACTATAAAACCAGCCCGACTTGGCACTGGTGCCACCTCAGGTCTGGGAACCATCCTGCGTATCGTGGATTCTAAGGAGCCAGCCGGCCACTCCCAGCCACAGGCCCCCAAACACAAACAACGGCGCTTTTCCCTGGAAAACAAAACTCGCCTGCCGACATTTTGATGGCAGATTGCAGGAGCCACTTGGTACTATCAAACCAGCCCAACTTGGCACTGGTGCCACCATGGGTCTGGTCACCATCCTGCCTATCGTAGCTTTTCAGGAGCCAGCCGGTCACTCCCAGCCATAGGCCCCGAGACACAAAGCTCGGACCGTTTCCCTGGCAAACAAAAGTAAGCTGCCCCGCTTCTGGATGGCAGATTGCAGGAGCCACTTTGCACCATCATACTAGCCCGACTTGGCACTGGTGCCACCTTGGGTCTGGGAACCATCCTGCGTATCGTGGATTCTAAGCAGCCAGCCGGCCACTCCCAGCCACAGGCTCCCAAACACAAACAACGGCGCTTTTCCCTGGAAAATAAAAACTCGCCTGCCAAATTTTGACGGCAGATTGCAGGAGCCACTTGGTACTATCAAATCAGCCCAACTTGGGACTGGTGCCACCATGGGTCTGGTCACCATCCTGCCTATCGTAGCTTTTCAGGAGCCAGCCGGTCACTCTCAGCCATAGGCCCCCAGACAAAAACCACGGCCCGTTTCCCTGGCAAACAAAAGTAAGCTGCCCTGCTTCTGGATGGCAGATTGCAGGAACCACTTGGTACTATCAAACCAGCAAAACTTGGCACTGGTGCCACCTTGGGTCTGGATACCATGCTGCGTATCGTGGATTCTAAGGAGCCAGCCGGCCACTCCCAGCCACAGGCCCCCAAACACAAACAACGGCGCTTTTCCCTGGAAAACAAAACTCTCCTGCCAACTTTTTGATGGCAGATTGCAGGAGCCACTTGGTTTTATCAAATCAGCCCAACTTGGCACTGGTGCCACCATGGGTCTGGTCACCATCCTGCCTATCTTAGCTTTTCAGGAGCCAGCCGGTCACTCCCCGCCATAGGCCCCCAGACAAAAAGCTCGGCCCGTTTCCCTGGCAAACAAAAGTAAGCTACCCCGCTTCAGGATGGCAGATTGCAGGAGCCACTTTGCACCATCAAACTAGCCCGACTTGGCACTGGTGCCACCTCTGGTCTGGGAACCATCCTGCGTATCGTGGATTCTAATTAGCCAGCCGGCCACTCCCTACCACAGGCCCCCAAACAAAAACAACGGCGCTTTTCCCTGGAAAACAAAACTCGCCTACCAACTATTTGATGGCAGATTACAGGAGCCACTTGGTACTATCAAACCAGCCCAACTTGGCACTGGTGCCACCATGGGTCTGGTCACAATCCTGCCTATCGTAACTTTTCAGGAGCCAGCCGGTCACTCCCAGCCATAGGTCCCCAGTCACAAACCTCGGCCCGTTTCCCTGGCAAACAAAAGTAAGCTGCCCCGCTTCTGGATGGCAGTTTGCAGGAGCCACTTGGGACTATCAAACCAGTCCGACTTGGCACTGGTGCCACCTCTGGTCTGGGACCCATCCTGCGTATCGTGGATTCTAAGGAGCCAGTCGGCCACTCCCAGCCACAGGCCCCCAAACACAAACAACGGCCCGTTTCCGTGGCAAACAAAAGTAAGCTGCCCCGCTTCTGGATGGCAGATTGCAGGAACCACTTGGTAGTATCAAACCAGCACAACTTGGCACTGGTGGCACCTCTTGTCTGGTAACCATGCTGCGTATCGTGGTTTCTAAGGAGCCAGCCGGGCACTCCCAACCACAGGCCCCCAAACAAAAACAACGGCGCTTTTCCCTGGATAACAAACTCGCCTGCCAACTTTTTGATGGCAGATTGCAGGAGCCACTTGGTACTATCAAACCAGCCCAACTTGGCACTGGTGCCACCATGGGTCTGGTCACCATCCTGCCTATCGTAGCTTTTCAGGAGACAGCCGGTCACTCCCAGCCATAGGCCCCCAGACACAAACCTCGGCCCTTTTCCCAGGCAAACAAAAGTAAGTTAACCCGCTTCTGGATGGCAGATTGCAGGAGCCGCTTTTCACCATCAAACTAGCCCGACTTGGCACTGGTGTCACCTCTGGTCTGGGAACCATCCTGCCTGTCGTGGATTCTAATTAGCCAGCCGGCCACTCCCAGCCACAGGCCCCCAAACACAAACAACGGCGCTTTTCCCTGGAAAACAAAACTCGCCTGCCAACTTTTTGATGGCAGATTGCAGGAGCCACTTGGTACTATCAAACCAGCCCAACTTGGCACTGGTGCCACCATGGGTCTGGTCACCATCCTGCCTATCGTAGCCTTTCAGGAGCCAGCCGGTCACTCCCAGCCATAGGCCCCCAGACACAAACCTCGGCCCGTTTCCCTGGCATACAAAAGTAAGCTGCCCCGCTTCTGGATGGCAGATTGCAGGAACCACTTGGTACTATCAAACCAGCCCAACTTGGGACTGGTGCCACCTTGGGTCTGGGAACCATGCTGTGTATCGTGGATTCTAAGGAGCCTGCCGGCCACGCCCAGCCACAGGCCCCCAAACACAAACAACGACGCTTTTCCCTGGAAAACAAAACTCGCCTGCCATCTTTTTGATGGCAGATTGCAGGAACCACTTGGTACTATCAAACCAGCCCAACTTGGCACTGGTGCCACCTTGGTTCTGGGAACCATGCTGCGTATCGTGGATTCTAAGGAGCCAGCCGGCCACTCCAGCCACAGGCCCGCAGACACAAACAACAGCACTTTTCCCTGGAAAACAAAACTCGCCTGCCGACTTTTTGATGGCAGATTGCAGGAGCCACTTGGTACTATGAAATCAGCCGAACATGGCACTGGTGCCACCATGGGTCTGGTCACCATCCTGCCTATCGTAGCTTTTCAGTAGCCAGCCGGTCACTCCCAGCCATAGGCCCCCTGACACAAAGCTCGGCCCGTTTCCCTGGCAAACAAAAGTAAGCTGCCCCGCTTCTGGATGGCAGATTGCAGGATGCACTTGGTACTATAAAACCAGCCCGACTTGGCACTGGTGCCACCTCAGGTCTGGGAACCATCCTGCGTATCGTGGATTCTAAGGAGCCAGCCGGCCACTCCCAGCCACAGGCCCCCAAACACAAACAACGGCGCTTTTCCCTGGAAAACAAAACTCGCCTGCCGACATTTTGATGGCAGATTGCAGGAGCCACTTGGTACTATCAAACCAGCCCAACTTGGCACTGGTGCCACCATGGGTCTGGTCACCATCCTGCCTATCGTAGCTTTTCAGGAGCCAGCCGGTCACTCCCAGCCATAGGCCCCGAGACACAAAGCTCGGACCGTTTCCCTGGCAAACAAAAGTAAGCTGCCCCGCTTCTGGATGGCAGATTGCAGGAGCCACTTTGCACCATCATACTAGCCCGACTTGGCACTGGTGCCACCTTGGGTCTGGGAACCATCCTGCGTATCGTGGATTCTAAGCAGCCAGCCGGCCACTCCCAGCCACAGGCCCCCAAACACAAACAACGGCGCTTTTCCCTGGAAAATAAAAACTCGCCTGCCAAATTTTGACGGCAGATTGCAGGAGCCACTTGGTACTATCAAATCAGCCCAACTTGGGACTGGTGCCACCATGGGTCTGGTCACCATCCTGCCTATCGTAGCTTTTCAGGAGCCAGCCGGTCACTCTCAGCCATAGGCCCCCAGACAAAAACCACGGCCCGTTTCCCTGGCAAACAAAAGTAAGCTGCCCTGCTTCTGGATGGCAGATTGCAGGAACCACTTGGTACTATCAAACCAGCAAAACTTGGCACTGGTGCCACCTTGGGTCTGGATACCATGCTGCGTATCGTGGATTCTAAGGAGCCAGCCGGCCACTCCCAGCCACAGGCCCCCAAACACAAACAACGGCGCTTTTCCCTGGAAAACAAAACTCTCCTGCCAACTTTTTGATGGCAGATTGCAGGAGCCACTTGGTACTATCAAATCAGCCCAACTTGGCACTGGTGCCACCATGGGTCTGGTCACCATCCTGCCTATCTTAGCTTTTCAGGAGCCAGCCGGTCACTCCCCGCCATAGGCCCCAAGACAAAAAGCTCGGCCCGTTTCCCTGGCAAACAAAAGTAAGCTACCCCGCTTCAGGATGGCAGATTGCAGGAGCCACTTTGCACCATCAAACTAGCCCGACTTGGCACTGGTGCCACCTCTGGTCTGGGAACCATCCTGCGTATCGTGGATTCTAATTAGCCAGCCGGCCACTCCCTACCACAGGCCCCCAAACAAAAACAACGGCGCTTTTCCCTGGAAAACAAAACTCGCCTACCAACTATTTGATGGCAGATTACAGGAGCCACTTGGTACTATCAAACCAGCCCAACTTGGCACTGGTGCCACCATGGGTCTGGTCACAATCCTGCCTATCGTAACTTTTCAGGAGCCAGCCGGTCACTCCCAGCCATGGGTCCCCAGTCACAAACCTCGGCCCGTTTCCCTGGCAAACAAAAGTAAGCTGCCCCGCTTCTGGATGGCAGTTTGCAGGAGCCACTTGGGACTATCAAACCAGTCCGACTTGGCACTGGTGCCACCTCTGGTCTGGGACCCATCCTGCGTATCGTGGATTCTAAGGAGCCAGTCGGCCACTCCCAGCCACAGGCCCCCAAACACAAACAACGGCCCGTTTCCGTGGCAAACAAAAGTAAGCTGCCCCACTTCTGGATGGCAGATTGCAGGAACCACTTGGTAGTATCAAACCAGCACAACTTGGCACTGGTGGCACCTCTTGTCTGGTAACCATGCTGCGTATCGTGGTTTCTAAGGAGCCAGCCGGGCACTCCCAACCACAGGTCCCCAAACACAAACAATGGCGTTTTTCCCTGGAAAACAAAACTCGCCTGCCAACTTTTTGATGGCAGATTGCAGGAGCCACTTGGTACTATCAAACCAGCCCAACTTGGCACTGGTGCCACCATGGGTCTGGTCACCATCCTGCCTATCGTAGCTTTTCAGGAGCCAGCCGGTCACTCCCTGCCATAGGCCCCGAGACAGAAAGCCCGGCCCGTTTCCCTGGCAAACAAAAGTAAGCTGCCCCGCTTCTGGATGGCAGATTGCAGGAGCCACTTTGTACTATCAAACCAGCCCGACTTGGCACTGGTGCCACCTCTGGTCTGGGAACCATGCTGCGTATCGTGGATTTTAAGGAGCCAGTCGGCCACTCCCAGCCATATGCCTCCAAACACAAACAACGGTCCATTTCCCTGGCAAACAAAAGTAAGCTGCCCCGCTTCTGGATGTCAGATTGCAGGAACCACTTCTTGCCAAGTTGGGGTGGTTTGATAGTACCAAGTGGCTCCTGCAATCTGCCATCAAAAAGTTGGCAAGCGAGTTTTGTTTTCCAGGGAAAAGCGCCGTTGTTTTTGTTTGGGGGCCTGTGGCTGGGAGTGGCCAGCTGTCTCCTTAGAATCCACGATACGCAGGATGGGTCCCAGACCAGAGGTGGCACCAGTGCCAAGTCGGGCTGGTTTGATGGTGCAACGTGACTCCTGCAATCTGCCATCCAGAAGCGGGGTAGCTTACTTTTGTTTGCCAGGGAAACGGGTAGAGCTTTGTGTCTGGGGGCCTATGGCTGGGAGTGACCGGCTGGCTCCTGAAAAGCTACGATAGGCAGGATGGTGACCAGACCCATGGTGGCACCAGTGCCAAGTTGGGCTGGTTTGATAGTACCAAGTGGCTCCTGCAATCTGCCATCAAAAAGTTGGCAGGTGAGTTTTGTTTTCCAGGGAAAAGCACCGTTGTTTGTGTTTGGGGGCCTGTGGCTGGGAGTGGCCAGCTGGCTCCTTAGAATCCACGATACGCAGGATGGTTCCCAGACCAGAGGTGGCACCAGTGCCATGTTGGCCTGGTTTGATAGTACCATGTGGCTCCTGCAATCTGCCATCCAGAAGCGGGGCTGCTTACTTTTGTTTGCCAGGGAAACGGGCCGAGATATTTGTCTGGGGGCCTTTGGCTGGGAGTGAGCGGCTGGCTCCTGAAAAGCTACGATAGGCAGGATGGTGACCAGACCCATGGTGGCACCAGTGCCAAGTTGGGCTGGTTTGATAGTACCAAGTGGCTCCTGCAATCTGCCATCAAAAAGTTGTCAGGCGACTTTTGTTTTCCAGGGAAAAGCGCCGTTGTTCTTGTTTAGAGGCCTGTGGCTGGGAGTGGCCGGCTGCCTCCTTTGAACCCAGGATACGCAGGATGGTTCCCAGAGCCAAGGTGGCACCAGTGCCAAGTTGGGCTGGTTTGATAGTACCAAGTGGCTCCTGCAATCTGCCATCCAGAAGCGGGTCAGCTTACTTTTGTTTGCCAGGGAAACGGGCCGAGGTTTGTGTCTGGGGGCCAATGGCTGGGAGTGACCGGCTGGCTACTGAAAAGCTACGATAGGCAGGATGGTTACCAGACTCATGGTGGCACCAGTGCCAAGTCGGGCTGGTTTGATAATACTAAATAGCTCCTGAAATCTGCCATTCAGACGCGGGGCAGCGGATTTTTGTTTGCTGGAGAAAAGTTCCGTGGTTATTTTTTGGGGGTATATGGCTCGACGTGGCCGGCTGGCTCCTTAAAAAGATCGATACGCAGGATTGTTCCCTGACCCAAGGTGGCATCACTGCCAAGTCGGGCTGTTTTCGTAGTACCAAGTGCGTCCTGCAATTTGCCATCCAGAAGAGGGGCAGTTGAGTTTTGTTTGCCAGAGCAAAGGGCCGTGGTATGTGTTTGGGGGCATATGGCTGAGAGTGGCCGGCTGGCCCCTGAAAATCCACGATAGGCAGGATGGTTCCCAGAGCCAAGGTGGCACCAGTGCCATGTTGGCCTGGTTTGATAGTACCATGTGGCTGCTGTAATCTGCCATCCAGAAGCGGGGCAGCTTACTTTTGTTTGCCAGGGAAACGGGCCGAGATATTTGTCTGGGGGCCTATGGCTGGGAGTGACCGGCTGGCTCCTGAAAAGCTACGATAGGCAGGATGGTGACCAGACCCATGGTGGCACCAGTGCCAAGTTGGGCTGGTTTGATAGTACCAAGTGGCTCCTGCAATCTGCCATCAAAAAGTTGGCAGGCGAGTTTTGTTTTCCAGGGAAAAGCGCCGTTGTTTTTGTTTAGAGGCCTGTGGCTGGGAGTGGCCGCCTGTCCTCGTAGAATCTACGTTACGCAGCATGGTTCCCAGAGCCAAGGTGGCACGAGGGCCAAGTTGGGCAGGTTTGATAGTACCAAATGCATCCTGCAATCTGCCATCCAAAAGCGGGGCAGTTTACTTTTGTTTGCCAGGGAAACGGGCCGAGGTTTGTGTCTGGGGGCCTATGGCTGGGAGTGACCGGCTGGCTCCTGAAAAGCTATGATAGGCAGGATGTTTACCAGACCCATGGTGGCACCAGTGCCAAGTTGGGCTGATTTGATAGTACCAAGTGGCTCCTGCAATCTGCCATCCATAATCGGGGCAGCTTACTTTTGTTTTCCAGGGAAACGGGCCGAGGTTTGTGTCTGGGGGTCTATGGCTGGGAGTGACCGGCTGGCTCCTGAAAAGCTACGATAGGCAGGATGGTGACCAGACCCATGGTGGCACCAGTGCCAAGTTGGGCTGGTTTGATAGCACCAAGTGGCTCCTGCAATCTGCCATCAAAATGTTGGCAGGCGAGTTTTGTTTTCCAGGGAAAAGCGCCGTTGTTTGTGTTTGGGCGCCTGTGGCTCAGAGTGGCCGGGTGGCTGCTTAGAATCCACGATACGCAGGATGGTTCCCAGACCCAAGGTGGCACCAGTGCCAAGTCGGGCTGGTTTGACACTACCAAGTGGCTCCTGCAATCTGCCATCCAGAATCGGGGCAGCTTAATTTTGTTTGCCAGGGAAACGGTCCGAGGTTTGTGTCTGGGGGCCTATGGCTGGGAGTGACCGGCTGGCTCCTGAAAAGCTACAATAGGCAGGATGGTTCCCAGAACCATAGTGGCACCAGTGCCAAGTTGGGATGATTTGATAGTACCAAGTGGCTCCTGCAATCTGCCATCAAAATGTTGGCAGGCGAGTTTTGTTTTCCAGGGAAAAGCGCCGTTGTTTGTGTTTGGGGGCCTGTGGCTGGGAGTGGCCGGCTGGCTCCTTAGAATCCACGATATGCAGGATTGTTCCCAGACCCAAGGTGGCACCAGTGCCAAGTCGGGCTGGTTTGATGGTGCAAAGTGGCTCCTGCAATCTGCCATCCAGACGCGGGGCAGCGGATTTTTGTTTCCATGAGAAATGGTCCGTGGTTTGTTTTTGGGGGTATATGGCTGGGCGTGGCCTGCTGGCTCCTTAAAAAGCTCGATATGCAGGATGGTTCCCTGACACAAGGTGGCACCAGTGCCACGTCGGGCGGTTTTCGTAGTACAAAGTGCGTCCTAAAATTTGCCATCCAGAAGAGGGGCAGTTGAGTTTTGTTTGCCAGAGAAAAGGGCCGTGGTTTGTTTTTGGGGGCATATGGCTGAGAGTGGCCGGCTGGCCCCTGAAAATCCACGATAGGCAGGATGGTTCCCAGACCAGAGGTGTCGCCAGTGCCAAGTCGGGCTGGTTTGATAGTACTAAATAGCTCCTGCAATCTGCCATGCAGAAGCGGGGCAGCTTACTTTTGTTTGCCAGGGAAACGGGCCGAGGTTTGTGTCTGGGGGCCTATGGCTGGGTATGACCGGCTGGCTCCTGAAAAGCTACGATAGGCAGGATGGTGACCAGACCCATGGTGGCACCAGTGCCAAGTTGGGCTGGTTTGATAGTACCAAGTGGCTCCGGCAATCTGCCATCAAAAAGTTGGCAGGCGAGTTTTGTTTTCCAGGGAAAAGCGCCGTTGTTTGTGTTTGGGGGCCTGTGGCTGGGAGTGGCCAGCTGGCTCCTTAGAACCCACGATACGCAGGATGGTTCCCAGACCAGAGGTGGCACCAGTGCCAAGTTTGGCTGGTTTGATGGTGCAAAGTGGCTCCTGCAATCTGCCATCCAGAAGCGGGGTAGCTTACTTTTGTTTGCCAGGGAAACGGGCCGAAATATTTATCTAGGGGGCTCTGGCTGGGGGTGGCTGGCTGGCACCTGAAAAGCTACGATAGGCAGGATGGTGACCAGACCCATGGTGGCACCAGTGCCAAGTTGGGCTGGTTTGATAGTACCAAGTGGCTCCTGCAATCTGCCATCAAATGTTTGGCAGGCGAGTTTTGTTTTCCAGGGAAAAGCACCGTTGTGTGTGTTTTGGGCGCCTGTGGCTGGGAGTGGCCAGCTGGCTCCTTAGAATCCACGATACGCAGGATGGTTCCCAGACCCAAGGTGGCACCAGTGCCAAGTCGGGCTGGTTTGTTAGTAACAAGTGGTTCCTGCAATCTGCCATCCAGAAGCGGGGCAGCTGAATTTTGTTTGCCAGAGAAAAAGGCTGTTGTTTGTGTTTCGGGGCCTGTGGCTGGCAGTGGACGGCTGGCTCCTGAAAATCCATGATACGCAGGATGGTTCCCAGACCCAAGGTGGCACCAGTGCCAAGTCGGGCTGGTTTGATACTACCAAGTGCGTCCTGCAATCTGCCATCCAGAAGCGGGGCAGCTTAATTTTGTTTGCCAGGGAAACGGTCCGTGGGTTTTGTATGGGGGCCTATGGCTGAGAGTGGCCGGCTGGCTCCTGAAAATCCACGCTAGGCAGCATGGTTCCCAGATGCAAGGTGGCACCAGTGCCAAGTCGGGCTGGTTTGATGGTGCAAAGTGGCTCCTGCAATCTGCCATCCAGAAGCGGGGCAGCTGATTTTTGTTTGCCAGAGAAAAATTCCGTGGATTGTTTTTGGGGGCATATTGCTGGGAGTGGCCGGCTGGCTCCTTAAAATGCTCGATACGCATGATGGTTCCCAGGCCCAAGGTGTCACCACTACCAAGTCGGCCTGCGGTTTTAGTATCAAGTTCATCCTGCAATTTGCCATCCAGAAGAGGGGCAGTTGAGTTTTGTTTGCCAGAGAAACGGGCCGAGGTTTCTGTTTGGGGACATATGGCTGAGAGTGGCCGGGTGGCCCCTGAATATCCACGATACACAGCATGGTTCCCAGATCCAAGGTGGCACCAGTGCCAAGTTGGGCTGGTTTGATAGTCCCAAGTGTCTCCTGCAATCTGCCATCCAGAAGCGGGGCAGCTTACTTTTGTTTGCCAGAGAAATAGGCCTAGGTTTTTGTCTGGGGGCCTGTGGCTAGGAGTGGCCGGCTGGCTCCTTAGAATCCACGATACGCAGGATGTTTCCCAGACCCAAGGTGGCACCAGTGCCAAGTCGGGCTGGTTTGATAGTACCAAGTGGCTCCTGCAAACTCCATCAAAATGTTGGCAGACGTGTTTTGTTTTCCAGGGAACAGCGCCGTTGATTTTGTTTGGGGACCTGTGGCTGGGAGTGGCCGGCTGGCTCCTTAGAATCCACGATACGCAGGATGGTTCCCAGACCCAAGGTGGCACCAGTGCCAAGTCGGGCTGGTTTGATTACACCAAGTGGCTCCTGCAATCTGCCATCCAGAAGTGAGGCAGCTAAGTTTTGTTTGCCAGAAAAAAGGGCCGTGGTTTTTGTTGGGGGCCTGTGGCTGGGAGTAGCCGGCTGGCTCCTTAAAATCCACGCTAGGCAGCATGGTTCCCAGACCCAAGGTGGCACCAGTGCCAAGTAGGGCTGGTTTCATAGTACCAAGTGGCTCCTGCAATCTGCCATCCAGAAGCGGTGCAGTTGAGTTTTGTTTGCCAGAGAAAAGGGCCGTGGGTTGTGTTTGGGTGCATATGGCTGGGAGTGGCCGGCTGTCTCATTAAAAAGATCAATACGCAGGATGGTTCCCAGACCCAAGGTGGCACCAGTGCCAAGTCGGGCTGTTTTTATAGTACCAAGTGCGTCCTGCAATTTGCCATCCAGAAGAGGGGCAGTGGAGTTTTGTTTGCCAGAGAATAGCGCCGTTGTTTTTGTTTGGGGGCTTGTGGCTGGGAGTGGCCGACTGGCGCCGTAGAATCTGTGTTACGCAGCATGGTTCCCAGACCAGAGGTGGCACCAGTGCCAAGTTGGGCTGGTTTGATAGTACCAAGTGGCTCCTGCAATCTGCCATCCAGAAGCGGGGCAGCTTACTTTTGTTTGCCAGGGAAACGGGCCGAGGTTTGTGACTGGGGACCTATGGCTGGGAGTGACCGGCTGGCTCCTGAAAAGCTACGATAGGCAGGATGGTGACCAGACCCATGGTGGCACCAGTGCCAAGTTGGGCTGGTTTGATAGTACCAAGTGGCTCCTGCAATCTGCCATCAAAAAGTTGTCAGGCGAGTTTTGTTTTCCAGGGAAAAGCGCCGTTGTTTGTATTTGGGGGCCTGTGGCTGGGAGTGGCCGGCTGGCTCCTTTGAACCCACCATACGCAGGATGGTTCCCAGACCCAAGGTGGCACCAGTGCCAAGTCGGGCTGGTTTGATACTACCAAGTGCGTCCTGCAATCTGCCATCCAGAAGCGGGGCAGCTTAATTTTGTTTGCCAGGGAAACGGGCCGTGGGTTTTGTTTGGGGGCCTATGGCTGAGAGTGGCCGGCTGGCTCCTGAAAATCCACGCTAGGCAGCATGGTTCCCAGATGCAAGGTGGCACCAGTGCCAAGTCGGGCTGGTTTGATGGTGCAAAGTGGCTCCTGCAATCTGCCATCCAGGAGCGGGGCAGCTGATTTTTGTTTGCCAGAGAAAAATTCCGTGGATTGTTTTTGGGGGCATATTGCTGGGAGTGGCCGGCTGGCTCCTTAAAATGCTCGATACGCATGATGGTTCCCAGGTCCAAGGTGTCACCACTACCAAGTCGGCCTGCGGTTTTAGTATCAAGTTCATCCTGCAATTTGCCATCCAGAAGAGGGGCAGTTGAGTTTTGTTTGCCAGAGAAACGGGCCGAGGTTTCTGTTTGGGGACATATGGCTGAGAGTGGCCGGCTGGCCCCTGAATATCCACGATACACAGCATGGTTCCCAGATCCAAGGTGGCACCAGTGCCAAGTTGGGCTGGTTTGATAGTACCAAGTGTCTCCTGCAATCTGCCATCCAGAAGCGGGGCAGCTTACTTTTGTTTGCCAGAGAAATAGGCCTAGGTTTTTGTCTGGGGGCCTGTGGCTAGGAGTGGCCGGCTGGCTCCTAAGAATCCACGATACGCAGGATGTTTCCCAGACCCAAGGTGGCACCAGTGCCAAGTCGGGCTGGTTTGATAGTACCAAGTGGCTCCTGCAAACTCCA
Source organism: Melospiza melodia melodia (assembly GCF_035770615.1). Classification (NCBI taxonomy): domain Eukaryota; kingdom Metazoa; phylum Chordata; class Aves; order Passeriformes; family Passerellidae; genus Melospiza; species Melospiza melodia. Next base: position 37,644,849 of record NC_086195.1, on the reverse strand, counting down.
TCAAAAAGTTGGCAAGCGTGTTTTGTTTTCCAGGGAACAGCGCCGTTGATTTTGTTTGGGGGCCTGTGGCTGGGAGTGGCCGGCTGGCTCCTTAGAATCCACGATACGCAGGATGGTTCCCAGACCCAAGGTGGCACCAGTGCCAAGTCGGGCTGGTTTGATTACACCAAGTGGCTCCTGCAATCTGCCATCCAGAAGTGAGGCAGCTAAGTTTTGTTTGCCAGAAAAAAGGGCCGTGGTTTTTGTTGGGGGCCTGTGGCTGGGAGTGGCCGGCTGGCTCCTTAGAATCCACCATACGCAGGATGGTTCCCAGACCCAAGGTGGCACCAGTGCCAAGTCGGGCTGGTTTGATAGTCCCAAGTGGCTCCTGCAAACTGCCATCCAGAAGCGGGGCAGCTGAGTTTTGTTTGCCAGGGAAATGGGCCGTTGTTTGTGTTTGGGGGCCTGTGGCTGGGAGTGTTCGGCTGGTTCCTGAATATGTACGATACGCAGGATTGTTCCCAGACCCAAGGTGGCACCAGTGCCAAGTCGGGCTGGTTTGATGGTGCAAAGTGGCTCCTGCAATCTGCCATCCAGAAGCGGGGCAGCTTACTTTTGTTTGCCAGGGAAACGGGCCGAGGTTTGTGTTTGGGGGCCTATGGCTGAGAGTGACCGGCTGGCTCCTGAAAAGCTACAATAGGCAGGATGGTGACCAGACCCATGGTGGCACCAGTGCCAAATTGGGCTGGTTTGATAGTACCAAGTGGTTCCTGCAATCTGCCATCCAGAAGCAGGGCAGCTGAGTTTTGTTTGCCAGAGAAAAGGGCCTTGGTTTGTGTTTGGGGGCATATGGCTGGGTGTGGCCAGCTGGCTCCTTAAAATGCACGATATGCAACATGGCTCCCAGACCCAAGGTGGCACCAGTGCCAAGTTGGGCTGGTTTGATAGTACCAAGTGGCTCCTGCAATCTTCCATGATCACGTGGAGAAATACTTTCTGGTTTCAGCCTCATGCTCTTTCTTCTCTCCCTCAACTTCTCTATCACCTCTCATCTGGTTCACATGCGCTGTCTTCAAGGTCCACAGGCTACTTTTCACAGAATCTTCTGGCCTGATGAAGTAAGAATGATGAATAGAACAGAGCTGGGATCTATTTTCCAGTTTGGATAAAATGCATTCTGCACACAAATCCAAGGAGAACGGGCTGCCCCGATGCCCAGAAAATCTTTCACTCCTGCTAGTGTTCTACGTCAACCGCAACTTAGTCTGAAAGAAAAGCTTTTTCTCTGAGAGCATCTGAGAGGTTTGCATGAAGCACTGATATCTGACATATGCAATTTTGAATAGGAGAGGAAAAAGAAAATGGCAAGGAGTTTTTAATTTTAGTGGTTTCAATTTTAATTTCCGTGCACTTTTTCAAAACTTGTCAGCTCAAATGCCCATCAACATCTTTTAGTCATCTGTAAGTCAGTATTCATATAAAATGTGCTTCAAATCCAAAGAATTTCAAATTTGCACTCCAAGCTTCTATGCCTAGATTTATGATTTCCTACACATATTAGATGAAAGGAAGGCCTTTTTTACTGTGGGAGTGCTGGAACACTGGAACAGGTTGCCCAGAGAAGTTGTGGGTGTCCCATCCCTGAAAGTATTCAAGGTCACCTTGGACGGGGCTTGGAGCAGCAACAAAGGAGAAGCTTGATGGTAGAGAAACAAAGTTGGACTATAGAAGAAACTCGGATTGAAGTATAGGATCAAGTTTTCTCTCAGCTCTTGGGGTAAATTCAAAGTTGTACAAAATGACATTTATCTGTGCTATTCACTACTGTAACAGAAAGTTTCATGAAAACTGTACAGAAGATAGTAAATTTTAAAAGAGATAAGAATTACAGCATAAAATCCATGGGATAGGTTACAACATGAGACACTCTCTAAGAGAAAATCTCTGTGTTTCAGCACTTCATCGGGGTAAGATTTCATGAAGTGCCAAAGAAGGCGGCAAAATATCATTCGGGACATTATTTACTGGAATTCAGCCTGGCCATTAGTAGGAACTGCCTTTGAACATATCATGTAGATATACCACACACGCTTTCCCTTCACTGAAAAATTACTGTTTACAACAAATAAGCAATTGACGATCAAAATTGATTGAAAGCATCTTAAACATGTCAAGTATTTCATTGTAGATGATCTGTGATCCAAATGCTTCTTCCACCTTCGAGAGGGACAGAAGAATTCTTCCATATCATGATGGTTTAAAATTGTATCAACCAATGTTTTCTGCTGAAAAGATATCATCTATTTTTTTCTATTTTTGGAAGAAAATATTCCTAGACATACAACAGGTGAGAACTAAGTAATTTTAAAGAAACAAATGAAATGAAAATATTCTGTAAATAGAATGAAATGAAAAGCTGTGTTTTAAATAGGAGCTAAATATTAAACAGAATTTTTGTACCAGGCATTTGAATTACTGCACCAGCTCTTTTGCCCATCAAGAGAGGCATTTAGCATTTCAGTCTTTTCCAAGGTGTTCATGATCTGCTATGCTGATCTCTGTGTGTGCCTAGGTGTGTGTGGAGGGGGGGGCATATGAAGGGGAGTGTGTATGTTTGCTTTACAATTGTTGTGGCAGATTCATGCCTCAGCTCCACATTTTGTTTTAAAAAGGTCACACCGAGTGGATATGAAGTTTACTATCAACAAGAGATCGATTCCCAAATCATCCATTTGACTCTCCCTTATAAATCATGTGCTTTGTTGCATATTTTATCAAATATACTTTCAAGCCAGATGGAGGAAGGAGGATGTGGGAATCCCTCCACCATCTTGCAACTTTTATGTAAGTAGGTTTTCAAGAAAATCATCATTTCTCTTTTAAATATGTCTGGAACAGGCATGATGGTAGTGTCAACCTGTTGGAGTTTTTGTTGCTGGAAGAAGTTGTACAAAAGGATTGGTTTTTACATTGACCAGTTACTGAATCAAGCGCAGGAATACATTGGAAATTTAGCTGGGGGTTCCTTTTCCCAGCAGACTACTTCTAGAACGAGCTTGTACACTGAAGCTGACTCTTTTGCTCTCTTTTTGTTTCTTTCCTATTTTCTTGGCTTCTTTGCCACTATCTAGACAATTTTGGAACTTTGTTCCCAACTAAAATGGTTTCAATAGTCTGATTGTGATCATACATTTTTACAAGGAATTTTTAAAATCTTTCCTCGAGTCCAGAAAGTCAAGGACTTAGATCTTTTTCTTCCCTTATCAATATTGCCATGAAATTGATAAATAAAGACCAACTCTTTATTTTTGTTTTTAACCCACGTAGATAATTCCCATCCATTAATCCATTTTGTGGACCAATAGCTGCCATTCTGATGGAAGCTGTCACTTCTTAACAATAGGCATTCTGTGACTATGTTGACTGCACTTTGGGTGAAGATCCTAACTGGTCTTAGATATACATAGGGAGAAATTTGCTCAGCCAGTGTCAGTCTTAAGCATGCGTATCAGAAGATCTTTCTAGAGCTGGGAATTTTCCCATGAAAGGGATTCAGTTAGGGAAGAGACACTTGTGCCAGAGTTTTACATTCTTCTTGAACACTGCTTAAGGAACTTAGATGCCATGTCCATTTGGATCTCTGTCTGCACAGAACTTTGTCATGCCAGCGCTTTGAAATGCATCTTGAAGAGAATTCACTAGCACAGAATGAAAGAGAGTGGAAGGGGTTGGTGGGGCTAACCAGGCCCAACCCCCCTGCCTAAACCAGGATACCTAGAGCCTCTTGCCCAGGATTCTATCTGGGTGTACTTTTAATGTCTTCAAAGATCCAGGCTCCACAATCTTTCTGGGCAGTCTGTGCCGTGGTTCAGTCACCCTGACAGTAAAGAAACATTTACTGATGTTCAAAGGCAATCTCCTGTATTTCAGTGTGTGCCCACTGCCTCTTGTCTTTTCCCTCAGCATCACTGAAAAGACACTGATTCCCTCCCCTTTGCACTATTGCTTCCATATGTATGTGTGATGCCATGTAGAGGTATGTCAAAAACCTCCCTGAAGCCCAGGCAGATAATATTCCCTTCATCTACCAGTCAAGTTGATTCATCAGAGGAGTTTAAAGTGATGTTCAGCATGAAATTCCCCTGAAAAATCATGCTAACTACATTATTTGGTCATCTGTCATGTGCCTGGCAAGGATTTCCAGGAAGAGCTGCTTCATCAACTTCCTGGGGATAAAAAAGAGGCTGGCTGGTTTGTACTATGGCGAGTCCTCTTAATTGCCTTTTTTGAAGATGGGTGTCATTTGCTAACATCCACTCTTTAGCTCCTCTTCTCATCTACACCTCGGCAAAAAGCTTTTCCACTATGTCTGGCTAGGAAAAACTGTGCCAGCACAGAAAACATCTCCCATCGTGTTCTAGAAGTTGCACGGATGTCTGCCAAGTGTTTGGCAGGAAGAAAAGAAAAGTTGTCCAAAACAGCTTCCAATCGAATGTTCCTGTGATTGGAAAAGTCAGGAGAGTGCAAAGGTACTGTTTTCTATCAGTTGGCAAGGTGCGCACACAATCCCAGTGTTGTACAGCTTGCTTCTTCACCTTCCCGAAGCTGCCGCTCTCGCCGGCTGCCGGAGCCCAAGAAGCGGCTTCTTCGCGCAAAGACGATTGTGCCGCTCACAGTGCTCTCCTTAGCGCGGCTTCTGCCGAAAGACGCCCGGCAGCGGCTCTTACCTCCGGAGAGCATCCTACCTTCGTCTTTAGCTCCTCTTCTCATCTACACCTCGGCAAAAAGCTTTTCCACTATGTCTGGCTAGGAAAAACTGTGCCAGCACAGAAAACATCTCCCATCGTGTTCTAGAAGTTGCACGGATGTCTGCCAAGTGTTTGGCAGGAAGAAAAGAAAAGTTGTCCAAAACAGCTTCCAATCGAATGTTCCTGTGATTGGAAAAGTCAGGAGAGTGCAAAGGTACTGTTTTCTATCAGTTGGCAAGGTGCGCACACAATCCCAGTGTTGTACAGCTTGCTTCTTCACCTTCCCGAAGCTGCCGCTCTCGCCGGCTGCCGGAGCCCAAGAAGCGGCTTCTTCGCGCAAAGACGATTGTGCCGCTCACAGTGCTCTCCTTAGCGCGGCTTCTGCCGAAAGACGCCCGGCAGCGGCTCTTACCTCCGGAGAGCATCCTACCTTCGTCTTTCGCGTCTTTTGTAGTCTACATCTTAGCAAAACGCTTTTCCACTATGTCTGGCTAGGAAAAACTGTGCCAGCACAGAAAACATCTCCCATCGTGTTCTAGAAGTTGCACGGATGTCTGCCAAGTGTTTGGCAGGAAGAAAAGAAAAGTTGTCCAAAACAGCTTCCAATCGAATGTTCCTGTGATTGGAAAAGTCAGGAGAGTGCAAAGGTACTGTTTTCTATCAGTTGGCAAGGTGCGCACACAATCCCAGTGTTGTACAGCTTGCTTCTTCACCTTCCCGAAGCTGCCGCTCTCGCCGGCTGCCGGAGCCCAAGAAGCGGCTTCTTCGCGCAAAGACGATTGTGCCGCTCACAGTGCTCTCCTTAGCGCGGCTTCTGCCGAAAGACGCCCGGCAGCGGCTCTTACCTCCGGAGAGCATCCTACCTTCGTCTTTCGCGTCTTTTGTAGTCTACATCTTAGCAAAACGCTTTTCCACTATGTCTGGCTAGGAAAAACTGTGCCAGCACAGAAAACATCTCCCATCGTGTTCTAGAAGTTGCACGGATGTCTGCCAAGTGTTTGGCAGGAAGAAAAGAAAAGTTGTCCAAAACAGCTTCCAATCGAATGTTCCTGTGATTGGAAAAGTCAGGAGAGTGCAAAGGTACTGTTTTCTATCAGTTGGCAAGGTGCGCACACAATCCCAGTGTTGTACAGCTTGCTTCTTCACCTTCCCGAAGCTGCCGCTCTCGCCGGCTGCCGGAGCCCAAGAAGCGGCTTCTTCGCGCAAAGACGATTGTGCCGCTCACAGTGCTCTCCTTAGCGCGGCTTCTGCCGAAAGACGCCCGGCAGCGGCTCTTACCTCCGGAGAGCATCCTACCTTCGTCTTTCGCGTCTTATGTAGTCTACACCTCGGCAAAAAGCTTTTCCACTATGTCTGGCTAGGAAAAACTGTGCCAGCACAGAAAACATCTCCCATCGTGTTCTAGAAGTTGCACGGATGTCTGCCAAGTGTTTGGCAGGAAGAAAAGAAAAGTTGTCCAAAACAGCTTCCAATCGAATGTTCCTGTGATTGGAAAAGTCAGGAGAGTGCAAAGGTACTGTTTTCTATCAGTTGGCAAGGTGCGCACACAATCCCAGTGTTGTACAGCTTGCTTCTTCACCTTCCCGAAGCTGCCGCTCTCGCCGGCTGCCGGAGCCCAAGAAGCGGCTTCTTCGCGCAAAGACGATTGTGCCGCTCACAGGGCTCTCCTTAGCGCGGCTTCTGCCGAAAGACGCCCGGCAGCGGCTCTTACCTCCGGAGAGCATCCTACCTTCGTCTTTCGCGTCTTTTGTAGTCTACACCTCGGCAAAACGCTTTTCCACTATGTCTGGCTAGGAAAAACTGTGCCAGCACAGAAAACATCTCCCATCGTGTTCTAGAAGTTGCACGGATGTCTGCCAAGTGTTTGGCAGGAAGAAAAGAAAAGTTGTCCAAAACAGCTTCCAATCGAATGTTCCTGTGATTGGAAAAGTCAGGAGAGTGCAAAGGTACTGTTTTCTATCAGTTGGCAAGGTGCGCACACAATCCCAGTGTTGTACAGCTTGCTTCTTCACCTTCCCGAAGCTGCCGCTCTCGCCGGCTGCCGGAGCCCAAGAAGCGGCTTCTTCGCGCAAAGACGATTGTGCCGCTCACAGTGCTCTCCTTAGCGCGGCTTCTGCCGAAAGACGCCCGGCAGCGGCTCTTACCTCCGGAGAGCATCCTACCTTCGTCTTTCGCGTCTTTTGTAGTCTACATCTTAGCAAAACGCTTTTCCACTATGTCTGGCTAGGAAAAACTGTGCCAGCACAGAAAACATCTCCCATCGTGTTCTAGAAGTTGCACGGATGTCTGCCAAGTGTTTGGCAGGAAGAAAAGAAAAGTTGTCCAAAACAGCTTCCAATCGAATGTTCCTGTGATTGGAAAAGTCAGGAGAGTGCAAAGGTACTGTTTTCTATCAGTTGGCAAGGTGCGCACACAATCCCAGTGTTGTACAGCTTGCTTCTTCACCTTCCCGAAGCTGCCGCTCTCGCCGGCTGCCGGAGCCCAAGAAGCGGCTTCTTCGCGCAAAGACGATTGTGCCGCTCACAGTGCTCTCCTTAGCGCGGCTTCTGCCGAAAGACGCCCGGCAGCGGCTCTTACCTCCGGAGAGCATCCTACCTTCGTCTTTCGCGTCTTTTGTAGTCTACATCTTAGCAAAACGCTTTTCCACTATGTCTGGCTAGGAAAAACTGTGCCAGCACAGAAAACATCTCCCATCGTGTTCTAGAAGTTGCACGGATGTCTGCCAAGTGTTTGGCAGGAAGAAAAGAAAAGTTGTCCAAAACAGCTTCCAATCGAATGTTCCTGTGATTGGAAAAGTCAGGAGAGTGCAAAGGTACTGTTTTCTATCAGTTGGCAAGGTGCGCACACAATCCCAGTGTTGTACAGCTTGCTTCTTCACCTTCCCGAAGCTGCCGCTCTCGCCGGCTGCCGGAGCCCAAGAAGCGGCTTCTTCGCGCAAAGACGATTGTGCCGCTCACAGTGCTCTCCTTAGCGCGGCTTCTGCCGAAAGACGCCCGGCAGCGGCTCTTACCTCCGGAGAGCATCCTACCTTCGTCTTTCGCGTCTTATGTAGTCTACACCTCGGCAAAAAGCTTTTCCACTATGTCTGGCTAGGAAAAACTGTGCCAGCACAGAAAACATCTCCCATCGTGTTCTAGAAGTTGCACGGATGTCTGCCAAGTGTTTGGCAGGAAGAAAAGAAAAGTTGTCCAAAACAGCTTCCAATCGAATGTTCCTGTGATTGGAAAAGTCAGGAGAGTGCAAAGGTACTGTTTTCTATCAGTTGGCAAGGTGCGCACACAATCCCAGTGTTGTACAGCTTGCTTCTTCACCTTCCCGAAGCTGCCGCTCTCGCCGGCTGCCGGAGCCCAAGAAGCGGCTTCTTCGCGCAAAGACGATTGTGCCGCTCACAGTGCTCTCCTTAGCGCGGCTTCTGCCGAAAGACGCCCGGCAGCGGCTCTTACCTCCGGAGAGCATCCTACCTTCGTCTTTCGCGTCTTTTGTAGTCTACATCTTAGCAAAACGCTTTTCCACTATGTCTGGCTAGGAAAAACTGTGCCAGCAAAGAAAACATCTCCCATCGTGTTCTAGAAGTTGCACGGATGTCTGCCAAGTGTTTGGCAGGAAGAAAAGAAAAGTTGTCCAAAACAGCTTCCAATCGAATGTTCCTGTGATTGGAAAAGTCAGGAGAGTGCAAAGGTACTGTTTTCTATCAGTTGGCAAGGTGCGCACACAATCCCAGTGTTGTACAGCTTGCTTCTTCACCTTCCCGAAGCTGCCGCTCTCGCCGGCTGCCGGAGCCCAAGAAGCGGCTTCTTCGCGCAAAGACGATTGTGCCGCTCACAGTGCTCTCCTTAGCGCGGCTTCTGCCGAAAGACGCCCGGCAGCGGCTCTTACCTCCGGAGAGCATCCTACCTTCGTCTTTCGCGTCTTTTGTAGTCTACATCTTAGCAAAACGCTTTTCCACTATGTCTGGCTAGGAAAAACTGTGCCAGCACAGAAAACATCTCCCATCGTGTTCTAGAAGTTGCACGGATGTCTGCCAAGTGTTTGGCAGGAAGAAAAGAAAAGTTGTCCAAAACAGCTTCCAATCGAATGTTCCTGTGATTGGAAAAGTCAGGAGAGTGCAAAGGTACTGTTTTCTATCAGTTGGCAAGGTGCGCACACAATCCCAGTGTTGTACAGCTTGCTTCTTCACCTTCCCGAAGCTGCCGCTCTCGCCGGCTGCCGGAGCCCAAGAAGCGGCTTCTTCGCGCAAAGACGATTGTGCCGCTCACAGTGCTCTCCTTAGCGCGGCTTCTGCCGAAAGACGCCCGGCAGCGGCTCTTACCTCCGGAGAGCATCCTACCTTCGTCTTTCGCGTCTTATGTAGTCTACACCTCGGCAAAAAGCTTTTCCACTATGTCTGGCTAGGAAAAACTGTGCCAGCACAGAAAACATCTCCCATCGTGTTCTAGAAGTTGCACGGATGTCTGCCAAGTGTTTGGCAGGAAGAAAAGAAAAGTTGTCCAAAACAGCTTCCAATCGAATGTTCCTGTGATTGGAAAAGTCAGGAGAGTGCAAAGGTACTGTTTTCTATCAGTTGGCAAGGTGCGCACACAATCCCAGTGTTGTACAGCTTGCTTCTTCACCTTCCCGAAGCTGCCGCTCTCGCCGGCTGCCGGAGCCCAAGAAGCGGCTTCTTCGCGCAAAGACGATTGTGCCGCTCACAGGGCTCTCCTTAGCGCGGCTTCTGCCGAAAGACGCCCGGCAGCGGCTCTTACCTCCGGAGAGCATCCTACCTTCGTCTTTCGCGTCTTTTGTAGTCTACACCTCGGCAAAACGCTTTTCCACTATGTCTGGCTAGGAAAAACTGTGCCAGCACAGAAAACATCTCCCATCGTGTTCTAGAAGTTGCACGGATGTCTGCCAAGTGTTTGGCAGGAAGAAAAGAAAAGTTGTCCAAAACAGCTTCCAATCGAATGTTCCTGTGATTGGAAAAGTCAGGAGAGTGCAAAGGTACTGTTTTCTATCAGTTGGCAAGGTGCGCACACAATCCCAGTGTTGTACAGCTTGCTTCTTCACCTTCCCGAAGCTGCCGCTCTCGCCGGCTGCCGGAGCCCAAGAAGCGGCTTCTTCGCGCAAAGACGATTGTGCCGCTCACAGTGCTCTCCTTAGCGCGGCTTCTGCCGAAAGACGCCCGGCAGCGGCTCTTACCTCCGGAGAGCATCCTACCTTCGTCTTTCGCGTCTTTTGTAGTCTACATCTTAGCAAAACGCTTTTCCACTATGTCTGGCTAGGAAAAACTGTGCCAGCACAGAAAACATCTCCCATCGTGTTCTAGAAGTTGCACGGATGTCTGCCAAGTGTTTGGCAGGAAGAAAAGAAAAGTTGTCCAAAACAGCTTCCAATCGAATGTTCCTGTGATTGGAAAAGTCAGGAGAGTGCAAAGGTACTGTTTTCTATCAGTTGGCAAGGTGCGCACACAATCCCAGTGTTGTACAGCTTGCTTCTTCACCTTCCCGAAGCTGCCGCTCTCGCCGGCTGCCGGAGCCCAAGAAGCGGCTTCTTCGCGCAAAGACGATTGTGCCGCTCACAGTGCTCTCCTTAGCGCGGCTTCTGCCGAAAGACGCCCGGCAGCGGCTCTTACCTCCGGAGAGCATCCTACCTTCGTCTTTCGCGTCTTTTGTAGTCTACATCTTAGCAAAACGCTTTTCCACTATGTCTGGCTAGGAAAAACTGTGCCAGCACAGAAAACATCTCCCATCGTGTTCTAGAAGTTGCACGGATGTCTGCCAAGTGTTTGGCAGGAAGAAAAGAAAAGTTGTCCAAAACAGCTTCCAATCGAATGTTCCTGTGATTGGAAAAGTCAGGAGAGTGCAAAGGTACTGTTTTCTATCAGTTGGCAAGGTGCGCACACAATCCCAGTGTTGTACAGCTTGCTTCTTCACCTTCCCGAAGCTGCCGCTCTCGCCGGCTGCCGGAGCCCAAGAAGCGGCTTCTTCGCGCAAAGACGATTGTGCCGCTCACAGTGCTCTCCTTAGCGCGGCTTCTGCCGAAAGACGCCCGGCAGCGGCTCTTACCTCCGGAGAGCATCCTACCTTCGTCTTTCGCGTCTTATGTAGTCTACACCTCGGCAAAAAGCTTTTCCACTATGTCTGGCTAGGAAAAACTGTGCCAGCACAGAAAACATCTCCCATCGTGTTCTAGAAGTTGCACGGATGTCTGCCAAGTGTTTGGCAGGAAGAAAAGAAAAGTTGTCCAAAACAGCTTCCAATCGAATGTTCCTGTGATTGGAAAAGTCAGGAGAGTGCAAAGGTACTGTTTTCTATCAGTTGGCAAGGTGCGCACACAATCCCAGTGTTGTACAGCTTGCTTCTTCACCTTCCCGAAGCTGCCGCTCTCGCCGGCTGCCGGAGCCCAAGAAGCGGCTTCTTCGCGCAAAGACGATTGTGCCGCTCACAGTGCTCTCCTTAGCGCGGCTTCTGCCGAAAGACGCCCGGCAGCGGCTCTTACCTCCGGAGAGCATCCTACCTTCGTCTTTCGCGTCTTTTGTAGTCTACATCTTAGCAAAACGCTTTTCCACTATGTCTGGCTAGGAAAAACTGTGCCAGCAAAGAAAACATCTCCCATCGTGTTCTAGAAGTTGCACGGATGTCTGCCAAGTGTTTGGCAGGAAGAAAAGAAAAGTTGTCCAAAACAGCTTCCAATCGAATGTTCCTGTGATTGGAAAAGTCAGGAGAGTGCAAAGGTACTGTTTTCTATCAGTTGGCAAGGTGCGCACACAATCCCAGTGTTGTACAGCTTGCTTCTTCACCTTCCCGAAGCTGCCGCTCTCGCCGGCTGCCGGAGCCCAAGAAGCGGCTTCTTCGCGCAAAGACGATTGTGCCGCTCACAGTGCTCTCCTTAGCGCGGCTTCTGCCGAAAGACGCCCGGCAGCGGCTCTTACCTCCGGAGAGCATCCTACCTTCGTCTTTCGCGTCTTTTGTAGTATACATCTTAGCAAAACGCTTTTCCACTATGTCTGGCTAGGAAAAACTGTGCCAGCACAGAAAACATCTCCCATCGTGTTCTAGAAGTTGCACGGATGTCTGCCAAGTGTTTGGCAGGAAGAAAAGAAAAGTTGTCCAAAACAGCTTCCAATCGAATGTTCCTGTGATTGGAAAAGTCAGGAGAGTGCAAAGGTACTGTTTTCTATCAGTTGGCAAGGTGCGCACACAATCCCAGTGTTGTACAGCTTGCTTCTTCACCTTCCCGAAGCTGCCACTCTCAGGAGGTAAGAGCCGCTGCCGGGCGTCTTTCGGCAGAAGCCGCGCTAAGGGGAGCACTGTGAGCGGCACAATCGTCTTTGCGCGAAGAAGCCGCTTCTTGGGCTCCGGCAGCCGGCGAGAGCGGCAGCTTCGGGAAGGTGAAGAAGCAAGCTGTACAACACTGGGATTGTGTGCGCACCTTGCCAACTGATAGAAAACAGTACCTTTGCACTCTCCTGACTTTTCCAATCACAGGAACATTCGATTGGAAGCTGTTTTGGACAACTTTTCTTTTCTTCCTGCCAAACACTTGGCAGACATCCGTGCAACTTCTAGAACACGATGGGAGATGTTTTCTGTGCTGGCACAGTTTTTCCTAGCCAGACATAGTGGAAAAGCGTTTTGCTAAGATGTAGACTACAAAAGACGCGAAAGACGAAGGTAGGATGCTCTCCGGAGGTAAGAGCCGCTGCCGGGCGTCTTTCGGCAGAAGCCGCGCTAAGGAGAGCACTGTGAGCGGCACAATCGTCTTTGCGCGAAGAAGCCGCTTCTTGGGCTCCGGCAGCCGGCGAGAGCGGCAGCTTCGGGAAGGTGAAGAAGCAAGCTGTACAACACTGGGATTGTGTGCGCACCTTGCCAACTGATAGAAAACAGTACCTTTGCACTCTCCTGACTTTTCCAATCACAGGAACATTCGATTGGAAGCTGTTTTGGACAACTTTTCTTTTCTTCCTGCCAAACACTTGGCAGACATCCGTGCAACTTCTAGAACACGATGGGAGATGTTTTCTGTGCTGGCACAGTTTTTCCTAGCCAGACCTAGTGGAAAAGCGTTTTGCTAAGATGTAGACTACAAAAGACGCGAAAGACGAAGGTAGGATGCTCTCCGGAGGTAAGAGCCGCTGCCGGGCGTCTTTCGGCAGGAGCCGCGCTAAGGAGAGCACTGTGAGCGGCACAATCGTCTTTGCGCGAAGAAGCCGCTTCTTGGGCTCCGGCAGCCGGCGAGAGCGGCAGCTTCGGGAAGGTGAAGAAGCAAGCTGTACAACACTGGGATTGTGTGCGCACCTTGCCAACTGATAGAAAACAGTACCTTTGCACTCTCCTGACTTTTCCAATCACAGGAACATTCGATTGGAAGCTGTTTTGGACAACTTTTCTTTTCTTCCTGCCAAACACTTGGCAGACATCCGTGCAACTTCTAGAACACGATGGGAGATGTTTTCTGTGCTGGCACAGTTTTTCCTAGCCAGACATAGTGGAAAAGCGTTTTGCTAAGATGTAGACTACAAAAGACGCGAAAGACGAAGGTAGGATGCTCTCCGGAGGTAAGAGCCGCTGCCGGGCGTCTTTCGGCAGAAGCCGCGCTAAGGAGAGCACTGTGAGCGGCACAATCGTCTTTGCGCGAAGAAGCCGCTTCTTCGGTTCCGGGAGCCGGCGAGAGCGGCAGCTTCGGGAAGGTGAAGAAGCAAGCTGTACAACACTGGGATTGTGTGCGCACCTTGCCAACTGATAGAAAACAGTACCTTTGCACTCTCCTGACTTTTCCAATCACAGGAACATTCGATTGGAAGCTGTTTTGGACAACTTTTCTTTTCTTCCTGCCAAACACTTGGCAGACATCCGTGCAACTTCTAGAACACGATGGGAGATGTTTTCTGTGCTGGCACAGTTTTTCCTAGCCAGACATAGTGGAAAAGCTTTTTGCTAAGATGTAGACTACAAAAGACGCGAAAGACGAAGGTAGGATGCTCTCCGGAGGTAAGAGCCGCTGCCGGGCGTCTTTCGGCAGAAGCCGCGCTAAGGAGAGCACTGTGAGCGGCACAATCGTCTTTGCGCGAAGAAGCCGCTTCTTGGGCTCCGGCAGCCGGCGAGAGCGGCAGCTTCGGGAAGGTGAAGAAGCAAGCTGTACAACACTGGGATTGTGTGCGCACCTTGCCAACTGATAGAAAACAGTACCTTTGCACTCTCCTGACTTTTCCAATCACAGGAACATTCGATTGGAAGCTGTTTTGGACAACTTTTCTTTTCTTCCTGCCAAACACTTGGCAGACATCCGTGCAACTTCTAGAACACGATGGGAGATGTTTTCTGTGCTGGCACAGTTTTTCCTAGCCAGACATAGTGGAAAAGCTTTTTGCCGAGGTGTAGATGAGAAGAGGAGCTAAAGAGTGGATGTTAGCAAATGACACCCATCTTCAAAAAAGGCAATTAAGAGGACTCGCCATAGTACAAACCAGCCAGCCTCTTTTTTATCCCCAGGAAGTTGATGAAGCAGCTCTTCCTGGAAATCCTTGCCAGGCACATGACAGATGACCAAATAATGTAGTTAGCATGATTTTTCAGGGGAATTTCATGCTGAACATCACTTTAAACTCCTCTGATGAATCAACTTGACTGGTAGATGAAGGGAATATTATCTGCCTGGGCTTCAGGGAGGTTTTTGACATACCTCTACATGGCATCACACATACATATGGAAGCAATAGTGCAAAGGGGAGGGAATCAGTGTCTTTTCAGTGATGCTGAGGGAAAAGACAAGAGGCAGTGGGCACACACTGAAATACAGGAGATTGCCTTTGAACATCAGTAAATGTTTCTTTACTGTCAGGGTGACTGAACCACGGCACAGACTGCCCAGAAAGATTGTGGAGCCTGGATCTTTGAAGACATTAAAAGTACACCCAGATAGAATCCTGGGCAAGAGGCTCTAGGTATCCTGGTTTAGGCAGGGGGGTTGGGCCTGGTTAGCCCCACCAACCCCTTCCACTCTCTTTCATTCTGTGCTAGTGAATTCTCTTCAAGATGCATTTCAAAGCGCTGGCATGACAAAGTTCTGTGCAGACAGAGATCCAAATGGACATGGCATCTAAGTTCCTTAAGCAGTGTTCAAGAAGAATGTAAAACTCTGGCACAAGTGTCTCTTCCCTAACTGAATCCCTTTCATGGGAAAATTCCCAGCTCTAGAAAGATCTTCTGATACGCATGCTTAAGACTGACACTGGCTGAGCAAATTTCTCCCTATGTATATCTAAGACCAGTTAGGATCTTCACCCAAAGTGCAGTCAACATAGTCACAGAATGCCTATTGTTAAGAAGTGACAGCTTCCATCAGAATGGCAGCTATTGGTCCACAAAATGGATTAATGGATGGGAATTATCTACGTGGGTTAAAAACAAAAA
Organism: Melospiza melodia melodia; assembly: GCF_035770615.1. Lineage (NCBI taxonomy): Eukaryota > Metazoa > Chordata > Aves > Passeriformes > Passerellidae > Melospiza > Melospiza melodia. The sequence goes on along the minus strand of NC_086195.1, from coordinate 37,629,734 downwards.
TAAAGAGTTGGTCTTTATTTATCAATTTCATGGCAATATTGATAAGGGAAGAAAAAGATCTAAGTCCTTGACTTTCTGGACTCGAGGAAAGATTTTAAAAATTCCTTGTAAAAATGTATGATCACAATCAGACTATTGAAACCATTTTAGTTGGGAACAAAGTTCCAAAATTGTCTAGATAGTGGCAAAGAAGCCAAGAAAATAGGAAAGAAACAAAAAGAGAGCAAAAGAGTCAGCTTCAGTGTACAAGCTCGTTCTAGAAGTAGTCTGCTGGGAAAAGGAACCCCCAGCTAAATTTCCAATGTATTCCTGCGCTTGATTCAGTAACTGGTCAATGTAAAAACCAATCCTTTTGTACAACTTCTTCCAGCAACAAAAACTCCAACAGGTTGACACTACCATCATGCCTGTTCCAGACATATTTAAAAGAGAAATGATGATTTTCTTGAAAACCTACTTACATAAAAGTTGCAAGATGGTGGAGGGATTCCCACATCCTCCTTCCTCCATCTGGCTTGAAAGTATATTTGATAAAATATGCAACAAAGCACATGATTTATAAGGGAGAGTCAAATGGATGATTTGGGAATCGATCTCTTGTTGATAGTAAACTTCATATCCACTCGGTGTGACCTTTTTAAAACAAAATGTGGAGCTGAGGCATGAATCTGCCACAACAATTGTAAAGCAAACATACACACTCCCCTTCATATGCCCCCCCCTCCACACACACCTAGGCACACACAGAGATCAGCATAGCAGATCATGAACACCTTGGAAAAGACTGAAATGCTAAATGCCTCTCTTGATGGGCAAAAGAGCTGGTGCAGTAATTCAAATGCCTGGTACAAAAATTCTGTTTAATATTTAGCTCCTATTTAAAACACAGCTTTTCATTTCATTCTATTTACAGAATATTTTCATTTCATTTGTTTCTTTAAAATTACTTAGTTCTCACCTGTTGTATGTCTAGGAATATTTTCTTCCAAAAATAGAAAAAAATAGATGATATCTTTTCAGCAGAAAACATTGGTTGATACAATTTTAAACCATCATGATATGGAAGAATTCTTCTGTCCCTCTCGAAGGTGGAAGAAGCATTTGGATCACAGATCATCTACAATGAAATACTTGACATGTTTAAGATGCTTTCAATCAATTTTGATCGTCAATTGCTTATTTGTTGTAAACAGTAATTTTTCAGTGAAGGGAAAGCGTGTGTGGTATATCTACATGATATGTTCAAAGGCAGTTCCTACTAATGGCCAGGCTGAATTCCAGTAAATAATGTCCCGAATGATATTTTGCCGCCTTCTTTGGCACTTCATGAAATCTTACCCCGATGAAGTGCTGAAACAAAGAGATTTTCTCTTAGAGAGTGTCTCATGTTGTAACCTATCCCATGGATTTTATGCTGTAATTCTTATCTCTTTTAAAATTTACTATCTTCTGTACAGTTTTCATGAAACTTTCTGTTACAGTAGTGAATAGCACAGATAAATGTCATTTTGTACAACTTTGAATTTACCCCAAGAGCTGAGAGAAAACTTGATCCTATACTTCAATCCGAGTTTCTTCTATAGTCCGACTTTGTTTCTCTACCATCAAGCTTCTCCTTTGTTGCTGCTCCAAGCCCCGTCCAAGGTGACCTTGAATACTTTCAGGGATGGGACACCCACAACTTCTCTGGGCAACCTGTTCCAGTGTTCCAGCACTCCCACAGTAAAAAAGGCCTTCCTTTCATCTAATATGTGTAGGAAATCATAAATCTAGGCATAGAAGCTTGGAGTGCAAATTTGAAATTCTTTGGATTTGAAGCACATTTTATATGAATACTGACTTACAGATGACTAAAAGATGTTGATGGGCATTTGAGCTGACAAGTTTTGAAAAAGTGCACGGAAATTAAAATTGAAACCACTAAAATTAAAAACTCCTTGCCATTTTCTTTTTCCTCTCCTATTCAAAATTGCATATGTCAGATATCAGTGCTTCATGCAAACCTCTCAGATGCTCTCAGAGAAAAAGCTTTTCTTTCAGACTAAGTTGCGGTTGACGTAGAACACTAGCAGGAGTGAAAGATTTTCTGGGCATTGGGGCAGCACGTTCTCCTTGGATTTGTGTGCAGAATGCATTTTATCCAAACTGGAAAATAGATCCCAGCTCTGTTCTATTCATCATTCTTACTTCATCAGGCCAGAAGATTCTGTGAAAAGTAGCCTGTGGACCTTGAAGACAGCGCATGTGAACCAGATGAGAGGTGATAGAGAAGTTGAGGGAGAGAAGAAAGAGCATGAGGCTGAAACCAGAAAGTATTTCTCCACGTGATCATGGAAGATTGCAGGAGCCACTTGGTACTATCAAACCAGCCCAACTTGGCACTGGTGCCACCTTGGGTCTGGGAGCCATGTTGCATATCGTGCATTTTAAGGAGCCAGCTGGCCACACCCAGCCATATGCCCCCAAACACAAACCAAGGCCCTTTTCTCTGGCAAACAAAACTCAGCTGCCCTGCTTCTGGATGGCAGATTGCAGGAACCACTTGGTACTATCAAACCAGCCCAACTTGGCACTGGTGCCACCATGGGTCTGGTCACCATCCTGCCTATTGTAGCTTTTCAGGAGCCAGCCGGTCACTCTCAGCCATAGGCCCCCAAACACAAACCTCGGCCCGTTTCCCTGGCAAACAAAAGTAAGCTGTCCCGCTTCTGGATGGCAGATTGCAGGAGCTACTTAGTACTATCAAATCAGCCCGACTTGGCACAGGTGCCACCTTGGATCTGGGAACCATCCTGTGTATCGTGGATTTTCAGGGGCCAGCCAGCCACTCTCAGCCATATGCCCCCAAAAACAAACCACGGACCTTTTCTCTGGCAAACAAAACTCAACTGCCCCTCTTCTGGATGGCAAATTTTAGGACGCACTTTGTACTACGAAAACCGCCCGACGTGGCACTGGTGCCACCTTGTGTCAGGGAACCATCCTGCATATCGAGCTTTTTAAGGAGCCAGCCGGCCAGGCCCAGCCATATACCCCCAAAAACAAACCACGGACCATTTCTCATGGAAACAAAAATCCGCTGCCCCGCGTCTGGATGGCAGATTGCAGGAGCCACTTTGCACCATCAAACCAGCCCGACTTGGCACAGGTGCCACCTTGGGTCTGGGAACAATCCTGCGTATCGTACATATTCAGGAACCAGCCGAACACTCCCAGCCACAGGCCCCCAAACACAAACAACAGCCCATTTCCCTGGCAAACAAAACTCAGCTGCCCCGCTTCTGGATGGCAGTTTGCAGGAGCCACTTGGGACTATCAAACCAGCCCGACTTGGCACTGGTGCCACCTTGGGTCTGGGAACCATCCTGCGTATGGTGGATTCTAAGGAGCCAGCCGGCCACTCCCAGCCACAGGCCCCCAACAAAAACCACGGCCCTTTTTTCTGGCAAACAAAACTTAGCTGCCTCACTTCTGGATGGCAGATTGCAGGAGCCACTTGGTGTAATCAAACCAGCCCGACTTGGCACTGGTGCCACCTTGGGTCTGGGAACCATCCTGCGTATCGTGGATTCTAAGGAGCCAGCCGGCCACTCCCAGCCACAGGCCCCCAAACAAAATCAACGGCGCTGTTCCCTGGAAAACAAAACACGCCTGCCAACTTTTTGATGGAGTTTGCAGGAGCCACTTGGTACTATCAAACCAGCCCGACTTGGCACTGGTGCCACCTTGGGTCTGGGAAACATCCTGCGTATCGTGGATTCTTAGGAGCCAGCCGGCCACTCCTAGCCACAGGCCCCCAGACAAAAACCTAGGCCTATTTCTCTGGCAAACAAAAGTAAGCTGCCCCGCTTCTGGATGGCAGATTGCAGGAGACACTTGGTACTATCAAACCAGCCCAACTTGGCACTGGTGCCACCTTGGATCTGGGAACCATGCTGTGTATCGTGGATATTCAGGGGCCAGCCGGCCACTCTCAGCCATATGTCCCCAAACAGAAACCTCGGCCCGTTTCTCTGGCAAACAAAACTCAACTGCCCCTCTTCTGGATGGCAAATTGCAGGATGAACTTGATACTAAAACCGCAGGCCGACTTGGTAGTGGTGACACCTTGGACCTGGGAACCATCATGCGTATCGAGCATTTTAAGGAGCCAGCCGGCCACTCCCAGCAATATGCCCCCAAAAACAATCCACGGAATTTTTCTCTGGCAAACAAAAATCAGCTGCCCCGCTTCTGGATGGCAGATTGCAGGAGCCACTTTGCACCATCAAACCAGCCCGACTTGGCACTGGTGCCACCTTGCATCTGGGAACCATGCTGCCTAGCGTGGATTTTCAGGAGCCAGCCGGCCACTCTCAGCCATAGGCCCCCAAACAAAACCCACGGCCCGTTTCCCTGGCAAACAAAATTAAGCTGCCCCGCTTCTGGATGGCAGATTGCAGGACGCACTTGGTAGTATCAAACCAGCCCGACTTGGCACTGGTGCCACCTTGGGTCTGGGAACCATCCTGCGTATTGTGGGTTCAAAGGAGCCAGCCGGCCACTCCCAGCCACAGGCCCCCAAATACAAACAACGGCGCTTTTCCCTGGAAAACAAAACTCGCCTGACAACTTTTTGATGGCAGATTGCAGGAGCCACTTGGTACTATCAAACCAGCCCAACTTGGCACTGGTGCCACCATGGGTCTGGTCACCATCCTGCCTATTGTAGCTTTTCAGGAGCCAGCCGGTCACTACCAGCCATAGGTCCCCAGTCACAAACCTCGGCCCGTTTCCCTGGCAAACAAAAGTAAGCTGCCCCGCTTCTGGATGGCAGATTGCAGGAGCCACTTGGTACTATCAAACCAGCCCAACTTGGCACTGGTGCCACCTCTGGTCTGGGAACCATGCTGCGTAACACAGATTCTAAGGCGCCAGTCGGCCACTCCCAGCCACAAGCCCCCAAACACAAACAACGGCGCTATTCTCTGGCAAACAAAACTCCACTGCCCCTCTTCTGGATGGCAAATTGCAGGACGCACTTGGTACTATAAAAACAGCCCGACTTGGCACTGGTGCCACCTTGGGTCTGGGAACCATCCTGCGTATCGATCTTTTTAATGAGACAGCCGGCCACTCCCAGCCATATGCCCCCAAACACAACCCACGGCCCTTTTCTCTGGCAAACAAAACTCAACTGCACCGCTTCTGGATGGCAGATTGCAGGAGCCACTTGGTACTATCAAACCAGCCCGACTTGGCACTGGTGCCACCTTGGGTCTGGGAACCATCCTGCGTATGGTGGATTCTAAGGAGCCAGCCGGCCACTCCCAGCCACAGGCCCCCAACAAAAACCACGGCCCTTTTTTCTGGCAAACAAAACTTAGCTGCCTCACTTCTGGATGGCAGATTGCAGGAGCCACTTGGTGTAATCAAACCAGCCCGACTTGGCACTGGTGCCACCTTGGGTCTGGGAACCATCCTGCGTATCGTGGATTCTAAGGAGCCAGCCGGCCACTCCCAGCCACAGGCCCCCAAACAAAATCAACGGCGCTGTTCCCTGGAAAACAAAACACGCCTGCCAACTTTTTGATGGAGTTTGCAGGAGCCACTTGGTACTATCAAACCAGCCCGACTTGGCACTGGTGCCACCTTGGGTCTGGGAAACATCCTGCGTATCGTGGATTCTTAGGAGCCAGCCGGCCACTCCTAGCCACAGGCCCCCAGACAAAAACCTAGGCCTATTTCTCTGGCAAACAAAAGTAAGCTGCCCCGCTTCTGGATGGCAGATTGCAGGAGACACTTGGTACTATCAAACCAGCCCAACTTGGCACTGGTGCCACCTTGGATCTGGGAACCATGCTGTGTATCGTGGATATTCAGGGGCCAGCCGGCCACTCTCAGCCATATGTCCCCAAACAGAAACCTCGGCCCGTTTCTCTGGCAAACAAAACTCAACTGCCCCTCTTCTGGATGGCAAATTGCAGGATGAACTTGATACTAAAACCGCAGGCCGACTTGGTAGTGGTGACACCTTGGACCTGGGAACCATCATGCGTATCGAGCATTTTAAGGAGCCAGCCGGCCACTCCCAGCAATATGCCCCCAAAAACAATCCACGGAATTTTTCTCTGGCAAACAAAAATCAGCTGCCCCGCTTCTGGATGGCAGATTGCAGGAGCCACTTTGCACCATCAAACCAGCCCGACTTGGCACTGGTGCCACCTTGCATCTGGGAACCATGCTGCCTAGCGTGGACTTTCAGGAGCCAGCCGGCCACTCTCAGCCATATGCCCCCAAAAACAAACCACGGACCTTTTCTCTGGCAAACAAAACTCAACTGCCCCTCTTCTGGATGGAAAATTGCAGGACGCACTTTGTACTACGAAAACCGCCCGACGTGGCACTGGTGCCACCTTGTGTCAGGGAACCATCCTGCATATCGAGCTTTTTAAGGAGCCAGCCGGCCAGGCCCAGCCATATACCCCCAAAAACAAACCACGGACCATTTCTCATGGAAACAAAAATCCGCTGCCCCGCGTCTGGATGGCAGATTGCAGGAGCCACTTTGCACCATCAAACCAGCCCGACTTGGCACAGGTGCCACCTTGGGTCTGGGAACAATCCTGCGTATCGTACATATTCAGGAACAAGCCGAACACTCCCAGCCACAGGCCCCCAAACACAAACAACGGCCCATTTCCCTGGCAAACAAAACTCAGCTGCCCCGCTTCCGGATGGCAGTTTGCAGGAGCCACTTGGGACTATCAAACCAGCCCGACTTGGCACTGGTGCCACCTTGGGTCTGGGAACCATCCTGCGTATGGTGGATTCTAAGGAGCCAGCCGGCCACTCCCAGCCACAGGCCCCCAACAAAAACCACGGCCCTTTTTTCTGGCAAACAAAACTTAGCTGCCTCACTTCTGGATGGCAGATTGCAGGAGCCACTTGGTGTAATCAAACCAGCCCGACTTGGCACTGGTGCCACCTTGGGTCTGGGAACCATCCTGCGTATCGTGGATTCTAAGGAGCCAGCCGGCCACTCCCAGCCACAGGCCCCCAAACAAAATCAACGGCGCTGTTCCCTGGAAAACAAAACACGCTTGCCAACTTTTTGATGGAGTTTGCAGGAGCCACTTGGTACTATCAAACCAGCCCGACTTGGCACTGGTGCCACCTTGGGTCTGGGAAACATCCTGCGTATCGTGGATTCTTAGGAGCCAGCCGGCCACTCCTAGCCACAGGCCCCCAGACAAAAACCTAGGCCTATTTCTCTGGCAAACAAAAGTAAGCTGCCCCGCTTCTGGATGGCAGATTGCAGGAGACACTTGGTACTATCAAACCAGCCCAACTTGGCACTGGTGCCACCTTGGATCTGGGAACCATGCTGTGTATCGTGGATATTCAGGGGCCAGCCGGCCACTCTCAGCCATATGTCCCCAAACAGAAACCTCGGCCCGTTTCTCTGGCAAACAAAACTCAACTGCCCCTCTTCTGGATGGCAAATTGCAGGATGAACTTGATACTAAAACCGCAGGCCGACTTGGTAGTGGTGACACCTTGGACCTGGGAACCATCATGCGTATCGAGCATTTTAAGGAGCCAGCCGGCCACTCCCAGCAATATGCCCCCAAAAACAATCCACGGAATTTTTCTCTGGCAAACAAAAATCAGCTGCCCCGCTTCTGGATGGCAGATTGCAGGAGCCACTTTGCACCATCAAACCAGCCCGACTTGGCACTGGTGCCACCTTGCATCTGGGAACCATGCTGCCTAGCGTGGATTTTCAGGAGCCAGCCGGCCACTCTCAGCCATAGGCCCCCAAACAAAACCCACGGCCCGTTTCCCTGGCAAACAAAATTAAGCTGCCCCGCTTCTGGATGGCAGATTGCAGGACGCACTTGGTAGTATCAAACCAGCCCGACTTGGCACTGGTGCCACCTTGGGTCTGGGAACCATCCTGCGTATTGTGGGTTCAAAGGAGCCAGCCGGCCACTCCCAGCCACAGGCCCCCAAATACAAACAACGGCGCTTTTCCCTGGAAAACAAAACTCGCCTGACAACTTTTTGATGGCAGATTGCAGGAGCCACTTGGTACTATCAAACCAGCCCAACTTGGCACTGGTGCCACCATGGGTCTGGTCACCATCCTGCCTATCGTAGCTTTTCAGGAGCCAGCCGGTCACTCCCAGCCATAGGTCCCCAGTCACAAACCTCGGCCCGTTTCCCTGGCAAACAAAAGTAAGCTGCCCCGCTTCTGGATGGCAGATTGCAGGAGCCACTTGGTACTATCAAACCAGCCCAACTTGGCACTGGTGCCACCTCTGGTCTGGGAACCATGCTGCGTAACACAGATTCTAAGGCGCCAGTCGGCCACTCCCAGCCACAAGCCCCCAAACACAAACAACGGCGCTATTCTCTGGCAAACAAAACTCCACTGCCCCTCTTCTGGATGGCAAATTGCAGGACGCACTTGGTACTATAAAAACAGCCCGACTTGGCACTGGTGCCACCTTGGGTCTGGGAACCATCCTGCGTATCGATCTTTTTAATGAGACAGCCGGCCACTCCCAGCCATATGCCCCCAAACACAACCCACGGCCCTTTTCTATGGCAAACAAAACTCAACTGCACCGCTTCTGGATGGCAGATTGCAGGAGCCACTTGGTACTATCAAACCAGCCCGACTTGGCACTGGTGCCACCTTGGGTCTGGGAACCATCCTGCGTATGGTGGATTCTAAGGAGCCAGCCGGCCACTCCCAGCCACAGGCCCCCAACAAAAACCACGGCCCTTTTTTCTGGCAAACAAAACTTAGCTGCCTCACTTCTGGATGGCAGATTGCAGGAGCCACTTGGTGTAATCAAACCAGCCCGACTTGGCACTGGTGCCACCTTGGGTCTGGGAACCATCCTGCGTATCGTGGATTCTAAGGAGCCAGCCGGCCACTCCCAGCCACAGGCCCCCAAACAAAATCAACGGCGCTGTTCCCCGGAAAACAAAACACGCCTGCCAACTTTTTGATGGAGTTTGCAGGAGCCACTTGGTACTATCAAACCAGCCCGACTTGGCACTGGTGCCACCTTGGGTCTGGGAAACATCCTGCGTATCGTGGATTCTTAGGAGCCAGCCGGCCACTCCTAGCCACAGGCCCCCAGACAAAATCCTAGGCCTATTTCTCTGGCAAAAAAAAGTAAGCTGCCCCGCTTCTGGATGGCAGATTGCAGGAGACACTTGGGACTATCAAACCAGCCCAACTTGGCACTGGTGCCACCTTGGATCTGGGAACCATGCTGTGTATCGTGGATATTCAGGGGCCAGCCGGCCACTCTCAGCCATATGTCCCCAAACAGAAACCTCGGCCCGTTTCCCTGGCAAACAAAACTCAACTGCCCCTCTTCTGGATGGCAAATTGCAGGATGAACTTGATACTAAAACCGCAGGCCGACTTGGTAGTGGTGACACCTTGGACCTGGGAACCATCATGCGTATCGAGCATTTTAAGGAGCCAGCCGGCCACTCCCAGCAATATGCCCCCAAAAACAATCCACGGAATTTTTCTCTGGCAAACAAAAATCAGCTGCCCCGCTTCTGGATGGCAGATTGCAGGAGCCACTTTGCACCATCAAACCAGCCCGACTTGGCACTGGTGCCACCTTGCATCTGGGAAGCATGCTGCCTAGCGTGGATTTTCAGGAGCCAGCCGGCCACTCTCAGCCATAGGCCCCCAAAAAAAACCCACGGCCCGTTTCCCTGGCAAACAAAATTAAGCTGCCCCGCTTCTGGATGGCAGATTGCAGGACGCACTTGGTAGTATCAAACCAGCCCGACTTGGCACTGGTGCCACCTTGGGTCTGGGAACCATCCTGCGTATCGTGGGTTCAAAGGAGCCAGCCGGCCACTCCCAGCCACAGGCCCCCAAATACAAACAACGGCGCTTTTCCCTGGAAAACAAAACTCGCCTGACAACTTTTTGATGGCAGATTGCAGGAGCCACTTGCTACTATCAAACCAGCCCAACTTGCCACTGGTGTCACCATGGGTCTGGTCACCATCCTGCCGATCGTAGCTTTTCAGGAGCCAGCCAGCCACCCCCAGCCAGAGGCCCCTAGACAAATATTTCGGCCCGTTTCCCTGCCAAACAAAAGTAAGCTACCCCGCTTCTGGATGGCAGATTGCAGGAGCCACTTTGCACCATCAAACTAGCCCGACTTGGCACTGGTGCCACCTCAGCTCTGGGAACCATCCTGCGTATCGTTCATTGTAAGGAGCCAGCCGGCCACTCCAGCCACAGGCCCCCAGACACAAACAACGTCGCTTTTCCCTGGAAAACAAAACTCGCCTGCCAAGTTTTTGATGGCAGATTGCAGGAGCCACTTGCTACTATCAAATCAGCCCAACTTGGCACTGGTGCCACCATGGGTCTGGTCACCATCCTGCCTATCGTAGCTTTTCAGGAGCCAGCCGGTCACTCGCAGCCATATGCCCCCAGACACAAAACTCGGCCCGTTTCCCTGGCAAACAAAAGTAAGCTGCCCCGCTTCTGGATGGCAGATTGCAGGAGCCACTTTGCACCATCAAACTAGCCCGACTTGGCACTGGTGCCACCTCTGGTCTGGGAACCATCCTGCGTATCGTGGATTCTAAGGAGCCAGCCGGCCACTCCCTGCCACAGGCCCCCAAACACAAACAACGGCGCTTTTCCCTGGATAACAAACTCGCCTGCCAACTTTTTGATGGCAGATTGCAGGAGCCACTTGGTACTATCAAACCAGCCCAACTTGGCACTGGTGCCACCATGGATCTGGTCACCATCCTGCCTATCGTAGCTTTTCAGGAGCCAGCCGGTCACTCCCAGCCATAGGCCCTGAGACACAAACCTCGGCCCGTTTCCCTGGCAAACAAAAGTAAGCTGCCCCGCTTCTGGATGGCAGATTGCAGGACGCACTTGGTACTATCAAACCAGCCCAACTTGGCACTGGTGCCACCTCTGGTCTGGGAACCATCCTGCGTATCGTGGATTCTAAGGAGCCAGCCGGCCACTCCCAGCCACAGGCCCCCAAACAGAAACAACGGCTCTTTTCCCTGGAAAACAAAACTCGCCTGCCAACTTTTTGATGGCAGATAGCAGGAGCCACTTGGTACTATCAAATCAGCCCAACTTGGCACTGGTGCCACCATGGGTCTGGTCACCATCCTGCCGATCGTAGCTTTTCAGGAGCCAGCCGGTCACTCCCAGCCATAGGCCCCCAGACACAAACCTCGGCCCGTTTCCCTGGCAAACAAAAGTAAGCACCCCCGATTCTGGATGGCAGATTGCAGGAGCCACTTGGTACTATCAAATCAGCCCAACTTGGCACTGGTGCCACCATGGGTCTGGTCACCATCCTGCCTATCGTAGCTTTTCAGGAGCCAGCCGGTCACTCCCAGCCATAGGCCCCCAGACAAAAAGCTCGGCCCGTTTCCCTGGCAAACAAAAGTAAGTTATCCCGCTTCTGGATGGCAGATTGCAGGAGCCACTTTTCACCATCAAACCAGCCCGACTTGGCACTGGTGCCACCTCTGGTCTGGGAACCATCCTGCGTATCGTGGATTCTAAGGAGCCAGCCGGCCACTCCCAGCCACAGGCCCCCAAACACAAACAACGGCGCTTTTCCCTGGATAACAAACTCTCCTGCCAACTTTTTGATGGCAGATTGCAGGAGCCACTTGGTACTATCAAACCAGCCCAACTTGGCACTGGTGCCACCATGGGTCTGGTCACCATCCTGCCTATCGTAGCTTTTCAGGAGCCAGCCGGTCACTCCCAGCCATAGGCCCCCAGACAAAAAGCTCGGCCCGTTTCCCTGGCAAACAAAAGTAAGTTATCCCGCTTCTGGATGGCAGATTGCAGGAGCCACTTTTCACCATCAAACCAGCCCGACTTGGCACTGGTGCCACCTCTGGTCTGGGAACCATCCTGCGTATCGTGGATTCTAAGGAGCCAGCCGGCCACTCCCAGCCACTGGCCCCCAAACACAAACAACGGCGCTTTTCCCTGGAAAACAAAACTCGCCTGCCAACATTTTGATGGCAGATTGCAGGAGCCACTTGGTACTATCAAATCAGCCCAACTTGGCACTGGTGTCACCATGGGTCTGGTCACCATCCTGCCTATCGTAGCTTTTCAGGAGCCAGGCGGTCACTCCCAGCCATAGGCCCCCAGACACAAACCTCGGCCCGTTTCCCTGGCAAACAAAAGTAAGCTGCCCCGCTTCTGGATGGCAGATTGCAGGAACCACTTGGTATTATCAAACCAGCCCGACTTGGCACTGGTGCCACCTCTGGTCTGGGAACCATCCTGCGTATCGTGGTTCTAAGGAGCCATCCGTCCACTCCCAGCCACAGGCCCCCAAACACAAACAACGGCGCTTTTCCCATGAAAACAAAACTCGCCTGCCAACTATTTGATGGCAGATTGCAGGAGCCACTTGGTACTATCAAATCAGCCCAACTTGGCACTGGTGCCACCATGGGTCTGGTCACCATCCTGCCTATCGTAGCTTTTCAGGAGCCAGCCGGTCACTCGCAGCCATAGGCCCCCAGAAACAATACTCGGCCCGTTTCCCTGGCAAACAAAAGTAAGCTGCCCCGCTTCTGGATGGCAGATTGCAGGAGCCACTTTGCACCATCAAACTAGCCCGACTTGGCACTGGTGCCACCTCTGGTCTGGGAACCATCCTGCGTATCGTGGATTCTAAGGAGCCAGCCGGCCACTCCCACCCACAGGCCCGCAAACAAAAACAACGGCGCTTTTCCCTGGAAAACAAAACTCGCCTGCCAATTTTTTGATGGCAGATTGCAGGAGCCACTTGGTACTATCAAACCAGCCCAACTTGGCACTGGTGCCACCATGGGTCTGGTCACCATCCTGCCTATCGTAGCTTTTCAGGACCTAGCCGGTCACTCCCAGCCATAGGCCCCCAGACACAAACCTCGGCCCGTTTCCCTGGCAAACAAAAGTAAGCTACCCCGCTTCTGGATGGCAGATTGCAGGACGCACTTGATAGTATCAAACCAGCCCGACTTGGCACTGGTGCCACCTCAGGTCTGGGAACCATGCTGCGTATCGTGGATTCTAATTAGCCATCTGGCCACTCCCACCCACAGGCCCCCAAACAAAAACAACGGCGCTTTTCCCTGGAAAACAAACCTCGCCTGCCAAATTTTGATGGCAGATTGCAGGAGCCACTTTTCACCATCAAACTAGCCCGACTTGGCACTGGTGCCACCTCTGGTCTGGGAACCATCCTGCGTATCGTGGATTCTAAGGAGCCAGCCGGCCACTCCCAGCCACAGGCCCCCAAACACAAACAACGGCGCTTTTCCCTGGATAACAAACTCGCCTGCCAACTTTTTGATGGCAGATTGCAGGAGCCACTTGGTACTATCAAACCAGCCCAACTTGGCACTGGTGCCACCATGGGTCTGGTCACCATCCTGCCTATCGTAGCTTTTCAGGAGCCAGGCGGTCACTCCCAGCCATAGGCCCTGAGACACAAACCTCGGCCCGTTTCCCTGGCAAACAAAAGTAAGCTGCCCCGCTTCTGGATGGCAGATTGCAGGACGCACTTGGTACTATCAAACCACCCCAACTTGGCACTGGTGCCACCTCTGGTCTGGGAACCATGCCGCGTATCGTGGATTCTAAGGAGCCAGCCGGCCACTCCCAGCCACAGGCGCCCAAATACAAACAACGGCGCTTTTCCCTGGAAAACAAAACTCGCCTGCCAACTTTTTCATGGCAGATTGCAGGAGCCACTTGGTACTATCAAATCAGCCCAACTTGGCACTGGTGCCACCATGGGTCTGGTCACCATCCTGCCTATCGTAGCTTTTCAGGAGCCAGCCGGTCACTCCCAGCCATAGGCCCTGAGACACAAACCTCGGCCCGTTTCCCTGGCAAACAAAAGTAAGCTGCCCCGCTTCTGGATGGCAGATTGCAGGAGCCACTTGGTACTATCAAACCAGCCCAACTTGGCACTGGTGCCACCTCTGGTCTGGGAACCATGCTGCGTAACACAGATTCTAAGGCGCCAGTCGGCCACTCCCAGCCACAAGCCCCCAAACACAAACAACGGCGCTATTCTCTGGCAAACAAAACTCCACTGCCCCTCTTCTGGATGGCAAATTGCAGGACGCACTTGGTACTATAAAAACAGCCCGACTTGGCACTGGTGCCACCTTGGGTCTGGGAACCATCCTGCGTATCGATCTTTTTAATGAGACAGCCGGCCACTCCCAGCCATATGCCCCCAAACACAACCCACGGCCCTTTTCTCTGGCAAACAAAACTCAACTGCACCGCTTCTGGATGGCAGATTGCAGGAGCCACTTGGTACTATCAAACCAGCCCGACTTGGCACTGGTGCCACCTTGGGTCTGGGAACCATCCTGCGTATGGTGGATTCTAAGCAGCCAGCCGGCCACTCCCAGCCACAGGCCCCCAAACACAAACAACGGCGCTTTTCCCTGGAAAACAAAACTCGCCTGCCAACATTTTGATGGCAGATTGCAGGAGCCACTTGGTACTATCAAATCAGCCCAACTTGGCACTGGTGCCACCATGCGTTTGGTCACCATCCTGCCTATCGTAGCTTTTCAGGAGCCAGCCGGTCACTCCCAGCTATAGGCCCCCAGACAAAAACCTCGGCCCGTTTCCCTGGCATACAAAAGTAAGCTGCCCCGCTTCTGGATGGCAGATTGCAGGAACCACTTGGTACTATCAAACCAGCCCGACTTGGCACTGGTGCCACCTCTGGTCTGGGAACCATCCTGCGTATCGTGGTTCTAAGGAGCCATCCGTCCACTCCCAGCCACAGGCCCCCAAACACAAACAACGGCGCTTTTCCCTGGATAACAAAACTCGCCTGCCAACTTTTTGATGGCAGATTGCAGGAGCCACTTGGTACTATCAAACCAGCCCTACTTGGCACTGGTGCCACCATGGGTCTGGTCACCATCCTGCCTATCGTAGCTTTTCAGGAGCCAGCCGGTCACTCGCAGCCATAGGCCCCCAGAAACAATACTCGGCCCGTTTCCCTGGCAAACAAAAGTAAGCTGCCCCGCTTCTGGATGGCAGATTGCAGGAGCCACTTTGCACCATCAAACTAGCCCGACTTGGCACTGGTGCCACCTCTGGTCTGGGAACCATGCTGTGTATCGTGGATTCTAAGGAGCCAGCCGGCCACTCCCACCCACAGGCCCCCAAACATAAACAACGGCGCTTTTCCCTGGAAAACAAAACTCGCCTGCCAATTTTTTGATGGCAGATTGCAGGAGCCACTTGGTACTATCAAACCAGCCCAACTTGGCACTGGTGCCACCATGGGTCTGGTCACCATCCTGCCTATCGTAGCTTTTCAGGAGCCAGCCGGTCACTCGCAGCCATAGGCCCCCAGACACAAACCTCGGCCCGTTTCCCTGGCAAACAAAAGTAAGCTACCCCGCTTCTGGATGGCAGATTGCAGGACGCACTTGATAGTATCAAACCAGCCCGACTTGGCACTGGTGCCACCTCAGGTCTGGGAACCATGCTGCGTATCGTGGATTCTAATTAGCCATCTGGCCACTCCCACCCACAGGCCCCCAAACAAAAACAACGGCGCTTTTCCCTGGAAAACAAACCTCGCCGGCCAAATTTTGATGGCAGATTGCCGGAGCCACTTGGTACTATCAAACCAGCCCAACTTGACACTGGTGCCACCATGGGTCTGGTCACCATCCTGCCTATCGTAGCTTTTCAGGAGCCAGCCGGTCACTCCCAGCCATAGGCCCCCAGACAAAAACCTTGGCCCGTTTCCCTGGCAAACAAAAGTAAGTTATCCCGCTTCTGGATTGCAGATTGCAGGAGCCACTTTTCACCATCAAACCAGCCCGACTTGGCACTGGTGCCACCTCAGGTCTGGGAACCATCCTGCGTATCGTGGATTCTAAGGAGCCAGCCGGCCACTCCCAGCCACAGGCCCCCAAACACAAACAACGGCGCTTTTCCCTGGAAAACAAAACTCGCCTGCCAACATTTTGATGGCAGATTGCAGGAGCCACTTGGTACTATCAAACCAGCCTAACTTGGCACTGGTGCCACCATGGATCTGGTCACCATCCTGCCTATCGTAGCTTTTCAGGACCTAGCCGGTCACTCCAAGCCATAGGCCCCCAGAGAAAAACCTCGGCCCGTTTCCCTGGCAAACAAAAGTAAGCTGCCCCGCTTCTGGATGGCAGATTGCAGGAACCACTTGGTAGTATCAAACCAGCCCAACTTGGCACTGGTGCCACCTTGGGTCTGGGAACCATCCTGCGTATCGTGGATTCTTAGGAGCCAGCCGGTCACTCCCAGCCACAGGCCACCAAACACAAACAACGGCGCTTTTCCCTGGAAAACAAAACTCGCCTGCCAACATTTAGATGGCAGATTGCAGGAGCCACTTGCTACTATCAAATCAGCCCAACTTGGCACTGGTGCCACCATGGGTCGGGTCACCATCCTGCCTATCGTAGCTTTTCAGGAGCCAGCCGGTCACTCCCTGCCATAGGCCCCCAGAGAAAAACCTCGGCCCGTTTCCCTGGCAAACAAAAGTAAGCTACCCCGCTTCTGGATGGCAGATTGCAGGAGCCACTTTGCACCATCAAACTAGCCCGACTTGGCACTGGTGCCACCTCAGGTCTGGGAACCATCCTGCGTATCGTTCATTGTAAGGAGCCAGCCGGCCACTCCCAGCCACAGGCCCCCAGACACAAACAACGGCGCTTTTCCCTGGAAAACAAAACTCGCCTGCCAACATTTTGATGGCAGATTGCAGGAGCCACTTGGTACTATCAAATCAGCCCAACTTGGCACTGGTGCCACCATGGGTCTGGTCACCATCCTGCCTATCGTAGCTTTTCAGGAGCCAGCCGGTCACTCCCAGCCATAGGCCCCCAGACACAAAACTCGGCCCGTTTCCCTGGCAAACAAAAGTAAGCTACCCCGCTTCTGGATGGCAGATTGCAGGAGCCACTTTGCACCATCAAACTGGCCCGACTTGGCACTGGTGCGACCTCTGGTCTGGGAACCATCCTGCGTATCGTGGATTCTAAGGAGCCAGCCCGTCACTCCCACCCACAGGCCCCCAAACACAAACAACGGCGCTTTTCCCTGGAAAACAAACTCGCCTGCCAACTTTTTGATGGCAGATTGCAGGAGCCACTTGGTACTATCAAACCAGCCCAACTTGGCACTGGTGCCACCATGGGTCTGGTCACCATCCTGCCTATCGTAGCTTTTCAGGAGCCAGCCGGTCACTCCCAGCCATAGGCCCTGAGACACAAACCTCGGCCCGTTTCCCTGGCAAACAAAAGTAAGCTGCCCCGCTTCTGGATGGCAGATTGCAGGAGCCACTTGGTACTATCAAACCAGCCCAACTTGGCACTGGTGCCACCTCTGGTCTGGGAACCATCCTGCGTATCGTGGATTCTAAGGAGCCAGCCGTCCACTCCCAGCTACAGGCCCCCAAACACAAACAACGGCGCTTTTCCCTGGAAAACAAAACTCGCCTGACAACTTTTTGATGGCAGATTGCAGGAGCCACTTGGTACTATCAAATCAGCCCAACTTGGCACTGGTGCCACCATGGGTCTGGTCACCATCCTGCCTATCGTAGCTTTTCAGGAGCCAGCCGGTCACTCCCAGCCATAGGCCCCCAGACACAAACCTCGGCCCGTTTCCCTGGCATACAAAAGTAAGCTGCCCCGCTTCTGGATGGCAGATTGCAGGAACCACTTGGTACTATCAAACCAGCCCGACTTGGCACTGGTGCCACCTCTGGTCTGGGAACCATCCTGCGTATCGTGGTTCTAAGGAGCCATCCGTCCGCTCCCAGCCACAGGCCCCCAAACACAAACAACGGCGCTTTTCCCTGGAAAACAAAACTCGCCTGCCAACTTTTTGATGGCAGATTGCAGGAGCCACTTGGTACTATCAAATCAGCCCAACTTGGCACTGGTGCCACCATGGGTCTGGTCACCATCCTGCCTATCGTAGCTTTTCAGGAGCCAGCCGGTCACTCGCAGCCGTAGGCCCCCAGAAACAATACTCGGCCCGTTTCCCTGGCAAACAAAAGTAAGCTGCCCCGCTTCTGGATGGCAGATTGCAGGAGCCACTTTGCACCATCAAACTAGCCCGACTTGGCACTGGTGCCACCTCTGGTCTGGGAACCATCCTGCGTATCGTGGATTCTAAGGAGCCAGCCGGCCACTCCCAGCCACAGGCCCCCAAACAAAAACAACGGCGCTTTTCCCTGGAAAACAAAACTCGCCTGCCAATTTTTTGATGGCAGATTGCAGGAGCCACTTGGTACTATCAAACCAGCCCAACTTGGCACTGGTGCCACCATGGGTCTGGTCACCATCCTGCCTATCGTAGCTTTTCAGGAGCCAGCCGGTCACTCCCAGCCATAGGCCCCCAGACACAAACCTCGGCCCGTTTCCCTGGCAAACAAAAGTAAGCTACCCCGCTTCTGGATGGCAGATTGCAGGACGCACTTGATAGTATCAAACCAGCCCGACTTGGCACTGGTGCCACCTCAGGTCTGGGAACCATGCTGCGTATCATGGATTCTAATTAGCCATCTGGCCACTCCCACCCACAGGCCCCCAAACAAAAACAACGGCGCTTTTCCCTGGAAAACAAACCTCGCCTGCCAAATTTTGATGGCAGATTGCCGGAGCCACTTGGTACTATCAAACCAGCCCAACTTGACACTGGTGCCACCATGGGTCTGGTCACCATCCTGCCTATCGTAGCTTTTCAGGAGCCAGCCGGTCACTCCCAGCCATAGGCCCCCAGACAAAAACCTTGGCCCGTTTCCCTGGCAAACAAAAGTAAGTTATCCCGCTTCTGGATGGCAGATTGCAGGAGCCACTTTTCACCATCAAACCAGCCCGACTTGGCACTGGTGCCACCTCTGGTCGGGGAACCATCCTGCGTATCGTGGATTCTAAGGAGCCAGCCGGCCACTCCCAGCCACAGGCCCCCAAACACAAACCACAGCGCTTTTCCCTGGAAAACAAAACTCGCCTGCCAACTTTTTGATGGCAGATTGCAGGAGCCACTTGGTACTATCAAACCAGCCCAACTTGGCACTGGTGCCACCATGGATCTGGTCACCATCCTGCTTATCGTAGCTTTTCAGGACCTAGCCGGTCACTCCAAGCCATAGGCCCCCAGAGAAAAACCTCGGCCCGTTTCCCTGGCAAACAAAAGTAAGCTGCCCCGCTTCTGGATGGCAGATTGCAGGAACCACTTGGTACTATCAAACCAGCCCAACTTGGCACTGGTGCCACCTTGGGTCTGGGAACCATCCTGCGTATCGTGGATTCTAAGGAGCCAGCCGGTCACTCCCACCCACAGGCCCCCAAACAGAAACAACGGCACTTTTCCCTGGAAAACAAAACTCGCCTGCCAACATTTTGATGGCAGATTGCAGGAGCCACTTGGTACTATCAAACCAGCCCAACTTGGCACTGGTGCCACCATGGGTCTGGTCACCATCCTGCCTATCGTAGCTTTTCAGGAGCCAGCCGGTCACTCCCAGCCATAGGCCCCCAGACAAAAAGCTCGGCCCGTTTCCCTGGCAAACAAAAGTAAGTTATCCCGCTTCTGGATGGCAGATTGCAGGAGCCACTTTTCACCATCAAACCAGCCCGACTTGGCACTGGTGCCACCTCTGGTCTGGGAACCATCCTGCGTATCGTGGATTCTAAGGAGCCAGCCGGCCACTCCCAGCCACAGGCCCCCAAACAAAAACAACGGCGCTTTTCCCTGGAAAACAAACCTCGCCTGCCAAATTTTGATGGCAGATTGCCGGAGCCACTTGGTACTATCAAACCAGCCCAACTTGACACTGGTGCCACCATGGGTCTGGTCACCATCCTGCCTATCGTAGCTTTTCAGGAGCCAGCCGGTCACTCCCAGCCATAGGCCCCCAGACAAAAACCTTGGCCCGTTTCCCTGGCAAACAAAAGTAAGTTATCCCGCTTCTGGATGGCAGATTGCAGGAGCCACTTTTCACCATCAAACCAGCCCGACTTGGCACTGGTGCCACCTCTGGTCTGGGAACCATCCTGCGTATCGTGGATTCTAAGGAGCCAGCCGGTCACTCCCAGCCACAGGCCCCCAGACACAAACAACGGCGCTTTTCCCTGGAAAACAAAACTCGCCTGCCAACATTTTGATGGCAGATTGCAGGAGCCACTTGCTACTATCAAATCAGCCCAACTTGGCACTGGTGCCACCATGGGTCTGGTCACCATCCTGCCTATCGTAGCTTTTCAGGAGCCAGCCGGTCCCTCCCTGCCATAGGCCCCCAGACACAAACCTCGGCCCGTTTCCCTGGCAAACAAAAGTAAGCTACCCCGCTTCTGGATGGCAGATTGCAGGAGCCACTTTGCACCATCAAACTAGCCCGACTTGGCCCTGGTGCCACCTCAGGTCTGGGAACCATCCTGCGTATCGTTCATTGTAAGGAGCCAGCCGGCCACTCCCAGCCACAGGCCCCCAGACACAAACAACGGCGCTTTTCCCTGGAAAACAAAACTCGCCTGCCAACTTTTTGATGGCAGATTGCAGGAGCCACTTGGTACTATCAAATCAGACCAACTTGGCACTGGTGCCACCATGGGTCTGGTCACCATCCTGCCTATCGTAGCTTTTCAGGAGCCAGCCGGTCACTCGCAGCCATAGGCCCCCAGACACAAAACTCGGCCCGTTTCCCTGGCAAAAAAAAGTAAGCTACCCCGCTTCTGGATGGCAGATTGCAGGACGCACTTGATAGTATCAAACCAGCCCGACTTGGCACTGGTGCCACCTCAGGTCTGGGAACCATGCTGCGTATCGTGGATTCTAATTAGCCATCTGGCCACTCCCAGCCATAGGCCCCCAGACAAAAACCTCGGCCCGTTTCCCTGGCAAACAAAAGTAAGTTATCCCGCTTCTGGAGGGCAGATTGCAGGAGCCACTTTTCACCATCAAACCAGCCCAACTTGGCACTGGTGCCACCTCTGGTCTGGGAACCATCCTGCGTATCGTGGATTCTAAGGAGCCAGCCGGCCACTCCCTGCCACAGGCCCCCAAACACAAACAACGGCGCTTTTCCCTGGATAACAAACTCGCCTGCCAACTTTTTGATGGCAGATTGCAGGAGCCACTTGGTACTATCAAATCAGCCCAACTTGGCACTGGTGCCACCATGGGTCTGGTCACCATCCTGCCTATCGTAGCTTTTCAGGAGCCAGGCGGTCACTCCCAGCCATAGGCCCTGAGACACAAACCTCGGCCCGTATCCCTGGCAAACAAAAGTAAGCTGCCCCGCTTCTGGATGGCAGATTGCAGGACGCACTTGGTACTATCAAACCAGCCCAACTTGGCACTGGTGCCACCTCTGGTCTGGGAACCATGCCGCGTATCGTGGATTCTAAGGAGCCAGCCGGCCACTCCCAGCCACAGGCCCCCAAACAGAAACAACGGCGCTTTTCCCTGGAAAACAAAACTCGCCTGCCAACATTTTCATGGCTTATTGCAGGAGCCACTTGGTACTATCAAATCAGCCCAACTTGGCACTGGTGCCACCATGGGTCTGGTCACCATCCTGCCTATCGTAGCTTTTCAGGAGCCAGCCGGTCACTCCCAGCCATAGGCCCCCAGACAAAAACCTTGGCCCGTTTCCCTGGCAAACAAAAGTAAGTTATCCCGCTTCTGGATGGCAGATTGCAGGAGCCACTTTTCACCATCAAACCAGCCCGACTTGGCACTGGTGCCACCTCTGGTCGGGGAACCATCCTGCGTATCGTGGATTCTAAGGAGCCAGCCGGCCACTCCCAGCCACAGGCCCCCAAACACAAACCACAGCGCTTTTCCCTGGAAAACAAAACTCGCCTGCCAACTTTTTGATGGCAGATTGCAGGAGCCACTTGGTACTATCAAACCAGCCCAACTTGGCACTGGTGCCACCATGGGTCTGGTCACCATCCTGCTTATCGTAGCTTTTCAGGACCTAGCCGGTCACTCCAAGCCATAGGCCCCCAGAGAAAAACCTCGGCCCGTTTCCCTGGCAAACAAAAGTAAGCTGCCCCGCTTCTGGATGGCAGATTGCAGGAACCACTTGGTACTATCAAACCAGCCCAACTTGGCACTGGTGCGACCTCTGGTCTGGGAACCATCCTGCGTATCGTGGATTCTAAGGAGCCAGCCCGTCACTCCCACCCACAGGCCCCCAAACACAAACAACGGCGCTTTTCCCTGGAAAACAAACTCGCCTGCCAACTTTTTGATGGCAGATTGCAGGAGCCACTTGGTACTATCAAACCAGCCCAACTTGGCACTGGTGCCACCATGGGTCTGGTCACCATCCTGCCTATCGTAGCTTTTCAGGAGCCAGCCGGTCACTCCCAGCCATAGGCCCTGAGACACAAACCTCGGCCCGTTTCCCTGGCAAACAAAAGTAAGCTGCCCCGCTTCTGGATGGCAGATTGCAGGACGCACTTGGTACTATCAAACCAGCCCAACTTGGCACTGGTGCCACCTCTGGTCTGGGAACCATCCTGCGTATCGTGGATTCTAAGGAGCCAGCCGTCCACTCCCAGCTACAGGCCCCCAAACACAAACAACGGCGCTTTTCCCTGGAAAACAAAACTCGCCTGACAACTTTTTGATGGCAGATTGCAGGAGCCACTTGGTACTATCAAATCAGCCCAACTTGGCACTGGTGCCACCATGGGTCTGGTCACCATCCTGCCTATCGTAGCTTTTCAGGAGCCAGCCGGTCACTCCCAGCCATAGGCCCCCAGACACAAACCTCGGCCCGTTTCCCTGGCATACAAAAGTAAGCTGCCCCGCTTCTGGATGGCAGATTGCAGGAACCACTTGGTACTATCAAACCAGCCCGACTTGGCACTGGTGCCACCTCTGGTCTGGGAACCATCCTGCGTATCGTGGTTCTAAGGAGCCATCCGTCCGCTCCCAGCCACAGGCCCCCAAACACAAACAACGGCGCTTTTCCCTGGAAAACAAAACTCGCCTGCCAACTTTTTGATGGCAGATTGCAGGAGCCACTTGGTACTATCAAATCAGCCCAACTTGGCACTGGTGCCACCATGGGTCTGGTCACCATCCTGCCTATCGTAGCTTTTCAGGAGCCAGCCGGTCACTCGCAGCCGTAGGCCCCCAGAAACAATACTCGGCCCGTTTCCCTGGCAAACAAAAGTAAGCTGCCCCGCTTCTGGATGGCAGATTGCAGGAGCCACTTTGCACCATCAAACTAGCCCGACTTGGCACTGGTGCCACCTCTGGTCTGGGAACCATCCTGCGTATCGTGGATTCTAAGGAGCCAGCCGGCCACTCCCAGCCACAGGCCCCCAAACAAAAACAACGGCGCTTTTCCCTGGAAAACAAAACTCGCCTGCCAATTTTTTGATGGCAGATTGCAGGAGCCACTTGGTACTATCAAACCAGCCCAACTTGGCACTGGTGCCACCATGGGTCTGGTCACCATCCTGCCTATCGTAGCTTTTCAGGAGCCAGCCGGTCACTCCCAGCCATAGGCCCCCAGACACAAACCTCGGCCCGTTTCCCTGGCAAACAAAAGTAAGCTACCCCGCTTCTGGATGGCAGATTGCAGGACGCACTTGATAGTATCAAACCAGCCCGACTTGGCACTGGTGCCACCTCAGGTCTGGGAACCATGCTGCGTATCATGGATTCTAATTAGCCATCTGGCCACTCCCACCCACAGGCCCCCAAACAAAAACAACGGCGCTTTTCCCTGGAAAACAAACCTCGCCTGCCAAATTTTGATGGCAGATTGCCGGAGCCACTTGGTACTATCAAACCAGCCCAACTTGACACTGGTGCCACCATGGGTCTGGTCACCATCCTGCCTATCGTAGCTTTTCAGGAGCCAGCCGGTCACTCCCAGCCATAGGCCCCCAGACAAAAACCTTGGCCCGTTTCCCTGGCAAACAAAAGTAAGTTATCCCGCTTCTGGATGGCAGATTGCAGGAGCCACTTTTCACCATCAAACCAGCCCGACTTGGCACTGGTGCCACCTCTGGTCGGGGAACCATCCTGCGTATCGTGGATTCTAAGGAGCCAGCCGGCCACTCCCAGCCACAGGCCCCCAAACACAAACCACAGCGCTTTTCCCTGGAAAACAAAACTCGCCTGCCAACTTTTTGATGGCAGATTGCAGGAGCCACTTGGTACTATCAAACCAGCCCAACTTGGCACTGGTGCCACCATGGATCTGGTCACCATCCTGCTTATCGTAGCTTTTCAGGACCTAGCCGGTCACTCCAAGCCATAGGCCCCCAGAGAAAAACCTCGGCCCGTTTCCCTGGCAAACAAAAGTAAGCTGCCCCGCTTCTGGATGGCAGATTGCAGGAACCACTTGGTACTATCAAACCAGCCCAACTTGGCACTGGTGCCACCTTGGGTCTGGGAACCATCCTGCGTATCGTGGATTCTAAGGAGCCAGCCGGTCACTCCCACCCACAGGCCCCCAAACAGAAACAACGGCACTTTTCCCTGGAAAACAAAACTCGCCTGCCAACATTTTGATGGCAGATTGCAGGAGCCACTTGGTACTATCAAACCAGCCCAACTTGGCACTGGTGCCACCATGGGTCTGGTCACCATCCTGCCTATCGTAGCTTTTCAGGAGCCAGCCGGTCACTCCCAGCCATAGGCCCCCAGACAAAAAGCTCGGCCCGTTTCCCTGGCAAACAAAAGTAAGTTATCCCGCTTCTGGATGGCAGATTGCAGGAGCCACTTTTCACCATCAAACCAGCCCGACTTGGCACTGGTGCCACCTCTGGTCTGGGAACCATCCTGCGTATCGTGGATTCTAAGGAGCCAGCCGGCCACTCCCAGCCACAGGCCCCCAAACAAAAACAACGGCGCTTTTCCCTGGAAAACAAACCTCGCCTGCCAAATTTTGATGGCAGATTGCCGGAGCCACTTGGTACTATCAAACCAGCCCAACTTGACACTGGTGCCACCATGGGTCTGGTCACCATCCTGCCTATCGTAGCTTTTCAGGAGCCAGCCGGTCACTCCCAGCCATAGGCCCCCAGACAAAAACCTTGGCCCGTTTCCCTGGCAAACAAAAGTAAGTTATCCCGCTTCTGGATGGCAGATTGCAGGAGCCACTTTTCACCATCAAACCAGCCCGACTCGGCACTGGTGCCACCTCTGGTCTGGGAACCATCCTGCGTATCGTGGATTCTAAGGAGCCAGCCGGTCACTCCCAGCCACAGGCCCCCAGACACAAACAACGGCGCTTTTCCCTGGAAAACAAAACTCGCCTGCCAACATTTTGATGGCAGATTGCAGGAGCCACTTGCTACTATCAAATCAGCCCAACTTGGCACTGGTGCCACCATGGGTCTGGTCACCATCCTGCCTATCGTAGCTTTTCAGGAGCCAGCCGGTCCCTCCCTGCCATAGGCCCCCAGACACAAACCTCGGCCCGTTTCCCTGGCAAACAAAAGTAAGCTACCCCGCTTCTGGATGGCAGATTGCAGGAGCCACTTTGCACCATCAAACTAGCCCGACTTGGCCCTGGTGCCACCTCAGGTCTGGGAACCATCCTGCGTATCGTTCATTGTAAGGAGCCAGCCGGCCACTCCCAGCCACAGGCCCCCAGACACAAACAACGGCGCTTTTCCCTGGAAAACAAAACTCGCCTGCCAACTTTTTGATGGCAGATTGCAGGAGCCACTTGGTACTATCAAATCAGACCAACTTGGCACTGGTGCCACCATGGGTCTGGTCACCATCCTGCCTATCGTAGCTTTTCAGGAGCCAGCCGGTCACTCGCAGCCATAGGCCCCCAGACACAAAACTCGGCCCGTTTCCCTGGCAAAAAAAAGTAAGCTACCCCGCTTCTGGATGGCAGATTGCAGGACGCACTTGATAGTATCAAACCAGCCCGACTTGGCACTGGTGCCACCTCAGGTCTGGGAACCATGCTGCGTATCGTGGATTCTAATTAGCCATCTGGCCACTCCCAGCCATAGGCCCCCAGACAAAAACCTCGGCCCGTTTCCCTGGCAAACAAAAGTAAGTTATCCCGCTTCTGGAGGGCAGATTGCAGGAGCCACTTTTCACCATCAAACCAGCCCAACTTGGCACTGGTGCCACCTCTGGTCTGGGAACCATCCTGCGTATCGTGGATTCTAAGGAGCCAGCCGGCCACTCCCTGCCACAGGCCCCCAAACACAAACAACGGCGCTTTTCCCTGGATAACAAACTCGCCTGCCAACTTTTTGATGGCAGATTGCAGGAGCCACTTGGTACTATCAAATCAGCCCAACTTGGCACTGGTGCCACCATGGGTCTGGTCACCATCCTGCCTATCGTAGCTTTTCAGGAGCCAGGCGGTCACTCCCAGCCATAGGCCCTGAGACACAAACCTCGGCCCGTATCCCTGGCAAACAAAAGTAAGCTGCCCCGCTTCTGGATGGCAGATTGCAGGACGCACTTGGTACTATCAAACCAGCCCAACTTGGCACTGGTGCCACCTCTGGTCTGGGAACCATGCCGCGTATCGTGGATTCTAAGGAGCCAGCCGGCCACTCCCAGCCACAGGCCCCCAAACAGAAACAACGGCGCTTTTCCCTGGAAAACAAAACTCGCCTGCCAACATTTTCATGGCTGATTGCAGGAGCCACTTGGTACTATCAAATCAGCCCAACTTGGCACTGGTGCCACCATGGGTCTGGTCACCATCCTGCCTATCGTAGCTTTTCAGGAGCCAGCCGGTCACTCCCAGCCATAGGCCCCCAGACAAAAACCTTGGCCCGTTTCCCTGGCAAACAAAAGTAAGTTATCCCGCTTCTGGATGGCAGATTGCAGGAGCCACTTTTCACCATCAAACCAGCCCGACTTGGCACTGGTGCCACCTCTGGTCGGGGAACCATCCTGCGTATCGTGGATTCTAAGGAGCCAGCCGGCCACTCCCAGCCACAGGCCCCCAAACACAAACCACAGCGCTTTTCCCTGGAAAACAAAACTCGCCTGCCAACTTTTTGATGGCAGATTGCAGGAGCCACTTGGTACTATCAAACCAGCCCAACTTGGCACTGGTGCCACCATGGATCTGGTCACCATCCTGCTTATCGTAGCTTTTCAGGACCTAGCCGGTCACTCCAAGCCATAGGCCCCCAGAGAAAAACCTCGGCCCGTTTCCCTGGCAAACAAAAGTAAGCTGCCCCGCTTCTGGATGGCAGATTGCAGGAACCACTTGGTACTATCAAACCAGCCCAACTTGGCACTGGTGCCACCTTGGGTCTGGGAACCATCCTGCGTATCGTGGATTCTAAGGAGCCAGCCGGTCACTCCCACCCACAGGCCCCCAAACAGAAACAACGGCACTTTTCCCTGGAAAACAAAACTCGCCTGCCAACATTTTGATGGCAGATTGCAGGAGCCACTTGGTACTATCAAACCAGCCCAACTTGGCACTGGTGCCACCATGGGTCTGGTCACCATCCTGCCTATCGTAGCTTTTCAGGAGCCAGCCGGTCACTCCCAGCCATAGGCCCCCAGACAAAAACCTCGGCCCGTTTCCCTGGCAAACAAAAGTAAGCTACCCCGCTTCTGGATGGCAGATTGCAGGACGCACTTGATAGTATCAAACCAGCCCGACTTGGCACTGGTGCCACCTCAGGTCTGGGAACCATGCTGCGTATCATGGATTCTAATTAGCCATCTGGCCACTCCCACCCACAGGCCCCCAAACAAAAACAACGGCGCTTTTCCCTGGAAAACAAACCTCGCCTGCCAAATTTTGATGGCAGATTGCCGGAGCCACTTGGTACTATCAAACCAGCCCAACTTGACACTGGTGCCACCATGGGTCTGGTCACCATCCTGCCTATCGTAGCTTTTCAGGAGCCAGCCGGTCACTCCCAGCCATAGGCCCCCAGACAAAAACCTTGGCCCGTTTCCCTGGCAAACAAAAGTAAGTTATCCCGCTTCTGGATGGCAGATTGCAGGAGCCACTTTTCACCATCAAACCAGCCCGACTTGGCACTGGTGCCACCTCTGGTCGGGGAACCATCCTGCGTATCGTGGATTCTAAGGAGCCAGCCGGCCACTCCCAGCCACAGGCCCCCAAACACAAACCACAGCGCTTTTCCCTGGAAAACAAAACTCGCCTGCCAACTTTTTGATGGCAGATTGCAGGAGCCACTTGGTACTATCAAACCAGCCCAACTTGGCACTGGTGCCACCATGGATCTGGTCACCATCCTGCTTATCGTAGCTTTTCAGGACCTAGCCGGTCACTCCAAGCCATAGGCCCCCAGAGAAAAACCTCGGCCCGTTTCCCTGGCAAACAAAAGTAAGCTGCCCCGCTTCTGGATGGCAGATTGCAGGAACCACTTGGTACTATCAAACCAGCCCAACTTGGCACTGGTGCCACCTTGGGTCTCGGAACCATCCTGCGTATCGTGGATTCTAAGGAGCCAGCCGGTCACTCCCACCCACAGGCCCCCAAACAGAAACAACGGCACTTTTCCCTGGAAAACAAAACTCGCCTGCCAACATTTTGATGGCAGATTGCAGGAGCCACTTGGTACTATCAAACCAGCCCAACTTGGCACTGGTGCCACCATGGGTCTGGTCACCATCCTGCCTATCGTAGCTTTTCAGGAGCCAGCCGGTCACTCCCAGCCATAGGCCCCCAGACAAAAAGCTCGGCCCGTTTCCCTGGCAAACAAAAGTAAGTTATCCCGCTTCTGGATGGCAGATTGCAGGAGCCACTTTTCACCATCAAACCAGCCCGACTTGGCACTGGTGCCACCTCTGGTCTGGGAACCATCCTGCGTATCGTGGATTCTAAGGAGCCAGCCGGCCACTCCCAGCCACAGGCCCCCAAACAAAAACAACGGCGCTTTTCCCTGGAAAACAAACCTCGCCTGCCAAATTTTGATGGCAGATTGCCGGAGCCACTTGGTACTATCAAACCAGCCCAACTTGACACTGGTGCCACCATGGGTCTGGTCACCATCCTGCCTATCGTAGCTTTTCAGGAGCCAGCCGGTCACTCCCAGCCATAGGCCCCCAGACAAAAACCTTGGCCCGTTTCCCTGGCAAACAAAAGTAAGTTATCCCGCTTCTGGATGGCAGATTGCAGGAGCCACTTTTCACCATCAAACCAGCCCGACTTGGCACTGGTGCCACCTCTGGTCTGGGAACCATCCTGCGTATCGTGGATTCTAAGGAGCCAGCCGGTCACTCCCAGCCACAGGCCCCCAGACACAAACAACGGCGCTTTTCCCTGGAAAACAAAACTCGCCTGCCAACATTTTGATGGCAGATTGCAGGAGCCACTTGCTACTATCAAATCAGCCCAACTTGGCACTGGTGCCACCATGGGTCTGGTCACCATCCTGCCTATCGTAGCTTTTCAGGAGCCAGCCGGTCCCTCCCTGCCATAGGCCCCCAGACACAAACCTCGGCCCGTTTCCCTGGCAAACAAAAGTAAGCTACCCCGCTTCTGGATGGCAGATTGCAGGAGCCACTTTGCACCATCAAACTAGCCCGACTTGGCCCTGGTGCCACCTCAGGTCTGGGAACCATCCTGCGTATCGTTCATTGTAAGGAGCCAGCCGGCCACTCCCAGCCACAGGCCCCCAGACACAAACAACGGCGCTTTTCCCTGGAAAACAAAACTCGCCTGCCAACTTTTTGATGGCAGATTGCAGGAGCCACTTGGTACTATCAAATCAGACCAACTTGGCACTGGTGCCACCATGGGTCTGGTCACCATCCTGCCTATCGTAGCTTTTCAGGAGCCAGCCGGTCACTCGCAGCCATAGGCCCCCAGACACAAAACTCGGCCCGTTTCCCTGGCAAAAAAAAGTAAGCTACCCCGCTTCTGGATGGCAGATTGCAGGACGCACTTGATAGTATCAAACCAGCCCGACTTGGCACTGGTGCCACCTCAGGTCTGGGAACCATGCTGCGTATCGTGGATTCTAATTAGCCATCTGGCCACTCCCAGCCATAGGCCCCCAGACAAAAACCTCGGCCCGTTTCCCTGGCAAACAAAAGTAAGTTATCCCGCTTCTGGAGGGCAGATTGCAGGAGCCACTTTTCACCATCAAACCAGCCCAACTTGGCACTGGTGCCACCTCTGGTCTGGGAACCATCCTGCGTATCGTGGATTCTAAGGAGCCAGCCGGCCACTCCCTGCCACAGGCCCCCAAACACAAACAACGGCGCTTTTCCCTGGATAACAAACTCGCCTGCCAACTTTTTGATGGCAGATTGCAGGAGCCACTTGGTACTATCAAATCAGCCCAACTTGGCACTGGTGCCACCATGGGTCTGGTCACCATCCTGCCTATCGTAGCTTTTCAGGAGCCAGGCGGTCACTCCCAGCCATAGGCCCTGAGACACAAACCTCGGCCCGTATCCCTGGCAAACAAAAGTAAGCTGCCCCGCTTCTGGATGGCAGATTGCAGGACGCACTTGGTACTATCAAACCAGCCCAACTTGGCACTGGTGCCACCTCTGGTCTGGGAACCATGCCGCGTATCGTGGATTCTAAGGAGCCAGCCGGCCACTCCCAGCCACAGGCCCCCAAACAGAAACAACGGCGCTTTTCCCTGGAAAACAAAACTCGCCTGCCAACATTTTCATGGCTTATTGCAGGAGCCACTTGGTACTATCAAATCAGCCCAACTTGGCACTGGTGCCACCATGGGTCTGGTCACCATCCTGCCTATCGTAGCTTTTCAGGAGCCAGCCGGTCACTCCAAGCCATAGGCCCCCAGACAAAAACCTTGGCCCGTTTCCCTGGCAAACAAAAGTAAGTTATCCCGCTTCTGGATGGCAGATTGCAGGAGCCACTTTTCACCATCAAACCAGCCCGACTTGGCACTGGTGCCACCTCTGGTCGGGGAACCATCCTGCGTATCGTGGATTCTAAGGAGCCAGCCGGCCACTCCCAGCCACAGGCCCCCAAACACAAACCACAGCGCTTTTCCCTGGAAAACAAAACTCGCCTGCCAACTTTTTGATGGCAGATTGCAGGAGCCACTTGGTACTATCAAACCAGCCCAACTTGGCACTGGTGCCACCATGGATCTGGTCACCATCCTGCTTATCGTAGCTTTTCAGGACCCAGCCGGTCACTCCAAGCCATAGGCCCCCAGAGAAAAACCTCGGCCCGTTTCCCTGGCAAACAAAAGTAAGCTGCCCCGCTTCTGGATGGCAGATTGCAGGAACCACTTGGTACTATCAAACCAGCCCAACTTGGCACTGGTGCCACCTTGGGTCTGGGAACCATCCTGCGTATCGTGGATTCTAAGGAGCCAGCCGGTCACTCCCACCCACAGGCCCCCAAACAGAAACAACGGCACTTTTCCCTGGAAAACAAAACTCGCCTGCCAACATTTTGATGGCAGATTGCAGGAGCCACTTGGTACTATCAAACCAGCCCAACTTGGCACTGGTGCCACCATGGGTCTGGTCACCATCCTGCCTATCGTAGCTTTTCAGGAGCCAGCCGGTCACTCCCAGCCATAGGCCCCCAGACAAAAAGCTCGGCCCGTTTCCCTGGCAAACAAAAGTAAGTTATCCCGCTTCTGGATGGCAGATTGCAGGAGCCACTTTTCACCATCAAACCAGCCCGACTTGGCACTGGTGCCACCTCTGGTCTGGGAACCATCCTGCGTATCGTGGATTCTAAGGAGCCAGCCGGCCACTCCCAGCCAGAGGCCCCCAAACAAAAACAACGGCGCTTTTCCCTGGAAAACAAACCTCGCCTGCCAAATTTTGATGGCAGATTGCCGGAGCCACTTGGTACTATCAAACCAGCCCAACTTGACACTGGTGCCACCATGGGTCTGGTCACCATCCTGCCTATCGTAGCTTTTCAGGAGCCAGCCGGTCACTCCCAGCCATAGGCCCCCAGACAAAAACCTTGGCCCGTTTCCCTGGCAAACAAAAGTAAGTTATCCCGCTTCTGGATGGCAGATTGCAGGAGCCACTTTTCACCATCAAACCAGCCCGACTTGGCACTGGTGCCACCTCTGGTCTGGGAACCATCCTGCGTATCGTGGATTCTAAGGAGCCAGCCGGTCACTCCCAGCCACAGGCCCCCAGACACAAACAACGGCGCTTTTCCCTGGAAAACAAAACTCGCCTGCCAACATTTTGATGGCAGATTGCAGGAGCCACTTGCTACTATCAAATCAGCCCAACTTGGCACTGGTGCCACCATGGGTCTGGTCACCATCCTGCCTATCGTAGCTTTTCAGGAGCCAGCCGGTCCCTCCCTGCCATAGGCCCCCAGACACAAACCTCGGCCCGTTTCCCTGGCAAACAAAAGTAAGCTACCCCGCTTCTGGATGGCAGATTGCAGGAGCCACTTTGCACCATCAAACTAGCCCGACTTGGCCCTGGTGCCACCTCAGGTCTGGGAACCATCCTGCGTATCGTTCATTGTAAGGAGCCAGCCGGCCACTCCCAGCCACAGGCCCCCAGACACAAACAACGGCGCTTTTCCCTGGAAAACAAAACTCGCCTGCCAACTTTTTGATGGCAGATTGCAGGAGCCACTTGGTACTATCAAATCAGCCCAACTTGGCACTGGTGCCACCATGGATCTGGTCACCATCCTGCCTATCGTAGCTTTTCAGGAGCCAGCCGGTCACTCCCAGCCATAGGCCCCCAGACACAAAACTCGGCCCGTTTCCCTGGCAAAAAAAAGTAAGCTACCCCGCTTCTGGATGGCAGATTGCAGGACGCACTTGATAGTATCAAACCAGCCCGACTTGGCACTGGTGCCACCTCAGGTCTGGGAACCATGCTGCGTATCGTGGATTCTAATTAGCCATCTGGCCACTCCCAGCCATAGGCCCCCAGACAAAAACCTCGGCCCGTTTCCCTGGCAAACAAAAGTAAGTTATCCCGCTTCTGGAGGGCAGATTGCAGGAGCCACTTTTCACCATCAAACCAGCCCAACTTGGCACTGGTGCCACCTCTGGTCTGGGAACCATCCTGCGTATCGTGGATTCTAAGGAGCCAGCCGGCCACTCCCTGCCACAGGCCCCCAAACACAAACAACGGCGCTTTTCCCTGGATAACAAACTCGCCTGCCAACTTTTTGATGGCAGATTGCAGGAGCCACTTGGTACTATCAAATCAGCCCAACTTGGCACTGGTGCCACCATGGGTCTGGTCACCATCCTGCCTATCGTAGCTTTTCAGGAGCCAGGCGGTCACTCCCAGCCATAGGCCCTGAGACACAAACCTCGGCCCGTATCCCTGGCAAACAAAAGTAAGCTGCCCCGCTTCTGGATGGCAGATTGCAGGACGCACTTGGTACTATCAAACCAGCCCAACTTGGCACTGGTGCCACCTCTGGTCTGGGAACCATGCCGCGTATCGTGGATTCTAAGGAGCCAGCCGGCCACTCCCAGCCACAGGCCCCCAAACAGAAACAACGGCGCTTTTCCCTGGAAAACAAAACTCGCCTGCCAACATTTTCATGGCTTATTGCAGGAGCCACTTGGTACTATCAAATCAGCCCAACTTGGCACTGGTGCCACCATGGGTCTGGTCACCATCCTGCCTATCGTAGCTTTTCAGGAGCCAGCCGGTCACTCCCAGCCATAGGCCCCCAGACACAAACCTCGGCCCGTTTCCCTGGCAAACAAAAGTAAGCTACCCCGCTTCTGGATGGCAGATTGCAGGAACCACTTTGCACCATCAAACTAGCCCGACTTGGCACTGGTGCCACCTCTGGTCTGGGAACCATGCTGTGTATCGTGGATTCTAAGGAGCCATCCGTCCACTCCCAGACACAGGCCCCCAAACACAAACAACGGCGCTTTTCCCTGGAAAACAAAACTCGCCTGCCAACTTTTTGATGGCAGATTGCAGGAGCCACTTGGTACTATCAAACCAGCCCAACTTGGCACTGGTGCCACCATGGGTCTGGTCACCATCCTGCCTATCGTAGCTTTTCAGGAGCCAGCCGGTCACTCCCAGCCATAGGCCCCCAGACACAAACCTCGGCCCGTTTCCCTGGCAAACAAAAGTAAGCTGCCCCGCTTCTGGATGGCAGATTGCAGGACGCACTTGGTAGTATCAAACCAGCCCGACTTGGCACTGGTGCCACCTCTGGTCTGGGAACCATCCTGCGTATCGTGGATTCTAAGCAGCCAGCCGGCCACTCCCAGCCACAGGCCCCCAAACACAAACAACGGCGCTTTTCCCTGGAAAACAAAACTCGCCTGCCAACATTTTGATGGCAGATTGCAGGAGCCACTTGGTACTATCAAATCAGCCCAACTTGGCACTGGTGCCACCATGCGTTTGGTCACCATCCTGCCTATCGTAGCTTTTCAGGAGCCAGACGGTCACTCCCAGCTATAGGCCCCCAGACAAAAACCTCGGCCCGTTTCCCTGGCATACAAAAGTAAGCTGCCCCGCTTCTGGATGGCAGATTGCAGGAACAACTTGGTACTATCAAACCAGCCCGACTTGGCACTGGTGCCACCTCTGGTCTGGGAATCATCCTGCGTATCGTGGATTCTAAGGAGCCAGCCGGCCACTCCCAGCCACAGGCCCCCAAACACAAACAACGGCGCTTTTCCCTGGAAAACAAAACTCGCCTGCCAACATTTTGATGGCAGATTGCAGGAGCCACTTGGTACTATCAAACCAGCCCAACTTGGCACTGGTGCCACCATGGATCTGGTCACCATCCTGCCTATCGTAGCTTTTCAGGACCTAGCCGGTCACTCCAAGCCATAGGCGCCCAGACAAAAAGCTCGGCCCGTTTCCCTGGCAAACAAAGTAAGCTGCCCCGCTTCTGGATGGCAGATTGCAGGAACCACTTGGTACTATCAAACCAGCCCGACTTGGCACTGGTGCCACCTCTGGTCTGGGAACCATCCTGCGTATCGTGGATTCTAAGGAGCCAGCCGGTCACTCCCAGCCACAGGCCCCCAAACACAAACAACGGCGCTTTTCCCTGGAAAACAAAACTCGCCTGCCAATATTTTGATGGCAGATTGCAGGAGCCACTTGCTACTATCAAATCAGCCCAACTTGGCACTGGTGCCACCATGGGTCTGGTCACCATCCTGCCTATCGTAGCTTTTCAGGAGCCAGCCGGTCCCTCCCTGCCATAGGCCCCCAGAGAAAAACCTCGGCCCGTTTCCCTGGCAAACAAAAGTAAGCTACCCCGCTTCTGGATGGCAGATTGCAGGAGCCACTTTGCACCATCAAACTAGCCCGACTTGGCACTGGTGCCACCTCTGGTCTGGGAACCATCCTGCGTATCGTTCATTGTAAGGAGCCAGCCGGCCACTCCAGCCACAGGCCCCCAGACACAAACAACGGCGCTTTTCCCTGGAAAACAAAACTCGCCTGCCAACTTTTAGATGGCAGATTGCAGGAGCCACTTGGTACTGTCAAATCAGCCCAACTTGGCACTGGTGCCACCATGGGTCTGGTCACCATCGTGCCTATCGTAGCTTTTCAGGACCTAGCAGGTCACTCCCAGCCATAGGCGCCCAGACACAAAGCTCGGCCCGTTTCCCTGGCAAACAAAAGTAAGCTGCCCCGCTTCTGGATGGCAGATTTCCGGAGCCACTTGGTACTATCAAACCAGCCCGACTTGGCACTGGTGCCACCTCTGGTCTGGGAACCATGCTGCGTATCGTGGATTCTAAGGAGCCAGCCGTCCACTCCCAGCCACAGGCCCCCAAACACAAACAACGGCACTTTTCCCTGGAAAACAAAACTCGCCTGCCAACATTTTGATGGCAGATTGCAGGAGCCACTTGCTACTATCAAATCAGCCCATCTTGGCACTGGTGCCACCATGGGTCTGGTCACCATCCTGCCTATCGTAGGTGTTCAGGCGCCAGCCGGTCACTCCCAGCCATAGGCCCCCAGAGAAAAACCTCGGCCCGTTTCCCTGGCAAACAAAAGTAAGCTGCCCCGCTTCTGGATGGCAGATTGCAGGAGCCACTTTGCACCATCAAACCAGCCCAACTTGGCACTGGTGCCACCTCTGGTCTGGGAACCATGCTGTGTATCGTGGATTCCAATTAGCAAGCCGGCCACTCCCAGCCACAGGCCTCCAAACACAATCAACGGCGCTTTTCCCTGGAAAACAAAACTCGCCTGCCAACTTTTTGATGGCAGATTGCAGGAGCCACTTGGTACTATCAAATCAGCCCAACTTGGCACTGGTGCCACCATGGGTCTGGTCACCATCCTGCCTATCGTAGCTTTTCAGGACCTAGACGGTCACTCCCAGCCATAGGCCCCGTGACACAAAGCGCGGCCCGTTTCCCTGGCAAACAAAAGTAAGCTGCCCCGCTTCTGGATGGCAGATTGCAGGATCCACTAGGTATTATCAAACCAGCATGACTTGGCACTGGTGCCACCTCTGGTCTGGGAACCATCCTGCGTATCGTGGATTCTAAGCAGCCAGCCGGCCACTCCCAGCCACAGGCCCCCAAACACAAACAACGGCGCTTTTCCCTGGAAAACAAAACTCGCCTGCCAACATTTTGATGGCAGATTGCAGGAGCCACTTGGTACTATCAAACCAGCCCAACTTGGCACTGGTGCCACCATGGGT
This sequence comes from Melospiza melodia melodia, assembly GCF_035770615.1. NCBI lineage: Eukaryota > Metazoa > Chordata > Aves > Passeriformes > Passerellidae > Melospiza > Melospiza melodia. The sequence continues at coordinate 37,593,063 of NC_086195.1, read as the reverse complement.
CTGGTCACCATCCTGCCTATCGTAGCTTTTCAGGAGCCAGCCGGTCCCTCCAAGCCATAGGCCCCCAGACAAAAACCTCGGCCCGTTTCCCTGGCAAAGAAAAATAAGCTACCCCGCTTTTGGATGGCACATTGCAGGAGCCACTTTGCACCATCAAACCAGCCCGACTTGGCACTGGTGCCACCTCTGGTGTGGGAACCATCCTGCGTATCGTGGATTCTAATTAGCCATCCGTCCACTCCCAGCCACAGGCCCCCAAACAAAAACAACGGCGCTTTTCCCTGGAAAACAAAACTCGCCTGCCAAATTTTGATGGCAGATTGCCGGAGCCACTGGGTACTATCAAACCAGCCCAACTTGACACTGGTGCCACCATGGGTCTGGTCACCATCCTGCCTATCGTAGCTTTTCAGGAGCCAGCCGGTCACTCCCAGCCATAGGCCCCCAGACAAAAAGCTCGGACTGTTTCCCTGGCAAACAAAAGTAAGTTATTCCGCTACTGGATGGCAGATTGCAGGAGCCACTTTTCACCATCAAACCAGCCTGACTTGGCACTGGTGCCACCTCTGGTCTGGGAACCATGCTGCGTATCGTGGATTCTAAGGAGCCAGCCGGCCACTCCCAGCCACAGGCCCTCAAACAAAAACAACGGCGCATTTCCCTGGATAACAAACTCGCCTGCCAACTTTTTGATGGCAGATTGCAGGAGCCACTTGGTACTATCAAACCAGCCCAACTTGGCACTGGTGCCACCATGGGTCTGGTCACCATCCTGCCTATCGTAGCTTTTCAGGAGCCAGCCGGTCACTCCCAGCCATAGGCCCCCAGACACAAACCTCGGCCCGTTTCCCTGGCAAACAAAAGTAAGCTACCCCGCTTCTGGATGGCAGATTGCAGGACGCACTTGGTACTATCAAACCAGCCCAACTTGGCACTGGTGCCACCTCTGGTCTGGGAACCATGCTGCGTATCGTGGATTCTAATTAGCCATCTGGCCACTCCCACCCACAGGCCCCCAAACAAAAACAACGGCGCTTTTCCCTGGAAAACAAACCTCGCCTGCCAAATTTTGATGGCAGATTGCCGGAGCCACTTGGTACTATCAAACCAGCCCAACTTGACACTGGTGCCACCATGGGTCTGGTCACCATCCTGCCTATCGTAGCTTTTCAGGAGCCAGCCGGTCACTCCCAGCCATAGGCCCCCAGACAAAAACCTTGGCCCGTTTCCCTGCCAAACAAAAGTAAGTTATCCCGCTTCTGGATGGCAGATTTCAGGAGCCACTTTTCACCATCAAACCAGCCCGACTTGGCACTGGTGCCACCTCTGGTCTGGGAACCATCCTGCGTATCGTGGATTCTAAGGAGCCAGCCGGCCACTCCCAGCCACAGGCCCCCAAACACAAACCACAGCGCTTTTCCCTGGAAAACAAAACTCGCCTGCCAACTTTTTGATGGCAGATTGCAGGAGCCACTTGGTACTATCAAACCAGCCCAACTTGGCACTGGTGCCACCATGGATCTGGTCACCATCCTGCCTATCGTATCTTTTCAGGACCTAGCCGATCACTCCAAGCCATAGGCCCCCAGAGAAAAACCTCGGCCCGTTTCCCTGGCAAACAAAAGTAAGCTGCCCCGCTTCTGGATGGCAGATTGCAGGAACCACTTGGTACTATCAAACCAGCCCAACTTGGCACTGGTGCCACCTTGGGTCTGGGAACCATCCTGCGTATCGTGGATTCTAAGGAGCCAGCCGGTCACTCCCAGCCACAGGCCCCCAAACACAAACAACGGCGCTTTTCCCTGGAAAACAAAACTCGCCTGCCAACATTTTGATGGCAGATTGCAGGAGCCACTTGCTACTATCAAATCAGCCCAACTTGGCACTGGTGCCACCATGGGTCTGGTCACCATCCTGCCTATCGTAGCTTTTCAGGAGCCAGCCGGTCCCTCCCTGCCATAGGCCCCCAGAGAAAAACCTCGGCCCGTTTCCCTGGCAAACAAAAGTAAGCTACCCCGCTTCTGGATGGCAGATTGCAGGAGCCACTTTGCACCATCAAACTAGCCCGACTTGGCACTGGTGCCACCTCAGGTCTGGGAACCATCCTGCGTATCGTTCATTCTAACGAGCCAGCCGGCCACTCCAAGCCACAGGCCCCCAGACACAAACCACAGCGCTTTTCCCTGGAAAACAAAACTCGCCTGCCAACTTTTTGATGGCAGATTGCAGGAGCCACTTGGTACTATCAAATCAGACCAACTTGGCACTGGTGCCACCATGGGTCTGGTCACCATCCTGCCTATCGTAGCTTTTCAGGAGCCAGCCGGTCACTCGCAGCCATAGGCCCCCAGACACAAAACTCGGCCCGTTTCCCTGGCAAACAAAAGTAAGCTACCCCGCTTCTGGATGGCAGATTGCAGGACGCACTTGATAGTATCAAACCAGCCCGACTTGGCACTGGTGCCACCTCAGGTCTGGGATCCATGCTGCGTATCGTAGATTCTAATTAGCCATCTGGCCACTCCCAGCCATAGGCCCCCAGACAAAAACCTCGGCCCGTTTCCCTGGCAAACAAAAGTAAGTTATCCCGCTTCTGGATGGCAGATTGCAGGAGCCACTTTTCACCATCAAACCAGCCCAACTTGGCACTGGTGCCACCTGTGGTCTGGGAACCATCCTGCGTATCGTGGATTCTAAGGAGCCAGCCGGCCACTCCCTGCCACAGGCCCCCAAACACAAACAACGGCGCTTTTCCCTGGATAACAAACTCGCCTGCCAACTTTTTGATGGCAGATTGCAGGAGCCACTTGGTACTATCAAACCAGCCCAACTTGGCACTGGTGCCACCATGGGTCTGGTCACCATCCTGCCTATCGTAGCTTTTCAGGAGCCAGGCGGTCACTCCCAGCCATAGGCCCTGAGACACAAACCTCGGCCCGTATCCCTGGCAAACAAAAGTAAGCTGCCCCGCTTCTGGATGGCAGATTGCAGGACGCACTTGGTACTATCAAACCAGCCCAACTTGGCACTGGTGCCACCTCTGGTCTGGGAACCATGCTGCGTATCGTGGATTCTAAGGAGCCAGCCGGCCACTCCCAGCCACAGGCCCCCAAACAGAAACAATGGCGCTTTTCCCTGGAAAACAAAACTCGCCTGCCAACTTTTTCATGGCTGATTGCAGGAGCCACTTGGTACTATCAAATCAGCCCAACTTGGCACTGGTGCCACCATGGGTCTGGTCACCATCCTGCCTATCGTAGCTTTTCAGGAGCCAGCCGGTCACTCCCAGCCATAGGCCCCCAGACACAAACCTCGGCCCGTTTCCCTGGCAAACAAAAGTAAGCTACCCCGCTTCTGGATGGCAGATTGCAGGAACCACTTTGCACCATCAAACTAGCCCGACTTGGCACTGGTGCCACCTCTGGTCTGGGAACCATGCTGCGTATCGTGGATTCTAAGGAGCCATCCGTCCACTCCCAGACACAGGCCCCCAAACACAAACAACGGCGCTTTTCCCTGGAAAACAAAACTCGCCTGCCAACTTTTTGATGGCAGATTGCAGGAGCCACTTGGTACTATCAAACCAGCCCAACTTGGCACTGGTGCCACCATGGGTCTGGTCACCATCCTGCCTATCGTAGCTTTTCAGGGCCTAGCCGGTCACTCCAAGCCATAGGCGCCCAGACAAAAAGCTCGGCCCGTTTCCCTGGCAAACAAAGTAAGCTGCCCCGCTTCTGGATGGCAGATTGCAGGAACCACTTGGTACTATCAAACCAGCAAAACTTGGCACTGGTGCCACCTTGGGTCTGGGAACCATTCTGCGTATCGTGGATTCTAAGGAGCCAGCCGGTCACTCCCAGCCACAGGCCCCCAAACACAAACAACGGCGCTTTTCCCTGGAAAACAAAACTCGCCTGCCAATATTTTGATGGCAGATTGCAGGAGCCACTTGCTACTATCAAATCAGCCCAACTTGGCACTGGTGCCACCATGGGTCTGGTCACCATCCTGCCTATCGTAGCTTTTCAGGAGCCAGCCGGTCCCTCCCTGCCATAGGCCCCCAGAGAAAAACCTCGGCCCGTTTCCCTGGCAAACAAAAGTAAGCTACCCCGCTTCTGGATGGCAGATTGCAGGAGCCACTTTGCACCATCAAACTAGCCCGACTTGGCACTGGTGCCACCTCAGGTCTGGGAACCATCCTGCGTATCGTTCATTGTAAGGAGCCAGCCGGCCACTCCAGCCACAGGCCCCCAGACACAAACAACGGCGCTTTTCCCTGGAAAACAAAACTCGCCTGCCAACTTTTAGATGGCAGATTGCAGGAGCCACTTGGTACTGTCAAATCAGCCCAACTTGGCACTGGTGCCACCATGGGTCTGGTCACCATCCTGCCTATCGTAGCTTTTCAGGACCTAGCAGGTCACTCCCAGCCATAGGCGCCCAGACACAAAGCTCGGCCCGTTTCCCTGGCAAACAAAAGTAAGCTGCCCCGCTTCTGGATGGCAGATTTCCGGAGCCACTTGGTACTATCAAACCAGCCCGACTTGGCACTGGTGCCACCTCTGGTCTGGGAACCATGCTGCGTATCGTGGATTCTAAGGAGCCATCCGTCCACTCCCAGCCACAGGCCCCCAAACACAAACAACGGCGCTTTTCCCTGGAAAACAAAACTCGCCTGCCAACATTTTGATGGCAGATTGCAGGAGCCACTTGCTACTATCAAATCAGCCCATCTTGGCACTGGTGCCACCATGGGTCTGGTCACCATCCTGCCTATCGTAGGTGTTAAGGCGCCAGCCGGTCACTCCCAGCCATAGGCCCCCAGAGAAAAACCTCGGCCCGTTTCCCTGGCAAACAAAAGTAAGCTGCCCCGCTTCTGGATGGCAGATTGCAGGAGCCACTTTGCACCATCAAACCAGCCCAACTTGGCACTGGTGCCACCTCTGGTCTGGGAACCATGCTGTGTATCGTGGATTCCAATTAGCAAGCCGGCCACTCCCAGCCACAGGCCTCCAAACACAAACAACGGCGCTTTCCCCTGGAAAACATAACTCGCCTGCCAACTTTTTGATGGCAGATTGCAGGAGCCACTTGGTACTATCAAACCAGCCCAACTTGGCACTGGTGCCACCATGGGTCTGGTCACCATCCTGCCTATCGTAGCTTTTCAGGACCTAGACGGTCACTCCCAGCCATAGGCCCCGTGACACAAAGCTCGGCCCGTTTCCCTGGCAAACAAAAGTAAGCTGTCCCGCTTCTGGATGGCAGATTGCAGGATCCACTAGGTATTATCAAACCAGCCCGACTTGGCACTGGTGCCACCTCTGGTCTGGGAACCATGCTGCGTATCGTGGATTCTAAGGAGCCAGCCGGCCACTCCCAGCCACAGGCCCCCAAACACAAACAACGGCGCATTTCCCTGGATAACAAACTCGCCTGCCAACTTTTTGATGGCAGATTGCAGGAGCCACTTGGTACTATCAAACCAGCCCAACTTGGCACTGGTGCCACCATGGGTCTGGTCACCATCCTGCCTATCGTAGCTTTTCAGGAGCCAGCCGGTCCCTCCCTGCCATAGGCCCCCAGAGAAAAACCTCGGCCCGTTTCCCTGGCAAACAAAAGTAAGCTACCCCGCTTCTGGATGGCAGATTGCAGGAGCCACTTTGCACCATCAAACTAGCCCGACTTGGCACTGGTGCCACCTCAGGTCTGGGAACCATCCTGCGTATCGTTCATTCTAACGAGCCAGCCGGCCACTCCAAGCCACAGGCCCCCAGACACAAACAACGGCGCTTTTCCCTGGAAAACAAAACTCGCCTGCCAACTTTTTGATGGCAGATTGCAGGAGCCACTTGGTACTATCAAATCAGACCAACTTGGCACTGGTGCCACCATGGGTCTGGTCACCATCCTGCCTATCGTAGCTTTTCAGGAGCCAGCCGGTCACTCGCAGCCATAGGCCCCCAGACACAAAACTCGGCCCGTTTCCCTGGCAAACAAAAGTAAGCTACCCCGCTTCTGGATGGCAGATTGCAGGACGCACTTGATAGTATCAAACCAGCCCGACTTGGCACTGGTGCCACCTCAGGTCTGGGATCCATGCTGCGTATCGTAGATTCTAATTAGCCATCTGGCCACTCCCAGCCATAGGCCCCCAGACAAAAACCTCGGCCCGTTTCCCTGGCAAACAAAAGTAAGTTATCCCGCTTCTGGATGGCAGATTGCAGGAGCCACTTTTCACCATCAAACCAGCCCAACTTGGCACTGGTGCCACCTGTGGTCTGGGAACCATCCTGCGTATCGTGGATTCTAAGGAGCCAGCCGGCCACTCCCTGCCACAGGCCCCCAAACACAAACAACGGCGCTTTTCCCTGGATAACAAACTCGCCTGCCAACTTTTTGATGGCAGATTGCAGGAGCCACTTGGTACTATCAAACCAGCCCAACTTGGCACTGGTGCCACCATGGGTCTGGTCACCATCCTGCCTATCGTAGCTTTTCAGGAGCCAGGCGGTCACTCCCAGCCATAGGCCCTGAGACACAAACCTCGGCCCGTATCCCTGGCAAACAAAAGTAAGCTGCCCCGCTTCTGGATGGCAGATTGCAGGACGCACTTGGTACTATCAAACCAGCCCAACTTGGCACTGGTGCCACCTCTGGTCTGGGAACCATGCTGCGTATCGTGGATTCTAAGGAGCCAGCCGGCCACTCCCAGCCACAGGCCCCCAAACAGAAACAATGGCGCTTTTCCCTGGAAAACAAAACTCGCCTGCCAACTTTTTCATGGCTGATTGCAGGAGCCACTTGGTACTATCAAATCAGCCCAACTTGGCACTGGTGCCACCATGGGTCTGGTCACCATCCTGCCTATCGTAGCTTTTCAGGAGCCAGCCGGTCACTCCCAGCCATAGGCCCCCAGACACAAACCTCGGCCCGTTTCCCTGGCAAACAAAAGTAAGCTACCCCGCTTCTGGATGGCAGATTGCAGGAACCACTTTGCACCATCAAACTAGCCCGACTTGGCACTGGTGCCACCTCTGGTCTGGGAACCATGCTGCGTATCGTGGATTCTAAGGAGCCATCCGTCCACTCCCAGACACAGGCCCCCAAACACAAACAACGGCGCTTTTCCCTGGAAAACAAAACTCGCCTGCCAACTTTTTGATGGCAGATTGCAGGAGCCACTTGGTACTATCAAACCAGCCCAACTTGGCACTGGTGCCACCATGGGTCTGGTCACCATCCTGCCTATCGTAGCTTTTCAGGGCCTAGCCGGTCACTCCAAGCCATAGGCGCCCAGACAAAAAGCTCGGCCCGTTTCCCTGGCAAACAAAGTAAGCTGCCCCGCTTCTGGATGGCAGATTGCAGGAACCACTTGGTACTATCAAACCAGCAAAACTTGGCACTGGTGCCACCTTGGGTCTGGGAACCATTCTGCGTATCGTGGATTCTAAGGAGCCAGCCGGTCACTCCCAGCCACAGGCCCCCAAACACAAACAACGGCGCTTTTCCCTGGAAAACAAAACTCGCCTGCCAATATTTTGATGGCAGATTGCAGGAGCCACTTGCTACTATCAAATCAGCCCAACTTGGCACTGGTGCCACCATGGGTCTGGTCACCATCCTGCCTATCGTAGCTTTTCAGGAGCCAGCCGGTCCCTCCCTGCCATAGGCCCCCAGAGAAAAACCTCGGCCCGTTTCCCTGGCAAACAAAAGTAAGCTACCCCGCTTCTGGATGGCAGATTGCAGGAGCCACTTTGCACCATCAAACTAGCCCGACTTGGCACTGGTGCCACCTCAGGTCTGGGAACCATCCTGCGTATCGTTCATTGTAAGGAGCCAGCCGGCCACTCCAGCCACAGGCCCCCAGACACAAACAACGGCGCTTTTCCCTGGAAAACAAAACTCGCCTGCCAACTTTTAGATGGCAGATTGCAGGAGCCACTTGGTACTGTCAAATCAGCCCAACTTGGCACTGGTGCCACCATGGGTCTGGTCACCATCCTGCCTATCGTAGCTTTTCAGGACCTAGCAGGTCACTCCCAGCCATAGGCGCCCAGACACAAAGCTCGGCCCGTTTCCCTGGCAAACAAAAGTAAGCTGCCCCGCTTCTGGATGGCAGATTTCCGGAGCCACTTGGTACTATCAAACCAGCCCGACTTGGCACTGGTGCCACCTCTGGTCTGGGAACCATGCTGCGTATCGTGGATTCTAAGGAGCCATCCGTCCACTCCCAGCCACAGGCCCCCAAACACAAACAACGGCGCTTTTCCCTGGAAAACAAAACTCGCCTGCCAACATTTTGATGGCAGATTGCAGGAGCCACTTGCTACTATCAAATCAGCCCATCTTGGCACTGGTGCCACCATGGGTCTGGTCACCATCCTGCCTATCGTAGGTGTTAAGGCGCCAGCCGGTCACTCCCAGCCATAGGCCCCCAGAGAAAAACCTCGGCCCGTTTCCCTGGCAAACAAAAGTAAGCTGCCCCGCTTCTGGATGGCAGATTGCAGGAGCCACTTTGCACCATCAAACCAGCCCAACTTGGCACTGGTGCCACCTCTGGTCTGGGAACCATGCTGTGTATCGTGGATTCCAATTAGCAAGCCGGCCACTCCCAGCCACAGGCCTCCAAACACAAACAACGGCGCTTTCCCCTGGAAAACATAACTCGCCTGCCAACTTTTTGATGGCAGATTGCAGGAGCCACTTGGTACTATCAAACCAGCCCAACTTGGCACTGGTGCCACCATGGGTCTGGTCACCATCCTGCCTATCGTAGCTTTTCAGGACCTAGACGGTCACTCCCAGCCATAGGCCCCGTGACACAAAGCTCGGCCCGTTTCCCTGGCAAACAAAAGTAAGCTGTCCCGCTTCTGGATGGCAGATTGCAGGATCCACTAGGTATTATCAAACCAGCCCGACTTGGCACTGGTGCCACCTCTGGTCTGGGAACCATGCTGCGTATCGTGGATTCTAAGGAGCCAGCCGGCCACTCCCAGCCACAGGCCCCCAAACACAAACAACGGCGCATTTCCCTGGATAACAAACTCGCCTGCCAACTTTTTGATGGCAGATTGCAGGAGCCACTTGGTACTATCAAACCAGCCCAACTTGGCACTGGTGCCACCATGGGTCTGGTCACCATCCTGCCTATCGTAGCTTTTCAGGAGCCAGCCGGTCACTCCCAGCCATAGGCCCCGAGACACAAACCTCGGCCCGTTTCCCTGGCAAACAAAAGTAAGCTACCCCGCTTCTGGATGGCAGATTGCAGGACGCACTTGGTACTATCAAACCAGCCTGACTTGGCACTGGTGCCACCTCTGGTCTGGGAACCATGCTGCGTATCGTGGATTCTAAGGAGCCAGCCGGCCACTCCCAGCCACAGGCCCTCAAACAAAAACAACGGCGCATTTCCCTGGATAACAAACTCGCCTGCCAACTTTTTGATGGCAGATTGCAGGAGCCACTTGGTACTATCAAACCAGCCCAACTTGGCACTGGTGCCACCATGGGTCTGGTCACCATCCTGCCTATCGTAGCTTTTCAGGAGCCAGCCGGTCACTCCCAGCCATAGGCCCCCAGACACAAACCTCGGCCCGTTTCCCTGGCAAACAAAAGTAAGCTACCCCGCTTCTGGATGGCAGATTGCAGGACGCACTTGGTACTATCAAACCAGCCCAACTTGGCACTGGTGCCACCTCTGGTCTGGGAACCATGCTGCGTATCGTGGATTCTAATTAGCCATCTGGCCACTCCCACCCACAGGCCCCCAAACAAAAACAACGGCGCTTTTCCCTGGAAAACAAACCTCGCCTGCCAAATTTTGATGGCAGATTGCCGGAGCCACTTGGTACTATCAAACCAGCCCAACTTGACACTGGTGCCACCATGGGTCTGGTCACCATCCTGCCTATCGTAGCTTTTCAGGAGCCAGCCGGTCACTCCCAGCCATAGGCCCCCAGACAAAAACCTTGGCCCGTTTCCCTGCCAAACAAAAGTAAGTTATCCCGCTTCTGGATGGCAGATTGCAGGAGCCACTTTTCACCATCAAACCAGCCCGACTTGGCACTGGTGCCACCTCTGGTCTGGGAACCATCCTGCGTATCGTGGATTCTAAGGAGCCAGCCGGCCACTCCCAGCCACAGGCCCCCAAACACAAACCACAGCGCTTTTCCCTGGAAAACAAAACTCGCCTGCCAACTTTTTGATGGCAGATTGCAGGAGCCACTTGGTACTATCAAATCAGCCCAACTTGGCACTGGTGCCACCATGGATCTGGTCACCATCCTGCCTATCGTAGCTTTTCAGGACCTAGCCGGTCACTCCAAGCCATAGGCCCCCAGAGAAAAACCTCGGCCCGTTTCCCTGGCAAACAAAAGTAAGCTGCCCCGCTTCTGGATGGCAGATTGCAGGAACCACTTGGTACTATCAAACCAGCCCAACTTGGCACTGGTGCCACCTTGGGTCTGGGAACCATCCTGCGTATCGTGGATTCTAAGGAGCCAGCCGGTCACTCCCAGCCACAGGCCCCCAAACACAAACAACGGCGCTTTTCCCTGGAAAACAAAACTCGCCTGCCAACATTTTGATGGCAGATTGCAGGAGCCACTTGCTACTATCAAATCAGCCCAACTTGGCACTGGTGCCACCATGGGTCTGGTCACCATCCTGCCTATCGTAGCTTTTCAGGAGCCAGCCGGTCCCTCCCTGCCCTAGGCCCCCAGAGAAAAACCTCGGCCCGTTTCCCTGGCAAACAAAAGTAAGCTACCCCGCTTCTGGATGGCAGATTGCAGGAGCCACTTTGCACCATCAAACTAGCCCGACTTGGCACTGGTGCCACCTCAGGTCTGGGAACCATCCTGCGTATCGTTCATTCTAACGAGCCAGCCGGCCACTCCAAGCCACAGGCCCCCAGACACAAACAACGGCGCTTTTCCCTGGAAAACAAAACTCGCCTGCCAACTTTTTGATGGCAGATTGCAGGAGCCACTTGGTACTATCAAACCAGCCCAACTTGGCACTGGTGCCACCATGGGTCTGGTCACCATCCTGCCTATCGTAGCTTTTCAGGAGCCAGCCGGTCACTCGCAGCCATAGGCCCCCAGACACAAAACTCGGCCCGTTTCCCTGGCAAACAAAAGTAAGCTACCCCGCTTCTGGATGGCAGATTGCAGGACGCACTTGATAGTATCAAACCAGCCCGACTTGGCACTGGTGCCACCTCAGGTCTGGGAACCATGCTGCGTATCGTAGATTCTAATTAGCCATCTGGCCACTCCCAGCCATAGGCCCCCAGACAAAAACCTCGGCCCGTTTCCCTGGCAAACAAAAGTAAGTTATCCCGCTCCTGGATGGCAGATTGCAGGAGCCACTTTTCACCATCAAACCAGCCCAACTTGGCACTGGTGCCACCTGTGGTCTGGGAACCATCCTGCGTATCGTGGATTCTAAGGAGCCAGCCGGCCACTCCCTGCCACAGGCCCCCAAACACAAACAACGGCGCTTTTCCCTGGATAACAAACTCGCCTGCCAACTTTTTGATGGCAGATTGCAGGAGCCACTTGGTACTATCAAACCAGCCCAACTTGGCACTGGTGCCACCATGGGTCTGGTCACCATCCTGCCTATCGTAGCTTTTCAGGAGCCAGGCGGTCACTCCCAGCCATAGGCCCTGAGACACAAACCTCGGCCCGTATCCCTGGCAAACAAAAGTAAGCTGCCCCGCTTCTGGATGGCAGATTGCAGGACGCACTTGGTACTATCAAACCAGCCCAACTTGGCACTGGTGCCACCTCTGGTCTGGGAACCATGCCGCGTATCGTGGATTCTAAGGAGCCAGCCGGCCACTCCCAGCCACAGGCCCCCAAACAGAAACAATGGCGCTTTTCCCTGGAAAACAAAACTCGCCTGCCAACTTTTTCATGGCTGATTGCAGGAGCCACTTGGTACTATCAAATCAGCCCAACTTGGCACTGGTGCCACCATGGGTCTGGTCACCATCCTGCCTATCGTAGCTTTTCAGGAGCCAGCCGGTCACTCCAAGCCATAGGCCCCCAGACACAAACCTCGGCCCGTTTCCCTGGCAAACAAAAGTAAGCTACCCCGCTTCTGGATGGCAGATTGCAGGAACCACTTTGCACCATCAAACTAGCCCGACTTGGCACTGGTGCCACCTCTGGTCTGGGAACCATGCTGCGTATCGTGGATTCTAAGGAGCCATCCGTCCACTCCCAGACACAGGCCCCCAAACACAAACAACGGCGCTTTTCCCTGGAAAACAAAACTCGCCTGCCAACATTTTGATGGCAGATTGCAGGAGCCACTTGGTACTATCAAACCAGCCCAACTTGGCACTGGTGCCACCATGGGTCTGGTCACCATCCTGCCTATCGTAGCTTTTCAGGAGCCAGCCGGTCCCTCCCTGCCATAGGCCCCCAGAGAAAAACCTCGGCCCGTTTCCCTGGCAAACAAAAGTAAGCTACCCCGCTTCTGGATGGCAGATTGCAGGAGCCACTTTGCACCATCAAACTAGCCCGACTTGGCACTGGTGCCACCTCAGGTCTGGGAACCATCCTGCGTATCGTTCATTCTAACGAGCCAGCCGGCCACTCCAAGCCACAGGCCCCCAGACACAAACAACGGCGCTTTTCCCTGGAAAACAAAACTCGCCTGCCAACTTTTTGATGGCAGATTGCAGGAGCCACTTGGTACTATCAAATCAGACCAACTTGGCACTGGTGCCACCATGGGTCTGGTCACCATCCTGCCTATCGTAGCTTTTCAGGAGCCAGCCGGTCACTCGCAGCCATAGGCCCCCAGACACAAAACTCGGCCCGTTTCCCTGGCAAACAAAAGTAAGCTACCCCGCTTCTGGATGGCAGATTGCAGGACGCACTTGATAGTATCAAACCAGCCCGACTTGGCACTGGTGCCACCTCAGGTCTGGGATCCATGCTGCGTATCGTAGATTCTAATTAGCCATCTGGCCACTCCCAGCCATAGGCCCCCAGACAAAAACCTCGGCCCGTTTCCCTGGCAAACAAAAGTAAGTTATCCCGCTTCTGGATGGCAGATTGCAGGAGCCACTTTTCACCATCAAACCAGCCCAACTTGGCACTGGTGCCACCTGTGGTCTGGGAACCATCCTGCGTATCGTGGATTCTAAGGAGCCAGCCGGCCACTCCCTGCCACAGGCCCCCAAACACAAACAACGGCGCTTTTCCCTGGATAACAAACTCGCCTGCCAACTTTTTGATGGCAGATTGCAGGAGCCACTTGGTACTATCAAACCAGCCCAACTTGGCACTGGTGCCACCATGGGTCTGGTCACCATCCTGCCTATCGTAGCTTTTCAGGAGCCAGGCGGTCACTCCCAGCCATAGGCCCTGAGACACAAACCTCGGCCCGTATCCCTGGCAAACAAAAGTAAGCTGCCCCGCTTCTGGATGGCAGATTGCAGGACGCACTTGGTACTATCAAACCAGCCCAACTTGGCACTGGTGCCACCTCTGGTCTGGGAACCATGCTGCGTATCGTGGATTCTAAGGAGCCAGCCGGCCACTCCCAGCCACAGGCCCCCAAACAGAAACAATGGCGCTTTTCCCTGGAAAACAAAACTCGCCTGCCAACTTTTTCATGGCTGATTGCAGGAGCCACTTGGTACTATCAAATCAGCCCAACTTGGCACTGGTGCCACCATGGGTCTGGTCACCATCCTGCCTATCGTAGCTTTTCAGGAGCCAGCCGGTCACTCCCAGCCATAGGCCCCCAGACACAAACCTCGGCCCGTTTCCCTGGCAAACAAAAGTAAGCTACCCCGCTTCTGGATGGCAGATTGCAGGAACCACTTTGCACCATCAAACTAGCCCGACTTGGCACTGGTGCCACCTCTGGTCTGGGAACCATGCTGCGTATCGTGGATTCTAAGGAGCCATCCGTCCACTCCCAGACACAGGCCCCCAAACACAAACAACGGCGCTTTTCCCTGGAAAACAAAACTCGCCTGCCAACTTTTTGATGGCAGATTGCAGGAGCCACTTGGTACTATCAAACCAGCCCAACTTGGCACTGGTGCCACCATGGGTCTGGTCACCATCCTGCCTATCGTAGCTTTTCAGGGCCTAGCCGGTCACTCCAAGCCATAGGCGCCCAGACAAAAAGCTCGGCCCGTTTCCCTGGCAAACAAAGTAAGCTGCCCCGCTTCTGGATGGCAGATTGCAGGAACCACTTGGTACTATCAAACCAGCAAAACTTGGCACTGGTGCCACCTTGGGTCTGGGAACCATTCTGCGTATCGTGGATTCTAAGGAGCCAGCCGGTCACTCCCAGCCACAGGCCCCCAAACACAAACAACGGCGCTTTTCCCTGGAAAACAAAACTCGCCTGCCAATATTTTGATGGCAGATTGCAGGAGCCACTTGCTACTATCAAATCAGCCCAACTTGGCACTGGTGCCACCATGGGTCTGGTCACCATCCTGCCTATCGTAGCTTTTCAGGAGCCAGCCGGTCCCTCCCTGCCATAGGCCCCCAGAGAAAAACCTCGGCCCGTTTCCCTGGCAAACAAAAGTAAGCTACCCCGCTTCTGGATGGCAGATTGCAGGAGCCACTTTGCACCATCAAACTAGCCCGACTTGGCACTGGTGCCACCTCAGGTCTGGGAACCATCCTGCGTATCGTTCATTGTAAGGAGCCAGCCGGCCACTCCAGCCACAGGCCCCCAGACACAAACAACGGCGCTTTTCCCTGGAAAACAAAACTCGCCTGCCAACTTTTAGATGGCAGATTGCAGGAGCCACTTGGTACTGTCAAATCAGCCCAACTTGGCACTGGTGCCACCATGGGTCTGGTCACCATCCTGCCTATCGTAGCTTTTCAGGACCTAGCAGGTCACTCCCAGCCATAGGCGCCCAGACACAAAGCTCGGCCCGTTTCCCTGGCAAACAAAAGTAAGCTGCCCCGCTTCTGGATGGCAGATTTCCGGAGCCACTTGGTACTATCAAACCAGCCCGACTTGGCACTGGTGCCACCTCTGGTCTGGGAACCATGCTGCGTATCGTGGATTCTAAGGAGCCATCCGTCCACTCCCAGCCACAGGCCCCCAAACACAAACAACGGCGCTTTTCCCTGGAAAACAAAACTCGCCTGCCAACATTTTGATGGCAGATTGCAGGAGCCACTTGCTACTATCAAATCAGCCCATCTTGGCACTGGTGCCACCATGGGTCTGGTCACCATCCTGCCTATCGTAGGTGTTAAGGCGCCAGCCGGTCACTCCCAGCCATAGGCCCCCAGAGAAAAACCTCGGCCCGTTTCCCTGGCAAACAAAAGTAAGCTGCCCCGCTTCTGGATGGCAGATTGCAGGAGCCACTTTGCACCATCAAACCAGCCCAACTTGGCACTGGTGCCACCTCTGGTCTGGGAACCATGCTGTGTATCGTGGATTCCAATTAGCAAGCCGGCCACTCCCAGCCACAGGCCTCCAAACACAAACAACGGCGCTTTCCCCTGGAAAACATAACTCGCCTGCCAACTTTTTGATGGCAGATTGCAGGAGCCACTTGGTACTATCAAACCAGCCCAACTTGGCACTGGTGCCACCATGGGTCTGGTCACCATCCTGCCTATCGTAGCTTTTCAGGACCTAGACGGTCACTCCCAGCCATAGGCCCCGTGACACAAAGCTCGGCCCGTTTCCCTGGCAAACAAAAGTAAGCTGTCCCGCTTCTGGATGGCAGATTGCAGGATCCACTAGGTATTATCAAACCAGCCCGACTTGGCACTGGTGCCACCTCTGGTCTGGGAACCATGCTGCGTATCGTGGATTCTAAGGAGCCAGCCGGCCACTCCCAGCCACAGGCCCCCAAACACAAACAACGGCGCATTTCCCTGGATAACAAACTCGCCTGCCAACTTTTTGATGGCAGATTGCAGGAGCCACTTGGTACTATCAAACCAGCCCAACTTGGCACTGGTGCCACCATGGGTCTGGTCACCATCCTGCCTATCGTAGCTTTTCAGGAGCCAGCCGGTCACTCCCAGCCATAGGCCCCGAGACACAAACCTCGGCCCGTTTCCCTGGCAAACAAAAGTAAGCTACCCCGCTTCTGGATGGCAGATTGCAGGACGCACTTGGTACTATCAAACCAGCCTGACTTGGCACTGGTGCCACCTCTGGTCTGGGAACCATGCTGCGTATCGTGGATTCTAAGGAGCCAGCCGGCCACTCCCAGCCACAGGCCCTCAAACAAAAACAACGGCGCATTTCCCTGGATAACAAACTCGCCTGCCAACTTTTTGATGGCAGATTGCAGGAGCCACTTGGTACTATCAAACCAGCCCAACTTGGCACTGGTGCCACCATGGGTCTGGTCACCATCCTGCCTATCGTAGCTTTTCAGGAGCCAGCCGGTCACTCCCAGCCATAGGCCCCCAGACACAAACCTCGGCCCGTTTCCCTGGCAAACAAAAGTAAGCTACCCCGCTTCTGGATGGCAGATTGCAGGACGCACTTGGTACTATCAAACCAGCCCAACTTGGCACTGGTGCCACCTCTGGTCTGGGAACCATGCTGCGTATCGTGGATTCTAATTAGCCATCTGGCCACTCCCACCCACAGGCCCCCAAACAAAAACAACGGCGCTTTTCCCTGGAAAACAAACCTCGCCTGCCAAATTTTGATGGCAGATTGCCGGAGCCACTTGGTACTATCAAACCAGCCCAACTTGACACTGGTGCCACCATGGGTCTGGTCACCATCCTGCCTATCGTAGCTTTTCAGGAGCCAGCCGGTCACTCCCAGCCATAGGCCCCCAGACAAAAACCTTGGCCCGTTTCCCTGCCAAACAAAAGTAAGTTATCCCGCTTCTGGATGGCAGATTGCAGGAGCCACTTTTCACCATCAAACCAGCCCGACTTGGCACTGGTGCCACCTCTGGTCTGGGAACCATCCTGCGTATCGTGGATTCTAAGGAGCCAGCCGGCCACTCCCAGCCACAGGCCCCCAAACACAAACCACAGCGCTTTTCCCTGGAAAACAAAACTCGCCTGCCAACTTTTTGATGGCAGATTGCAGGAGCCACTTGGTACTATCAAATCAGCCCAACTTGGCACTGGTGCCACCATGGATCTGGTCACCATCCTGCCTATCGTAGCTTTTCAGGACCTAGCCGGTCACTCCAAGCCATAGGCCCCCAGAGAAAAACCTCGGCCCGTTTCCCTGGCAAACAAAAGTAAGCTGCCCCGCTTCTGGATGGCAGATTGCAGGAACCACTTGGTACTATCAAACCAGCCCAACTTGGCACTGGTGCCACCTTGGGTCTGGGAACCATCCTGCGTATCGTGGATTCTAAGGAGCCAGCCGGTCACTCCCAGCCACAGGCCCCCAAACACAAACAACGGCGCTTTTCCCTGGAAAACAAAACTCGCCTGCCAACATTTTGATGGCAGATTGCAGGAGCCACTTGCTACTATCAAATCAGCCCAACTTGGCACTGGTGCCACCATGGGTCTGGTCACCATCCTGCCTATCGTAGCTTTTCAGGAGCCAGCCGGTCCCTCCCTGCCATAGGCCCCCAGAGAAAAACCTCGGCCCGTTTCCCTGGCAAACAAAAGTAAGCTACCCCGCTTCTGGATGGCAGATTGCAGGAGCCACTTTGCACCATCAAACTAGCCCGACTTGGCACTGGTGCCACCTCAGGTCTGGGAACCATCCTGCGTATCGTTCATTCTAACGAGCCAGCCGGCCACTCCAAGCCACAGGCCCCCAGACACAAACAACGGCGCTTTTCCCTGGAAAACAAAACTCGCCTGCCAACTTTTTGATGGCAGATTGCAGGAGCCACTTGGTACTATCAAACCAGCCCAACTTGGCACTGGTGCCACCATGGGTCTGGTCACCATCCTGCCTATCGTAGCTTTTCAGGAGCCAGCCGGTCACTCGCAGCCATAGGCCCCCAGACACAAAACTCGGCCCGTTTCCCTGGCAAACAAAAGTAAGCTACCCCGCTTCTGGATGGCAGATTGCAGGACGCACTTGATAGTATCAAACCAGCCCGACTTGGCACTGGTGCCACCTCAGGTCTGGGAACCATGCTGCGTATCGTAGATTCTAATTAGCCATCTGGCCACTCCCAGCCATAGGCCCCCAGACAAAAACCTCGGCCCGTTTCCCTGGCAAACAAAAGTAAGTTATCCCGCTCCTGGATGGCAGATTGCAGGAGCCACTTTTCACCATCAAACCAGCCCAACTTGGCACTGGTGCCACCTGTGGTCTGGGAACCATCCTGCGTATCGTGGATTCTAAGGAGCCAGCCGGCCACTCCCTGCCACAGGCCCCCAAACACAAACAACGGCGCTTTTCCCTGGATAACAAACTCGCCTGCCAACTTTTTGATGGCAGATTGCAGGAGCCACTTGGTACTATCAAACCAGCCCAACTTGGCACTGGTGCCACCATGGGTCTGGTCACCATCCTGCCTATCGTAGCTTTTCAGGAGCCAGGCGGTCACTCCCAGCCATAGGCCCTGAGACACAAACCTCGGCCCGTATCCCTGGCAAACAAAAGTAAGCTGCCCCGCTTCTGGATGGCAGATTGCAGGACGCACTTGGTACTATCAAACCAGCCCAACTTGGCACTGGTGCCACCTCTGGTCTGGGAACCATGCCGCGTATCGTGGATTCTAAGGAGCCAGCCGGCCACTCCCAGCCACAGGCCCCCAAACAGAAACAATGGCGCTTTTCCCTGGAAAACAAAACTCGCCTGCCAACTTTTTCATGGCTGATTGCAGGAGCCACTTGGTACTATCAAATCAGCCCAACTTGGCACTGGTGCCACCATGGGTCTGGTCACCATCCTGCCTATCGTAGCTTTTCAGGAGCCAGCCGGTCACTCCAAGCCATAGGCCCCCAGACACAAACCTCGGCCCGTTTCCCTGGCAAACAAAAGTAAGCTACCCCGCTTCTGGATGGCAGATTGCAGGAACCACTTTGCACCATCAAACTAGCCCGACTTGGCACTGGTGCCACCTCTGGTCTGGGAACCATGCTGCGTATCGTGGATTCTAAGGAGCCATCCGTCCACTCCCAGACACAGGCCCCCAAACACAAACAACGGCGCTTTTCCCTGGAAAACAAAACTCGCCTGCCAACTTTTTGATGGCAGATTGCAGGAGCCACTTGGTACTATCAAACCAGCCCAACTTGGCACTGGTGCCACCATGGGTCTGGTCACCATCCTGCCTATCGTAGCTTTTCAGGAGCAAGCCGGTCACTCCCAGCCATAGGCCCCCAGACACAAACCTCGGCCCGTTTCCCTGGCAAACAAAAGTAAGCTGCCCTGCTTCTGGATGGCAGATTGCAGGACGCACTTGGTAGTATCAAACCAGCCCGACTTGGCACTGGTGCCACCTCTGGTCTGGGAACCATCCTGCGTATCGTGGATTCTAAGCAGCCAGCCGGCCACTCCCAGCCACAGGCCCCCAAACACAAACAACGGCGCTTTTCCCTGGAAAACAAAACTCGCCTGCCAACATTTTGATGGCAGATTGCAGGAGCCACTTGGTACTATCAAATCAGCCCAACTTGGCACTGGTGCCACCATGCGTTTGGTCACCATCCTGCCTATCGTAGCTTTTCAGGAGCCAGACGGTCACTCCCAGCTATAGGCCCCCAGACAAAAACCTCGGCCCGTTTCCCTGGCATACAAAAGTAAGCTGCCCCGCTTCTGGATGGCAGATTGCAGGAACAACTTGGTACTATCAAACCAGCCCGACTTGGCACTGGTGCCACCTCTGGTCTGGGAACCATCCTGCGTATCGTGGATTCTAAGGAGCCAGCCGGCCACTCCCAGCCACAGGCCCCCAAACACAAACAACGGCGCTTTTCCCTGGAAAACAAAACTCGCCTGCCAACATTTTGATGGCAGATTGCAGGAGCCACTTGGTACTATCAAACCAGCCCAACTTGGCACTGGTGCCACCATGGATCTGGTCACCATCCTGCCTATCGTAGCTTTTCAGGGCCTAGCCGGTCACTCCAAGCCATAGGCGCCCAGACAAAAAGCTCGGCCCGTTTCCCTGGCAAACAAAGTAAGCTGCCCCGCTTCTGGATGGCAGATTGCAGGAACCACTTGGTACTATCAAACCAGCAAAACTTGGCACTGGTGCCACCTTGGGTCTGGGAACCATTCTGCGTATCGTGGATTCTAAGGAGCCAGCCGGTCACTCCCAGCCACAGGCCCCCAAACACAAACAACGGCGCTTTTCCCTGGAAAACAAAACTCGCCTGCCAATATTTTGATGGCAGATTGCAGGAGCCACTTGCTACTATCAAATCAGCCCAACTTGGCACTGGTGCCACCATGGGTCTGGTCACCATCCTGCCTATCGTAGCTTTTCAGGAGCCAGCCGGTCCCTCCCTGCCATAGGCCCCCAGAGAAAAACCTCGGCCCGTTTCCCTGGCAAACAAAAGTAAGCTACCCCGCTTCTGGATGGCAGATTGCAGGAGCCACTTTGCACCATCAAACTAGCCCGACTTGGCACTGGTGCCACCTCAGGTCTGGGAACCATCCTGCGTATCGTTCATTCTAACGAGCCAGCCGGCCACTCCAGCCACAGGCCCCCAGACACAAACAACGGCGCTTTTCCCTGGAAAACAAAACTCGCCTGCCAACTTTTAGATGGCAGATTGCAGGAGCCACTTGGTACTGTCAAATCAGCCCAACTTGGCACTGGTGCCACCATGGGTCTGGTCACCATCCTGCCTATCGTAGCTTTTCAGGACCTAGCAGGTCACTCCCAGCCATAGGCGCCCAGACACAAAGCTCGGCCCGTTTCCCTGGCAAACAAAAGTAAGCTGCCCCGCTTCTGGATGGCAGATTTCCGGAGCCACTTGGTACTATCAAACCAGCCCGACTTGGCACTGGTGCCACCTCTGGTCTGGGAACCATGCTGCGTATCGTGGATTCTAAGGAGCCATCCGTCCACTCCCAGCCACAGGCCCCCAAACACAAACAACGGCGCTTTTCCCTGGAAAACAAAACTCGCCTGCCAACATTTTGATGGCAGATTGCAGGAGCCACTTGCTACTATCAAATCAGCCCATCTTGGCACTGGTGCCACCATGGGTCTGGTCACCATCCTGCCTATCGTAGGTGTTAAGGCGCCAGCCGGTCACTCCCAGCCATAGGCCCCCAGAGAAAAACCTCGGCCCGTTTCCCTGGCAAACAAAAGTAAGCTGCCCCGCTTCTGGATGGCAGATTGCAGGAGCCACTTTGCACCATCAAACCAGCCCAACTTGGCACTGGTGCCACCTCTGGTCTGGGAACCATGCTGTGTATCGTGGATTCCAATTAGCAAGCCGGCCACTCCCAGCCACAGGCCTCCAAACACAAACAACGGCGCTTTCCCCTGGAAAACATAACTCGCCTGCCAACTTTTTGATGGCAGATTGCAGGAGCCACTTGGTACTATCAAACCAGCCCAACTTGGCACTGGTGCCACCATGGGTCTGGTCACCATCCTGCCTATCGTAGCTTTTCAGGACCTAGACGGTCACTCCCAGCCATAGGCCCCGTGACACAAAGCTCGGCCCGTTTCCCTGGCAAACAAAAGTAAGCTGTCCCGCTTCTGGATGGCAGATTGCAGGATCCACTAGGTATTATCAAACCAGCCCGACTTGGCACTGGTGCCACCTCTGGTCTGGGAACCATGCTGCGTATCGTGGATTCTAAGGAGCCAGCCGGCCACTCCCAGCCACAGGCCCCCAAATACAAACAACGGCGCATTTCCCTGGATAACAAACTCGCCTGCCAACTTTTTGATGGCAGATTGCAGGAGCCACTTGGTACTATCAAACCAGCCCAACTTGGCACTGGTGCCACCATGGGTCTGGTCACCATCCTGCCTATCGTAGCTTTTCAGGAGCCAGCCGGTCACTCCCAGCCATAGGCCCCGAGACACAAACCTCGGCCCGTTTCCCTGGCAAACAAAAGTAAGCTACCCCGCTTCTGGATGGCAGATTGCAGGACGCACTTGGTACTATCAAACCAGCCCAACTTGGCACTGGTGCCACCTCTGGTCTGGGAACCATGCTGCGTATCGTGGATTCTAAGGAGCCAGCCGGCCACTCCCAGCCACAGGCCCCCAAACAAATCAACGGCGCTTTTCCCTGGAAAACAAAACTCGCCTGCCAACTTTTTGATGGCAGATTGCAGGAGCCACTTGGTACTATCAAATCAGCCCAACTTGGCACTGGTGCCACCATGGGTCTGGTCACCATCCTGCCTATCTTAGCTCTTCAGGAGCCAGCCGGTCACTCCCAGCCATAGGCCCCCAGACACAAACCTCGGCCCGTTTCCCTGGCAAACAAAAGTAAGCTGCCCCGCTTCTGGATGGCAGATTGCAGGAGCCACTTGGTACTATCAAACCAGCCCAACTTGGCACTGGTGCCACCTTGGGTCTGGGAACCATCCTGCGTATCGTGGATTCTAAGGAGCCAGCCGGCCACTCCCAGCCACAGGCCCCCAAACACAAACCACAGCGCTTTTCCCTGGAAAACAAAACCCGCCTGCCGACATTTTGATGGCAGATTGCAGGAGCCACTTGCTACTATCAAATCAGCCCAACTTGGCACTGGTGCCACCATGGGTCTGGTCACCATCCTGCCTATCGTAGCTTTTCAGGAGCCAGCCGGTCACTCCCAGTCATAGGCCCCCAGACACAAACCTCGGCCCGTTTCCCTGGCAAACAAAAGTAAGCTGCCCCGCTTCTGGATGGCAGATTGTAGGACGCACTTGGTACTATCAAACCAGCCCGACTTGGCACTGGTGCCACCTCTGGTCTGGGAACCATGGTGCGTATCGTGAATTCTAAGGAGCCAGCCGGCCACTCCCAGCCATAGGCACCCAAACACAAACAACGGCGCTTTTCCCTGGAAAACAAAACTCGCCTGCCAACTTTTTGATGGCAGATTGCAGGAGCCACTTGGTACTATCAAACCAGCTCAACTTGGCACTGGTGCCACCATGGGTCTGCTCACCATCCTGCCTATCGTAGCTTTTCAGGAGCCAGACGGTCACTCGCAGCCATAGGCCCCCAGACAAAAACCTCGGCCCGTTTCCCTGGCAAACAAAAGTAAGCTGCCCCGCTTCTGCATGGCAGATTGCAGGAGCTATTTAGTACTATCAAACCAGCCCGACTTGGCACTGGTGCCACCATGGGTCTGGTCACCATCCTGCCTATCGTAGCTTTTCAGGAGCCAGCCGGTCACTCCCAGCCATAGGCCCCCAGACAAAAACCTCGGCCCGTTTCCCTGGCAAACAAAAGTAAGTTATCCCGCTTCTGGATGGCAGATTGCAGGAGCCACTTTTCACCATCAAACCAGCCCAACTTGGCACTGGTGCCACCTCTGGTCTGGGAACCATCCTGCGTATCGTGGATTCTAAGGAGCCAGCCGGCCACTCCCTGCCACAGGCCCCCAAACACAAACAACGGCGCTTTTCCCTGGATAACAAACTCGCCTGCCAACTTTTTGATGGCAGATTGCAGGAGCCACTTGGTACTATCAAACCAGCCCAACTTGGCACTGGTGCCACCATGGGTCTGGTCACCATCCTGCCTATCGTAGCTTTTCAGGAGCCAGGTGGTCACTCCCAGCCATAGGCCCTGAGACACAAACCTCGGCCCGTATCCCTGGCAAACAAAAGTAAGCTACCCAGCTTCTGGATGGCAGATTGCAGGAGCCACTTGGTACTATCAAACCAGCCCAACTTGGCACTGGTGCCACCTCTGGTCTGGGAACCATGCCGCGTATCGTGGATTCTAAGGAGCCAGCCGGCCACTCCCAGCCACAGGCCCCCAAACACAAACAACGGCGCTTTTCCCTGGAAAACAAAACTCGCCTGCCAACTTTTTGATGGCAGATTGCAGGAGCCACTTGGTACTATCAAACCAGCCCGACTTGGCACTGGTGCCACCATGGGTCTGGTCACCATCCTGCCTATCGTGGATTCTAATTAGCCATCTGTCCACTCCCAGCCACAGGCCCCCAAACAAAAACAACGGCGCTTTTCCCTGGAAAACAAAACTCGTCTGCCAACTTTTTGATGGCAGATTGCAGGAGCCACTTGGTACTATCAAACCAGCCCAACTTGGCACTGGTGCCACCTTGGGTCTGGGAACCATGCTGCGTATCGTGGATTATAAGGAGCCAGCCGGCCACTCCCAGCCACAGGCCCCCAAACACAAACCACAGCGCTTTTCCCTGGAAAACAAAATTCGCCGGCCAACTTTTTGATGGCAGATTGCAGGAGCCACTTGGTACTATCAAATCAGCCCAACTTGGCACTGGTGCCACCATGGGTCTGGTCACCATCCTGCTTATCGTAGCTTTTCAGGAGCCAGCCGGTCACTCCCAGCCATAGGCGCCCAGACACAATGCTCTGCCCTTTTCCCTGGCAAACCAAAGTAAGCTGCCCCGCTTCTGGATGGCAGATTGCAGGAACCACTTGGTACTATAAAACCAGCCCGACTTGGCACTGGTGCCACCTCTGGTCTGGGAACCATGCTGCGTATCGTGGATTCTAAGGAGCCAGCCGGCCACTCCCAGCCACAGGCCCCCAAAAAAAATCAACGGCGCTTTTCCCTGGAAAACAAAACTCGCCTGCCAAAATTTTGATGGCAGATTGCAGGAGACACTTGGTACTATCAAACCAGCCCAACTTGAAACTGGTGCCACCATGGGTCTGGTCACCATCCTGCCTATCTTAGCTTTTCAGGAGCCAGCCGGTCACTCCCAGCCATAGGCCCCCAGACACAAAGCTCGGCCCGTTTCCCTGGCAAACAAAAGTAAGCTGCCCCGCTTCTGGATGGCAGATTGCAGGAGCCACTTGGTACTATCAAACCAGCCCAACTTGGCACTTGTGCCACCTTGGGTCTGGGAACCATCCTGCGTATCGTGGATTCTAAGGAGCCAGCCGGTCACTCCCAGCCACAGGCCCCCAAACACAAACCACAGCGCTTTTCCCTGGAAAACAAACCCGCCTGCCGACATTTTGATGGCAGATTGCAGGAGCCACTTGCTGCTATCAAATCAGCCCAACTTGGCACTGGTGCCACCATGGGTCTGGTCACCATCCTGCCTATCGTAGCTCTTCAGGAGCCAGCCGGTCACTCCCAGTCATAGGCCCCCAGACACAAAGCTCGGCCCGTTTCCCTGGCAAACAAAAGTAAGCTGCCCCGCTTCTGGATGGCAGATTGTAGGACGCACTTGGTACTATCAAACCAGCCCGACTTGGCACTGGTGCCACCTCTGGTCTGGGAACTATGGTGCGTATCGTGGATTCTAAGGAGCCAGCCGGCCACTCCCAGCCATAGGCACCCAAACACAAACAACGGCGCTTTTCCCTGGAAAACAAAACTCGCCTGCCAACTTTTTGATGGCAGATTGCAGGAGCCACTTGGTACTATCAAACCAGCTCAACTTGGCACTGGTGCCACCATGGGTCTGCTCACCATCCTGCCTATCGTAGCTTTTCAGGAGCCAGCCGGTCACTCCAAGCCATAGGCCCCCAGACAAAAACCTCGGCCCGTTTCCCTGGCAAACAAAAGTAAGCTGCCCCGCTTCTGCATGGCAGATTGCAGGAGCTATTTAGTACTATCAAACCAGCCCGACTTGGCACTGGTGCCACCATGGGTCTGGTCACCATCCTGCCTATCGTAGCTTTTCAGGAGCCAGCCGGTCACTCCCAGCCATAGGCCCCCAGACAAAAACCTCGGCCCGTTTCCCTGGCAAACAAAAGTAAGTTATCCCGCTTCTGGATGGCAGATTGCAGGAGCCACTTGGTACTGTCAAATCAGCCCAACTTGGCACTGGTGCCACCTCTGGTCTGGGAACCATGCTGCGTATCGTGGATTCTAAGGAGCCATCCGTCCACTCCCAGCCACAGGCCCCCAAACACAAACAACGGCGCTTTTCCCTGGAAAACAAAACTCGCCTGCCAACATTTTGATGGCAGATTGCAGGAGCCACTTGCTACTATCAAATCAGCCCATCTTGGCACTGGTGCCACCATGGGTCTGGTCACCATCCTGCCTATCGTAGGTGTTAAGGCGCCAGCCGGTCACTCCCAGCCATAGGCCCCCAGAGAAAAACCTCGGCCCGTTTCCCTGGCAAACAAAAGTAAGCTGCCCCGCTTCTGGATGGCAGATTGCAGGAGCCACTTTGCACCATCAAACCAGCCCAACTTGGCACTGGTGCCACCTCTGGTCTGGGAACCATGCTGTGTATCGTGGATTCCAATTAGCAAGCCGGCCACTCCCAGCCACAGGCCTCCAAACACAAACAACGGCGCTTTCCCCTGGAAAACATAACTCGCCTGCCAACTTTTTGATGGCAGATTGCAGGAGCCACTTGGTACTATCAAACCAGCCCAACTTGGCACTGGTGCCACCATGGGTCTGGTCACCATCCTGCCTATCGTAGCTTTTCAGGACCTAGACGGTCACTCCCAGCCATAGGCCCCGTGACACAAAGCTCGGCCCGTTTCCCTGGCAAACAAAAGTAAGCTGTCCCGCTTCTGGATGGCAGATTGCAGGATCCACTAGGTATTATCAAACCAGCCCGACTTGGCACTGGTGCCACCTCTGGTCTGGGAACCATGCTGCGTATCGTGGATTCTAAGGAGCCAGCCGGCCACTCCCAGCCACAGGCCCCCAAATACAAACAACGGCGCATTTCCCTGGATAACAAACTCGCCTGCCAACTTTTTGATGGCAGATTGCAGGAGCCACTTGGTACTATCAAACCAGCCCAACTTGGCACTGGTGCCACCATGGGTCTGGTCACCATCCTGCCTATCGTAGCTTTTCAGGAGCCAGCCGGTCACTCCCAGCCATAGGCCCCGAGACACAAACCTCGGCCCGTTTCCCTGGCAAACAAAAGTAAGCTACCCCGCTTCTGGATGGCAGATTGCAGGACGCACTTGGTACTATCAAACCAGCCCAACTTGGCACTGGTGCCACCTCTGGTCTGGGAACCATGCTGCGTATCGTGGATTCTAAGGAGCCAGCCGGCCACTCCCAGCCACAGGCCCCCAAACAAATCAACGGCGCTTTTCCCTGGAAAACAAAACTCGCCTGCCAACTTTTTGATGGCAGATTGCAGGAGCCACTTGGTACTATCAAATCAGCCCAACTTGGCACTGGTGCCACCATGGGTCTGGTCACCATCCTGCCTATCTTAGCTCTTCAGGAGCCAGCCGGTCACTCCCAGCCATAGGCCCCCAGACACAAACCTCGGCCCGTTTCCCTGGCAAACAAAAGTAAGCTGCCCCGCTTCTGGATGGCAGATTGCAGGAGCCACTTGGTACTATCAAACCAGCCCAACTTGGCACTGGTGCCACCTTGGGTCTGGGAACCATCCTGCGTATCGTGGATTCTAAGGAGCCAGCCGGCCACTCCCAGCCACAGGCCCCCAAACACAAACCACAGCGCTTTTCCCTGGAAAACAAAACCCGCCTGCCGACATTTTGATGGCAGATTGCAGGAGCCACTTGCTACTATCAAATCAGCCCAACTTGGCACTGGTGCCACCATGGGTCTGGTCACCATCCTGCCTATCGTAGCTTTTCAGGAGCCAGCCGGTCACTCCCAGTCATAGGCCCCCAGACACAAACCTCGGCCCGTTTCCCTGGCAAACAAAAGTAAGCTGCCCCGCTTCTGGATGGCAGATTGTAGGACGCACTTGGTACTATCAAACCAGCCCGACTTGGCACTGGTGCCACCTCTGGTCTGGGAACCATGGTGCGTATCGTGAATTCTAAGGAGCCAGCCGGCCACTCCCAGCCATAGGCACCCAAACACAAACAACGGCGCTTTTCCCTGGAAAACAAAACTCGCCTGCCAACTTTTTGATGGCAGATTGCAGGAGCCACTTGGTACTATCAAACCAGCTCAACTTGGCACTGGTGCCACCATGGGTCTGCTCACCATCCTGCCTATCGTAGCTTTTCAGGAGCCAGACGGTCACTCGCAGCCATAGGCCCCCAGACAAAAACCTCGGCCCGTTTCCCTGGCAAACAAAAGTAAGCTGCCCCGCTTCTGCATGGCAGATTGCAGGAGCTATTTAGTACTATCAAACCAGCCCGACTTGGCACTGGTGCCACCATGGGTCTGGTCACCATCCTGCCTATCGTAGCTTTTCAGGAGCCAGCCGGTCACTCCCAGCCATAGGCCCCCAGACAAAAACCTCGGCCCGTTTCCCTGGCAAACAAAAGTAAGTTATCCCGCTTCTGGATGGCAGATTGCAGGAGCCACTTTTCACCATCAAACCAGCCCAACTTGGCACTGGTGCCACCTCTGGTCTGGGAACCATCCTGCGTATCGTGGATTCTAAGGAGCCAGCCGGCCACTCCCTGCCACAGGCCCCCAAACACAAACAACGGCGCTTTTCCCTGGATAACAAACTCGCCTGCCAACTTTTTGATGGCAGATTGCAGGAGCCACTTGGTACTATCAAACCAGCCCAACTTGGCACTGGTGCCACCATGGGTCTGGTCACCATCCTGCCTATCGTAGCTTTTCAGGAGCCAGGTGGTCACTCCCAGCCATAGGCCCTGAGACACAAACCTCGGCCCGTATCCCTGGCAAACAAAAGTAAGCTACCCAGCTTCTGGATGGCAGATTGCAGGAGCCACTTGGTACTATCAAACCAGCCCAACTTGGCACTGGTGCCACCTCTGGTCTGGGAACCATGCCGCGTATCGTGGATTCTAAGGAGCCAGCCGGCCACTCCCAGCCACAGGCCCCCAAACACAAACAACGGCGCTTTTCCCTGGAAAACAAAACTCGCCTGCCAACTTTTTGATGGCAGATTGCAGGAGCCACTTGGTACTATCAAACCAGCCCGACTTGGCACTGGTGCCACCATGGGTCTGGTCACCATCCTGCCTATCGTGGATTCTAATTAGCCATCTGTCCACTCCCAGCCACAGGCCCCCAAACAAAAACAACGGCGCTTTTCCCTGGAAAACAAAACTCGTCTGCCAACTTTTTGATGGCAGATTGCAGGAGCCACTTGGTACTATCAAACCAGCCCAACTTGGCACTGGTGCCACCTTGGGTCTGGGAACCATGCTGCGTATCGTGGATTATAAGGAGCCAGCCGGCCACTCCCAGCCACAGGCCCCCAAACACAAACCACAGCGCTTTTCCCTGGAAAACAAAATTCGCCGGCCAACTTTTTGATGGCAGATTGCAGGAGCCACTTGGTACTATCAAATCAGCCCAACTTGGCACTGGTGCCACCATGGGTCTGGTCACCATCCTGCTTATCGTAGCTTTTCAGGAGCCAGCCGGTCACTCCCAGCCATAGGCGCCCAGACACAATGCTCTGCCCTTTTCCCTGGCAAACCAAAGTAAGCTGCCCCGCTTCTGGATGGCAGATTGCAGGAACCACTTGGTACTATAAAACCAGCCCGACTTGGCACTGGTGCCACCTCTGGTCTGGGAACCATGCTGCGTATCGTGGATTCTAAGGAGCCAGCCGGCCACTCCCAGCCACAGGCCCCCAAAAAAAATCAACGGCGCTTTTCCCTGGAAAACAAAACTCGCCTGCCAAAATTTTGATGGCAGATTGCAGGAGACACTTGGTACTATCAAACCAGCCCAACTTGAAACTGGTGCCACCATGGGTCTGGTCACCATCCTGCCTATCTTAGCTTTTCAGGAGCCAGCCGGTCACTCCCAGCCATAGGCCCCCAGACACAAAGCTCGGCCCGTTTCCCTGGCAAACAAAAGTAAGCTGCCCCGCTTCTGGATGGCAGATTGCAGGAGCCACTTGGTACTATCAAACCAGCCCAACTTGGCACTTGTGCCACCTTGGGTCTGGGAACCATCCTGCGTATCGTGGATTCTAAGGAGCCAGCCGGTCACTCCCAGCCACAGGCCCCCAAACACAAACCACAGCGCTTTTCCCTGGAAAACAAACCCGCCTGCCGACATTTTGATGGCAGATTGCAGGAGCCACTTGCTGCTATCAAATCAGCCCAACTTGGCACTGGTGCCACCATGGGTCTGGTCACCATCCTGCCTATCGTAGCTCTTCAGGAGCCAGCCGGTCACTCCCAGTCATAGGCCCCCAGACACAAAGCTCGGCCCGTTTCCCTGGCAAACAAAAGTAAGCTGCCCCGCTTCTGGATGGCAGATTGTAGGACGCACTTGGTACTATCAAACCAGCCCGACTTGGCACTGGTGCCACCTCTGGTCTGGGAACTATGGTGCGTATCGTGGATTCTAAGGAGCCAGCCGGCCACTCCCAGCCATAGGCACCCAAACACAAACAACGGCGCTTTTCCCTGGAAAACAAAACTCGCCTGCCAACTTTTTGATGGCAGATTGCAGGAGCCACTTGGTACTATCAAACCAGCTCAACTTGGCACTGGTGCCACCATGGGTCTGCTCACCATCCTGCCTATCGTAGCTTTTCAGGAGCCAGCCGGTCACTCCAAGCCATAGGCCCCCAGACAAAAACCTCGGCCCGTTTCCCTGGCAAACAAAAGTAAGCTGCCCCGCTTCTGCATGGCAGATTGCAGGAGCTATTTAGTACTATCAAACCAGCCCGACTTGGCACTGGTGCCACCATGGGTCTGGTCACCATCCTGCCTATCGTAGCTTTTCAGGAGCCAGCCGGTCACTCCCAGCCATAGGCCCCCAGACAAAAACCTCGGCCCGTTTCCCTGGCAAACAAAAGTAAGTTATCCCGCTTCTGGATGGCAGATTGCAGGAGCCACTTTTCACCATCAAACCAGCCCAACTTGGCACTGGTGCCACCTCTGGTCTGGGAACCATCCTGCGTATCGTGGATTCTAAGGAGCCAGCCGGCCACTCCCTGCCACAGGCCCCCAAACACAAACAACGGCGCTTTTCCCTGGATAACAAACTCGCCTGCCAAATTTTGATGGCAGATTGCAGGAGCCACTTGGTACTATCAAACCAGCCCAACTTGGCACTGGTGCCACCATGGGTCTGGTCACCATCCTGCCTATCGTAGCTTTTCAGGAGCCAGGTGGTCACTCCCAGCCATAGGCCCTGAGACACAAACCTCGGCCCGTATCCCTGGCAAACAAAAGTAAGCTGCCCCGCTTCTGGATGGCAGATTGCAGGAGCCACTTGGTACTATCAAACCAGCCCAACTTGGCACTGGTGCCACCTCTGGTCTGGGAACCATGCCGCGTATCGTGGATTCTAAGGAGCCAGCCGGCCACTCCCAGCCACAGGCCCCCAAACAGAAACAACGGCGCTTTTCCCTGGAAAACAAAACTCGCCTGCCAACTTTTTCATGGCAGATTGCAGGAGCCACTTGGTACTATCAAATCAGCCCAACTTGGCACTGGTGCCACCATGGGTCTGGTCACCATCCTGCCTATCGTAGCTTTTCAGGAGCCAGCCGGTCACTCCCAGCCATAGGCCCCCAGACACAAACCTCGGCCCGTTTCCCTGGCAAACAAAAGTAAGCTACCCCGCTTCTGGATGGCAGATTGCAGGAACCACTTTGCACCATCAAACTAGCCCGACTTGGCACTGGTGCCACCTCTGGTCTGGGAACCATGCTGCGTATCGTGGATTCTAAGGAGCCATCCGTCCACTCCCAGACACAGGCCCCCAAACACAAACAACGGCGCTTTTCCCTGGAAAACAAAACTCGCCTGCCAACTTTTTGATGGCAGATTGCAGGAGCCACTTGGTACTATCAAACCAGCCCAACTTGGCACTGGTGCCACCATGGGTCTGGTCACCATCCTGCCTATCGTAGCTTTTCAGGAGCCAGCCGGTCACTCGCAGCCATAGGCCCCCAGACACAAACCTCGGCCCGTTTCCCTGGCAAACAAAAGTAAGCTGCCCCGCTTCTGGATGGCAGATTGCAGGACGCACTTGGTAGTATCAAACCAGCCCGACTTGGCACTGGTGCCACCTCTGGTCTGGGAACCATCCTGCGTATCGTGGATTCCTAGCAGCCAGCCGGCCACTCCCAGCCACAGGCCCCCAAACACAAACAACGGCGCTTTTCCCTGGAAAACAAAACTCGCCTGCCGACATTTTGATGGCAGATTGCAGGAGCCACTTGGTACTATCAAATCAGCCCAACTTGGCACTGGTGCCACCATGCGTTTGGTCACCATCCTGCCTATCGTAGCTTTTCAGGAGCCAGACGGTCACTCCCAGCTATAGGCCCCCAGACAAAAACCTCGGCCCGTTTCCCTGGCATACAAAAGTAAGCTGCCCCGCTTCTGGATGGCAGATTGCAGGAACAACTTGGTACTATCAAACCAGCCCGACTTGGCACTGGTGCCACCTCTGGTCTGGGAACCATCCTGCGTATCGTGGTTCTAAGGAGCCATCCGTCCACTCCCAGCCACAGGCCCCCAAACACAAACAACGGCGCTTTTCCCTGGAAAACAAAACTCGCCTGCCAACTTTTTGATGGCAGATTGCAGGAGCCACTTGGTACTATCAAACCAGCCCAACTTGGCACTGGTGCCACCATGGATCTGGTCACCATCCTGCCTATCGTAGCTTTTCAGGACCTAGCCGGTCACTCCAAGCCATAGGCGCCCAGACAAAAAGCTCGGCCCGTTTCCCTGGCAAACAAAGTAAGCTGCCCCGCTTCTGGATGGCAGATTGCAGGACGCACTTGGTACTATCAAACCAGCCCGACTTGGCACTGGTGCCGCCTTGGGTCTGGGAACCATCCTGCGTATCGTGGATTCTAAGGAGCCAGCCGGTCACTCCCAGCCACAGGCCCCCAAACACAAACCACAGCGCTTTTCCCTGGAAAACAAAACTCGCCTGTCAATATTTTGATGGCAGATTGCAGGAGCCACTTGGTACTATCAAATCAGCCCAACTTGGCACTGGTGCCACCATGGGTCTGGTCACCATCCTGCCTATCGTAGCTTTTCAGGAGCCAGCCGGTCCCTCCCTGCCATAGGCCCCCAGAGAAAAACTTTGGACCGTTTCCCTGGCAAACAAAAGTAAGCTGCCCCGCTTCTGGATGGCAGATTGCAGGAGCCACTTTGCACCATCAAACTAGCCCGACTTGGCACTGGTGCCACCTCAGGTCTGGGAACCATCCTGCGTATCGTTCATTCTAAGGAGCCAGCCGGCCACTCCAGCCACAGGCCCCCAGACACAAACAACGGCGCTTTTCCCTGGAAAACAAAACTCGCCTGCCAACTTTTAGATGGCAGATTGCAGGAGCCACTTGGTACTGTCAAATCAGCCCAACTTGGCACTGGTGCCACCATGGGTCTGGTCACCATCCTGCCTATCGTAGCTTTTCAGGACCTAGCAGGTCACTCCCAGCCATAGGCGCCCAGACACAAAGCTCGGCCCGTTTCCCTGGCAAACAAAAGTAAGCTGCCCCGCTTCTGGATGGCAGATTTCCGGAGCCACTTGGTACTATCAAACCATCCCGACTTGGCACTGGTGCCACCTCTGGTCTGGGAACCATGCTGCGTATCGTTCATTCTAAGGAGCCATCCGTCCACTCCCAGCCACAGGCCCCCAAACACAAACAACGGCGCTTTTCCCTGGAAAACAAAACTCGCCTGCCAACATTTTGATGGCAGATTGCAGGAGCCACTTGCTACTATCAAATCAGCCCATCTTGGCACTGGTGCCACCATGGGTCTGGTCACCATCCTGCCTATCGTAGGTGCTCAGGCGCCAGCCGGTCACTCCCAGCCATAGGCCCCCAGAGAAAAACCTCGGCCCGTTTCCCTGGCAAACAAAAGTAAGCTGCCCCGCTTCTGGATGGCAGATTGCAGGAGCCACTTTGCACCATCAAACCAGCCCAACTTGGCACTGGTGCCACCTCTGGTCTGGGAACCATGCTGTGTATCGTGGATTCCAATTAGCAAGCCGGCCACTCCCAGCCACAGGCCTCCAAACACAAACAACGGCGCTTTTCCCTGGAAAACAAAACTCGCCTGCCAACTTTTTGATGGCAGATTGCAGGAGCCACTTGGTACTATCAAACCAGCCCAACTTGGCACTGGTGCCACCATGGGTCTGGTCACCATCCTGCCTATCGTAGCTTTTCAGTACCTAGACGGTCACTCCCAGCCATAGGCCCCGTGACACAAAGCTCGGCCCGTTTCCCTGGCAAACAAAAGTAAGCTGTCCCGCTTCTGGATGGCAGATTGCAGGATCCACTAGGTATTATCAAACCAGCCCGACTTGGCACTGGTGCCACCTCTGGTCTGGGAACCATCCTGCGTATCGTGGATTCTAAGCAGCCAGCCGGCCACTCCCAGCCACAGGCCCCCAAACACAAACAACGGCGCTTTTCCCTGGAAAACAAAACTCGCCTGCCAACATTTTGATGGCAGATTGCAGGAGCCACTTGGTACTATCAAACCAGCCCAACTTGGCACTGGTGCCACCATGGGTCTGGTCACCATCCTGCCTATCGTAGCTTTTCAGGAGCCAGCCGGTCACTCCAAGCCATAGGCCCCCAGACACAAACCTCGGCCCGTTTCCCTGGCAAAGAAAAATAAGCTACCCCGCTTCTGGATGGCACATTGCAGGAGCCACTTTGCACCATCAAACCAGCCCGACTTGGCACTGGTGCCACCTCTGGTCTGGGAACCATCCTGCGTATCGTGGATTCTAATTAGCCATCCGTCCACTCCCAGCCACAGGCCCCCAAACAAAAACAACGGCGCTTTTCCCTGGAAAACAAAACTCGCCTGCCAAATTTTGATGGCAGATTGCCGGAGCCACTGGGTACTATCAAACCAGCCCAACTTGACACTGGTGCCACCATGGGTCTGGTCACCATCCTGCCTATCGTAGCTTTTCAGGAGCCAGCCGGTCACTCCCAGCCATAGGCCCCCAGACAAAAAGCTCGGACCGTTTCCCTGGCAAACAAAAGTAAGTTATTCCGCTACTGGATGGCAGATTGCAGGAGCCACTTTTCACCATCAAACCAGCCCGACTTGGCACTGGTGCCACCTCTGGTCTGGGAACCATGCTGCGTATCGTGGATTCTAAGCAGCCAGCCGGCCACTCCCAGCCACAGGCCCCCAAACACAAACCACAGCGCTTTTCCCTGGAAAACAAAACCCGCCTGCCGACATTTTGATGGCAGATTGCAGGAGCCACTTGCTACTATCAAATCAGCCCAACTTGGCACTGGTGCCACCATGGGTCTGGTCACCATCCTGCCTATCGTAGCTTTTCAGGAGCCAGCCGGTCACTCCCAGTCATAGGCCCCCAGACACAAACCTCGGCCCGTTTCCCTGGCAAACAAAAGTAAGCTGCCCCGCTTCTGGATGGCAGATTGTAGGACGCACTTGGTACTATCAAACCAGCCCGACTTGGCACTGGTGCCACCTCTGGTCTGGGAACCATGGTGCGTATCGTGAATTCTAAGGAGCCAGCCGGCCACTCCCAGCCATAGGCACCCAAACACAAACAACGGCGCTTTTCCCTGGAAAACAAAACTCGCCTGCCAACTTTTTGATGGCAGATTGCAGGAGCCACTTGGTACTATCAAACCAGCTCAACTTGGCACTGGTGCCACCATGGGTCTGCTCACCATCCTGCCTATCGTAGCTTTTCAGGAGCCAGACGGTCACTCGCAGCCATAGGCCCCCAGACAAAAACCTCGGCCCGTTTCCCTGGCAAACAAAAGTAAGCTGCCCCGCTTCTGCATGGCAGATTGCAGGAGCTATTTAGTACTATCAAACCAGCCCGACTTGGCACTGGTGCCACCATGGGTCTGGTCACCATCCTGCCTATCGTAGCTTTTCAGGAGCCAGCCGGTCACTCCCAGCCATAGGCCCCCAGACAAAAACCTCGGCCCGTTTCCCTGGCAAACAAAAGTAAGTTATCCCGCTTCTGGATGGCAGATTGCAGGAGCCACTTTTCACCATCAAACCAGCCCAACTTGGCACTGGTGCCACCTCTGGTCTGGGAACCATCCTGCGTATCGTGGATTCTAAGGAGCCAGCCGGCCACTCCCTGCCACAGGCCCCCAAACACAAACAACGGCGCTTTTCCCTGGATAACAAACTCGCCTGCCAACTTTTTGATGGCAGATTGCAGGAGCCACTTGGTACTATCAAACCAGCCCAACTTGGCACTGGTGCCACCATGGGTCTGGTCACCATCCTGCCTATCGTAGCTTTTCAGGAGCCAGGCGGTCACTCCCAGCCATAGGCCCTGAGACACAAACCTCGGCCCGTATCCCTGGCAAACAAAAGTAAGCTACCCAGCTTCTGGATGGCAGATTGCAGGAGCCACTTGGTACTATCAAACCAGCCCAACTTGGCACTGGTGCCACCTCTGGTCTGGGAACCATGCCGCGTATCGTGGATTCTAAGGAGCCAGCCGGCCACTCCCAGCCACAGGCCCCCAAACAGAAACAACGGCGCTTTTCCCTGGAAAACAAAACTCGCCTGCCAACTTTTTGATGGCAGATTGCAGGAGCCACTTGGTACTATCAAACCAGCCCGACTTGGCACTGGTGCCACCATGGGTCTGGTCACCATCCTGCCTATCGTGGATTCTAATTAGCCATCTGTCCACTCCCAGCCACAGGCCCCCAAACAAAAACAACGGCGCTTTTCCCTGGAAAACAAAACTCGTCTGCCAACTTTTTGATGGCAGATTGCAGGAGCCACTTGGTACTATCAAACCAGCGCAACTTGGCACTGGTGCCACCTTGGGTCTGGGAACCATGCTGCGTATCGTGGATTATAAGGAGCCAGCCGGCCACTCCCAGCCACAGGCCCCCAAACACAAACCACAGCGCTTTTCCCTGGAAAACAAAATTCGCCGGCCAACTTTTTGATGGCAGATTGCAGGAGCCACTTGGTACTATCAAATCAGCCCAACTTGGCACTGGTGCCACCATGGGTCTGGTCACCATCCTGCTTATCGTAGCTTTTCAGGAGCCAGCCGGTCACTCCCAGCCATAGGCGCCCAGACACAATGCTCTGCCCTTTTCCCTGGCAAACCAAAGTAAGCTGCCCCGCTTCTGGATGGCAGATTGCAGGAACCACTTGGTACTATAAAACCAGCCCGACTTGGCACTGGTGCCACCTCTGGTCTGGGAACCATGCTGCGTATCGTGGATTCTAAGGAGCCAGCCGGCCACTCCCAGCCACAGGCCCCCAAAAAAAATCAACGGCGCTTTTCCCTGGAAAACAAAACTCGCCTGCCAAAATTTTGATGGCAGATTGCAGGAGACACTTGGTACTATCAAACCAGCCCAACTTGAAACTGGTGCCACCATGGGTCTGGTCACCATCCTGCCTATCTTAGCTTTTCAGGAGCCAGCCGGTCACTCCCAGCCATAGGCCCCCAGACACAAAGCTCGGCCCGTTTCCCTGGCAAACAAAAGTAAGCTGCCCCGCTTCTGGATGGCAGATTGCAGGAGCCACTTGGTACTATCAAACCAGCCCAACTTGGCACTTGTGCCACCTTGGGTCTGGGAACCATCCTGCGTATCGTGGATTCTAAGGAGCCAGCCGGTCACTCCCAGCCACAGGCCCCCAAACACAAACCACAGCGCTTTTCCCTGGAAAACAAACCCGCCTGCCGACATTTTGATGGCAGATTGCAGGAGCCACTTGCTGCTATCAAATCAGCCCAACTTGGCACTGGTGCCACCATGGGTCTGGTCACCATCCTGCCTATCGTAGCTCTTCAGGAGCCAGCCGGTCACTCCCAGTCATAGGCCCCCAGACACAAAGCTCGGCCCGTTTCCCTGGCAAACAAAAGTAAGCTGCCCCGCTTCTGGATGGCAGATTGTAGGACGCACTTGGTACTATCAAACCAGCCCGACTTGGCACTGGTGCCACCTCTGGTCTGGGAACTATGGTGCGTATCGTGAATTCTAAGGAGCCAGCCGGCCACTCCCAGCCATAGGCACCCAAACACAAACAACGGCGCTTTTCCCTGGAAAACAAAACTCGCCTGCCAACTTTTTGATGGCAGATTGCAGGAGCCACTTGGTACTATCAAACCAGCTCAACTTGGCACTGGTGCCACCATGGGTCTGCTCACCATCCTGCCTATCGTAGCTTTTCAGGAGCCAGCCGGTCACTCCAAGCCATAGGCCCCCAGACAAAAACCTCGGCCCGTTTCCCTGGCAAACAAAAGTAAGCTGCCCCGCTTCTGCATGGCAGATTGCAGGAGCTATTTAGTACTATCAAACCAGCCCGACTTGGCACTGGTGCCACCATGGGTCTGGTCACCATCCTGCCTATCGTAGCTTTTCAGGAGCCAGCCGGTCACTCCCAGCCATAGGCCCCCAGACAAAAACCTCGGCCCGTTTCCCTGGCAAACAAAAGTAAGTTATCCCGCTTCTGGATGGCAGATTGCAGGAGCCACTTTTCACCATCAAACCAGCCCAACTTGGCACTGGTGCCACCTCTGGTCTGGGAACCATCCTGCGTATCGTGGATTCTAAGGAGCCAGCCGGCCACTCCCTGCCACAGGCCCCCAAACACAAACAACGGCGCTTTTCCCTGGATAACAAACTCGCCTGCCAAATTTTGATGGCAGATTGCAGGAGCCACTTGGTACTATCAAACCAGCCCAACTTGGCACTGGTGCCACCATGGGTCTGGTCACCATCCTGCCTATCGTAGCTTTTCAGGAGCCAGGTGGTCACTCCCAGCCATAGGCCCTGAGACACAAACCTCGGCCCGTATCCCTGGCAAACAAAAGTAAGCTGCCCCGCTTCTGGATGGCAGATTGCAGGAGCCACTTGGTACTATCAAACCAGCCCAACTTGGCACTGGTGCCACCTCTGGTCTGGGAACCATGCCGCGTATCGTGGATTCTAAGGAGCCAGCCGGCCACTCCCAGCCACAGGCCCCCAAACAGAAACAACGGCGCTTTTCCCTGGAAAACAAAACTCGCCTGCCAACTTTTTCATGGCAGATTGCAGGAGCCACTTGGTACTATCAAATCAGCCCAACTTGGCACTGGTGCCACCATGGGTCTGGTCACCATCCTGCCTATCGTAGCTTTTCAGGAGCCAGCCGGTCACTCCCAGCCATAGGCCCCCAGACACAAACCTCGGCCCGTTTCCCTGGCAAACAAAAGTAAGCTACCCCGCTTCTGGATGGCAGATTGCAGGAACCACTTTGCACCATCAAACTAGCCCGACTTGGCACTGGTGCCACCTCTGGTCTGGGAACCATGCTGCGTATCGTGGATTCTAAGGAGCCATCCGTCCACTCCCAGACACAGGCCCCCAAACACAAACAACGGCGCTTTTCCCTGGAAAACAAAACTCGCCTGCCAACTTTTTGATGGCAGATTGCAGGAGCCACTTGGTACTATCAAACCAGCCCAACTTGGCACTGGTGCCACCATGGGTCTGGTCACCATCCTGCCTATCGTAGCTTTTCAGGAGCCAGCCGGTCACTCGCAGCCATAGGCCCCCAGACACAAACCTCGGCCCGTTTCCCTGGCAAACAAAAGTAAGCTGCCCCGCTTCTGGATGGCAGATTGCAGGACGCACTTGGTAGTATCAAACCAGCCCGACTTGGCACTGGTGCCACCTCTGGTCTGGGAACCATCCTGCGTATCGTGGATTCCTAGCAGCCAGCCGGCCACTCCCAGCCACAGGCCCCCAAACACAAACAACGGCGCTTTTCCCTGGAAAACAAAACTCGCCTGCCGACATTTTGATGGCAGATTGCAGGAGCCACTTGGTACTATCAAATCAGCCCAACTTGGCACTGGTGCCACCATGCGTTTGGTCACCATCCTGCCTATCGTAGCTTTTCAGGAGCCAGACGGTCACTCCCAGCTATAGGCCCCCAGACAAAAACCTCGGCCCGTTTCCCTGGCATACAAAAGTAAGCTGCCCCGCTTCTGGATGGCAGATTGCAGGAACAACTTGGTACTATCAAACCAGCCCGACTTGGCACTGGTGCCACCTCTGGTCTGGGAACCATCCTGCGTATCGTGGTTCTAAGGAGCCATCCGTCCACTCCCAGCCACAGGCCCCCAAACACAAACAACGGCGCTTTTCCCTGGAAAACAAAACTCGCCTGCCAACTTTTTGATGGCAGATTGCAGGAGCCACTTGGTACTATCAAACCAGCCCAACTTGGCACTGGTGCCACCATGGATCTGGTCACCATCCTGCCTATCGTAGCTTTTCAGGACCTAGCCGGTCACTCCAAGCCATAGGCGCCCAGACAAAAAGCTCGGCCCGTTTCCCTGGCAAACAAAGTAAGCTGCCCCGCTTCTGGATGGCAGATTGCAGGACGCACTTGGTACTATCAAACCAGCCCGACTTGGCACTGGTGCCGCCTTGGGTCTGGGAACCATCCTGCGTATCGTGGATTCTAAGGAGCCAGCCGGTCACTCCCAGCCACAGGCCCCCAAACACAAACCACAGCGCTTTTCCCTGGAAAACAAAACTCGCCTGCCAATATTTTGATGGCAGATTGCAGGAGCCACTTGGTACTATCAAATCAGCCCAACTTGGCACTGGTGCCACCATGGGTCTGGTCACCATCCTGCCTATCGTAGCTTTTCAGGAGCCAGCCGGTCCCTCCCTGCCATAGGCCCCCAGAGAAAAACTTTGGCCCGTTTCCCTGGCAAACAAAAGTAAGCTGCCCCGCTTCTGGATGGCAGATTGCAGGAGCCACTTTGCACCATCAAACTAGCCCGACTTGGCACTGGTGCCACCTCAGGTCTGGGAACCATCCTGCGTATCGTTCATTCTAAGGAGCCAGCCGGCCACTCCAGCCACAGGCCCCCAGACACAAACAACGGCGCTTTTCCCTGGAAAACAAAACTCGCCTGCCAACTTTTAGATGGCAGATTGCAGGAGCCACTTGGTACTGTCAAATCAGCCCAACTTGGCACTGGTGCCACCATGGGTCTGGTCACCATCCTGCCTATCGTAGCTTTTCAGGACCTAGCAGGTCACTCCCAGCCATAGGCGCCCAGACACAAAGCTCGGCCCGTTTCCCTGGCAAACAAAAGTAAGCTGCCCCGCTTCTGGATGGCAGATTTCCGGAGCCACTTGGTACTATCAAACCATCCCGACTTGGCACTGGTGCCACCTCTGGTCTGGGAACCATGCTGCGTATCGTTCATTCTAAGGAGCCATCCGTCCACTCCCAGCCACAGGCCCCCAAACACAAACAACGGCGCTTTTCCCTGGAAAACAAAACTCGCCTGCCAACATTTTGATGGCAGATTGCAGGAGCCACTTGCTACTATCAAATCAGCCCATCTTGGCACTGGTGCCACCATGGGTCTGGTCACCATCCTGCCTATCGTAGGTGCTCAGGCGCCAGCCGGTCACTCCCAGCCATAGGACCCCAGAGAAAAACCTCGGCCCGTTTCCCTGGCAAACAAAAGTAAGCTGCCCCGCTTCTGGATGGCAGATTGCAGGAGCCACTTTGCACCATCAAACCAGCCCAACTTGGCACTGGTGCCACCTCTGGTCTGGGAACCATGCTGTGTATCGTGGATTCCAATTAGCAAGCCGGCCACTCCCAGCCACAGGCCTCCAAACACAAACAACGGCGCTTTTCCCTGGAAAACAAAACTCGCCTGCCAACTTTTTGATGGCAGATTGCAGGAGCCACTTGGTACTATCAAACCAGCCCAACTTGGCACTGGTGCCACCATGGGTCTGGTCACCATCCTGCCTATCGTAGCTTTTCAGTACCTAGACGGTCACTCCCAGCCATAGGCCCCGTGACACAAAGCTCGGCCCGTTTCCCTGGCAAACAAAAGTAAGCTGTCCCGCTTCTGGATGGCAGATTGCAGGATCCACTAGGTATTATCAAACCAGCCCGACTTGGCACTGGTGCCACCTCTGGTCTGGGAACCATCCTGCGTATCGTGGATTCTAAGCAGCCAGCC
Source organism: Melospiza melodia melodia (assembly GCF_035770615.1). Taxonomy (NCBI): domain Eukaryota; kingdom Metazoa; phylum Chordata; class Aves; order Passeriformes; family Passerellidae; genus Melospiza; species Melospiza melodia. The sequence continues at coordinate 37,551,152 of NC_086195.1, read as the reverse complement.
GGCCACTCCCAGCCACAGGCCCCCAAACACAAACAACGGCGCTTTTCCCTGGAAAACAAAACTCGCCTGCCAACATTTTGATGGCAGATTGCAGGAGCCACTTGGTACTATCAAACCAGCCCAACTTGGCACTGGTGCCACCATGGGTCTGGTCACCATCCTGCCTATCGTAGCTTTTCAGGAGCCAGCCGGTCACTCCAAGCCATAGGCCCCCAGACACAAACCTCGGCCCGTTTCCCTGGCAAAGAAAAATAAGCTACCCCGCTTCTGGATGGCACATTGCAGGAGCCACTTTGCACCATCAAACCAGCCCGACTTGGCACTGGTGCCACCTCTGGTCTGGGAACCATCCTGCGTATCGTGGATTCTAATTAGCCATCCGTCCACTCCCAGCCACAGGCCCCCAAACAAAAACAACGGCGCTTTTCCCTGGAAAACAAAACTCGCCTGCCAAATTTTGATGGCAGATTGCCGGAGCCACTGGGTACTATCAAACCAGCCCAACTTGACACTGGTGCCACCATGGGTCTGGTCACCATCCTGCCTATCGTAGCTTTTCAGGACCTAGCCGGTCACTCCCAGCCATAGGCCCCCAGACAAAAAGCTCGGACCGTTTCCCTGGCAAACAAAAGTAAGTTATTCCGCTACTGGATGGCAGATTGCAGGAGCCACTTTTCACCATCAAACCAGCCCGACTTGGCACTGGTGCCACCTCTGGTCTGGGAACCATGCTGCGTATCGTGGATTCTAAGCAGCCAGCCGGCCACTCCCAGCCACAGGCCCCCAAACAAAAACAACGGCGCATTTCCCTGGATAACAAACTCGCCTGCCAACTTTTTGATGGCAGATTGCAGGAGCCACTTGGTACTATCAAACCAGCCCAACTTGGCACTGGTGCCACCATGGGTCTGGTCACCATCCTGCCTATCGTAGCTTTTCAGGAGCCAGCCGGTCACTCCCAGCCATAGGCCCCGAGACACAAACCTCGGCCCGTTTCCCTGGCAAACAAAAGTAAGCTACCCCGCTTCTGGATGGCAGATTGCAGGACGCACTTGGTACTATCAAACCAGCCCAACTTGGCACTGGTGCCACCTTGGGTCTGGGAACCATCCTGCGTATCGTGGATTCTAAGGAGCCAGCCGGTCACTCCCAGCCACAGGCCCCCAAACAGAAACCACAGCGCTTTTCCCTGGAAAACAAAACCCGCCTGCCGACATTTTGATGGCAGATTGCAGGAGCCACTTGGTACTATCCAATCAGCCCAACTTGGCACTGGTGCCACCATGGGTCTGGTCACCATCCTGCCTATCGTAGCTTTTCAGGAGCCAGCCGGTCACTCCCAGCCATAGGCCCCCAGACACAAAGCTCGGCCCGTTTCCCTGGCAAACAAAAGTAAGCTGCCCCGCTTCTGCATGGCAGATTATAGGAGTTATTTAGTACTATCAAACGAGCCCGACTTGGCACTGGTGCCACCTCAGGTCTGGGAACCATCCTGCGTATCGTGGATTCTAAGGAGCCAGCCGGTCACTCCAAGCCATAGGCACCCAAACACAAACAACGGCGCTTTTCCCTGGAAAACAAAACTCGCCTGCCAACTTTTTGATGGCAGATTGCAGGAGCCACTTGGTACTATCAAACCAGCTCAACTTGGCACTGGTGCCACCATGGGTCTGCTCACCATCCTGCCTATCGTAGCTTTTCAGGAGCCAGACGGTCACTCGCAGCCATAGGCCCCCAGACAAAAACCTCGGCCTGTTTCCCTGGCAAACAAAAGTAAGCTGCCCCGCTTCTGCATGGCAGATTGCAGGAGCTATTTAGTACTATCAAACCAGCCCGACTTGGCACTGGTGCCACCTCAGGTCTGGGAACCATCCTGCGTATCGTGGATTCTAAGGAGCCAGCCGGCCACTCCCACGCACAGGCCCCCAAACACAAACAACGGCGCTTTTCCCTGGAAAACAAAACTCGCCTGCCAAATTTTGACGGCAGATTGCAGGAGCCACTTGGTACTATCAAATCAGCCCAACTTGACACTGGTGCCACCATGGGTCTGGTCACCATCCTGCCTATCGTAGCTTTTCAGGAGCCAGCCGGTCACTCCCAGCCATAGGCCCCCAGACAAAAACCTCGGCCCGTTTCCCTGACAAACAAAAGTAAGTTATCCCGCTTCTGGATGGCAGATTCCAGGAGCCACTTGGTACTATCAAACCAGCCCGACTTGGCACTGGTGCCACCATGGGTCTGGTCACCATCCTGCGTATCGTGGATTCTAATTAGCCATCCGTCCACTCCCAGCCACAGGCCCCCAAACAAAAACAACGGCGCTTTTCCCTGGAAAACAAAACTCGTCTGCCAACTTTTTGATGGCAGATTGCCAGAGCCACTTGGTACTATCAAACCAGCCCAACTTGGCACTGGTGCCACCTTGGGTCTGGGAACCATGCTGCGTATCGTGGATTATAAGGATCCAGCCGGCCACTCCCAGCCACAGGCCCCCAAACACAAACCACAGCGCTTTTCCCTGGAAAACAAAACTCGCCTGCCAACTTTTTGATGGCAGATTGCAGGAGCCACTTGGTACTATCAAATCAGCCCAACTTGGCACTGGTGCCACCATGGGTCTGGTCACCATCCTGCTTATCGTAGCTTTTCAGGAGCCAGCCGGTCACTCCCAGCCATAGGCGCCCAGACACAATGCTCTGCCCTTTTCCCTGGCAAACCAAAGTAAGCTGCCCCGCTTCTGGATGGCAGATTGCAGGAACCACTTTGCACCATCAAATAGCCCGACTTGGAACTGGAGCCACCTCTGGTCTGGGAACCATGCTGCGTATCGTGGATTCTAAGGAGCCAGCCGGCCACTCCCAGCCACAGGCCCCCAAACACAAACAACGGCGCTTTTCCCTGGAAAACAAAACTCGCCTGACAACTTTTTGATGGCAGATTGCAGGAGCCACTTGCTACTATCAAATCAGCCCAACTTGGCACTGGTGCCACCATGGGTCTGGTCACCATCCTGCCTATCGTAGCTTTTCAGGAGCCAGCCGGTCACTCCCAGCCATAGGCTCCCAGACCAAAACCTCGGCCCGTTTCCCTGGCAAACAAAAGTAAGCTGCCCCGCTTCTGGATGGCAGATTGCAGGAACCACTTGGTACTATAAAACCAGCCCGACTTGGCACTGGTGCCACCTCTGGTCTGGGAACCATGCTGCGTATCGTGGATTCTAAGGAGCCAGCCGGCCACTCCCAGCCAAAGGCCCCCAAACACAAACAACGGCGCTTTTCCCTGGAAAACAAAACTCGCCTGCCAACGTTTTGATGGCAGATTGCAGGAGCCACTTGGTACTATCAAACCAGCCCAACTTGGCACTGGTGCCACCATGGGTCTGGTCACCATCCTGCCTACCTTAGCTTTTCAGGACCTAGCCGGTCACTCCCAGCCATAGGCCCCCAGACACAAATCTCGACCCGTTTCCCTGGCAAACAAAAGCAAGCTGTCCCGCTTCTGGATGGTAGATTGTAGGACGCACTCGGTACTATCAAACCAGCCCGACTTGGCACTGGTGCCACCTCTGGTCTGGGAACCATCCTGCGTATCGTGGATTCTAAGGAGCCAGCCGGCCACTCCCAGACATAGGCACCCAAACACAAACAACGGCGCTTTTCCCTGGAAAACAAAACTCGCCTGCCAACATTTTGATGGCAGATTGCAGGAGCCACTTGGTGCTATCAAACCAGCCCAACTTGGCACTTGTGCCACCATGGGTCTGCTCACCATTCTGCCTATCGTAGCTTTTCAGGAGCCAGCCGCTCACTCCCAGCCATAGGCCCCCAGACAAAAAGCTCGGCCCGTTTCCCTGGCAAACAAAAGTAAGCTGCCCCGCTTCTGGATGGCAGATTGCAGGACGCACTTGGTACTATCAAACCAGCCCGACTTGGCACTGGTGCCACCTCAGGTCTGGGAACCATCCTGCGTAGCGTGGATTCTAAGGAGCCAGCCGGCCACTCCCAGCCACAGGCCCCCAAACACAAACAACGGCGCTTTTCCCTGGAAAACAAAACTCGCCTGCCGACATTTTGATGGCAGATTGCAGGAGCCACTTGGTACTATCAAACCAGCCCAACTTGGCACTGGTGCCACCATGGGTCTGGTCACCATCCTGCCTATCGTAGCTTTTCAGGAGCCAGCCGGTCACTCCCAGCCATAGGCCCCGAGACACAAACCTCGGCCCTTTTCCCTGGCAAACAAAAGTAATCTGCCCCGCTTCTGGATGGCAGATTGCAGGAGCCACTTTGCACCATCATACTAGCCCAACTTGGCACTGGTGCCACCTTGGGTCTGGGAACCATCCTGCGTATCGTGGATTCTAAGGAGCCAGCCGGCCACTCCCAGCCACAGGCCCCCAAACACAAACAACGGCGCTTTTCCCTGGAAAACAAAACTCGCCTGCCAAATTTTGACGACAGATTGCAGGAGCCACTTGGTACTATCAAATCAGCCCAACTTGGGACTGGTGCCACCATGGGTCTGGTCACCATCCTGCCTATCGTAGCTTTTCAGGAGCCAGCCGGTCACTCCCAGCCATAGGCCCCCAGACAAAAACCTCGGCCCGTTTCCCTGGCAAACAAAAGTAAGCTGCCCCGCTTCTGGATGGCAGATTGCAGGAACCACTTTGTACTATCAAACCAGCCCGACTTGGCACTGGTGCCACCTTGGGTCTGGATACCATGCTGCGTATCGTGGATTCTAAGGAGCCAGCCGGCCACTCCCAGCCACAGGCCCCCAAACACAAACAACGGCGCTTTTCCCTGGAAAACAAAACTCTCCTGCCAACTTTTTGATGGCAGATTGCAGGAGCCACTTGGTTTTATCAAATCAGCCCAACTTGGCACTGGTGCCACCATGGGTCTGGTCACCATCCTGCCTATCGTAGCTTTTCAGGAGCCAGCCGGTCACTCGCAGCCATAGGGCCCCAGACAAAAAGCTCGGCCCGTTTCCCTGGCAAACAAAAGTAAGCTACCCCGCTTCTGGATGGCAGATTGCAGGAGCCACTTTGCACCATCAAACTAGCCCGTCTTGGCAGTGGTGCCACCTCTGGTCTGGGAACCATCCTGCGTATCGTGGATTTTAAGGAGCCAGTCGGCCACTCCCAGCCATACGCCTCCAAACACAAACAACGGTCCGTTTCCCTGGCAAAGAAAAGTAAGCTGCCCAGCTTCTGGATGTCAGATTGGAGGAACCACTTGTTGCCAAGTTGGGGTGGTTTGATAGTACAAAGTGGCTCCTGCAATCTTCCATCAAAAAGTTGGCAACGAGTTTTGTTTTCCAGGGAAAAGCGCCGTTGTTTGTGTTTGGGGGCCTGTGGCTGGGAGTGGCCAGCTGTCTCCTTAGAATCCACGATACGCAGGATGGGTCCCAGACCAGAGGTGGCACCAGTGCCAAGTCGGGCTGGTTTGATGGTGCAAAGTGACTCCTGCAATCTGCCATCCAGAAGCAGGGTAGCTTACTTTTGTTTGCCAGGGAAACGGGCAGAGCTTTGTGTCTGGGGGCCTATGGCTGGGAGTGACCGGCTGCCTCCTGAAAAGCTACGATAGGCAGGATGGTGACCAGACCCATGGTGGCACCAGTGCCAAGTTGGGCTGGTTTGATAGTACCAAGTGGCTCCTTCAATCTGCCATCAAAAAGTTGGCAGGTGAGTTTTGTTTTCCAGGGAAAAGCGCAGTTGTTTGTGTTTGGGGGCCTGTGGCTGGGAGTGGCCAGCTGGCTCCTTAGAATCCACGATACGCAGGATGGTTCCCAGACCAGAGGTGGCACCAGTGCCAAGTCGGGCTGGTTTGATGGTACAAAGTGGCTCCTGCAATCTGCCATCCAGAAGCGGGGTAGCTTACTTTTGTTTGCCAGGGAAACGGGCCGAGGTTTGTGTCTGGGGGCCTATGGCTGGGAGTGACCGGCTGGCGCCTGAAAAGCTACGATAGGCAGGATGGTGACCAGACCCATGGTGGCACCAGTGCCAAGTTGGGCTGGTTTGATAGTACCAAGTGGCTCCTGCAATCTGCCATCAAAAAGTTGGCAGGCCAGTTTTGTTTTCCAGGGAAAAGCGCCGTTGTTTGTGTTTGGAGGCCTGTGGCTGGGAGTGGCCGGCTGCCTCCTTTGAACCCAGGATACGCAGGATGGTTCCCAGAGCCAAGGTGGCGCCAGTGCCAAGTTGGGCTGGTTTGATAGTACCAAGCGGCTCCTGCAATCTGCCATCCAGAAGCGGGACAGCTTAATTTTGTTTCCCAGGGAAACGGGCCGAGGTATTTGTCTGGGGGCCTATGGCTGGGAGTGACTGGCTGGCTACTGAAAAGCTACGATAGGCAGGATGGTTACCAAACTCATGGTGGCACCAGTGCCAAGTTGGGCTGGTTTGATAATACTAAATAGCTCCTGCAATCTGCCATCCAGACGGGGGGCAGCGGATTTTTGTTTGCTGCAGAAAAGTTCCGTGGTTTTTTTTTGGGGGTATATGGCTGGACGCGGCCGGCTGGCTCCTTAAAAGATCGATACGCAGGATTGTTCCCTGACCCAAGGTGGCATCAGTGCCAAGTCGGGCTGTTTTCGTAGTACCAAGTGCGTCCTGCAATTTGCCATCCAGAAGAGGGGCAGTTGAGTTTTTTTTGCCAGAGAAAAGGGCCGTGGTATATGTTTGGGGGCATATGGTTGAGAGTGGCCGGCTGGCCCCTGAAAATCCACGATAGGCAGGATGGTTCCCAGAACCAAGGTGGCACCAGTGCCATGTTGGCCTGGTTTGATAGTACCATGTGGCTCCTGCAATCTGCCATCCAGAAGCGGGGCTGCTTACTTTTGTTTGCCAGGGAAACGGGCCGAGATATTTGTCTGGGGGCCTATGGCTGGGAGTGAGCGGCTGGCTCCTGAAAAGCTACGATAGGCAGGATGGTGACCAGACCCATGGTGGCACCAGTGCCAAGTTGGGCTGGTTTGATAGTACCAAGTGGCTCCTGCAATCTGCCATCAAAAAGTTGTCAGGCGAGTTTTGTTTTCCAGGGAAAAGCGCCGTTGTTCTTGTTTAGAGGCCTGTGGCTGGGAGTGGCCGGCTGCCTCCTTTGAACCCAGGATACGCAGGATGGTTCCCAGACCCAAGGTGGCACCAGTGCCAAGTTGGGCTGGTTTGATAGTACCAAGTGGCTCCTGCAATCTGCCATCCAGAAGCGGGACAGCTTACCTTTGTTTCCCAGGGAAACGGGCCGAGGTATTTGTCTGGGGGCCTATGGCTGGGAGTGACCAGTTGGCTACTGAAAAGCTACGATAGGCAGGATGGTTACCAGACTCATGGTGGCACCAGTGCCAAGTCGGGCTGGTTTGATAATACTAAATAGCTCCTGAAATCTGCCATTCAGACGCGGGGCAGCGGATTTTTGTTTGCTGGAGAAAAGTTCCGTGGTTTTTTTTTGGGGGTATATGGCTGGACGTGGCCGGCTGGCTCCTTAAAAAGATCGATACGCAGGATTGTTCCCTGACCCAAGGTGGCATCACTGCCAAGTCGGGCTGTTTTCGTAGTACCAAGTGCGTCCTGCAATTTGCCATCCAGAAGAGGGGCAGTTGAGTTTTGTTTGCCAGAGCAAAGGGCCGTGGTATGTGTTTGGGGGCATATGGCTGAGAGTGGCCGGCTGGCCCCTGAAAATCCACGATAGGCAGGATGGTTCCCAGAGCCAAGGTAGCACCAGTGCCATGTTGGCCTGGTTTGATAGTACCATGTGGCTCCTGCAATCTGCCATCCAGAAGCGGGGCAGCTTACTTTTGTTTGCCAGGGAAACGGGCCGAGATATTTGTCTGGGGGCCTATGGCTGGGAGTGACCGGCTGGCTCCTGCAGTGCTACAATAGGCAGGATGGTTCCCAGACCCATAGTGGCACCAGTGCCAAGTTGGGATGATTTGATAGTACCAAGTGGCTCCTGCAATCTGCCATCAAAAATTTGGCAGGCGAGTTTTGTTTTCCAGGGAAAAGCGCCGTTGTTTAGAGGCCTGTGGCTGGGAGTGGCCGCCTGTCCTCGTAGAATCTACGTTACGCAGCATGGTTCCCAGAGCCAAGGTGGCACCAGGGCCAAGTCGGGCAGGTTTGATAGTACCAAATGCATCCTGCAATCTGCCATCCAAAAGCGGGGCAGTTTACTTTTGTTTGCCAGGGAAACGGGCCGAGGTTTTTGTCTGGGGGCCTATGGCAGGGAGTGACCGTCTGGCTCCTGAAAAGCTACGATAGGCAGGATGTTTACCAGACCCATGGTGGCACCAGTGCCAAGTTGGGCTGGTTTGATAGTACCAAGTGGCTCCTGCAATCTGCCATCAAAAAGTTGGCAGGCCAGTTTTGTTTTCCAGGGAAAAGCGCCGTTGTTTGTGTTTGGAGGCCTGTGGCTGGGAGTGGCCGGCTGCCTCCTTTGAACCCAGGATACGCAGGATGGTTCCCAGAGCCAAGGTGGCGCCAGTGCCAAGTTGGGCTGGTTTGATAGTACCAAGCGGCTCCTGCAATCTGCCATCCAGAAGCGGGACAGCTTAATTTTGTTTCCCAGGGAAACGGGCCGAGGTATTTGTCTGGGGGCCTATGGCTGGGAGTGACTGGCTGGCTACTGAAAAGCTACGATAGGCAGGATGGTTACCAAACTCATGGTGGCACCAGTGCCAAGTTGGGCTGGTTTGATAATACTAAATAGCTCCTGCAATCTGCCATCCAGACGGGGGGCAGCGGATTTTTGTTTGCTGCAGAAAAGTTCCGTGGTTTTTTTTTGGGGGTATATGGCTGGACGCGGCCGGCTGGCTCCTTAAAAGATCGATACGCAGGATTGTTCCCTGACCCAAGGTGGCATCAGTGCCAAGTCGGGCTGTTTTCGTAGTACCAAGTGCGTCCTGCAATTTGCCATCCAGAAGAGGGGCAGTTGAGTTTTTTTTGCCAGAGAAAAGGGCCGTGGTATATGTTTGGGGGCATATGGTTGAGAGTGGCCGGCTGGCCCCTGAAAATCCACGATAGGCAGGATGGTTCCCAGAACCAAGGTGGCACCAGTGCCATGTTGGCCTGGTTTGATAGTACCATGTGGCTCCTGCAATCTGCCATCCAGAAGCGGGGCTGCTTACTTTTGTTTGCCAGGGAAACGGGCCGAGATATTTGTCTGGGGGCCTATGGCTGGGAGTGAGCGGCTGGCTCCTGAAAAGCTACGATAGGCAGGATGGTGACCAGACCCATGGTGGCACCAGTGCCAAGTTGGGCTGGTTTGATAGTACCAAGTGGCTCCTGCAATCTGCCATCAAAAAGTTGTCAGGCGAGTTTTGTTTTCCAGGGAAAAGCGCCGTTGTTCTTGTTTAGAGGCCTGTGGCTGGGAGTGGCCGGCTGCCTCCTTTGAACCCAGGATACGCAGGATGGTTCCCAGACCCAAGGTGGCACCAGTGCCAAGTTGGGCTGGTTTGATAGTACCAAGTGGCTCCTGCAATCTGCCATCCAGAAGCGGGACAGCTTACCTTTGTTTCCCAGGGAAACGGGCCGAGGTATTTGTCTGGGGGCCTATGGCTGGGAGTGACCAGTTGGCTACTGAAAAGCTACGATAGGCAGGATGGTTACCAGACTCATGGTGGCACCAGTGCCAAGTCGGGCTGGTTTGATAATACTAAATAGCTCCTGAAATCTGCCATTCAGACGCGGGGCAGCGGATTTTTGTTTGCTGGAGAAAAGTTCCGTGGTTTTTTTTTGGGGGTATATGGCTGGACGTGGCCGGCTGGCTCCTTAAAAAGATCGATACGCAGGATTGTTCCCTGACCCAAGGTGGCATCACTGCCAAGTCGGGCTGTTTTCGTAGTACCAAGTGCGTCCTGCAATTTGCCATCCAGAAGAGGGGCAGTTGAGTTTTGTTTGCCAGAGCAAAGGGCCGTGGTATGTGTTTGGGGGCATATGGCTGAGAGTGGCCGGCTGGCCCCTGAAAATCCACGATAGGCAGGATGGTTCCCAGAGCCAAGGTAGCACCAGTGCCATGTTGGCCTGGTTTGATAGTACCATGTGGCTCCTGCAATCTGCCATCCAGAAGCGGGGCAGCTTACTTTTGTTTGCCAGGGAAACGGGCCGAGATATTTGTCTGGGGGCCTATGGCTGGGAGTGACCGGCTGGCTCCTGCAGTGCTACAATAGGCAGGATGGTTCCCAGACCCATAGTGGCACCAGTGCCAAGTTGGGATGATTTGATAGTACCAAGTGGCTCCTGCAATCTGCCATCAAAAATTTGGCAGGCGAGTTTTGTTTTCCAGGGAAAAGCGCCGTTGTTTAGAGGCCTGTGGCTGGGAGTGGCCGCCTGTCCTCGTAGAATCTACGTTACGCAGCATGGTTCCCAGAGCCAAGGTGGCACCAGGGCCAAGTCGGGCAGGTTTGATAGTACCAAATGCATCCTGCAATCTGCCATCCAAAAGCGGGGCAGTTTACTTTTGTTTGCCAGGGAAACGGGCCGAGGTTTTTGTCTGGGGGCCTATGGCAGGGAGTGACCGTCTGGCTCCTGAAAAGCTACGATAGGCAGGATGTTTACCAGACCCATGGTGGCACCAGTGCCAAGTTGGCTGATTTGATAGTACCAAGTGGCTCCTGCAATCTGCCATCCAGAATCGGGGCAGCTTACTTTTGTTTTCCAGGGAAACGGGCCGAGGTTTGTGTCTGGGGGTCTATGGCTGGGAGTGACCGGCTGGCTCCTGAAAAGCTACGATAGGCAGGATGGTGACCAGACCCATGGTGGCACCAGTGCCAAGTTGGGCTGGTTTTATAGCACCAAGTGGCTCCTGCAATCTGCCATCAAAATGTTGGCAGGCGATTTTTGTTTTCCAGGGAAAAGCGCCGTTGTTTGTGTTTGGGCGCCTGTGGCTCAGAGTGGCCGGGTGGCTGCTTAGAATCCACGATAAGCCGGATGGTTCCCAGACCCAAGGCGGCACCAGTGCCAAGTCGGGCTGGTTTGACACTACCACGTGGCTCCTGCAATCTGCCATCCAGAATCGGGGCAGCTTAATTTTGTTTGCCAGGGAAACGGTCCGAGGTTTGTGTCTGGGGGCCTATGGCTGGGAGTGACCGGCTGGCTCCTGAAATGCTACAATAGGCAGGATGGTTCCCAGACCCATAGTGGCACCAGTGCCAAGTTGGGATGATTTGATAGTACCAAGTGGCTCCTGCAATCTGCCATCAAAAAGCTGGCAGGCGAGTTTTGTTTTCCAGGGAAAAGCGCCGTTGTTTGTGTTTGGGGGCCTGTGGCTGGGAGTGGCCGGCTGGCTCCTTAGAATCCACGATATGCAGGATTGTTCCCAGACCCAAGGTGGCACCAGTGCCAAGTCGGGCTGGTTTGATGGTGCAAAGTGGCTCCTGCAATCTGCCATCCAGACGCGGGGCAGCGGATTTTTGTTTCCATGAGAAATGGTCCGTGGTTTGTTTTTGGGGGTATATGGCTGGGCCTGGCCGGCTGGCTCCTTAAAAAGCTCGATATGCAGGATGGTTCCCTGACACAAGGTGGCACCAGTGCCACGTTGGGCGGTTTTCGTAGTACAAAGTGCGTCCTAAAATTTGCCATCCAGAAGAGGGGCAGTTGAGTTTTGTTTGCCAGAGAAAAGGGCCGTGGTTTGTTTTTGGGGGCATATGGCTGATAGTGGCCGGCTGGCCCCTGAAAATCCACAATAAGCAGGATGGTTCCCACACCAGAGGTGTCACCAGTGCCAAGTCGGGGTGGTTTGATAGTACTAAATAGCTCCTGCAATCTGCCATGCAGAAGCGGGGCAGCTTACTTTTGTTTCCCAGGGAAACGGGCCGAGGTTTGTGTCTGGGGGCCTATGGCTGCGAGTGACCGGCTGGCTCCTGAAAAGCTACGATAGGCAGGATGGTGACCAGACCCATGGTGGCACCAGTGCCAAGTTGGGCTGGTTTGATAGTACCAAGTGGCTCTGGCAATCTGCCATCAAAAAGTTGGCAGGCGAGTTTTGTTTTCCAGGGAAAAGCGCCGTTGTTTGTGTTTGGGGGCCTGTGGCTGGGAGTGGCTAGCTGGCTCCTTAGAACCCACGATACGCAGGATGGTTCCCAGACCAGAGGTGGCACCAGTGCCAAGTTGGGCTGGTTTGATGGTGCAAAGTGGCTCCTGCAATCTGCCATCCAGAAGCGGGGTAGCTTACTTTTGTTTGCCAGGGAAACGGGCCGAAATATTTGTCTAGGGGCCTCTGGCTGGGGGTGACTGGGTGGCACCTGAAAAGCTACGATAGGCAGGATGGTGACCAGACCCATGGTGGCACCAGTGCCAAGTTCGGCTGATTTGATAAAACCAAGTGGCTCCTGCAATCTGCCATCAAATGTTTGGCAGGCGAGTTTTGTTTTCCAGGGAAAAGCACCGTTGTGTGTGTTTTGGGGCCTGTGGCTGGGAGTGGCCAGCTGGCTCCTTAGAATCCACGATACGCAGGATGGTTCCCAGACCCAAGGTGGCACCAGTGCCAAGTCGGGCTGGTTTGATAGTACCAAGTGGTTCCTGCAATCTGCCATCCAGAAGCGGGGCAGCTGAATTTTGTTTGCCAGAGAAAAAGGCTGTTGTTTGTGTTTCGGGGCCTGTGGCTGGCAGTGGCCGGCTGGCTCCTGAAAATCCATGATACGCAGCATGGTTCCCAGACCCAAGGTGGCACCAGTGCCAAGTAGGGCTGGTTTCATAGTACCCAGTGGCTCCTGCAATCTCCCATCAGGAAGAGGGGCAGTTGAGTTTTGTTTTCCAGAGAAAAGGGCCGTGGTTTGTGTTTGGGGCCTATGGCTGAGAGTGACCGGCTGGCCCCTGAAAATCCACGATAGGAAGGATGGTTCCCAGATCCAAGGTGGCAGCAGTGCCATGTTGTGCTGGTGTGATAGTCCCAAGTGGCTCCTGCAATCTGCCATCCAGAAGCGGGGCAGCTGAATTTTGTTTGCCAGAGAAAAATGCTGTGGTTTGTGTTTGGGGGCCTGTGGCTGGGAGTGGCCGGCTGGCTCCTGAAAATCCATGATACGCAGCATGGTTCCCAGACCCAAGGTGGCACCAGTGCCAAGTGGGGCTGGTTTCACAGTGTCAAGTGCCTCCTGCAATCTCCCATCCAGAAGCGGGGCAGCTGAGTTTTGTTTGCCTGTGAAACGGGCCGTTGTTTTTGATTGGGGTCTGTGGCCGAGAGTGTTCGGCTGGCTCCTGACAACCCACAATACGCAGGATGTTTCCCAGACCCAAGGTGGCACCAGTGCCAAGTCGGGCTGGTTTGATAGTACCATGTGGCTCCTGCAATCTGCCATCCAGAAGCGGTGCAGTTGAGTGTTGTTTGCCAGAGAAAAGGGCCGTGGGTTTTGTTTGGGGGCATATGGCTGGGAGTGGCCGGCTGTCTCATTATAAAGATCGATACGCAGGATGGTTCCCAGACCCAAGGTGGCACCAGTGCCAAGTAGGGCTGTTTTTATAGTACCAAGTGCGTCCTGCAATTTGCCATCCAGAAGAGGGGCAGTTGAGTTTTGTTTGCCAGAGAATAGCGCCGTTGTTTGTGTTTGGGGGCTTGTGGCTGGGAGTGGCCGACTGGCGCCTTAGAATCTGTGTTACGCAGCATGGTTCCCAGACCAGAGGTGGCACCAGTGCCAAGTTGGGCTGGTTTGATAGTACCATGTGGCTCCTGCAATCTGCCATCCAGAAGCGGGGCAGCTTACTTTTGTTTGCCAGTGAAACGGGCCGAGGTTTGTGACTTGGGACCTATGGCTGGGAGTGGCCGTCTGGCTCCTTTGAACCCACGATACGCAGGATGGTTCCCAGACCCAAGGTGGCACCAGTGCCAAGTCGGGCTGGTTTGATACTACCAAGTGCGTCCTGCAATCTGCCATCCAGAAGCGGGGCAGCTTAATTTTGCTTGCCAGGGAATCGGGCCGTGGGTTTTGTATGGGGGCCTATGGCTGAGAGTGGCCGGCTGGCTCCTGAAAATCCACGCTAGGCAGCATGGTTCCCAGATGCAAGCTGGCACCAGTGCCAAGTCGGGCTGGTTTGATGGTGCAAAGTGGCTCCTGCAATCTGCCATCCAGAAGCGGGGCAGCTGATTTTTGTTTGCCAGAGAAAAATTCCGTGGATTGTTTTTGGGGGCATATTGCTGGGAGTGGCCGGCTGGCTCCTTAAAATGCTCGATACGCATGATGGTTCCCAGGCCCAAGGTGTCACCACTACCAAGTCGGCCTGCGGTTTTAGTATCAAGTTCATCCTGCAATTTGCCATCCAGAAGAGGGGCAGTTGAGTTTTGTTGGCCAGAGAAACGGGCCGAGGTTTCTGTTTGGGGACATATGGCTGAGAGTGGCCGGGTGGCCCCTGAATATCCACGATACACAGCATGGTTCCCAGATCCAAGGTGGCACCAGTGCCAAGTTGGGCTGGTTTGATAGTACCAAGTGTCTCCTGCAATCTGCCATCCAGAAGCGGGGCAGCTTACTTTTGTTTGCCAGAGAAATAGGCCTAGGTTTTTGTCTGGGGGCCTGTGGCTAGGAGTGGCCGGCTGGCTCCTAAGAATCCACGATACGCAGGATGTTTCCCAGACCCAAGGTGGCACCAGTGCCAAGTTGGGCTGGTTTGATAGTACCAAGTGGCTCCTGCAAACTCCATCAAAATGTTGGCAGACGTGTTTTGTTTTCCAGGGAACAGCGCCGTTGATTTTGTTTGGGGGCCTGTGGCTGGGAGTGGCCGGCTGGCTCCTTAGAATCCACGATACGCAGGATGGTTCCCAGACCCAAGGTGGCACCAGTGCCAAGTCGGGCTGGTTTGATTACACCAAATGGCTCCTGCAATCTGCCATCCAGAAGTGAGGCAGCTGAGTTTGGTTTGCCAGAATAAAGGGCCGTGGTTTTTGTTGGGGGCCTGTGGCTGGGAGTAGCCGGCTGGCTCCTTAAAATCCACGATAGGCTGGATGGTTCCCAGACCCAAGGTGGCACCAGTGCCAAGTCGGGCTGGTTTGATAGTACCAAGTGGCTCCTGCAATCTGCCATCCAGAAGCGGTGCAGTTGAGTTTTGTTTGCCAGAGAAAAGGGCCGTGGGTTGTGTTTGGGGGCATATGGCTGGGAGTGGCCGGCTGTCTCATTAAAAAGACCGATACGCAGGATGGTTCCCAGACCCAAGGTGGCACCAGTGCCAAGTAGGGCTGTTTTTATAGTACCAAGTGCGTCCTGCAATTTGCCATCCAGAAGAGGGGCAGTGGAGTTTTGTTTGCCAGAGAATAGCGCCGTTGTTTGTGTTTGGGGGCTTGTGACTGGGAGTGGCCGACTGGCGCCTTAGAATCTGTGTTACGCAGCATGGTTCCCAGACCAGAGGTGGCACCAGTGCCAAGTTGGGCTGGTTTGATAGTACCAAGTGGCTCCTGCAATCTGCCATCAAAAAGTTGTCAGGCGAGTTTTGTTTTCCAGGGAAAAGCGCCGTTGTTTGTATTTGGGGGCCTGTGGCTGGGAGTGGCCGGCTGGCTCCTTTGAACCCACGATACGCAGGATGGTTCCCAGACCCAAGGTGGCACCAGTGCCAAGTCGGGCTGGTTTGATACTACCAAGTGCGTCCTGCAATCTGCCATCCAGAAGCGGGGCAGCTTAATTTTGTTTGCCAGGGAAACGGGCCGTGGGTTTTGTTTGGGGGCCTATGGCTGAGAGTGGCCGGCTGGCTCCTGAAAATCCACGCTAGGCAGCATGCTTCCCAGATGCAAGGTGGCACCAGTGCCAAGTCGGGCTGGTTTGATGGTGCAAAGTGGCTCCTGCAATCTGCCATCCAGAAGCGGGGCAGCTGATTTTTGTTTGCCAGAGAAAAATTCCGTGGATTGTTTTTGGGGGCATATTGCTGGGAGTGGCCGGCTGGCTCCTTAAAATGCTCGATACGCATGATGGTTCCCAGGTCCAAGGTGTCACCACTACCAAGTCGGCCTGCGGTTTTAGTATCAAGTTCATCCTGCAATTTGCCATCCAGAAGAGGGGCAGTTGAGTTTTGTTTGCCAGAGAACAGGGCCGAGGTTTCTGTTTGGGGATATATGGCTGAGAGTGGCCGGCTGGCCCCTGAATATCCACGATACACAGCATGGTTCCCAGATCCAAGGTGGCACCAGTGCCAAGTTGGGCTGGTTTGATAGTCCCAAGTGTCTCCTGCAATCTGCCATCCAGAAGCGGGGCAGCTTACTTTTGTTTGCCAGAGAAATAGGCCTAGGTTTTTGTTTGGGGGCCTGTGGCTAGGAGTGGCCGGCTGGCTCCTAAGAATCCACGATACGCAGGATGTTTCCCAGACCCAAGGTGGCACCAGTGCCAAGTCGGGCTGGTTTGATAGTCCCAAGTGGCTCCTGCAAACTGCCATCCAGAAGCGGGGCCGCTGAGTTTTGTTTGCCAGGGAAATGGGCCGTTGTTTGTGTTTGGGGGCCTGTGGCTGGGAGTGTTCGGCTGGTTCCTGAATATGTACGATACGCAGGATTGTTCCCAGACCCAAGGTGGCACCAGTGCCAAGTCGGGCTGGTTTGATGGTGCAAAGTGGCTCCTGCAATCTGCCATCCAGACGCGGGGCAGCGGATTTTTGTTTCCATGAGAAATGGTCCGTGGTTTGTTTTTGGGGGTATATGGCTGGGGCTGGCCGGCTGGCTCCTTAAAAAGCTCGATATGCAGGATGGTTCCCTGACACAAGGTGGCACCAGTGCCACAACGGGCGGTTTTCGTAGTACAAAGTGCGTCCTAAAATTTGCCATCCAGAAGAGGGGCAGTTGAGTTTTGTTTGCCAGAGAAAAGGTCCGTGGTTTGTTTTTGGGGGCATATGGCTGAGAGTGGCTGGCTGGCCCCTGAAAATCCACGATACACAGGATGGTTCCCAGATCCAAGGTGGCACCTGTGCCAAGTCGGGCTGATTTGATAGTACTAAGTAGCTCCTGCAATCTGCCATCCAGAAGCGGGGCAGCTTACTTTTGTTTGCCAGGTAAACGGGCCGAGGTTTGTGTTTGGGTGCCTATGGCTGAGAGTGACCGGCTGGCTCCTGAAAAGCTACAATAGGCAGGATGGTGACCAGACCCATGGTGGCACCAGTGCCAAGTTGGGCTGGTTTGATAGTACCAAGTGGTTCCTGCAATCTGCCATCCAGAAGCAGGGCAGCTGAGTTTTGTTTGCCAGAGAAAAGGGCCTTGGTTTGTGTTTTTGGGGGCATATGGCTGGGTGTGGCCAGCTGGCTCCTTAAAATGCACGATATGCAACATGGCTCCCAGACCCAAGGTGGCACCAGTGCCAAGTTGGGCTGGTTTGATAGTATCAAGTGGCTCCTGCAATCTTCCATGATCACGTGGAGAAATACTTTCTGGTTTCAGCCTCATGCTCTTTCTTCTCTCCCTCAACTTCTCTATCACCTCTCATCTGGTTCACATGCGCTGTCTTCAAGGTCCACAGGCTACTTTTCACAGAATCTTCTGGCCTGATGAAGTAAGAATGATGAATAGAACAGAGCTGGGATCTATTTTCCAGTTTGGATAAAATGCATTCTGCACACAAATCCAAGGAGAACGGGCTGCCCCGATGCCCAGAAAATCTTTCACTCCTGCTAGTGTTCTACGTCAACCGCAACTTAGTCTGAAAGAAAAGCTTTTTCTCTGAGAGCATCTGAGAGGTTTGCATGAAGCACTGATATCTGACATATGCAATTTTGAATAGGAGAGGAAAAAGAAAATGGCAAGGAGTTTTTAATTTTAGTGGTTTCAATTTTAATTTCCGTGCACTTTTTCAAAACTTGTCAGCTCAAATGCCCATCAACATCTTTTAGTCATCTGTAAGTCAGTATTCATATAAAATGTGCTTCAAATCCAAAGAATTTCAAATTTGCACTCCAAGCTTCTATGCCTAGATTTATGATTTCCTACACATATTAGATGAAAGGAAGGCCTTTTTTACTGTGGGAGTGCTGGAACACTGGAACAGGTTGCCCAGAGAAGTTGTGGGTGTCCCATCCCTGAAAGTATTCAAGGTCACCTTGGACGGGGCTTGGAGCAGCAACAAAGGAGAAGCTTGATGGTAGAGAAACAAAGTCGGACTATAGAAGAAACTCGGATTGAAGTATAGGATCAAGTTTTCTCTCAGCTCTTGGGGTAAATTCAAAGTTGTACAAAATGACATTTATCTGTGCTATTCACTACTGTAACAGAAAGTTTCATGAAAACTGTACAGAAGATAGTAAATTTTAAAAGAGATAAGAATTACAGCATAAAATCCATGGGATAGGTTACAACATGAGACACTCTCTAAGAGAAAATCTCTTTGTTTCAGCACTTCATCGGGGTAAGATTTCATGAAGTGCCAAAGAAGGCGGCAAAATATCATTCGGGACATTATTTACTGGAATTCAGCCTGGCCATTAGTAGGAACTGCCTTTGAACATATCATGTAGATATACCACACACACTTTCCCTTCACTGAAAAATTACTGTTTACAACAAATAAGCAATTGACGATCAAAATTGATTGAAAGCATCTTAAACATGTCAAGTATTTCATTGTAGATGATCTGTGATCCAAATGCTTCTTCCACCTTCGAGAGGGACAGAAGAATTCTTCCATATCATGATGGTTTAAAATTGTATCAACCAATGTTTTCTGCTGAAAAGATATCATCTATTTTTTTCTATTTTTGGAAGAAAATATTCCTAGACATACAACAGGTGAGAACTAAGTAATTTTAAAGAAACAAATGAAATGAAAATATTCTGTAAATAGAATGAAATGAAAAGCTGTGTTTTAAATAGGAGCTAAATATTAAACAGAATTTTTGTACCAGGCATTTGAATTACTGCACCAGCTCTTTTGCCCATCAAGAGAGGCATTTAGCATTTCAGTCTTTTCCAAGGTGTTCATGATCTGCTATGCTGATCTCTGTGTGTGCCTAGGTGTGTGTGGAGGGGGGGGCATATGAAGGGGAGTGTGTATGTTTGCTTTACAATTGTTGTGGCAGATTCATGCCTCAGCTCCACATTTTGTTTTAAAAAGGTCACACCGAGTGGATATGAAGTTTACTATCAACAAGAGATCGATTCCCAAATCATCCATTTGACTCTCCCTTATAAATCATGTGCTTTGTTGCATATTTTATCAAATATACTTTCAAGCCAGATGGAGGAAGGAGGATGTGGGAATCCCTCCACCATCTTGCAACTTTTATGTAAGTAGGTTTTCAAGAAAATCATCATTTCTCTTTTAAATATGTCTGGAACAGGCATGATGGTAGTGTCAACCTGTTGGAGTTTTTGTTGCTGGAAGAAGTTGTACAAAAGGATTGGTTTTTACATTGACCAGTTACTGAATCAAGCGCAGGAATACATTGGAAATTTAGCTGGGGGTTCCTTTTCCCAGCAGACTACTTCTAGAACGAGCTTGTACACTGAAGCTGACTCTTTTGCTCTCTTTTTGTTTCTTTCCTATTTTCTTGGCTTCTTTGCCACTATCTAGACAATTTTGGAACTTTGTTCCCAACTAAAATGGTTTCAATAGTCTGATTGTGATCATACATTTTTACAAGGAATTTTTAAAATCTTTCCTCGAGTCCAGAAAGTCAAGGACTTAGATCTTTTTCTTCCCTTATCAATATTGCCATGAAATTGATAAATAAAGACCAACTCTTTATTTTTGTTTTTAACCCACGTAGATAATTCCCATCCATTAATCCATTTTGTGGACCAATAGCTGCCATTCTGATGGAAGCTGTCACTTCTTAACAATAGGCATTCTGTGACTATGTTGACTGCACTTTGGGTGAAGATCCTAACTGGTCTTAGATATACATAGGGAGAAATTTGCTCAGCCAGTGTCAGTCTTAAGCATGCGTATCAGAAGATCTTTCTAGAGCTGGGAATTTTCCCATGAAAGGGATTCAGTTAGGGAAGAGACACTTGTGCCAGAGTTTTACATTCTTCTTGAACACTGCTTAAGGAACTTAGATGCCATGTCCATTTGGATCTCTGTCTGCACAGAACTTTGTCATGCCAGCGCTTTGAAATGCATCTTGAAGAGAATTCACTAGCACAGAATGAAAGAGAGTGGAAGGGGTTGGTGGGGCTAACCAGGCCCAACCCCCCTGCCTAAACCAGGATACCTAGAGCCTCTTGCCCAGGATTCTATCTGGGTGTACTTTTAATGTCTTCAAAGATCCAGGCTCCACAATCTTTCTGGGCAGTCTGTGCCGTGGTTCAGTCACCCTGACAGTAAAGAAACATTTACTGATGTTCAAAGGCAATCTCCTGTATTTCAGTGTGTGCCCACTGCCTCTTGTCTTTTCCCTCAGCATCACTGAAAAGACACTGATTCCCTCCCCTTTGCACTATTGCTTCCATATGTATGTGTGATGCCATGTAGAGGTATGTCAAAAACCTCCCTGAAGCCCAGGCAGATAATATTCCCTTCATCTACCAGTCAAGTTGATTCATCAGAGGAGTTTAAAGTGATGTTCAGCATGAAATTCCCCTGAAAAATCATGCTAACTACATTATTTGGTCATCTGTCATGTGCCTGGAAAGGATTTCCAGGAAGAGCTGCTTCATCAACTTCCTGGGGATAAAAAAGAGGTTGGCTGGTTTGTACTATGGCGAGTCCTCTTAATTGCCTTTTTTGAAGATGGGTGTCATTTGCTAACATCCACTCTTTAGCCTCTCTTGTCGTCTACATCTTAGCAAAACGCTTTTCCACTATGTCTGGCTAGGAAAAACTGTGCCAGCACAGAAAACATCTCCCATCGTGTTCTAGAAGTTGCACGGATGTCTGCCAAGTGTTTGGCAGGAAGAAAAGAAAAGTTGTCCAAAACAGCTTCCAATCGAATGTTCCTGTGATTGGAAAAGTCAGGAGAGTGCAAAGGTACTGTTTTCTATCAGTTGGCAAGGTGCGCACACAATCCCAGTGTTGTACAGCTTGCTTCTTCACCTTCCCGAAGCTGCCGCTCTCGCCGGCTGCCGGAGCCCAAGAAGCGGCTTCTTCGCGCAAAGACGATTGTGCCGCTCACAGGGCTCTCCTTAGCGCGGCTTCTGCCGAAAGACGCCCGGCAGCGGCTCTTACCTCCGGAGAGCATCCTACCTTCGTCTTTAGCTCCTCTTCTCATCTACACCTCGGCAAAACGCTTTTCCACTATGTCTGGCTAGGAAAAACTGTGCCAGCACAGAAAACATCTCCCATCGTGTTCTAGAAGTTGCACGGATGTCTGCCAAGTGTTTGGCAGGAAGAAAAGAAAAGTTGTCCAAAACAGCTTCCAATCGAATGTTCCTGTGATTGGAAAAGTCAGGAGAGTGCAAAGGTACTGTTTTCTATCAGTTGGCAAGGTGCGCACACAATCCCAGTGTTGTACAGCTTGCTTCTTCACCTTCCCGAAGCTGCCGCTCTCGCCGGCTCCCGGAGCCCAAGAAGCGGCTTCTTCGCGCAAAGACGATTGTGCCGCTCACAGTGCTCTCCTTAGCGCGGCTTCTGCCGAAAGACGCCCGGCAGCGGCTCTTACCTCCGGAGAGCATCCTACCTTCGTCTTTCGCGTCTTATGTAGTCTACACCTCGGCAAAAAGCTTTTCCACTATGTCTGGCTAGGAAAAACTGTGCCAGCACAGAAAACATCTCCCATCGTGTTCTAGAAGTTGCACGGATGTCTGCCAAGTGTTTGGCAGGAAGAAAAGAAAAGTTGTCCAAAACAGCTTCCAATCGAATGTTCATGTGATTGGAAAAGTCAGGAGAGTGCAAAGGTACTGTTTTCTATCAGTTGGCAAGGTGCGCACACAATCCCAGTGTTGTACAGCTTGCTTCTTCACCTTCCCGAAGCTGCCGCTCTCGCCGGCTGCCGGAGCCCAAGAAGCGGCTTCTTCGCGCAAAGACGATTGTGCCGCTCACAGTGCTCTCCTTAGCGCGGCTTCTGCTGAAAGACGCCCGGCAGCGGCTCTTACCTCCGGAGAGCATCCTACCTTCGTCTTTCGCGTCTTATGTAGTCTACACCTCGGCAAAAAGCTTTTCCACTATGTCTGGCTAGGAAAAACTGTGCCAGCACAGAAAACATCTCCCATCGTGTTCTAGAAGTTGCACGGATGTCTGCCAAGTGTTTGGCAGGAAGAAAAGAAAAGTTGTCCAAAACAGCTTCCAATCGAATGTTCCTGTGATTGGAAAAGTCAGGAGAGTGCAAAGGTACTGTTTTCTATCAGTTGGCAAGGTGCGCACACAATCCCAGTGTTGTACAGCTTGCTTCTTCACCTTCCCGAAGCTGCCGCTCTCGCCGGCTGCCGGAGCCCAAGAAGCGGCTTCTTCGCGCAAAGACGATTGTGCCGCTCACAGTGCTCTCCTTAGCGCGGCTTCTGCCGAAAGACGCCCGGCAGCGGCTCTTACCTCCGGAGAGCATCCTACCTTCGTCTTTCGCGTCTTTTGTAGTCTACATCTTAGCAAAACGCTTTTCCACTATGTCTGGCTAGGAAAAACTGTGCCAGCACAGAAAACATCTCCCATCGTGTTCTAGAAGTTGCACGGATGTCTGCCAAGTGTTTGGCAGGAAGAAAAGAAAAGTTGTCCAAAACAGCTTCCAATCGAATGTTCCTGTGATTGGAAAAGTCAGGAGAGTGCAAAGGTACTGTTTTCTATCAGTTGGCAAGGTGCGCACACAATCCCAGTGTTGTACAGCTTGCTTCTTCACCTTCCCGAAGCTGCCGCTCTCGCCGGCTGCCGGAGCCCAAGAAGCGGCTTCTTCGCGCAAAGACGATTGTGCCGCTCACAGTGCTCTCCTTAGCGCGGCTTCTGCCGAAAGACGCCCGGCAGCGGCTCTTACCTCCGGAGAGCATCCTACCTTCGTCTTTCGCGTCTTTTGTAGTCTACATCTTAGCAAAACGCTTTTCCACTATGTCTGGCTAGGAAAAACTGTGCCAGCACAGAAAACATCTCCCATCGTGTTCTAGAAGTTGCACGGATGTCTGCCAAGTGTTTGGCAGGAAGAAAAGAAAAGTTGTCCAAAACAGCTTCCAATCGAATGTTCCTGTGATTGGAAAAGTCAGGAGAGTGCAAAGGTACTGTTTTCTATCAGTTGGCAAGGTGCGCACACAATCCCAGTGTTGTACAGCTTGCTTCTTCACCTTCCCGAAGCTGCCGCTCTCGCCGGCTGCCGGAGCCCAAGAAGCGGCTTCTTCGCGCAAAGACGATTGTGCCGCTCACAGTGCTCTCCTTAGCGCGGCTTCTGCTGAAAGACGCCCGGCAGCGGCTCTTACCTCCGGAGAGCATCCTACCTTCGTCTTTCGCGTCTTATGTAGTCTACACCTCGGCAAAAAGCTTTTCCACTATGTCTGGCTAGGAAAAACTGTGCCAGCACAGAAAACATCTCCCATCGTGTTCTAGAAGTTGCACGGATGTCTGCCAAGTGTTTGGCAGGAAGAAAAGAAAAGTTGTCCAAAACAGCTTCCAATCGAATGTTCCTGTGATTGGAAAAGTCAGGAGAGTGCAAAGGTACTGTTTTCTATCAGTTGGCAAGGTGCGCACACAATCCCAGTGTTGTACAGCTTGCTTCTTCACCTTCCCGAAGCTGCCGCTCTCGCCGGCTGCCGGAGCCCAAGAAGCGGCTTCTTCGCGCAAAGACGATTGTGCCGCTCACAGGGCTCTCTTTAGCGCGGCTTCTGCCGAAAGACGCCCGGCAGCGGCTCTTACCTCCTGAGAGTGGCAGCTTCCGGAAGGTGAAGAAGCAAGCTGTACAACACTGGGATTGTGTGCGCACCTTGCCAACTGATAGAAAACAGTACCTTTGCACTCTCCTGACTTTTCCAATCACAGGAACATTCGATTGGAAGCTGTTTTGGACAACTTTTCTTTTCTTCCTGCCAAACACTTGGCAGACATCCGTGCAACTTCTAGAACACGATGGGAGATGTTTTCTGTGCTGGCACAGTTTTTCCTAGCCAGACATAGTGGAAAAGCTTTTTGCCGAGGTGTAGACTACATAAGACGCGAAAGACGAAGGTAGGATGCTCTCCGGAGGTAAGAGCCGCTGCCGGGCGTCTTTCAGCAGAAGCCGCGCTAAGGAGAGCACTGTGAGCGGCACAATCGTCTTTGCGCGAAGAAGCCGCTTCTTGGGCTCCGGCAGCCGGCGAGAGCGGCAGCTTCGGGAAGGTGAAGAAGCAAGCTGTACAACACTGGGATTGTGTGCGCACCTTGCCAACTGATAGAAAACAGTACCTTTGCACTCTCCTGACTTTTCCAATCACAGGAACATTCGATTGGAAGCTGTTTTGGACAACTTTTCTTTTCTTCCTGCCAAACACTTGGCAGACATCCGTGCAACTTCTAGAACACGATGGGAGATGTTTTCTGTGCTGGCACAGTTTTTCCTAGCCAGACATAGTGGAAAAGCGTTTTGCTAAGATGTAGACTACAAAAGACGCGAAAGACGAAGGTAGGATGCTCTCCGGAGGTAAGAGCCGCTGCCGGGCGTCTTTCGGCAGAAGCCGCGCTAAGGAGAGCACTGTGAGCGGCACAATCGTCTTTGCGCGAAGAAGCCGCTTCTTGGGCTCCGGCAGCCGGCGAGAGCGGCAGCTTCGGGAAGGTGAAGAAGCAAGCTGTACAACACTGGGATTGTGTGCGCACCTTGCCAACTGATAGAAAACAGTACCTTTGCACTCTCCTGACTTTTCCAATCACATGAACATTCGATTGGAAGCTGTTTTGAACAACTTTTCTTTTCTTCCTGCCAAACACTTGGCAGACATCCGTGCAACTTCTAGAACACGATGGGAGATGTTTTCTGTGCTGGCACAGTTTTTCCTAGCCAGACATAGTGGAAAAGCGTTTTGCCGAGGTGTAGACTACAAAAGACGCGAAAGACGAAGGTAGGATGCTCTCCGGAGGTAAGAGCCGCTGCCGGGCGTCTTTCGGCAGAAGCCGCGCTAAGGAGAGCCCTGTGAGCGGCACAATCGTCTTTGCGCGAAGAAGCCGCTTCTTGGGCTCCGGGAGCCGGCGAGAGCGGCAGCTTCGGGAAGGTGAAGAAGCAAGCTGTACAACACTGGGATTGTGTGCGCACCTTGCCAACTGATAGAAAACAGTACCTTTGCACTCTCCTGACTTTTCCAATCACAGGAACATTCGATTGGAAGCTGTTTTGGACAACTTTTCTTTTCTTCCTGCCAAACACTTGGCAGACATCCGTGCAACTTCTAGAACACGATGGGAGATGTTTTCTGTGCTGGCACAGTTTTTCCTAGCCAGACATAGTGGAAAAGCTTTTTGCCGAGGTGTAGACTACATAAGACGCGAAAGACGAAGGTAGGATGCTCTCCGGAGGTAAGAGCCGCTGCCGGGCGTCTTTCGGCAGAAGCCGCGCTAAGGAGAGCACTGTGAGCGGCACAATCGTCTTTGCGCGAAGAAGCCGCTTCTTGGGCTCCGGGAGCCGGCGAGAGCGGCAGCTTCGGGAAGGTGAAGAAGCAAGCTGTACAACACTGGGATTGTGTGCGCACCTTGCCAACTGATAGAAAACAGTACCTTTGCACTCTCCTGACTTTTCCAATCACAGGAACATTCGATTGGAAGCTGTTTTGGACAACTTTTCTTTTCTTCCTGCCAAACACTTGGCAGACATCCGTGCAACTTCTAGAACACGATGGGAGATGTTTTCTGTGCTGGCACAGTTTTTCCTAGCCAGACATAGTGGAAAAGCGTTTTGCTAAGATGTAGACTACAAAAGACGCGAAAGACGAGGGTAGGATGCTCTCCGGAGGTAAGAGCCGCTGCCGGGCGTCTTTCGGCAGAAGCCGCGCTAAGGAGAGCACTGTGAGCGGCACAATCGTCTTTGCGCGAAGAAGCCGCTTCTTGGGCTCCGGCAGCCGGCGAGAGCGGCAGCTTCGGGAAGGTGAAGAAGCAAGCTGTACAACACTGGGATTGTGTGCGCACCTTGCCAACTGATAGAAAACAGTACCTTTGCACTCTCCTGACTTTTCCAATCACAGGAACATTCGATTGGAAGCTGTTCTGGACAACTTTTCTTTTCTTCCTGCCAAACACTTGGCAGACATCCGTGCAACTTCTAGAACACGATGGGAGATGTTTTCTGTGCTGGCACAGTTTTTCCTAGCCAGACATAGTGGAGAAGCGTTTTGCTAAGATGTAGACTACATAAGACGCGAAAGACGAAGGTAGGATGCTCTCCGGAGGTAAGAGCCGCTGCCGGGCGTCTTTCGGCAGAAGCTGCGCTAAGGAGAGCACTGTGAGCGGCACAATCGTCTTTGCGCGAAGAAGCCGCTTCTTGGGCTCCGGCAGCCGGCGAGAGCGGCAGCTTCGGGAAGGTGAAGAAGCAAGCTGTACAACACTGGGATTGTGTGCGCACCTTGCCAACTGATAGAAAACAGTACCTTTGCACTCTCCTGACTTTTCCAATCACAGGAACATTCGATTGGAAGCTGTTCTGGACAACTTTTCTTTTCTTCCTGCCAAACACTTGGCAGACATCCGTGCAACTTCTAGAACACGATGGGAGATGTTTTCTGTGCTGGCACAGTTTTTCCTAGCCAGACATAGTGGAAAAGCGTTTTGCTAAGATGTAGACTACAAAAGACGCGAAAGACGAGGGTAGGATGCTCTCCGGAGGTAAGAGCCGCTGCCGGGCGTCTTTCGGCAGAAGCCGCGCTAAGGAGAGCACTGTGAGCGGCACAATCGTCTTTGCGCGAAGAAGCCGCTTCTTGGGCTCCGGCAGCCGGCGAGAGCGGCAGCTTCGGGAAGGTGAAGAAGCAAGCTGTACAACACTGGGATTGTGTGCGCACCTTGCCAACTGATAGAAAACAGTACCTTTGCACTCTCCTGACTTTTCCAATCACAGGAACATTCGATTGGAAGCTGTTTTGGACAACTTTTCTTTTCTTCCTGCCAA
Organism: Melospiza melodia melodia; assembly: GCF_035770615.1. Lineage (NCBI taxonomy): Eukaryota > Metazoa > Chordata > Aves > Passeriformes > Passerellidae > Melospiza > Melospiza melodia. The sequence continues at coordinate 37,524,301 of NC_086195.1, read as the reverse complement.
ACACTTGGCAGACATCCGTGCAACTTCTAGAACACGATGGGAGATGTTTTCTGTGCTGGCACAGTTTTTCCTAGCCAGACATAGTGGAAAAGCTTTTTGCCGAGGTGTAGATGAGAAGAGGAGCTAAAGGGTGGATGTTAGCAAATGACACCCATCTTCAAAAAAGGCAATTAAGAGGACTCGCCATAGTACAAACCAGCCAGCCTCTTTTTTATCCCCAGGAAGTTGATGAAGCAGCTCTTCCTGGAAATCCTTGCCAGGCACATGACAGATGACCAAATAATGTAGTTAGCATGATTTTTCAGGGGAATTTCATGCTGAACATCACTTTAAACTCCTCTGATGAATCAACTTGACTGGTAGATGAAGGGAATATTATCTGCCTGGGCTTCAGGGAGGTTTTTGACATACCTCTACATGGCATCACACATACATATGGAAGCAATAGTGCAAAGGGGAGGGAATCAGTGTCTTTTCAGTGATGCTGAGGGAAAAGACAAGAGGCAGTGGGCACACACTGAAATACAGGAGATTGCCTTTGAACATCAGTAAATGTTTCTTTACTGTCAGGGTGACTGAACCACGGCACAGACTGCCCAGAAAGATTGTGGAGCCTGGATCTTTGAAGACATTAAAAGTACACCCAGATAGAATCCTGGGCAAGAGGCTCTAGGTATCCTGGTTTAGGCAGGGGGGTTGGGCCTGGTTAGCCCCACCAACCCCTTCCACTCTCTTTCATTCTGTGCTAGTGAATTCTCTTCAAGATGCATTTCAAAGCGCTGGCATGACAAAGTTCTGTGCAGACAGAGATCCAAATGGACATGGCATCTAAGTTCCTTAAGCAGTGTTCAAGAAGAATGTAAAACTCTGGCACAAGTGTCTCTTCCCTAACTGAATCCCTTTCATGGGAAAATTCCCAGCTCTAGAAAGATCTTCTGATACGCATGCTTAAGACTGACACTGGCTGAGCAAATTTCTCCCTATGTATATCTAAGACCAGTTAGGATCTTCACCCAAAGTGCAGTCAACATAGTCACAGAATGCCTATTGTTAAGAAGTGACAGCTTCCATCAGAATGGCAGCTATTGGTCCACAAAATGGATTAATGGATGGGAATTATCTACGTGGGTTAAAAACAAAAATAAAGAGTTGGTCTTTATTTATCAATTTCATGGCAATATTGATAAGGGAAGAAAAAGATCTAAGTCCTTGACTTTCTGGACTCGAGGAAAGATTTTAAAAATTCCTTGTAAAAATGTATGATCACAATCAGACTATTGAAACCATTTTAGTTGGGAACAAAGTTCCAAAATTGTCTAGATAGTGGCAAAGAAGCCAAGAAAATAGGAAAGAAACAAAAAGAGAGCAAAAGAGTCAGCTTCAGTGTACAAGCTCGTTCTAGAAGTAGTCTGCTGGGAAAAGGAACCCCCAGCTAAATTTCCAATGTATTCCTGCGCTTGATTCAGTAACTGGTCAATGTAAAAACCAATCCTTTTGTACAACTTCTTCCAGCAACAAAAACTCCAACAGGTTGACACTACCATCATGCCTGTTCCAGACATATTTAAAAGAGAAATGATGATTTTCTTGAAAACCTACTTACATAAAAGTTGCAAGATGGTGGAGGGATTCCCACATCCTCCTTCCTCCATCTGGCTTGAAAGTATATTTGATAAAATATGCAACAAAGCACATGATTTATAAGGGAGAGTCAAATGGATGATTTGGGAATCGATCTCTTGTTGATAGTAAACTTCATATCCACTCGGTGTGACCTTTTTAAAACAAAATGTGGAGCTGAGGCATGAATCTGCCACAACAATTGTAAAGCAAACATACACACTCCCCTTCATATGCCCCCCCCTCCACACACACCTAGGCACACACAGAGATCAGCATAGCAGATCATGAACACCTTGGAAAAGACTGAAATGCTAAATGCCTCTCTTGATGGGCAAAAGAGCTGGTGCAGTAATTCAAATGCCTGGTACAAAAATTCTGTTTAATATTTAGCTCCTATTTAAAACACAGCTTTTCATTTCATTCTATTTACAGAATATTTTCATTTCATTTGTTTCTTTAAAATTACTTAGTTCTCACCTGTTGTATGTCTAGGAATATTTTCTTCCAAAAATAGAAAAAAATAGATGATATCTTTTCAGCAGAAAACATTGGTTGATACAATTTTAAACCATCATGATATGGAAGAATTCTTCTGTCCCTCTCGAAGGTGGAAGAAGCATTTGGATCACAGATCATCTACAATGAAATACTTGACATGTTTAAGATGCTTTCAATCAATTTTGATCGTCAATTGCTTATTTGTTGTAAACAGTAATTTTTCAGTGAAGGGAAAGTGTGTGTGGTATATCTACATGATATGTTCAAAGGCAGTTCCTACTAATGGCCAGGCTGAATTCCAGTAAATAATGTCCCGAATGATATTTTGCCGCCTTCTTTGGCACTTCATGAAATCTTACCCCGATGAAGTGCTGAAACAAAGAGATTTTCTCTTAGAGAGTGTCTCATGTTGTAACCTATCCCATGGATTTTATGCTGTAATTCTTATCTCTTTTAAAATTTACTATCTTCTGTACAGTTTTCATGAAACTTTCTGTTACAGTAGTGAATAGCACAGATAAATGTCATTTTGTACAACTTTGAATTTACCCCAAGAGCTGAGAGAAAACTTGATCCTATACTTCAATCCGAGTTTCTTCTATAGTCCGACTTTGTTTCTCTACCATCAAGCTTCTCCTTTGTTGCTGCTCCAAGCCCCGTCCAAGGTGACCTTGAATACTTTCAGGGATGGGACACCCACAACTTCTCTGGGCAACCTGTTCCAGTGTTCCAGCACTCCCACAGTAAAAAAGGCCTTCCTTTCATCTAATATGTGTAGGAAATCATAAATCTAGGCATAGAAGCTTGGAGTGCAAATTTGAAATTCTTTGGATTTGAAGCACATTTTATATGAATACTGACTTACAGATGACTAAAAGATGTTGATGGGCATTTGAGCTGACAAGTTTTGAAAAAGTGCACGGAAATTAAAATTGAAACCACTAAAATTAAAAACTCCTTGCCATTTTCTTTTTCCTCTCCTATTCAAAATTGCATATGTCAGATATCAGTGCTTCATGCAAACCTCTCAGATGCTCTCAGAGAAAAAGCTTTTCTTTCAGACTAAGTTGCGGTTGACGTAGAACACTAGCAGGAGTGAAAGATTTTCTGGGCATCGGGGCAGCCCGTTCTCCTTGGATTTGTGTGCAGAATGCATTTTATCCAAACTGGAAAATAGATCCCAGCTCTGTTCTATTCATCATTCTTACTTCATCAGGCCAGAAGATTCTGTGAAAAGTAGCCTGTGGACCTTGAAGACAGCGCATGTGAACCAGATGAGAGGTGATAGAGAAGTTGAGGGAGAGAAGAAAGAGCATGAGGCTGAAACCAGAAAGTATTTCTCCACGTGATCATGGAAGATTGCAGGAGCCACTTGGTACTATCAAACCAGCCCAACTTGGCACTGGTGCCACCTTGGGTCTGGGAGCCATGTTGCATATCGTGCATTTTAAGGAGCCAGCTGGCCACACCCAGCCATATGCCCCCAAACACAAACCAAGGCCCTTTTCTCTGGCAAACAAAACTCAGCTGCCCTGCTTCTGGATGGCAGATTGCAGGAACCACTTGGTACTATCAAACCAGCCCAACTTGGCACTGGTGCCACCATGGGTCTGGGAACCATCCTGCGTATCGTGGATTCTAAGGAGCCAGCCGGCCACTCCCAGCCACAGGCCTCCAAACAAAATCAACGGCGCTGTTCCCTGGAAAGCAAAACACGCCTGCCAACTTTTTGATGGAGTTTGCAGGAGCCACTTGGTACTATCAAACCAGCCCAACTTGGCACTGGTGCCACCATGGGTCTGGTAAACATCCTGCGTATCGTGGATTCTTAGGAGCCAGCAGGCCACTCCTAGCCACAGGCCCCCAAACAAAAACCTAGGCCTATTTCTCTGGCAAACAAAAGTAAGCTGCCCCGCTTCTGGATGGCAGATTGCAGGAGACACTTGGTACTATCAAACCAGCCCAACTTGGCACTGGTGCCACCTTGGATCTGGGAACCATGTTGTGTATCGTGGATTTTCAGGGGCCAGCCGGCCACTCTCAGCCATATGTCCCCAAACAGAAACCTCGGCCCGTTTCTCTGGCAAACAAAACTCAACTGCCCCTCTTCTGGATGGCAAATTGCAGGATGAACTTGATACTAAAACCGCAGGCCGACTTGGTAGTGGTGACACCTTGGGCCTGGGAACCATCATGCGTATCGAGCATTTTAAGGAGCCAGCCGGCCACTCCCAGCAATATGCCCCCAAAAACAATCCACGGAATTTTTCTCTGGCAAACAAAAATCAGCTGCCCCGCTTCTGGATGGCAGATTGCAGGAGCCACTTTGCACCATCAAACCAGCCCGACTGGGCACTGGTGCCACCTTGCATCTGGGAACCATGCTGCCTAGCGTGGATTTTCAGGGGCCAGCGGGCCACTCTCAGCTATATGCCCCCAAACAAAACCCACGGCCCGTTTCCCTGGCAAACAAAAGTAAGCTGCCCTGCTTCTGGATGGCAGATTGCAGGAACCACTTGGTAGTATCAAACCAGCCCGACTTGGCACTGGTGCCACCTTGGGTCTGGGAACCATCCTGCGTATCGTGGATTCTAAGGAGCCAGCCGGCCACTCCCAGCCACAGGCCCCCAAACACAAACCACAGCGCTTTTCCCTGGAAAACAAAACTCGCCTGCCAACTTTTTGATGGCAGATTGCAGGAGCCACTGGGTACTATCAAACCAGCCCAACTTGGCACTGGTGCCACCATAGGTCTGGTCACCATCCTGCCTATTGTAGCTTTCCAGGAGCCAGCCGGTCACTCCCAGCCATAGGCCCCCAAACACAAACCTCGGCCCGTTTCCCTGGCAAACAAAAGTAAGCTGCCCCGCTTCTGGATGGCAGATTGCAGGAGCCACTTGGTACTATCAAACCAGCCCAACTTGGAACTGGTGCCACCTTGGGTCTGGGAACCATGCTGCGTATCGCAGATTCTAAGGCGCCAGTCGGCCACTCCCAGCCACAAGCCCCCAAACACAAACAACGGCGCTTTTCTCTGGCAAACAAAACTCAACTGCCCCTCTTCTGGATGGCAAATTGCAGGACGCACTTGGTACTATAAAAACAGCCCGACTTGGCACTGGTGCCACCTTGGGTCTGGGAACCATCCTGCGTATCGATCTTTTTAATGAGACAGCCGGCCACTCCCAGCCATATGCCCCCAAACACAAACCACGGCCCTTTCCTCTGGCAAACAAAACTCAACTGCCCCTCTTCTGGATGGCAGATTGCAGGAGCCACTTGGTACTATCAAACCAGCAAGACTTGGCACTGGTGCCACCTTGGGTCTGGGAACCATCCTGCGTATTGTGGATTGTCAGGAGCCAGCTGAACATTCTCGGCCACAGACCCAAATCAAAAACAACGGCCTGTTTCACAGGCAAACAAAACTCAGCTGCCCCGCTTCTGGATGGGAGATTGCAGGAGGCACTTGACACTGTGAAACCAGCCCCACTTGGCACTGGTGCCACCTTGGGTCTGGGAACCATGCTGCGTATCATGGATTTTCAGGAGCCAGCCAGCCACTCCCAGCCATAGGCCCCCAAACAAAAACCACAGCCTTTTTCTCTGGCAAACAAAATTCAGCTGCCCCACTTCTGGATGGCAGATTGCAGGAGCCACTTGGGACTATCACACCAGCACAACATGGCACTGCTGCCACCTTGGATCTGGGAACCATCCTGCCTATCGTGGATTTTCAGGGGCCAGCCGGTCACTCTCAGCCATAGGTCCCAAACACAAACCACGGCCCTTTTCTCTGGAAAACAACACTCAACTGCCCCTCTTCTGGATGGCAGATTGCAGGAGCCACTGGGTACTATGAAACTAGCCCTACTTGGCACTGGTGCCACCTTGAGTCTGGGAACCATGCTGCGTATCATGGATTTTCAGGAGCCAGCCGTCCACTGTCAGCCACAGGCCCCGAAACACAAACAACAGCCTTTTTCTCTGGCAAACAAAATTCAGCTGCACCGCTTCTGGATGGCAGATTGCAGGAACCACTTGGTACTAACAAACCAGCCCGACTTGGCACTGGTGCCACCTTGGGTCTGGGAACCATCCTGCGTATCGTGGATTCTAAGGAGCCAGCTGGCCACTCCCAGCCACAGGCCCCAAAATACACACAACGGCGCTTTTCCCTGGAAAACAAAACTCGCCTGCCAACTTTTTGATGGCAGATTGCAGGAGCCACTTGGTACTATCAAACCAGCCCGACTTGGCACTGGTGCCACCATGGGTCTGGTCACCATCCTGCCTATCGTAGCTTTTCAGGAGCCAGCCGGTCACTCCCAGCCATAGGCCCCCAGAAAAAAACCTCGGTCCGTTTCCCTGGAAAACAAAAGTAAGCTGCCCCGCTTCTGGATGGCAGATTGCAGGAGCCACTTGGTGCTATCAAACCAGCCCGACTTGGCACTGGTGCCACCTTGGGTCTGGGAACCATCCTGCGTATCCTGTGTTCTAAGGAGCCAGCCGGCCACTCCCAGCCACAGTCCCCCAAACACAAACAACGGCGCTTTTCCCTGGAAAACAAAACTGACCTGCCAACTTTTTGATGGCAGATTGCAGGAGCCACTTGGTACTATCAAACCAGCCCAACTTGGCACTGGTGCCACCATGGGTCTGGTCACCATCCTGCCTATCGTAGCTTTTCAGGAGCCAGCCGGTCACTCCCAGCCATAGGCCCCCAGACAAATACCTCGGCCCGTTTCCCTGGCAAACAAAAGTAAGCTGCCCCGCTTCTGGATGGCAGACTGCAGGAGCCACTTGGTACAATCAAACCAGCCCGACTTGTCACTGGTGCCACCTCTGGTCTGGGAACCATGCTGCGTAACCCGGATTCTAAGAGGAAAGGCAGGCACTGCCAGCCACAGGCCTCCAAACAAAATCAACGGCGCTTTTCCCTGGAAAACAAAACTCGCCTGACAACTTTTAGATGGCAGATTGCAGGAGCCAGTTGGTACCATCAAACCAGCCCAACTTGGCACTGGTGCCACCTTGGGTCTGGGAACCATCCTGCCTATTGTTGCTTTTCAGGAGCCAGCCGGTCACTTCTAGCCCTAGGCCCCCAGTCATAAACCTCGGCCCGTTTCCCTGGCACACAAATGTAAGCTACCCCGCTTCAGGATGGCAGATTGCAGGAGCCACTTTTCACCATCAAACCAGCCCAACGTGGCACTGGTGCCACCTTGGGTCTGGGAACCATCCTGCGTATCGTGCGTTCTAAGGAGCCAGCCGGCCACTCCCAGCCACAGTCCCCCAAACACAAACAACGGCGCTTTTCCCTGGAAAACAAAACTGGCCTGCCAACTTTTTGATGGCAGATTGCAGGAGCCACTTGGTACTATCAAACCAGCCCAACTTGGCACTGGTGCCACCATGGGTCTGGTCACCATCCTGCCTATCGTAGCTTTTCAGGAGCCAGCCGGTCACTCCCAGCCATAGGCCCCCAGACACAAACCTCGGCCCGTTTCCCTGGCAAACAAAAGTAAGCTGCCCCGCTTCTGGATGGCAGATTGCAGGAACCACTTTGCACCATCAAACTAGCCCGACTTGTCACTGGTGCCACCTCTGGTCTGGGAACCATGCTGTGTATCGTGGATTCTAAGGAGCCATCCGTCCACTCCCAGCCACAGGCCCCCAAACACAAACAACGGCGCTTTTCCCTGGAAAACAAAACTCGCCTGCCAACATTTTGATGGCAGATTGCAGGAGCCACTTGGTACTATCAAATCAGCCCAACTTGGCACTGGTGCCACCATGGGTCTGGTCACCATCCTGCCTATCGTAGCTTTTCAGGAGCCAGCCGGTCACTCCCAGCCATAGGCCCCCAGACACAAACCTCGGCCCGTTTCCCTGGCAAACAAAAGTAAGCTGCCCCGCTTCTGGATGGCAGATTGCAGGACGCACTTGGTAGTATCAAACCAGCCCGACTTGGCACTGGTGCCACCTCTGGTCTGGGAACCATCCTGCGTATCGTGGATTCTAAGCAGCCAGCCGGCCACTCCCAGCCACAGGCCCCCAAACACAATCAACGGCGCTTTTCCCTGGAAAACAAAACTCGCCTGCCAACATTTTGATGGCAGATTGCAGGAGCCACTTGGTACTATCAAATCAGCCCAACTTGGCACTGGTGCCACCATGCGTTTGGTCACCATCCTGCCTATCGTAGCTTTTCAGGAGCCAGCCGTTCACTCCCAGCTATAGGCCCCCAGACAAAAACCTCGGCCCGTTTCCCTGGCATACAAAAGTAAGCTGCCCCGCTTCTGGATGGCAGATTGCAGGAACCACTTGGTACTATCAAACCAGCCCGACTTGGCACTGGTGCCACCTCTGGTCTGGGAACCATCCTGCGTATCGTGGTTCTAAGGAGCCATCCGTCCACTCCCAGCCACAGGCCCCCAAACACAAACAACGGCGCTTTTCCCTGGAAAACAAAACTCGCCTGCCAACATTTTGATGGCAGATTGCAGGAGCCACTTGGTACTATCAAATCAGCCCAACTTGGCACTGGTGCCACCATGGGTCTGGTCACCATCCTGCCTATCGTAGCTTTTCAGGAGCCAGACGGTCACTCGCAGCCGTAGGCACCCAGAGAAAAACCTCGGCCCGTTTCCCTGGCAAACAAAAGTAAGCTACCCCGCTTCTGGATGGCAGATTGCAGGAGCCACTTTGCACCATCAAACTAGCCCGACTTGGCACTGGTGCCACCTCAGGTCTGGGAACCATCCTGGGTATCGTTCATTCTAAGGAGCCAGCCGGCCACTCCAGCCACAGGCCCCCAGACAGAAACAACGGCGCTTTTCCCTGGAAAACAAAACTCGCCTGCCAACTTTTAGATGGCAGATTGCAGGAGCCACTTGGTACTGTCAAATCAGCCCAACTTGGCACTGGTGCCACCTCTGGTCTGGGAACCATGCTGTGTATCGTGGATTCCAATTAGCAAGCCGGCCACTCCCAGCCACAGGCCTCCAAACACAAACAACGGCGCTTTTCCCTGGAAAACAAAACTCGCCTGCCAACTTTTTGATGGCAGATTGCAGGAGCCACTTGGTACTATCAAACCAGCCCAACTTGGCACTGGTGCCACCATGGGTCTGGTCACCATCCTGCCTATCGTAGCTTTTCAGGACCTAGACGGTCACTCCCAGCCATAGGCCCCGTGACACAAAGCGCGGCCCGTTTCCCTGGCAAACAAAAGTAAGCTGTCCCGCTTCTGGATGGCAGATTGCAGGATCCACTAGGTATTATCAAACCAGCCCGACTTGGCACTGGTGCCACCTCTGGTCTGGGAACCATCCTGCGTATCGTGGATTCTAAGCAGCCAGCCGGCCACTCCCAGCCACAGGCCCCCAAACACAAACAACGGCGCTTTTCCCTGGAAAACAAAACTCGCCTGCCAACATTTTGATGGCAGATTGCAGGAGCCACTTGGTACTATCAAACCAGCCCAACTTGGCACTGGTGCCACCATGGGTCTGGTCACCATCCTGCCTATCGTAGCTTTTCAGGAGCCAGCCGGTCACTCCAAGCCATAGGCCCCCAGACAAAAACCTCGGCCCGTTTCCCTGGCAAAGAAAAATAAGCTACCCCGCTTCTGGATGGCACATTGCAGGAGCCACTTTGCACCATCAAACCAGCCCGACTTGGCACTGGTGCCACCTCTGGTCTGGGAACCATCCTGCGTATCGTGGATTCTAATTAGCCATCCGTCCACTCCCAGCCACAGGCCCCCAAACAAAAACAACGGCGCTTTTCCCTGGAAAACAAAACTCGCCTGCCAAATTTTGATGGCAGATTGCCGGAGCCACTGGGTACTATCAAACCAGCCCAACTTGACACTGGTGCCACCATGGGTCTGGTCACCATCCTGCCTATCGTAGCTTTTCAGGAGCCAGCCGGTCACTCCCAGCCATAGGCCCCCAGACAAAAAGCTCGGACCGTTTCCCTGGCAAACAAAAGTAAGTTATTCCGCTACTGGATGGCAGATTGCAGGAGCCACTTTTCACCATCAAACCAGCCTGACTTGGCACTGGTGCCACCTCTGGTCTGGGAACCATGCTGCGTATCGTGGATTCTAAGGAGCCAGCCGGCCACTCCCAGCCACAGGCCCTCAAACAAAAACAACGGCGCATTTCCCTGGATAACAAACTCGCCTGCCAACTTTTTGATGGCAGATTGCAGGAGCCACTTGGTACTATCAAACCAGCCCAACTTGGCACTGGTGCCACCATGGATCTGGTCACCATCCTGCCTATCGTAGCTTTTCAGGACCTAGCCGGTCACTCCAAGCCATAGGCCCCCAGAGAAAAACCTCGGCCCGTTTCCCTGGCAAACAAAAGTAAGCTGCCCCGCTTCTGGATGGCAGATTGCAGGAACCACTTGGTACTATCAAACCAGCCCAACTTGGCACTGGTGCCACCTTGGCTCTGGGAACCATGCTGCGTAAAGTAGATTCTAAGAGGACAGGCGGACACTCCCAGCCACAGGCCCCCAGACACAAACAACGGCGCTTTTCCCTGGAAAACAAAACTCGCCTGCCAACTTTTTGATGGCAGATTGCAGGAGCCACTTGGTACTATCAAATCAGACCAACTTGGCACTGGTGCCACCATGGGTCTGGTCACCATCCTGCCTATCGTAGCTTTTCAGGAGCCAGCCGGTCACTCGCAGCCATAGGCCCCCAGACACAAAACTCGGCCCGTTTCCCTGGCAAACAAAAGTAAGCTACCCCGCTTCTGGATGGCAGACTGCAGGACGCACTTGATAGTATCAAACCAGCCCGACTTGGCACTGGTGCCACCTCAGGTCTGGGAACCATGCTGCGTATCGTAGATTCTAATTAGCCATCTGGCCACTCCCAGCCATAGGCCCCCAGACAAAAACCTCGGCCCGTTTCCCTGGCAAACAAAAGTAAGTTATCCCGCTTCTGGATGGCAGATTGCAGGAGCCACTTTTCACCATCAAACCAGCCCAACTTGGCACTGGTGCCACCTGTGGTCTGGGAACCATCCTGCGTATCGTGGATTCTAAGGAGCCAGCCGGCCACTCCCTGCCACAGGCCCCCAAACACAAACAACGGCGCTTTTCCCTGGATAACAAACTCGCCTGCTAACTTTTTGATGGCAGATTGCAGGAGCCACTTGGTACTATCAAACCAGCCCAACTTGGCACTGGTGCCACCATGGGTCTGGTCACCATCCTGCCTATCGTAGCTTTTCAGGAGCCAGGCGGTCACTCCCAGCCATAGGCCCTGAGACACAAACCTCGGCCCGTATCCCTGGCAAACAAAAGTAAGCTGCCCCGCTTCTGGATGGCAGATTGCAGGACGCACTTGGTACTATCAAACCAGCCCAACTTGGCACTGGTGCCACCTCTGGTCTGGGAACCATGCCGCGTATCGTGGATTCTAAGGAGCCAGCCGGCCACTCCCAGCCTCAGGCCCCCAAACAGAAACAACGGCGCTTTTCCCTGGAAAACAAAACTCGCCTGCCAACTTTTTCATGGCTGATTGCAGGAGCCACTTGGTACTATCAAATCAGCCCAGCTTGGCACTGGTGCCACCATGGGTCTGGTCACCATCCTGCCTATTGTAGCTTTTCAGGAGCCAGCCGGTCACTCCCAGCCATAGGCCCCCAGACACAAACCTCGGCCCGTTTCCCTGGCAAACAAAAGTAAGCTACCCCGCTTCTGGATGGCAGATTGCAGGAACCACTTTGCACCATCAAACTAGCCCGACTTGGCACTGGTGCCACCTCTGGTCTGGGAACCATGCTGCGTATCGTGGATTCTAAGGAGCCATCCGTCCACTCCCAGACACAGGCCCCCAAACACAAACAACGGCGCTTTTCCCTGGAAAACAAAACTCGCCTGCCAACTTTTTGATGGCAGATTGCAGGAGCCACTTGGTACTATCAAACCAGCCCAACTTGGCACTGGTGCCACCATGGGTCTGGTCACCATCCTGCCTATCGTAGCTTTTCAGGAGCAAGCCGGTCACTCCCAGCCATAGGCCCCCAGACACAAACCTCGGCCCGTTTCCCTGGCAAACAAAAGTAAGCTGCCCCGCTTCTGGATGGCAGATTGCAGGACGCACTTGGTACTATCAAACCAGCCCGACTTGGCACTGGTGCCACCTCTGGTCTGGGAACCATCCTGCGTATCGTGGATTCTAAGCAGCCAGCCGGCCACTCCCAGCCACAGGCCCCCAAACACAAACAACGGCGCTTTTCCCTGGAAAACAAAACTCGCCTGCCAACAGTTTGATGGCAGATTGCAGGAGCCACTTGGTACTATCAAATCAGCCCAACTTGGCACTGGTGCCACCATGCGTTTGGTCACCATCCTGCCTATCGTAGCTTTTCAGGAGCCAGACGGTCACTCCCAGCTATAGGCCCCCAGACAAAAACCTCGGCCCGTTTCCCTGGCATACAAAAGTAAGCTGCCCCGCTTCTGGATGGCAGATTGCAGGAGCTATTTAGTACTATCAAACCAGCCCGACTTGGCACTGGTGCCACCTCAGGTCTGGGAACCATCCTGCGTATCGTGGATTCTAAGGAGCCAGCCGGCCACTCCCAGCCACAGGCCCCCAAACACAAACAACGGCGCTTTTCCCTGGAAAACAAAACTCGCCTGCCAACATTTTGATGGCAGATTGCAGGAGCCACTTGGTACTATCAAACCAGCCCAACTTGGCACTGGTGCCACCATGGATCTGGTCACCATCCTGCCTATCGTAGCTTTTCAGGACCTAGCCGGTCACTCCAAGCCATAGGCGCCCAGACACAAACCTCGGCCCTTTTCCCTGGCAAACAAAGTAAGCTGCCCCGCTTCTGGATGGCAGATTGCAGGAACCACTTGGTACTATCAAACCAGCCCAACTTGGCACTGGTGCCACCTTGGGTCTGGGAACCATCCTGCGTATCGTGGATTCTAAGGAGCCAGCCGGTCACTCCCAGCCACAGGCCCCCAAACACAAACAACGGCGCTTTTCCCTGGAAAACAAAACTCGCCTGCCAATATTTTGATGGCAGATTGCAGGAGCCACTTGCTACTATCAAATCAGCCCAACTTGGCACTGGTGCCACCATGGGTCTGGTCACCATCCTGCCTATCGTAGCTTTTCAGGAGCCAGCCGGTCCCTCCCTGCCATAGGCCCCCAGAGAAAAACCTCGGCCCGTTTCCCTGGCAAACAAAAGTAAGCTGCCCCGCTTCTGGATGGCAGATTGCAGGAGCCACTTTGCACCATCAAACTAGCCCGACTTGGCACTGGTGCCACCTCAGGTCTGGGAACCATCCTGCGTATCGTGGATTCTAAGGAGCCAGCCGGCCACTCCAGCCACAGGCCCCCAGACACAAACAACGGCGCTTTTCCCTGGAAAACAAAACTCGCCTGCCAACTTTTAGATGGCAGATTGCAGGAGCCACTTGGTACTGTCAAATCAGCCCAACTTGGCACTGGTGCCACCATGGGTCTGGTCACCATCCTGCCTATCGTAGCTTTTCAGGACCTAGCAGGTCACTCCCAGCCATAGGCGCCCAGACACAAAGCTCGGCCCGTTTCCCTGGCAAACAAAAGTAAGCTGCCCCGCTTCTGGATGGCAGATTTCCGGAGCCACTTGGTACTATCAAACCAGCCCGACTTGGCACTGGTGCCACCTCTGGTCTGGGAACCATGCTGCGTATCGTGGATTCTAAGGAGCCATCCGTCCACTCCCAGCCACAGGCCCCCAAACACAAACAACGGCGCTTTTCCCTGGAAAACAAAACTCGCCTGCCAACATTTTGATGGCAGATTGCAGGAGCCACTTGCTACTATCAAATCAGCCCATCTTGGCACTGGTGCCACCATGGGTCTGGTCACCATCCTGCCTATCGTAGGTGTTCAGGCGCCAGCCGGTCACTCCCAGCCATAGGCCCCCAGAGAAAAACCTCGGCCCGTTTCCCTGGCAAACAAAAGTAAGCTGCCCCGCTTCTGGATGGCAGATTGCAGGAGCCACTTTGCACCATCAAACCAGCCCAACTTGGCACTGGTGCCACCTCTGGTCTGGGAACCATGCTGTGTATCGTGGATTCCAATTAGCAAGCCGGCCACTCCCAGCCACAGGCCTCCAAACACAAACAACGGCGCTTTTCCCTGGAAAACAAAACTCGCCTGCCAACTTTTTGATGGCAGATTGCAGGAGCCACTTGGTACTATCAAACCAGCCCAACTTGGCACTGGTGCCACCATGGGTCTGGTAACCATCCTGCCTATCGTAGCTTTTCAGGACCTAGACGGTCACTCCCAGCCATAGGCCCCGTGACACAAAGCTCGGCCCTTTTCCCTGGCAAACAAAAGTAAGCTGCCCCGCTTCTGGATGGCAGATTGCAGGATCCACTAGGTATTATCAAACCAGCCCGACTTGGCACTGGTGCCACCTCTGGTCTGGGAACCATCCTGCGTATCGTGGATTCTAAGCAGCCAGCCGGCCACTCCCAGCCACAGGCCCCCAAACACAAACAACGGCGCTTTTCCCTGGAAAACAAAACTCGCCTGCCAACATTTTGATGGCAGATTGCAGGAGCCACTTGGTACTATCAAATCAGACCAACTTGGCACTGGTGCCACCATGGGTCTGGTCACCATCCTGCCTATCGTAGCTTTTCAGGACCTAGCCGGTCACTCCAAGCCATAGGCCCCCAGAGAAAAACCTCGGCCCGTTTCCCTGGCAAACAAAAGTAAGCTGCCCCGCTTCTGGATGGCAGATTGCAGGAACCACTTGGTACTATCAAACCAGCCCAACTTGGCACTGGTGCAACCTTGGCTCTGGGAACCATGCTGCGTAAAGTAGATTCTAAGAGGACAGGCGGACACTCCCAGCCACAGGCCCCCAGACACAAACAACGGCGCTTTTCCCTGGAAAACAAAACTCGCCTGCCAACTTTTTGATGGCAGATTGCAGGAGCCACTTGGTACTATCAAATCAGACCAACTTGGCACTGGTGCCACCATGGGTCTGGTCACCATCCTGCCTATCGTAGCTTTTCAGGAGCCAGCCGGTCACTCGCAGCCATAGGCCCCCAGACACAAAACTCGGCCCGTTTCCCTGGCAAACAAAAGTAAGCTACCCCGCTTCTGGATGGCAGACTGCAGGACGCACTTGATAGTATCAAACCAGCCCGACTTGGCACTGGTGCCACCTCAGGTCTGGGAACCATGCTGCGTATCGTAGATTCTAATTAGCCATCTGGCCACTCCCAGCCATAGGCCCCCAGACAAAAACCTCGGCCCGTTTCCCTGGCAAACAAAAGTAAGTTATCCCGCTTCTGGATGGCAGATTGCAGGAGCCACTTTTCACCATCAAACCAGCCCAACTTGGCACTGGTGCCACCTGTGGTCTGGGAACCATCCTGCGTATCGTGGATTCTAAGGAGCCAGCCGGCCACTCCCTGCCACAGGCCCCCAAACACAAACAACGGCGCTTTTCCCTGGATAACAAACTCGCCTGCTAACTTTTTGATGGCAGATTGCAGGAGCCACTTGGTACTATCAAACCAGCCCAACTTGGCACTGGTGCCACCATGGGTCTGGTCACCATCCTGCCTATCGTAGCTTTTCAGGAGCCAGGCGGTCACTCCCAGCCATAGGCCCTGAGACACAAACCTCGGCCCGTATCCCTGGCAAACAAAAGTAAGCTGCCCCGCTTCTGGATGGCAGATTGCAGGACGCACTTGGTACTATCAAACCAGCCCAACTTGGCACTGGTGCCACCTCTGGTCTGGGAACCATGCCGCGTATCGTGGATTCTAAGGAGCCAGCCGGCCACTCCCAGCCACAGGCCCCCAAACAGAAACAACGGCGCTTTTCCCTGGAAAACAAAACTCGCCTGCCAACTTTTTCATGGCTGATTGCAGGAGCCACTTGGTACTATCAAATCAGCCCAGCTTGGCACTGGTGCCACCATGGGTCTGGTCACCATCCTGCCTATTGTAGCTTTTCAGGAGCCAGCCGGTCACTCCCAGCCATAGGCCCCCAGACACAAACCTCGGCCCGTTTCCCTGGCAAACAAAAGTAAGCTACCCCGCTTCTGGATGGCAGATTGCAGGAACCACTTTGCACCATCAAACAAGCCCGACTTGGCACTGGTGCCACCTCTGGTCTGGGAACCATGCTGCGTATCGTGGATTCTAAGGAGCCATCCGTCCACTCCCAGACACAGGCCCCCAAACACAAACAACGGCGCTTTTCCCTGGAAAACAAAACTCGCCTGCCAACTTTTTGATGGCAGATTGCAGGAGCCACTTGGTACTATCAAACCAGCCCAACTTGGCACTGGTGCCACCATGGGTCTGGTCACCATCCTGCCTATCGTAGCTTTTCAGGAGCAAGCCGGTCACTCCCAGCCATAGGCCCCCAGACACAAACCTCGGCCCGTTTCCCTGGCAAACAAAAGTAAGCTGCCCCGCTTCTGGATGGCAGATTGCAGGACGCACTTGGTACTATCAAACCAGCCCAACTTGGCACTGGTGCCACCTCTGGTCTGGGAACCATCCTGCGTATCGTGGATTCTAAGCAGCCAGCCGGCCACTCCCAGCCACAGGCCCCCAAACACAAACAACGGCGCTTTTCCCTGGAAAACAAAACTCGCCTGCCAACATTTTGATGGCAGATTGCAGGAGCCACTTGGTACTATCAAATCAGCCCAACTTGGCACTGGTGCCACCATGCGTTTGGTCACCATCCTGCCTATCGTAGCTTTTCAGGAGCCAGACGGTCACTCCCAGCTATAGGCCCCCAGACAAAAACCTCGGCCCGTTTCCCTGGCATACAAAAGTAAGCTGCCCCGCTTCTGGATGGCAGATTGCAGGAGCTATTTAGTACTATCAAACCAGCCCGACTTGGCACTGGTGCCACCTCAGGTCTGGGAACCATCCTGCGTATCGTGGATTCTAAGGAGCCAGCCGGCCACTCCCAGCCACAGGCCCCCAAACACAAACAACGGCGCTTTTCCCTGGAAAACAAAACTCGCCTGCCAACATTTTGATGGCAGATTGCAGGAGCCACTTGGTACTATCAAACCAGCCCAACTTGGCACTGGTGCCACCATGGATCTGGTCACCATCCTGCCTATCGTAGCTTTTCAGGACCTAGCCGGTCACTCCAAGCCATAGGCGCCCAGACAAAAAGCTCGGCCCTTTTCCCTGGCAAACAAAGTAAGCTGCCCCGCTTCTGGATGGCAGATTGCAGGAACCACTTGGTACTATCAAACCAGCCCGACTTGGCACTGGTGCCACCTTGGGTCTGGGAACCATCCTGCGTATCGTGGATTCTAAGGAGCCAGCCGGTCACTCCCAGCCACAGGCCCCCAAACACAAACAACGGCGCTTTTCCCTGGAAAACAAAACTCGCCTGCCAATATTTTGATGGCAGATTGCAGGAGCCACTTGGTACTATCAAATCAGCCCAACTTGGCACTGGTGCCACCATGGGTCTGGTCACCATCCTGCCTATCGTAGCTTTTCAGGAGCCAGCCGGTCCCTCCCTGCCATAGGCCCCCAGAGAAAAACCTCGGCCCGTTTCCCTGGCAAACAAAAGTAAGCTGCCCCGCTTCTGGATGGCAGATTGCAGGAGCCACTTTGCACCATCAAACTAGCCCGACTTGGCACTGGTGCCACCTCAGGTCTGGGAACCATCCTGCGTATCGTGGATTCTAAGGAGCCAGCCGGCCACTCCAGCCACAGGCCCCCAGACACAAACAACGGCGCTTTTCCCTGGAAAACAAAACTCGCCTGCCAACTTTTAGATGGCAGATTGCAGGAGCCACTTGGTACTGTCAAATCAGCCCAACTTGGCACTGGTGCCACCATGGGTCTGGTCACCATCCTGCCTATCGTAGCTTTTCAGGACCTAGCAGGTCACTCCCAGCCATAGGCGCCCAGACACAAAGCTCGGCCCGTTTCCCTGGCAAACAAAAGTAAGCTGCCCCGCTTCTGGATGGCAGATTTCCGGAGCCACTTGGTACTATCAAACCAGCCCGACTTGGCACTGGTGCCACCTCTGGTCTGGGAACCATGCTGCGTATCGTGGATTCTAAGGAGCCATCCGTCCACTCCCAGCCACAGGCCCCCAAACACAAACAACGGCGCTTTTCCCTGGAAAACAAAACTCGCCTGCCAACATTTTGATGGCAGATTGCAGGAGCCACTTGCTACTATCAAATCAGCCCAACTTGGCACTGGTGCCACCATGGGTCTGGTCACCATCCTGCCTATCGTAGGTGTTCAGGCGCCAGCCGGTCACTCCCAGCCATAGGCCCCCAGAGAAAAACCTCGGCCCGTTTCCCTGGCAAACAAAAGTAAGCTGCCCCGCTTCTGGATGGCAGATTGCAGGAGCCACTTTGCACCATCAAACCAGCCCAACTTGGCACTGGTGCCACCTCTGGTCTGGGAACCATGCTGTGTATCGTGGATTCCAATTAGCAAGCCGGCCACTCCCAGCCACAGGCCTCCAAACACAAACAACGGCGCTTTTCCCTGGAAAACAAAACTCGCCTGCCAACTTTTTGATGGCAGATTGCAGGAGCCACTTGGTACTATCAAACCAGCCCAACTTGGCACTGGTGCCACCATGGGTCTGGTAACCATCCTGCCTATCGTAGCTTTTCAGGACCTAGACGGTCACTCCCAGCCATAGGCCCCGTGACACAAAGCTCGGCCCTTTTCCCTGGCAAACAAAAGTAAGCTGTCCCGCTTCTGGATGGCAGATTGCAGGATCCACTAGGTATTATCAAACCAGCCCGACTTGGCACTGGTGCCACCTCTGGTCTGGGAACCATCCTGCGTATCGTGGATTCTAAGCAGCCAGCCGGCCACTCCCAGCCACAGGCCCCCAAACACAAACAACGGCGCTTTTCCCTGGAAAACAAAACTCGCCTGCCAACATTTTGATGGCAGATTGCAGGAGCCACTTGGTACTATCAAACCAGCCCAACTTGGCACTGGTGCCACCATGGGTCTGGTCACCATCCTGCCTATCGTAGCTTTTCAGGAGCCAGCCGGTCACTCCAAGCCATAGGCCCCCAGACAAAAACCTCGGCCCGTTTCCCTGGCAAAGAAAAATAAGCTACCCCGCTTCTGGATGGCACATTGCAGGAGCCACTTTGCACCATCAAACCAGCCCGACTTGGCACTGGTGCCACCTCTGGTCTGGGAACCATCCTGCGTATCGTGGATTCTAATTAGCCATCCGTCCACTCCCAGCCACAGGCCCCCAAACAAAAACAACGGCGCTTTTCCCTGGAAAACAAAACTCGCCTGCCAAATTTTGATGGCAGATTGCCGGAGCCACTGGGTACTATCAAACCAGCCCGACTTGGCACTGGTGCCACCTCAGGTCTGGGAACCATGCTGCGTATCGTAGATTCTAATTAGCCATCTGGCCACTCCCAGCCATAGGCCCCCAGACAAAAACCTCGGCCCGTTTCCCTGGCAAACAAAAGTAAGTTATCCCGCTTCTGGATGGCAGATTGCAGGAGCCACTTTTCACCATCAAACCAGCCCAACTTGGCACTGGTGCCACCTGTGGTCTGGGAACCATCCTGCGTATCGTGGATTCTAAGGAGCCAGCCGGCCACTCCCTGCCACAGGCCCCCAAACACAAACAACGGCGCTTTTCCCTGGATAACAAACTCGCCTGCTAACTTTTTGATGGCAGATTGCAGGAGCCACTTGGTACTATCAAACCAGCCCAACTTGGCACTGGTGCCACCATGGGTCTGGTCACCATCCTGCCTATCGTAGCTTTTCAGGAGCCAGGCGGTCACTCCCAGCCATAGGCCCTGAGACACAAACCTCGGCCCGTATCCCTGGCAAACAAAAGTAAGCTGCCCCGCTTCTGGATGGCAGATTGCAGGACGCACTTGGTACTATCAAACCAGCCCAACTTGGCACTGGTGCCACCTCTGGTCTGGGAACCATGCCGCGTATCGTGGATTCTAAGGAGCCAGCCGGCCACTCCCAGCCACAGGCCCCCAAACAGAAACAACGGCGCTTTTCCCTGGAAAACAAAACTCGCCTGCCAACTTTTTCATGGCTGATTGCAGGAGCCACTTGGTACTATCAAATCAGCCCAGCTTGGCACTGGTGCCACCATGGGTCTGGTCACCATCCTGCCTATTGTAGCTTTTCAGGAGCCAGCCGGTCACTCCCAGCCATAGGCCCCCAGACACAAACCTCGGCCCGTTTCCCTGGCAAAGAAAAATAAGCTACCCCGCTTCTGGATGGCACATTGCAGGAGCCACTTTGCACCATCAAACCAGCCCGACTTGGCACTGGTGCCACCTCTGGTCTGGGAACCATCCTGCGTATCGTGGATTCTAATTAGCCATCCGTCCACTCCCAGCCACAGGCCCCCAAACAAAAACAACGGCGCTTTTCCCTGGAAAACAAAACTCGCCTGCCAAATTTTGATGGCAGATTGCCGGAGCCACTGGGTACTATCAAACCAGCCCGACTTGGCACTGGTGCCACCTCAGGTCTGGGAACCATGCTGCGTATCGTAGATTCTAATTAGCCATCTGGCCACTCCCAGCCATAGGCCCCCAGACAAAAACCTCGGCCCGTTTCCCTGGCAAACAAAAGTAAGTTATCCCGCTTCTGGATGGCAGATTGCAGGAGCCACTTTTCACCATCAAACCAGCCCAACTTGGCACTGGTGCCACCTGTGGTCTGGGAACCATCCTGCGTATCGTGGATTCTAAGGAGCCAGCCGGCCACTCCCTGCCACAGGCCCCCAAACACAAACAACGGCGCTTTTCCCTGGATAACAAACTCGCCTGCTAACTTTTTGATGGCAGATTGCAGGAGCCACTTGGTACTATCAAACCAGCCCAACTTGGCACTGGTGCCACCATGGGTCTGGTCACCATCCTGCCTATCGTAGCTTTTCAGGAGCCAGGCGGTCACTCCCAGCCATAGGCCCTGAGACACAAACCTCGGCCCGTATCCCTGGCAAACAAAAGTAAGCTGCCCCGCTTCTGGATGGCAGATTGCAGGACGCACTTGGTACTATCAAACCAGCCCAACTTGGCACTGGTGCCACCTCTGGTCTGGGAACCATGCCGCGTATCGTGGATTCTAAGGAGCCAGCCGGCCACTCCCAGCCACAGGCCCCCAAACAGAAACAACGGCGCTTTTCCCTGGAAAACAAAACTCGCCTGCCAACTTTTTCATGGCTGATTGCAGGAGCCACTTGGTACTATCAAATCAGCCCAGCTTGGCACTGGTGCCACCATGGGTCTGGTCACCATCCTGCCTATTGTAGCTTTTCAGGAGCCAGCCGGTCACTCCCAGCCATAGGCCCCCAGACACAAACCTCGGCCCGTTTCCCTGGCAAACAAAAGTAAGCTACCCCGCTTCTGGATGGCAGATTGCAGGAACCACTTTGCACCATCAAACTAGCCCGACTTGGCACTGGTGCCACCTCTGGTCTGGGAACCATGCTGCGTATCGTGGATTTTAAGGAGCCATCCGTCCACTCCCAGACACAGGCCCCCAAACACAAACAACGGCGCTTTTCCCTGGAAAACAAAACTCGCCTGCCAACTTTTTGATGGCAGATTGCAGGAGCCACTTGGTACTATCAAACCAGCCCAACTTGGCACTGGTGCCACCATGGGTCTGGTCACCATCCTGCCTATCGTAGCTTTTCAGGAGCAAGCCGGTCACTCCCAGCCATAGGCCCCCAGACACAAACCTCGGCCCGTTTCCCTGGCAAACAAAAGTAAGCTGCCCCGCTTCTGGATGGCAGATTGCAGGACGCACTTGGTACTATCAAACCAGCCCGACTTGGCACTGGTGCCACCTCTGGTCTGGGAACCATCCTGCGTATCGTGGATTCTAAGCAGCCAGCCGGCCACTCCCAGCCACAGGCCCCCAAACACAAACAACGGCGCTTTTCCCTGGAAAACAAAACTCGCCTGCCAACATTTTGATGGCAGATTGCAGGAGCCACTTGGTACTATCAAATCAGCCCAACTTGGCACTGGTGCCACCATGCGTTTGGTCACCATCCTGCCTATCGTAGCTTTTCAGGAGCCAGACGGTCACTCCCAGCTATAGGCCCCCAGACAAAAACCTCGGCCCGTTTCCCTGGCATACAAAAGTAAGCTGCCCCGCTTCTGGATGGCAGATTGCAGGAACAACTTGGTACTATCAAACCAGCCCGACTTGGCACTGGTGCCACCTCTGGTCTGGGAACCATCCTGCGTATCGTGGATTCTAAGGAGCCAGCCGGCCACTCCCAGCCACAGGCCCCCAAACACAAACAACGGCGCTTTTCCCTGGAAAACAAAACTCGCCTGCCAACATTTTGATGGCAGATTGCAGGAGCCACTTGGTACTATCAAACCAGCCCAACTTGGCACTGGTGCCACCATGGATCTGGTCACCATCCTGCCTATCGTAGCTTTTCAGGACCTAGCCGGTCACTCCAAGCCATAGGCGCCCAGACAAAAAGCTCGGCCCTTTTCCCTGGCAAACAAAGTAAGCTGCCCCGCTTCTGGATGGCAGATTGCAGGAACCACTTGGTACTATCAAACCAGCCCGACTTGGCACTGGTGCCACCTTGGGTCTGGGAACCATCCTGCATATCGTGGATTCTAAGGAGCCAGCCGGTCACTCCCAGCCACAGGCCCCCAAACACAAACAACGGCGCTTTTCCCTGGAAAACAAAACTCGCCTGCCAATATTTTGATGGCAGATTGCAGGAGCCACTTGCTACTATCAAATCAGCCCAACTTGGCACTGGTGCCACCATGGGTCTGGTCACCATCCTGCCTATCGTAGCTTTTCAGGAGCCAGCCGGTCCCTCCCTGCCATAGGCCCCCAGAGAAAAACCTCGGCCCGTTTCCCTGGCAAACAAAAGTAAGCTGCCCCGCTTCTGGATGGCAGATTGCAGGAGCCACTTTGCACCATCAAACTAGCCCGACTTGGCACTGGTGCCACCTCAGGTCTGGGAACCATCCTGCGTATCGTGGATTCTAAGGAGCCAGCCGGCCACTCCAGCCACAGGCCCCCAGACACAAACAACGGCGCTTTTCCCTGGAAAACAAAACTCGCCTGCCAACTTTTAGATGGCAGATTGCAGGAGCCACTTGGTACTGTCAAATCAGCCCAACTTGGCACTGGTGCCACCATGGGTCTGGTCACCATCCTGCCTATCGTAGCTTTTCAGGACCTAGCAGGTCACTCCCAGCCATAGGCGCCCAGACACAAAGCTCGGCCCGTTTCCCTGGCAAACAAAAGTAAGCTGCCCCGCTTCTGGATGGCAGATTTCCGGAGCCACTTGGTACTATCAAACCAGCCCGACTTGGCACTGGTGCCACCTCTGGTCTGGGAACCATGCTGCGTATCGTGGATTCTAAGGAGCCATCCGTCCACTCCCAGCCACAGGCCCCCAAACACAAACAACGGCGCTTTTCCCTGGAAAACAAAACTCGCCTGCCAACATTTTGATGGCAGATTGCAGGAGCCACTTGCTACTATCAAATCAGCCCATCTTGGCACTGGTGCCACCATGGGTCTGGTCACCATCCTGCCTATCGTAGGTGTTCAGGCGCCAGCCGGTCACTCCCAGCCATAGGCCCCCAGAGAAAAACCTCGGCCCGTTTCCCTGGCAAACAAAAGTAAGCTGCCCCGCTTCTGGATGGCAGATTGCAGGAGCCACTTTGCACCATCAAACCAGCCCAACTTGGCACTGGTGCCACCTCTGGTCTGGGAACCATGCTGTGTATCGTGGATTCCAATTAGCAAGCCGGCCACTCCCAGCCACAGGCCTCCAAACACAAACAACGGCGCTTTTCCCTGGAAAACAAAACTCGCCTGCCAACTTTTTGATGGCAGATTGCAGGAGCCACTTGGTACTATCAAACCAGCCCAACTTGGCACTGGTGCCACCATGGGTCTGGTAACCATCCTGCCTATCGTAGCTTTTCAGGACCTAGACGGTCACTCCCAGCCATAGGCCCCGTGACACAAAGCTCGGCCCTTTTCCCTGGCAAACAAAAGTAAGCTGTCCCGCTTCTGGATGGCAGATTGCAGGATCCACTAGGTATTATCAAACCAGCCCGACTTGGCACTGGTGCCACCTCTGGTCTGGGAACCATCCTGCGTATCGTGGATTCTAAGCAGCCAGCCGGCCACTCCCAGCCACAGGCCCCCAAACACAAACAACGGCGCTTTTCCCTGGAAAACAAAACTCGCCTGCCAACATTTTGATGGCAGATTGCAGGAGCCACTTGGTACTATCAAACCAGCCCAACTTGGCACTGGTGCCACCATGGGTCTGGTCACCATCCTGCCTATCGTAGCTTTTCAGGAGCCAGCCGGTCACTCCAAGCCATAGGCCCCCAGACAAAAACCTCGGCCCGTTTCCCTGGCAAAGAAAAATAAGCTACCCCGCTTCTGGATGGCACATTGCAGGAGCCACTTTGCACCATCAAACCAGCCCGACTTGGCACTGGTGCCACCTCTGGTCTGGGAACCATCCTGCGTATCGTGGATTCTAATTAGCCATCCGTCCACTCCCAGCCACAGGCCCCCAAACAAAAACAACGGCGCTTTTCCCTGGAAAACAAAACTCGCCTGCCAAATTTTGATGGCAGATTGCCGGAGCCACTGGGTACTATCAAACCAGCCCAACTTGACACTGGTGCCACCATGGGTCTGGTCACCATCCTGCCTATCGTAGCTTTTCAGGAGCCAGCCGGTCACTCCCAGCCATAGGCCCCCAGAAAAAAAGCTCGGACCGTTTCCCTGGCAAACAAAAGTAAGTTATTCCGCTACTGGATGGCAGATTGCAGGAGCCACTTTTCACCATCAAACCAGCCCGACTTGGCACTGGTGCCACCTCTGGTCTGGGAACCATGCTGCGTATCGTGGATTCTAAGGAGCCAGCCGGCCACTCCCAGCCACAGGCCCCCAAACACAAACAACGGCGCATTTCCCTGGATAACAAACTCGCCTGCCAACTTTTTTTATGGCAGATTGCAGGAGCCACTTGGTACTATCAAACCAGCCCAACTTGGCACTGGTGCCACCATGGGTCTGGTCACCATCCTGCCTATCGTAGCTTTTCAGGAGCCAGCCGGTCACTCCCAGCCATAGGCCCCGAGACACAAACCTCGGCCCGTTTCCCTGGCAAACAAAAGTAAGCTACCCCGCTTCTGGATGGCAGATTGCAGGACGCACTTGGTACTATCAAACCAGCCCAACTTGGCACTGGTGCCACCTCTGGTCTGGGAACCATGCTGCGTATCGTGGATTCTAAGGAGCCAGCCGGCCACTCCCAGCCACAGGCCCCCAAATACAAACAACGGCGCTTTTCCCTGGAAAACAAAACTCGCCTGCCAACATTTTGATGGCAGATTGCAGGAGCCACTTGGTACTATCAAACCAGCCCAACTTGGCACTGGTGCCACCATGGGTCTGGTCACCATCCTGCCTATCGTAGCTTTTCAGGAGCCAGCCGGTCACTCCCAGCCATAGGCCCCCAGACACAAACCTCGGCCCGTTTCCCTGGCAAACAAAAGTAAGCTGCCCCGCTTCTGGATGGCAGATTGCAGGAGCCACTTGGTACTATCAAACCAGCCCAACTTGGCACTGGTGCCACCTTGGGTCTGGGAACCATCCTGCGTATCGTGGATTCTAAGGAGCCAGCCGGTCACTCTCAGCCACAGGCCCCCAAACACAAACCACAGCGCTTTTCCCTGGAAAACAAAACCCGCCTGCCGACATTTTGATGGCAGATTGCAGGAGCCACTTGGTACTATCAAATCAGCCCAACTTGGCACTGGTGCCACCATGGGTCTGGTCACCATCCTGCCTATCGTAGCTTTTCAGGAGCCAGCCGGTCACTCCCAGCCATAGGCCCCCAGACACAAACCTCGGCCCGTTTCCCTGGCAAACAAAAGTAAGCTGCCCCGCTTCTGGATGGCAGATTGCAGGACGCACTTGGTACTATCAAACCAGCCCGACTTGGCACTGGTGCCACCTCTGGTCTGGGAACCATGGTGCGTATCGTGAATTCTAAGGAGCCAGCCGGCCACTCCCAGCCATAGGCACCCAAACACAAACAACGGCGCTTTTCCCTGGAAAACAAAACTCGCCTGCCAACTTTTTGATGGCAGATTGCAGGAGCCACTTGGTACTATCAAACCAGCTCAACTTGGCACTGGTGCCACCATGGGTCTCCTCACCATCCTGCCTATCGTAGCTTTTCAGGAGCCAGCCGGTCACTCCCAGCCATAGGCCCCCAGACACAAACCTCGGCCCGTTTCCCTGGCAAACAAAAGTAAGCTGCCCCGCTTCTGCATGGCAGATTGCAGGAGCTATTTAGTACTATCAAACCAGCCCGACTTGGCACTGGTGCCACCTCAGGTCTGGGAACCATCCTGCCTATCGTGGATTCTAAGGAGCCAGCCGGCCACTCCCAGCCACAGGCGCCCAAACACAAACAACGGCGCTTTTCCCTGGAAAACAAAACTCGCCCTCCAAATTTTGACGGCAGATTGCAGGAGCCACTTGGTACTATCAAATCAGCCCAACTTGGGACTGGTGCCACCATGGGTCTGGTCACCATCCTGCCTATCGTAGCTTTTCAGGAGCCAGCCGGTCACTCCCAGCCATAGGCCCCCAGACAAAAACCTCGGCCCGTTTCCCTGGCATACAAAAGTAAGCTGCCCTGCTTCTGGATGGCAGATTGCAGGAACCACTTGGTACTATCAAACCAGCAAAACTTGGCACTGGTGCCACCTTGGGTCTGGATACCATGCTGCGTATCGTGGATTCTAAGGAGCCAGCCGGCCACTCCCAGCCACAGGCCCCCAAACACAAACAACGGCGCTTTTCCCTGGAAAACAAAACTCTCCTGCCAACTTTTTGATGGGAGATTGCAGGAGCCACTTGGTTTTATCAAATCAGACCAACTTGGCACTGGTGCCACCATGGGTCTGGTCACCATCCTGCCTATCGTAGCTTTTCAGGAGCCAGCCGGTCACTCGCAGCCATAGGCCCCCGGACACAAACCTCGGCCCGTTTCCCTGACAAACAAAAGTAAGTTATCCCGCTTCTGGATGGCAGATTGCCGGAGCCACTTGGTACTATCAAACCAGCCCGACTTGGCACTGGTGCCACCATGGGTCTGGTCACCATCCTGCCTATCGTGGATTCTAATTAGCCCTCTGTCCACTCCCAGCCACAGGCCCCCAAACAAAAACAACGGCGCTTTTCCCTGGAAAACAAAACTCGTCTGCCAACTTTTTGATGGCAGATTGCCAGAGCCACTTGGTACTATCAAACCAGCCCAACTTGGCACTGGTGCCACCTTGGGTCTGGGAACCATGCTGCGTATCGTGGATTATAAGGAGCCATCCGGCCACTCCCAGCCACAGGCCCCCAAACAAATACAACGGCGCTTTTCCCTGGAAAACAAAACTCGCCTGCCAAATTTTTGATGGCAGATTGCAGGAGCCACTTGGTACTATCAAACCAGCCCAACTTGACACTGGTGCCACCATGGGTCTGGTCACCATCCTGCCTATCTTAGCTTTTCTGGAGCCAGCCGGTCACTCCCAGCCATAGGCCCCCAGACACAAACCTCGGCCCGTTTCCCTGGCAAACAAAAGTAAGCTGCCCCGCTTCTGGATGGCAGATTGCAGGAGCCACTTGGTACTATCAAACCAGCCCAACTTGGCACTGGTGCCACCTTGGGTCTGGGAACCATCCTGCGTATCGTGGATTCTAAGGAGCCAGCCCGTCACTCCCAGCCACAGGCCCCCAAACACAAACCACAGCGCTTTTCTCTGGAAAACAAACCCGCCTGCCGACATTTTGATGGCAGATTGCAGGAGCCACTTGCTGCTATCAAATCAGCCCAACTTGGCACTGGTGCCACCATGGGTCTGGTCACCATCCTGCCTATCGTAGCTTTTCAGGAGCCAGCCGGTCACTCCCAGTCATAGGCCCCCAGACACAAACCTCTGCCCGTTTCCCTGGCAAACAAAAGTAAGCTGCCCCGCTTCTGGATGGCAGATTGTAGGACGCACTTGGTACTATCAAACCAGCCCGACTTGGCACTGGTGCCACCTCTGGTCTGGGAACTATGGTGCGTATCGTGGATTCTAAGGAGCCAGCCGGCCACTCCCAGCCATAGGCACCCAAACACAAACAACGGCGCTTTTCCCTGGAAAACAAAACTCGCCTGCCAACTTTTTGATGGCAGATTGCAGGAGCCACTTGGTACTATCAAACCAGCTCAACTTGGCACTGGTGCCACCATGGGTCTGCTCACCATCCTGCCTATCGTAGCTTTTCAGGAGCCAGACGGTCACTCGCAGCCATAGGCCCCCAGACAAAAACCTCGGCCCGTTTCCCTGGCAAACAAAAGTAAGCTGCCCCGCTTCTGCATGGCAGATTGCAGGAGCTATTTAGTACTATCAAACCAGCCCGACTTGGCACTGGTGCCACCATGGGTCTGGTCACCATCCTGCCTATCGTAGCTTTTCAGGAGCCAGCCGGTCACTCCCAGCCATAGGCCCCCAGACAAAAACCTCGGCCCGTTCCCCTGGCAAACAAAAGTAAGTTATCCCACTTCTGGATGGCAGATTGCAGGAGCCACTTTTCACCATCAAACCAGCCCAACTTGGCACTGGTGCCACCTCTGGTCTGGGAACCATCCTGCGTATCGTGGATTCTAAGGAGCCAGCCGGCCACTCCTGCCACAGGCCCCCAAACACAAACAACGGCGCTTTTCCCTGGATAACAAACTCGCCTGCCAACTTTTTGATGGCAGATTGCAGGAGCCACTTGGTACTATCAAACCAGCCCAACTTGGCACTGGTGCCACCATGGGTCTGGTCACCATCCTGCCTATCGTAGCTTTTCAGGAGCCAGGCGGTCACTCCCAGCCATAGGCCCTGAGACACAAACCTCGGCCCGTATCCCTGGCAAACAAAAGTAAGCTGCCCCGCTTCTGGATGGCAGATTGCAGGACGCACTTGGTACTATCAAACCAGCCCAACTTGGCACTGGTGCCACCTCTGGTCTGGGAACCATGCCGCGTATCGTGGATTCTAAGGAGCCAGCCGGCCACTCCCAGCCACAGGCCCCCAAACAGAAACAACGGCGCTTTTCCCTGGAAAACAAAACTCGCCTGCCAACTTTTTCATGGCTGATTGCAGGAGCCACTTGGTACTATCAAATCAGCCCAGCTTGGCACTGGTGCCACCATGGGTCTGGTCACCATCCTGCCTATCTTAGCTTTTCAGGAGCCAGCCGGTCACTCCCAGCCATAGGCCCCCAGACACAAACCTCGGCCCGTTTCCCTGGCAAACAAAAGTAAGCTACCCCGCTTCTGGATGGCAGATTGCAGGAACCACTTTGCACCATCAAACTAGCCCGACTTGGCACTGGTGCCACCTCTGGTCTGGGAACCATGCTGCGTATCGTGGATTCTAAGGAGCCATCCGTCCACTCCCAGACACAGGCCCCCAAACACAAACAACGGCGCTTTTCCCTGGAAAACAAAACTCGCCTGCCAACTTTTTGATGGCAGATTGCAGGAGCCACTTGGTACTATCAAACCAGCCCAACTTGGCACTGGTGCCACCATGGGTCTGGTCACCATCCTGCCTATCGTAGCTTTTCAGGAGCAAGCCGGTCACTCCCAGCCATAGGCCCCCAGACACAAACCTCGGCCCGTTTCCCTGGCAAACAAAAGTAAGCTGCCCCGCTTCTGGATGGCAGATTGCAGGACGCACTTGGTAGTATCAAACCAGCCCGACTTGGCACTGGTGCCACCTCTGGTCTGGGAACCATCCTGCGTATCGTGGATTCTAAGCAGCCAGCCGGCCACTCCCAGCCACAGGCCCCCAAACACAAACAACGGCGCTTTTCCCTGGAAAACAAAACTCGCCTGCCAACATTTTGATGGCAGATTGCAGGAGCCACTTGGTACTATCAAATCAGCCCAACTTGGCACTAGTGCCACCATGCGTTTGGTCACCATCCTGCCTATCGTAGCTTTTCAGGAGCCAGACGGTCACTCCCAGCTATAGGCCCCCAGACAAAAACCTCGGCCCGTTTCCCTGGCATACAAAAGTAAGCTGCCCCGCTTCTGGATGGCAGATTGCAGGAACAACTTGGTACTATCAAACCAGCCCGACTTGGCACTGGTGCCACCTCAGGTCTGGGAACCATCCTGCGTATCGTGGATTCTAAGCAGCCAGCCGGCCACTCCCAGCCACAGGCCCCCAAACACAAACAACGGCGCTTTTCCCTGGAAAACAAAACTCGCCTGCCAACATTTTGATGGCAGATTGCAGGAGCCACTTGGTACTATCAAACCAGCCCAACTTGGCACTGGTGCCACCATGGATCTGGTCACCATCCTGCCTATCGTAGCTTTTCAGGACCTAGCCGGTCACTCCAAGCCATAGGCGCCCAGACAAAAAGCTCGGCCCGTTTCCCTGGCAAACAAAGTAAGCTGCCCCGCTTCTGGATGGCAGATTGCAGGAACCACTTGGTACTATCAAACCAGCCCGACTTGGCACTGGTGCCACCTTGGGTCTGGGAACCATCCTGCGTATCGTGGATTCTAAGGAGCCAGCCGGTCACTCCCAGCCACAGGCCCCCAAACACAAACAACGGCGCTTTTCCCTGGAAAACAAAACTCGCCTGCCAATATTTTGATGGCAGATTGCAGGAGCCACTTGCTACTATCAAATCAGCCCAACTTGGCACTGGTGCCACCATGGGTCTGGTCACCATCCTGCCTATCGTAGCTTTTCAGGAGCCAGCCGGTCCCTCCCTGCCATAGGCCACCAGAGAAAAACCTCGGCCCGTTTCCCTGGCAAACAAAAGTAAGCTGCCCCGCTTCTGGATGGCAGATTGCAGGAGCCACTTTGCACCATCAAACTAGCCCGACTTGGCACTGGTGCCACCTCAGGTCTGGGAACCATCCTGCGTATCGTGGATTCTAAGGAGCCAGCCGGCCACTCCAGCCACAGGCCCCCAGACACAAACAACGGCGCTTTTCCCTGGAAAACAAAACTCGCCTGCCAACTTTTAGATGGCAGATTGCAGGAGCCACTTGGTACTGTCAAATCAGCCCAACTTGGCACTGGTGCCACCATGGGTCTGGTCACCATCCTGCCTATCGTAGCTTTTCAGGACCTAGCAGGTCACTCCCAGCCATAGGCGCCCAGACACAAAGCTCGGCCCGTTTCCCTGGCAAACAAAAGTAAGCTGCCCCGCTTCTGGATGGCAGATTTCCGGAGCCACTTGGTACTATCAAACCAGCCCGACTTGGCACTGGTGCCACCTCTGGTCTGGGAACCATGCTGCGTATCGTGGATTCTAAGGAGCCATCCGTCCACTCCCAGCCACAGGCCCCCAAACACAAACAACGGCGCTTTTCCCTGGAAAACAAAACTCGCCTGCCAACATTTTGATGGCAGATTGCAGGAGCCACTTGCTACTATCAAATCAGCCCATCTTGGCACTGGTGCCACCATGGGTCTGGTCACCATCCTGCCTATCGTAGGTGTTCAGGCGCCAGCCGGTCACTCCCAGCCATAGGCCCCCAGAGAAAAACCTCGGCCCGTTTCCCTGGCAAACAAAAGTAAGCTGCCCCGCTTCTGGATGGCAGATTGCAGGAGCCACTTTGCACCATCAAACCAGCCCAACTTGGCACTGGTGCCACCTCTGGTCTGGGAACCATGCTGTGTATCGTGGATTCCAATTAGCAAGCCGGCCACTCCCAGCCACAGGCCTCCAAACACAAACAACGGCGCTTTTCCCTGGAAAACAAAACTCGCCTGCCAACTTTTTGATGGCAGATTGCAGGAGCCACTTGGTACTATCAAACCAGCCCAACTTGGCACTGGTGCCACCATGGGTCTGGTAACCATCCTGCCTATCGTAGCTTTTCAGGACCTAGACGGTCACTCCCAGCCATAGGCCCCGTGACACAAAGCTCGGCCCTTTTCCCTGGCAAACAAAAGTAAGCTGTCCCGCTTCTGGATGGCAGATTGCAGGATCCACTAGGTATTATCAAACCAGCCCGACTTGGCACTGGTGCCACCTCTGGTCTGGGAACCATCCTGCGTATCGTGGATTCTAAGCAGCCAGCCGGCCACTCCCAGCCACAGGCCCCCAAACACAAACAACGGCGCTTTTCCCTGGAAAACAAAACTCGCCTGCCAACATTTTGATGGCAGATTGCAGGAGCCACTTGGTACTATCAAACCAGCCCAACTTGGCACTGGTGCCACCATGGGTCTGGTCACCATCCTGCCTATCGTAGCTTTTCAGGAGCCAGCCGGTCACTCCAAGCCATAGGCCCCCAGACAAAAACCTCGGCCCGTTTCCCTGGCAAAGAAAAATAAGCTACCCCGCTTCTGGATGGCACATTGCAGGAGCCACTTTGCACCATCAAACCAGCCCGACTTGGCACTGGTGCCACCTCTGGTCTGGGAACCATCCTGCGTATCGTGGATTCTAATTAGCCATCCGTCCACTCCCAGCCACAGGCCCCCAAACAAAAACAACGGCGCTTTTCCCTGGAAAACAAAACTCGCCTGCCAAATTTTGATGGCAGATTGCCGGAGCCACTGGGTACTATCAAACCAGCCCAACTTGACACTGGTGCCACCATGGGTCTGGTCACCATCCTGCCTATCGTAGCTTTTCAGGAGCCAGCCGGTCACTCCCAGCCATAGGCCCCCAGAAAAAAAGCTCGGACCGTTTCCCTGGCAAACAAAAGTAAGTTATTCCGCTACTGGATGGCAGATTGCAGGAGCCACTTTTCACCATCAAACCAGCCCGACTTGGCACTGGTGCCACCTCTGGTCTGGGAACCATGCTGCGTATCGTGGATTCTAAGGAGCCAGCCGGCCACTCCCAGCCACAGGCCCCCAAACACAAACAACGGCGCATTTCCCTGGATAACAAACTCGCCTGCCAACTTTTTTTATGGCAGATTGCAGGAGCCACTTGGTACTATCAAACCAGCCCAACTTGGCACTGGTGCCACCATGGGTCTGGTCACCATCCTGCCTATCGTAGCTTTTCAGGAGCCAGCCGGTCACTCCCAGCCATAGGCCCCGAGACACAAACCTCGGCCCGTTTCCCTGGCAAACAAAAGTAAGCTACCCCGCTTCTGGATGGCAGATTGCAGGACGCACTTGGTACTATCAAACCAGCCCAACTTGGCACTGGTGCCACCTCTGGTCTGGGAACCATGCTGCGTATCGTGGATTCTAAGGAGCCAGCCGGCCACTCCCAGCCACAGGCCCCCAAATACAAACAACGGCGCTTTTCCCTGGAAAACAAAACTCGCCTGCCAACATTTTGATGGCAGATTGCAGGAGCCACTTGGTACTATCAAACCAGCCCAACTTGGCACTGGTGCCACCATGGGTCTGGTCACCATCCTGCCTATCTTAGCTTTTCAGGAGCCAGCCGGTCACTCCCAGCCATAGGCCCCCAGACACAAACCTCGGCCCGTTTCCCTGGCAAACAAAAGTAAGCTGCCCCGCTTCTGGATGGCAGATTGCAGGAGCCACTTGGTACTATCAAACCAGCCCAACTTGGCACTGGTGCCACCTTGGGTCTGGGAACCATCCTGCGTATCGTGGATTCTAAGGAGCCAGCCGGTCACTCTCAGCCACAGGCCCCCAAACACAAACCACAGCGCTTTTCCCTGGAAAACAAAACCCGCCTGCCGACATTTTGATGGCAGATTGCAGGAGCCACTTGCTACTATCAAATCAGCCCAACTTGGCACTGGTGCCACCATGGGTCTGGTCACCATCCTGCCTATCGTAGCTTTTCAGGAGCCAGCCGGTCACTCCCAGCCATAGGCCCCCAGACACAAAGCTCGGCCCGTTTCCCTGGCAAACAAAAGTAAGCTGCCCCGCTTCTGGATGGCAGATTGCAGGACGCACTTGGTACTATCAAACCAGCCCGACTTGGCACTGGTGCCACCTCTGGTCTGGGAACCATGGTGCGTATCGTGAATTCTAAGGAGCCAGCCGGCCACTCCCAGCCATAGGCACCCAAACACAAACAACGGCGCTTTTCCCTGGAAAACAAAACTCGCCTGCCAACTTTTTGATGGCAGATTGCAGGAGCCACTTGGTACTATCAAACCAGCTCAACTTGGCACTGGTGCCACCATGGGTCTGCTCACCATCCTGCCTATCGTAGCTTTTCAGGAGCCAGCCGGTCACTCCCAGCCATAGGCCCCCAGACACAAACCTCGGCCCGTTTCCCTGGCAAACAAAAGTAAGCTGCCCCGCTTCTGCATGGCAGATTGCAGGAGCTATTTAGTACTATCAAACCAGCCCGACTTGGCACTGGTGCCACCTCAGGTCTGGGAACCATCCTGCCTATCGTGGATTCTAAGGAGCCAGCCGGCCACTCCCAGCCACAGGCGCCCAAACACAAACAACGGCGCTTTTCCCTGGAAAACAAAACTCGCCCTCCAAATTTTGACGGCAGATTGCAGGAGCCACTTGGTACTATCAAATCAGCCCAACTTGGGACTGGTGCCACCATGGGTCTGGTCACCATCCTGCCTATCGTAGCTTTTCAGGAGCCAGCCGGTCACTCCCAGCCATAGGCCCCCAGACAAAAACCTCGGCCCGTTTCCCTGGCATACAAAAGTAAGCTGCCCTGCTTCTGGATGGCAGATTGCAGGAACCACTTGGTACTATCAAACCAGCAAAACTTGGCACTGGTGCCACATTGGGTCTGGATACCATGCTGCGTATCGTGGATTCTAAGGAGCCAGCCGGCCACTCCCAGCCACAGGCCCCCAAACACAAACAACGGCGCTTTTCCCTGGAAAACAAAACTCTCCTGCCAACTTTTTGATGGGAGATTGCAGGAGCCACTTGGTTTTATCAAATCAGACCAACTTGGCACTGGTGCCACCATGGGTCTGGTCACCATCCTGCCTATCGTAGCTTTTCAGGAGCCAGCCGGTCACTCGCAGCCATAGGCCCCCGGACACAAACCTCGGCCCGTTTCCCTGACAAACAAAAGTAAGTTATCCCGCTTCTGGATGGCAGATTGCCGGAGCCACTTGGTACTATCAAACCAGCCCGACTTGGCACTGGTGCCACCATGGGTCTGGTCACCATCCTGCCTATCGTGGATTCTAATTAGCCCTCTGTCCACTCCCAGCCACAGGCCCCCAAACAAAAACAACGGCGCTTTTCCCTGGAAAACAAAACTCGTCTGCCAACTTTTTGATGGCAGATTGCCAGAGCCACTTGGTACTATCAAACCAGCCCAACTTGGCACTGGTGCCACCTTGGGTCTGGGAACCATGCTGCGTATCGTGGATTATAAGGAGCCATCCGGCCACTCCCAGCCACAGGCCCCCAAACAAAAACAACGGCGCTTTTCCCTGGAAAACAAAACTCGCCTGCCAAATTTTTGATGGCAGATTGCAGGAGCCACTTGGTACTATCAAACCAGCCCAACTTGACACTGGTGCCACCATGGGTCTGGTCACCATCCTGCCTATCTTAGCTTTTCTGGAGCCAGCCGGTCACTCCCAGCCATAGGCCCCCAGACACAAACCTCGGCCCGTTTCCCTGGCAAACAAAAGTAAGCTGCCCCGCTTCTGGATGGCAGATTGCAGGAGCCACTTGGTACTATCAAACCAGCCCAACTTGGCACTGGTGCCACCTTGGGTCTGGGAACCATCCTGCGTATCGTGGATTCTAAGGAGCCAGCCCGTCACTCCCAGCCACAGGCCCCCAAACACAAACCACAGCGCTTTTCTCTGGAAAACAAACCCGCCTGCCGACATTTTGATGGCAGATTGCAGGAGCCACTTGCTGCTATCAAATCAGCCCAACTTGGCACTGGTGCCACCATGGGTCTGGTCACCATCCTGCCTATCGTAGCTTTTCAGGAGCCAGCCGGTCACTCCCAGTCATAGGCCCCCAGACACAAACCTCTGCCCGTTTCCCTGGCAAACAAAAGTAAGCTGCCCCGCTTCTGGATGGCAGATTGTAGGACGCACTTGGTACTATCAAACCAGCCCGACTTGGCACTGGTGCCACCTCTGGTCTGGGAACTATGGTGCGTATCGTGGATTCTAAGGAGCC
This sequence comes from Melospiza melodia melodia, assembly GCF_035770615.1. NCBI lineage: Eukaryota > Metazoa > Chordata > Aves > Passeriformes > Passerellidae > Melospiza > Melospiza melodia. Next base: position 37,487,981 of record NC_086195.1, on the reverse strand, counting down.
AGCCGGCCACTCCCAGCCATAGGCACCCAAACACAAACAACGGCGCTTTTCCCTGGAAAACAAAACTCGCCTGCCAACTTTTTGATGGCAGATTGCAGGAGCCACTTGGTACTATCAAACCAGCTCAACTTGGCACTGGTGCCACCATGGGTCTGCTCACCATCCTGCCTATCGTAGCTTTTCAGGAGCCAGACGGTCACTCGCAGCCATAGGCCCCCAGACAAAAACCTCGGCCCGTTTCCCTGGCAAACAAAAGTAAGCTGCCCCGCTTCTGCATGGCAGATTGCAGGAGCTATTTAGTACTATCAAACCAGCCCGACTTGGCACTGGTGCCACCATGGGTCTGGTCACCATCCTGCCTATCGTAGCTTTTCAGGAGCCAGCCGGTCACTCCCAGCCATAGGCCCCCAGACAAAAACCTCGGCCCGTTCCCCTGGCAAACAAAAGTAAGTTATCCCACTTCTGGATGGCAGATTGCAGGAGCCACTTTTCACCATCAAACCAGCCCAACTTGGCACTGGTGCCACCTCTGGTCTGGGAACCATCCTGCGTATCGTGGATTCTAAGGAGCCAGCCGGCCACTCCTGCCACAGGCCCCCAAACACACACAACGGCGCTTTTCCCTGGATAACAAACTCGCCTGCCAACTTTTTGATGGCAGATTGCAGGAGCCACTTGGTACTATCAAACCAGCCCAACTTGGCACTGGTGCCACCATGGGTCTGGTCACCATCCTGCCTATCGTAGCTTTTCAGGAGCCAGGCGGTCACTCCCAGCCATAGGCCCTGAGACACAAACCTCGGCCCGTATCGCTGGCAAACAAAAGTAAGCTGCCCCGCTTCTGGATGGCAGATTGCAGGAGCCACTTGGTACTATCAAACCAGCCCAACTTGGCACTGGTGCCACCTCTGGTCTGGGAACCATGCCGCGTATCGTGGATTCTAAGGAGCCAGCCGGCCACTCCCAGCCACAGGCCCCCAAACAGAAACAACGGCGCTTTTCCCTGGAAAACAAAACTCGCCTGCCAACTTTTTGATGGCAGATTGCAGGAGCCACTTGGTACTATCAAACCAGCCCGACTTGGCACTGGTGCCACCATGGGTCTGGTCACCATCCTGCCTATCGTGGATTCTAATTAGCCATCTGTCCACTCCCAGCCACAGGCCCCCAAACAAAAACAACGGCGCTTTTCCCTGGAAAACAAAACTCGTCTGCCAACTTTTTGATGGCAGATTGCAGGAGCCACTTGGTACTATCAAACCAGCGCAACTTGGCACTGGTGCCACCTTGGGTCTGGGAACCATGCCGCGTATCGTGGATTATAAGGAGCCAGCCGGCCACTCCCAGCCACAGGCCCCCAAACACAAACCACAGCGCTTTTGCCTGGAAAACAAAATTCGCCGGCCAACTTTTTGATGGCAGATTGCAGGAGCCACTTGGTACTATCAAATCAGCCCAACTTGGCACTGGTGCCACCATGGGTCTGGTCACCATCCTGCTTATCGTAGCTTTTCAGGAGCCAGCCGGTCACTCCCAGCCATAGGCGCCCAGACACAATGCTCTGCCCTTTTCCCTGGCAAACCAAAGTAAGCTGCCCCGCTTCTGGATGGCAGATTGCAGGAACCACTTGGTACTATAAAACCAGCCCGACTTGGCACTGGTGCCACCTCTGGTCTGGGAACCATGCTGCGTATCGTGGATTCTAAGGAGCCAGCCGGCCACTCCCAGCCACAGGCCCCCAAACAAAATCAACGGCGCTTTTCCCTGGAAAACAAAACTCGCCTGCCAACATTTTGATGGCAGATTGCAGGAGACACTTGGTACTATCAAACCAGCCCAACTTGACACTGGTGCCACCATGGGTCTGGTCACCATCCTGCCTATCTTAGCTTTTCAGGAGCCAGCCGGTCACTCCCAGCCATAGGCCCCCAGACACAAAGCTCGGCCCGTTTCCCTGGCAAACAAAAGTAAGCTGCCCCGCTTCTGGATGGCAGATTGCAGGAGCCACTTGGTACTATCAAACCAGCCCAACTTGGCACTGGTGCCACCTTGGGTCTGGGAACCATCCTGCGTATCGTGGATTCTAAGGAGCCAGCCGGTCACTCCCAGCCACAGGCCCCCAAACACAAACCACAGCGCTTTTCCCTGGAAAACAAACCCGCCTGCCGACATTTTGATGGCAGATTGCAGGAGCCACTTGCTGCTATCAAATCAGCCCAACTTGGCACTGGTGCCACCATGGGTCTGGTCACCATCCTGCCTATCGTAGCTTTTCAGGAGCCAGCCGGTCACTCCCAGTCATAGGCCCCCAGACACAAAGCTCGGCCCGTTTCCCTGGCAAACAAAAGTAAGCTGCCCCGCTTCTGGATGGCAGATTTTAGGACGCACTTGGTACTATCAAACCAGCCCGACTTGGCACTGGTGCCACCTCTGGTCTGGGAACTATGGTGCGTATCGTGGATTCTAAGGAGCCAGCCGGCCACTCCCAGCCATAGGCACCCAAACACAAACAACGGCGCTTTTCCCTGGAAAACAAAACTCGCCTGCCAACTTTTTGAAGGCAAATTGCAGGAGCCACTTGGTACTATCAAACCAGCTCAATTTGGCACTGGTGCCACCATGGGTCTGCTCACCATCCTGCCTATCGTAGCTTTTCAGGAGCCAGCCGGTCACTCCAAGCCATAGGCCCCCAGACAAAAACCTCGGCCCGTTTCCCTGGCAAACAAAAGTAAGCTGCCCCGCTTCTGCATGGCAGATTGCAGGAGCTATTTAGTACTATCAAACCAGCCCGACTTGGCACTGGTGCCACCATGGGTCTGGTCACCATCCTGCCTATCGTAGCTTTTCAGGAGCCAGCCGGTCACTCCCAGCCATAGGCCCCCAGACAAAAACCTCGGCCCGTTTCCCTGGCAAACAAAAGTAAGTTATCCCGCTTCTGGATGGCAGATTGCAGGAGCCACTTTTCACCATCAAACCAGCCCAACTTGGCACTGGTGCCACCTCTGGTCTGGGAACCATCCTGCGTATCGTGGATTCTAAGGAGCCAGCCGGCCACTCCCAGCCACAGGCCCCCAAACACAAACAACGGCGCTTTTCCCTGGATAACAAACTCGCCTGCCAACTTTTTGATGGCAGATTGCAGGAGCCACTTGGTACTATCAAACCAGCCCAACTTGGCACTGGTGCCACCATGGGTCTGGTCACCATCCTGCCTATCGTAGCTTTTCAGGAGCCAGGTGGTCACTCCCAGCCATAGGCCCTGAGACACAAACCTCGGCCCGTATCCCTGGCAAACAAAAGTAAGCTGCCCCGCTTCTGGATGGCAGATTGCAGGAGCCACTTGGTACTATCAAACCAGCCCAACTTGGCACTGGTGCCACCTCTGGTCTGGGAACCATGCTGCGTATCGTGGATTCTAAGGAGCCATCCGTCCACTCTCAGACACAGGCCACCAAACACAAACAACGGCGCTTTTCCCTGGAAAACAAAACTCGCCTGACAACTTTTTGATGGCAGATTGCAGGAGCCACTTGGTACTATCAAACCAGCCCAACTTGGCACTGGTGCCACCATGGGTCTGGTCACCATCCTGCCTATCGTAGCTTTTCAGGAGCCAGCCGGTCACTCGCAGCCATAGGCCCCCAGACACAAACCTCGGCCCGTTTCCCTGGCAAACAAAAGTAAGCTGCCCCGCTTCTGGATGGCAGATTGCAGGACGCACTTGGTAGTATCAAACCAGCCCGACTTGGCACTGGTGCCACCTCTGGTCTGGGAACCATCCTGCGTATCGTGGATTCCTAGCAGCCAGCCGGCCACTCCCAGCCACAGGCCCCCAAACACAAACAACGGCGCTTTTCCCTGGAAAACAAAACTCGCCTGCCAACATTTTGATGGCAGATTGCAGGAGCCACTTGGTACTATCAAATCAGCCCAACTTGGCACTGGTGCCACCATGCGTTTGGTCACCATCCTGCCTATCGTAGCTTTTCAGGAGCCAGACGGTCACTCCCAGCTATAGGCCCCCAGAGAAAAACCTCGGCCCGTTTCCCTGGCATACAAAAGTAAGCTGCCCCGCTTCTGGATGGCAGATTGCAGGAACAACTTGGTACTATCAAACCAGCCCGACTTGGCACTGGTGCCACCTCTGGTCTGGGAACCATCCTGCGTATCGTGGTTCTAAGGAGCCATCCGTCCACTCCCAGCCACAGGCCCCCAAACACAAACAACGGCGCTTTTCCCTGGAAAACCAAACTCGCCTGCCAACATTTTGATGGCAGATTGCAGGAGCCACTTGGTACTATCAAACCAGCCCAACTTGGCACTGGTGCCACCATGGATCTGGTCACCATCCTGCCTATCGTAGCTTTTCAGGAGCCAGACGGTCACTCCAAGCCATAGGCGCCCAGACAAAAAGCTCGGCCCGTTTCCCTGGCAAACAAAGTAAGCTGCCCCGCTTCTGGATGGCAGATTGCAGGACGCACTTGGTACTATCAAACCAGCCCGACTTGGCACTGGTGCCACCTTGGGTCTGGGAACCATCCTGCGTATCGTGGATTCTAAGGAGCCAGCCGGTCACTCCCAGCCACAGGCCCCCAAACACAAACCACAGCGCTTTTCCCTGGAAAACAAAACTCGCCTGCCAATATTTTGATGGCAGATTGCAGGAGCCACTTGGTACTATCAAATCAGCCCAACTTGGCACTGGTGCCACCATGGGTCTGGTCACCATCCTGCCTATCGTAGCTTTTCAGGAGCCAGCCGGTCCCTCCCTGCCATAGGCCCCCAGAGAAAAACTTTGGCCCGTTTCCCTGGCAAACAAAAGTAAGCTACCCCGCTTCTGGATGGCAGATTGCAGGAGCCACTTTGCACCATCAAACTAGCCCGACTTGGCACTGGTGCCACCTCAGGTCTGGGAACCATCCTGCGTATCGTTCATTCTAAGGAGCCAGCCGGCCACTCCAGCCACAGGCCCCCAGACACAAACAACGGCGCTTTTCCCTGGAAAACAAAACTCGCCTGCCAACTTTTAGATGGCAGATTGCAGGAGCCACTTGGTACTGTCAAATCAGCCCAACTTGGCACTGGTGCCACCATGGGTCTGGTCACCATCCTGCCTATCGTAGCTTTTCAGGACCTAGCAGGTCACTCCCAGCCATAGGCGCCCAGACACAAAGCTCGGCCCGTTTCCCTGGCAAACAAAAGTAAGCTGCCCCGCTTCTGGATGGCAGATTTCCGGAGCCACTTGGTACTATCAAACCATCCCGACTTGGCACTGGTGCCACCTCTGGTCTGGGAACCATGCTGCGTATCGTGGATTCTAAGGAGCCATCCGTCCACTCCCAGCCACAGGCCCCCAAACACAAACAACGGCGCTTTTCCCTGGAAAACAAAACTCGCCTGCCAACATTTTGATGGCAGATTGCAGGAGCCACTTGCTACTATCAAATCAGCCCATCTTGGCACTGGTGCCACCATGGGTCTGGTCACCATCCTGCCTATCGTAGGTGTTCAGGCGCCAGCCGGTCACTCCCAGCCATAGGCCCCCAGAGAAAAACCTCGGCCCGTTTCCCTGGCAAACAAAAGTAAGCTGCCCCGCTTCTGGATGGCAGATTGCAGGAGCCACTTTGCACCATCAAACCAGCCCAACTTGGCACTGGTGCCACCTCTGGTCTGGGAACCATGCTGTGTATCGTGGATTCCAATTAGCAAGCCGGCCACTCCCAGCCACAGGCCTCCAAACACAAACAACGGCGCTTTTCCCTGGAAAACAAAACTCGCCTGCCAACTTTTTGATGGCAGATTGCAGGAGCCACTTGGTACTATCAAACCAGCCCAACTTGGCACTGGTGCCACCATGGGTCTGGTAACCATCCTGCCTATCGTAGCTTTTCAGGACCTAGACGGTCACTCCCAGCCATAGGCCCCGTGACACAAAGCTCGGCCCTTTTCCCTGGCAAACAAAAGTAAGCTGTCCCGCTTCTGGATGGCAGATTGCAGGATCCACTAGGTATTATCAAACCAGCCCGACTTGGCACTGGTGCCACCTCTGGTCTGGGAACCATCCTGCGTATCGTGGATTCTAAGCAGCCAGCCGGCCACTCCCAGCCACAGGCCCCCAAACACAAACAACGGCGCTTTTCCCTGGAAAACAAAACTCGCCTGCCAACATTTTGATGGCAGATTGCAGGAGCCACTTGGTACTATCAAACCAGCCCAACTTGGCACTGGTGCCACCATGGGTCTGGTCACCATCCTGCCTATCGTAGCTTTTCAGGAGCCAGCCGGTCACTCCAAGCCATAGGCCCCCAGACAAAAACCTCGGCCCGTTTCCCTGGCAAAGAAAAATAAGCTACCCCGCTTCTGGATGGCACATTGCAGGAGCCACTTTGCACCATCAAACCAGCCCGACTTGGCACTGGTGCCACCTCTGGTCTGGGAACCATCCTGCGTATCGTGGATTCTAATTAGCCATCCGTCCACTCCCAGCCACAGGCCCCCAAACAAAAACAACGGCGCTTTTCCCTGGAAAACAAAACTCGCCTGCCAAATTTTGATGGCAGATTGCCGGAGCCACTGGGTACTATCAAACCAGCCCAACTTGACACTGGTGCCACCATGGGTCTGGTCACCATCCTGCCTATCGTAGCTTTTCAGGAGCCAGCCGGTCACTCCCAGCCATAGGCCCCCAGAAAAAAAGCTCGGACCGTTTCCCTGGCAAACAAAAGTAAGTTATTCCGCTACTGGATGGCAGATTGCAGGAGCCACTTTTCACCATCAAACCAGCCCGACTTGGCACTGGTGCCACCTCTGGTCTGGGAACCATGCTGCGTATCGTGGATTCTAAGGAGCCAGCCGGCCACTCCCAGCCACAGGCCCCCAAACACAAACAACGGCGCATTTCCCTGGATAACAAACTCGCCTGCCAACTTTTTTTATGGCAGATTGCAGGAGCCACTTGGTACTATCAAACCAGCCCAACTTGGCACTGGTGCCACCATGGGTCTGGTCACCATCCTGCCTATCGTAGCTTTTCAGGAGCCAGCCGGTCACTCCCAGCCATAGGCCCCGAGACACAAACCTCGGCCCGTTTCCCTGGCAAACAAAAGTAAGCTACCCCGCTTCTGGATGGCAGATTGCAGGACGCACTTGGTACTATCAAACCAGCCCAACTTGGCACTGGTGCCACCTCTGGTCTGGGAACCATGCTGCGTATCGTGGATTCTAAGGAGCCAGCCGGCCACTCCCAGCCACAGGCCCCCAAATACAAACAACGGCGCTTTTCCCTGGAAAACAAAACTCGCCTGCCAACATTTTGATGGCAGATTGCAGGAGCCACTTGGTACTATCAAACCAGCCCAACTTGGCACTGGTGCCACCATGGGTCTGGTCACCATCCTGCCTATCTTAGCTTTTCAGGAGCCAGCCGGTCACTCCCAGCCATAGGCCCCCAGACACAAACCTCGGCCCGTTTCCCTGGCAAACAAAAGTAAGCTGCCCCGCTTCTGGATGGCAGATTGCAGGAGCCACTTGGTACTATCAAACCAGCCCAACTTGGCACTGGTGCCACCTTGGGTCTGGGAACCATCCTGCGTATCGTGGATTCTAAGGAGCCAGCCGGTCACTCTCAGCCACAGGCCCCCAAACACAAACCACAGCGCTTTTCCCTGGAAAACAAAACCCGCCTGCCGACATTTTGATGGCAGATTGCAGGAGCCACTTGCTACTATGAAATCAGCCCAACTTGGCACTGGTGCCACCATGGGTCTGGTCACCATCCTGCCTATCGTAGCTTTTCAGGAGCCAGCCGGTCACTCCCAGCCATAGGCCCCCAGACACAAAGCTCGGCCCGTTTCCCTGGCAAACAAAAGTAAGCTGCCCCGCTTCTGGATGGCAGATTGCAGGACGCACTTGGTACTATCAAACCAGCCCGACTTGGCACTGGTGCCACCTCTGGTCTGGGAACCATGGTGCGTATCGTGAATTCTAAGGAGCCAGCCGGCCACTCCCAGCCATAGGCACCCAAACACAAACAACGGCGCTTTTCCCTGGAAAACAAAACTCGCCTGCCAACTTTTTGATGGCAGATTGCAGGAGCCACTTGGTACTATCAAACCAGCTCAACTTGGCACTGGTGCCACCATGGGTCTGCTCACCATCCTGCCTATCGTAGCTTTTCAGGAGCCAGCCGGTCACTCCCAGCCATAGGCCCCCAGACACAAACCTCGGCCCGTTTCCCTGGCAAACAAAAGTAAGCTGCCCCGCTTCTGCATGGCAGATTGCAGGAGCTATTTAGTACTATCAAACCAGCCCGACTTGGCACTGGTGCCACCTCAGGTCTGGGAACCATCCTGCCTATCGTGGATTCTAAGGAGCCAGCCGGCCACTCCCAGCCACAGGCGCCCAAACACAAACAACGGCGCTTTTCCCTGGAAAACAAAACTCGCCCTCCAAATTTTGACGGCAGATTGCAGGAGCCACTTGGTACTATCAAATCAGCCCAACTTGGGACTGGTGCCACCATGGGTCTGGTCACCATCCTGCCTATCGTAGCTTTTCAGGAGCCAGCCGGTCACTCCCAGCCATAGGCCCCCAGACAAAAACCTCGGCCCGTTTCCCTGGCATACAAAAGTAAGCTGCCCTGCTTCTGGATGGCAGATTGCAGGAACCACTTGGTACTATCAAACCAGCAAAACTTGGCACTGGTGCCACATTGGGTCTGGATACCATGCTGCGTATCGTGGATTCTAAGGAGCCAGCCGGCCACTCCCAGCCACAGGCCCCCAAACACAAACAACGGCGCTTTTCCCTGGAAAACAAAACTCTCCTGCCAACTTTTTGATGGGAGATTGCAGGAGCCACTTGGTTTTATCAAATCAGACCAACTTGGCACTGGTGCCACCATGGGTCTGGTCACCATCCTGCCTATCGTAGCTTTTCAGGAGCCAGCCGGTCACTCGCAGCCATAGGCCCCCGGACACAAACCTCGGCCCGTTTCCCTGACAAACAAAAGTAAGTTATCCCGCTTCTGGATGGCAGATTGCCGGAGCCACTTGGTACTATCAAACCAGCCCGACTTGGCACTGGTGCCACCATGGGTCTGGTCACCATCCTGCCAATCGTGGATTCTAATTAGCCCTCTGTCCACTCCCAGCCACAGGCCCCCAAACAAAAACAACGGCGCTTTTCCCTGGAAAACAAAACTCGTCTGCCAACTTTTTGATGGCAGATTGCCAGAGCCACTTGGTACTATCAAACCAGCCCAACTTGGCACTGGTGCCACCTTGGGTCTGGGAACCATGCTGCGTATCGTGGATTATAAGGAGCCATCCGGCCACTCCCAGCCACAGGCCCCCAAACAAAAACAACGGCGCTTTTCCCTGGAAAACAAAACTCGCCTGCCAAATTTTTGATGGCAGATTGCAGGAGCCACTTGGTACTATCAAACCAGCCCAACTTGACACTGGTGCCACCATGGGTCTGGTCACCATCCTGCCTATCTTAGCTTTTCTGGAGCCAGCCGGTCACTCCCAGCCATAGGCCCCCAGACACAAACCTCGGCCCGTTTCCCTGGCAAACAAAAGTAAGCTGCCCCGCTTCTGGATGGCAGATTGCAGGAGCCACTTGGTACTATCAAACCAGCCCAACTTGGCACTGGTGCCACCTTGGGTCTGGGAACCATCCTGCGTATCGTGGATTCTAAGGAGCCAGCCCGTCACTCCCAGCCACAGGCCCCCAAACACAAACCACAGCGCTTTTCTCTGGAAAACAAACCCGCCTGCCGACATTTTGATGGCAGATTGCAGGAGCCACTTGCTGCTATCAAATCAGCCCAACTTGGCACTGGTGCCACCATGGGTCTGGTCACCATCCTGCCTATCGTAGCTTTTCAGGAGCCAGCCGGTCACTCCCAGTCATAGGCCCCCAGACACAAACCTCTGCCCGTTTCCCTGGCAAACAAAAGTAAGCTGCCCCGCTTCTGGATGGCAGATTGTAGGACGCACTTGGTACTATCAAACCAGCCCGACTTGGCACTGGTGCCACCTCTGGTCTGGGAACTATGGTGCGTATCGTGGATTCTAAGGAGCCAGCCGGCCACTCCCAGCCATAGGCACCCAAACACAAACAACGGCGCTTTTCCCTGGAAAACAAAACTCGCCTGCCAACTTTTTGATGGCAGATTGCAGGAGCCACTTGGTACTATCAAACCAGCTCAACTTGGCACTGGTGCCACCATGGGTCTGCTCACCATCCTGCCTATCGTAGCTTTTCAGGAGCCAGACGGTCACTCGCAGCCATAGGCCCCCAGACAAAAACCTCGGCCCGTTTCCCTGGCAAACAAAAGTAAGCTGCCCCGCTTCTGCATGGCAGATTGCAGGAGCTATTTAGTACTATCAAACCAGCCCGACTTGGCACTGGTGCCACCATGGGTCTGGTCACCATCCTGCCTATCGTAGCTTTTCAGGAGCCAGCCGGTCACTCCCAGCCATAGGCCCCCAGACAAAAACCTCGGCCCGTTCCCCTGGCAAACAAAAGTAAGTTATCCCACTTCTGGATGGCAGATTGCAGGAGCCACTTTTCACCATCAAACCAGCCCAACTTGGCACTGGTGCCACCTCTGGTCTGGGAACCATCCTGCGTATCGTGGATTCTAAGGAGCCAGCCGGCCACTCCTGCCACAGGCCCCCAAACACACACAACGGCGCTTTTCCCTGGATAACAAACTCGCCTGCCAACTTTTTGATGGCAGATTGCAGGAGCCACTTGGTACTATCAAACCAGCCCAACTTGGCACTGGTGCCACCATGGGTCTGGTCACCATCCTGCCTATCGTAGCTTTTCAGGAGCCAGGCGGTCACTCCCAGCCATAGGCCCTGAGACACAAACCTCGGCCCGTATCGCTGGCAAACAAAAGTAAGCTGCCCCGCTTCTGGATGGCAGATTGCAGGAGCCACTTGGTACTATCAAACCAGCCCAACTTGGCACTGGTGCCACCTCTGGTCTGGGAACCATGCCGCGTATCGTGGATTCTAAGGAGCCAGCCGGCCACTCCCAGCCACAGGCCCCCAAACAGAAACAACGGCGCTTTTCCCTGGAAAACAAAACTCGCCTGCCAACTTTTTGATGGCAGATTGCAGGAGCCACTTGGTACTATCAAACCAGCCCGACTTGGCACTGGTGCCACCATGGGTCTGGTCACCATCCTGCCTATCGTGGATTCTAATTAGCCATCTGTCCACTCCCAGCCACAGGCCCCCAAACAAAAACAACGGCGCTTTTCCCTGGAAAACAAAACTCGTCTGCCAACTTTTTGATGGCAGATTGCAGGAGCCACTTGGTACTATCAAACCAGCGCAACTTGGCACTGGTGCCACCTTGGGTCTGGGAACCATGCCGCGTATCGTGGATTATAAGGAGCCAGCCGGCCACTCCCAGCCACAGGCCCCCAAACACAAACCACAGCGCTTTTGCCTGGAAAACAAAATTCGCCGGCCAACTTTTTGATGGCAGATTGCAGGAGCCACTTGCTACTATCAAATCAGCCCAACTTGGCACTGGTGCCACCATGGGTCTGGTCACCATCCTGCTTATCGTAGCTTTTCAGGAGCCAGCCGGTCACTCCCAGCCATAGGCGCCCAGACACAATGCTCTGCCCTTTTCCCTGGCAAACCAAAGTAAGCTGCCCCGCTTCTGGATGGCAGATTGCAGGAACCACTTGGTACTATAAAACCAGCCCGACTTGGCACTGGTGCCACCTCTGGTCTGGGAACCATGCTGCGTATCGTGGATTCTAAGGAGCCAGCCGGCCACTCCCAGCCACAGGCCCCCAAACAAAATCAACGGCGCTTTTCCCTGGAAAACAAAACTCGCCTGCCAACATTTTGATGGCAGATTGCAGGAGACACTTGGTACTATCAAACCAGCCCAACTTGACACTGGTGCCACCATGGGTCTGGTCACCATCCTGCCTATCTTAGCTTTTCAGGAGCCAGCCGGTCACTCCCAGCCATAGGCCCCCAGACACAAAGCTCGGCCCGTTTCCCTGGCAAACAAAAGTAAGCTGCCCCGCTTCTGGATGGCAGATTGCAGGAGCCACTTGGTACTATCAAACCAGCCCAACTTGGCACTGGTGCCACCTTGGGTCTGGGAACCATCCTGCGTATCGTGGATTCTAAGGAGCCAGCCGGTCACTCCCAGCCACAGGCCCCCAAACACAAACCACAGCGCTTTTCCCTGGAAAACAAACCCGCCTGCCGACATTTTGATGGCAGATTGCAGGAGCCACTTGCTGCTATCAAATCAGCCCAACTTGGCACTGGTGCCACCATGGGTCTGGTCACCATCCTGCCTATCGTAGCTTTTCAGGAGCCAGCCGGTCACTCCCAGTCATAGGCCCCCAGACACAAAGCTCGGCCCGTTTCCCTGGCAAACAAAAGTAAGCTGCCCCGCTTCTGGATGGCAGATTTTAGGACGCACTTGGTACTATCAAACCAGCCCGACTTGGCACTGGTGCCACCTCTGGTCTGGGAACTATGGTGCGTATCGTGGATTCTAAGGAGCCAGCCGGCCACTCCCAGCCATAGGCACCCAAACACAAACAACGGCGCTTTTCCCTGGAAAACAAAACTCGCCTGCCAACTTTTTGAAGGCAAATTGCAGGAGCCACTTGGTACTATCAAACCAGCTCAATTTGGCACTGGTGCCACCATGGGTCTGCTCACCATCCTGCCTATCGTAGCTTTTCAGGAGCCAGCCGGTCACTCCAAGCCATAGGCCCCCAGACAAAAACCTCGGCCCGTTTCCCTGGCAAACAAAAGTAAGCTGCCCCGCTTCTGCATGGCAGATTGCAGGAGCTATTTAGTACTATCAAACCAGCCCGACTTGGCACTGGTGCCACCATGGGTCTGGTCACCATCCTGCCTATCGTAGCTTTTCAGGAGCCAGCCGGTCACTCCCAGCCATAGGCCCCCAGACAAAAACCTCGGCCCGTTTCCCTGGCAAACAAAAGTAAGTTATCCCGCTTCTGGATGGCAGATTGCAGGAGCCACTTTTCACCATCAAACCAGCCCAACTTGGCACTGGTGCCACCTCTGGTCTGGGAACCATCCTGCGTATCGTGGATTCTAAGGAGCCAGCCGGCCACTCCCAGCCACAGGCCCCCAAACACAAACAACGGCGCTTTTCCCTGGATAACAAACTCGCCTGCCAACTTTTTGATGGCAGATTGCAGGAGCCACTTGGTACTATCAAACCAGCCCAACTTGGCACTGGTGCCACCATGGGTCTGGTCACCATCCTGCCTATCGTAGCTTTTCAGGAGCCAGGTGGTCACTCCCAGCCATAGGCCCTGAGACACAAACCTCGGCCCGTATCCCTGGCAAACAAAAGTAAGCTGCCCCGCTTCTGGATGGCAGATTGCAGGAGCCACTTGGTACTATCAAACCAGCCCAACTTGGCACTGGTGCCACCTCTGGTCTGGGAACCATGCTGCGTATCGTGGATTCTAAGGAGCCATCCGTCCACTCTCAGACACAGGCCACCAAACACAAACAACGGCGCTTTTCCCTGGAAAACAAAACTCGCCTGACAACTTTTTGATGGCAGATTGCAGGAGCCACTTGGTACTATCAAACCAGCCCAACTTGGCACTGGTGCCACCATGGGTCTGGTCACCATCCTGCCTATCGTAGCTTTTCAGGAGCCAGCCGGTCACTCGCAGCCATAGGCCCCCAGACACAAACCTCGGCCCGTTTCCCTGGCAAACAAAAGTAAGCTGCCCCGCTTCTGGATGGCAGATTGCAGGACGCACTTGGTAGTATCAAACCAGCCCGACTTGGCACTGGTGCCACCTCTGGTCTGGGAACCATCCTGCGTATCGTGGATTCCTAGCAGCCAGCCGGCCACTCCCAGCCACAGGCCCCCAAACACAAACAACGGCGCTTTTCCCTGGAAAACAAAACTCGCCTGCCAACATTTTGATGGCAGATTGCAGGAGCCACTTGGTACTATCAAATCAGCCCAACTTGGCACTGGTGCCACCATGCGTTTGGTCACCATCCTGCCTATCGTAGCTTTTCAGGAGCCAGACGGTCACTCCCAGCTATAGGCCCCCAGAGAAAAACCTCGGCCCGTTTCCCTGGCATACAAAAGTAAGCTGCCCCGCTTCTGGATGGCAGATTGCAGGAACAACTTGGTACTATCAAACCAGCCCGACTTGGCACTGGTGCCACCTCTGGTCTGGGAACCATCCTGCGTATCGTGGTTCTAAGGAGCCATCCGTCCACTCCCAGCCACAGGCCCCCAAACACAAACAACGGCGCTTTTCCCTGGAAAACCAAACTCGCCTGCCAACATTTTGATGGCAGATTGCAGGAGCCACTTGGTACTATCAAACCAGCCCAACTTGGCACTGGTGCCACCATGGATCTGGTCACCATCCTGCCTATCGTAGCTTTTCAGGAGCCAGACGGTCACTCCAAGCCATAGGCGCCCAGACAAAAAGCTCGGCCCGTTTCCCTGGCAAACAAAGTAAGCTGCCCCGCTTCTGGATGGCAGATTGCAGGACGCACTTGGTACTATCAAACCAGCCCGACTTGGCACTGGTGCCACCTTGGGTCTGGGAACCATCCTGCGTATCGTGGATTCTAAGGAGCCAGCCGGTCACTCCCAGCCACAGGCCCCCAAACACAAACCACAGCGCTTTTCCCTGGAAAACAAAACTCGCCTGCCAATATTTTGATGGCAGATTGCAGGAGCCACTTGGTACTATCAAATCAGCCCAACTTGGCACTGGTGCCACCATGGGTCTGGTCACCATCCTGCCTATCGTAGCTTTTCAGGAGCCAGCCGGTCCCTCCCTGCCATAGGCCCCCAGAGAAAAACTTTGGCCCGTTTCCCTGGCAAACAAAAGTAAGCTACCCCGCTTCTGGATGGCAGATTGCAGGAGCCACTTTGCACCATCAAACTAGCCCGACTTGGCACTGGTGCCACCTCAGGTCTGGGAACCATCCTGCGTATCGTTCATTCTAAGGAGCCAGCCGGCCACTCCAGCCACAGGCCCCCAGACACAAACAACGGCGCTTTTCCCTGGAAAACAAAACTCGCCTGCCAACTTTTAGATGGCAGATTGCAGGAGCCACTTGGTACTGTCAAATCAGCCCAACTTGGCACTGGTGCCACCATGGGTCTGGTCACCATCCTGCCTATCGTAGCTTTTCAGGACCTAGCAGGTCACTCCCAGCCATAGGCGCCCAGACACAAAGCTCGGCCCGTTTCCCTGGCAAACAAAAGTAAGCTGCCCCGCTTCTGGATGGCAGATTTCCGGAGCCACTTGGTACTATCAAACCATCCCGACTTGGCACTGGTGCCACCTCTGGTCTGGGAACCATGCTGCGTATCGTGGATTCTAAGGAGCCATCCGTCCACTCCCAGCCACAGGCCCCCAAACACAAACAACGGCGCTTTTCCCTGGAAAACAAAACTCGCCTGCCAACATTTTGATGGCAGATTGCACGAGCCACTTGCTACTATCAAATCAGCCCATCTTGGCACTGGTGCCACCATGGGTCTGGTCACCATCCTGCCTATCGTAGGTGTTCAGGCGCCAGCCGGTCACTCCCAGCCATAGGCCCCCAGAGAAAAACCTCGGCCCGTTTCCCTGGCAAACAAAAGTAAGCTGCCCCGCTTCTGGATGGCAGATTGCAGGAGCCACTTTGCACCATCAAACCAGCCCAACTTGGCACTGGTGCCACCTCTGGTCTGGGAACCATGCTGTGTATCGTGGATTCCAATTAGCAAGCCGGCCACTCCCAGCCACAGGCCTCCAAACACAAACAACGGCGCTTTTCCCTGGAAAACAAAACTCGCCTGCCAACTTTTTGATGGCAGATTGCAGGAGCCACTTGGTACTATCAAACCAGCCCAACTTGGCACTGGTGCCACCATGGGTCTGGTCACCATCCTGCCTATCGTAGCTTTTCAGGACCTAGACGGTCACTCCCAGCCATAGGCCCCGTGACACAAAGCTCGGCCCGTTTCCCTGGCAAACAAAAGTAAGTTATCCCGCTTCTGGATGGCAGATTGCAGGATCCACTAGGTATTATCAAACCAGCCCGACTTGGCACTGGTGCCACCTCTGGTCTGGGAACCATCCTGCGTATCGTGGATTCTAAGCAGCCAGCCGGCCACTCCCAGCCACAGGCCCCCAAACACAAACAACGGCGCTTTTCCCTGGAAAACAAAACTCGCCTGCCAACATTTTGATGGCAGATTGCAGGAGCCACTTGGTACTATCAAACCAGCCCAACTTGGCACTGGTGCCACCATGGGTCTGGTCACCATCCTGCCTATCGTAGCTTTTCAGGAGCCAGCCGGTCACTCCAAGCCATAGGCCCCCAGACAAAAACCTCGGCCCGTTTCCCTGGCAAAGAAAAATAAGCTACCCCGCATCTGGATGGCACATTGCAGGAGCCACTTTGCACCATCAAACTAGCCCGACTTGGCACTGGTGCCACCTCTGGTCTGGGAACCATCCTGCGTATCGTGGATTCTAATTAGCCATCCGTCCACTCCCAGCCACAGGCCCCCAAACAAAAACAACGGCGCTTTTCCCTGGAAAACAAAACTCGCCTGCCAAATTTTGATGGCAGATTGCCGGAGCCACTGGGTACTATCAAACCAGCCCAACTTGACACTGGTGCCACCATGGGTCTGGTCACCATCCTGCCTATCGTAGCTTTTCAGGAGCCAGCCGGTCACTCCCAGCCATAGGCCCCCAGACAAAAAGCTCGGACCGTTTCCCTGGCAAACAAAAGTAAGTTATTCCGCTACTGGATGGCAGATTGCAGGAGCCACTTTTCACCATCAAACCAGCCCGACTTGGCACTGGTGCCACCTCTGGTCTGGGAACCATGCTGCGTATCGTGGATTCTAAGGAGCCTGCCGGCCACTCCCAGCCACAGGCCCCCAAACACAAACAACGGCGCATTTCCCTGGATAACAAACTCGCCTGCCAACTTTTTGATGGCAGATTGCAGGAGCCACTTGGTACTATCAAACCAGCCCAACTTGGCACTGGTGCCACCATGGGTCTGGTCACCATCCTGCCTATCGTAGCTTTTCAGGAGCCAGCCGGTCACTCCCAGCCATAGGCCCCGGGACACAAACCTCGGCCCGTTTCCCTGGCAAACAAAAGTAAGCTACCCCGCTTCTGGATGGCAGATTGCAGGATGCACTTGGTACTATCAAACCAGCCCAACTTGGCACTGGTGCCACCTTGGGTCTGGGAACCATCCTGCGTATCGTGGATTCTAAGGAGCCAGCCGGTCACTCCCAGCCACTGGCCCCCAAACACAAACCACAGCGCTTTTCCCTGGAAAACAAAACCCGCCTGCCGACATTTTGATGGCAGATTGCAGGAGCCACTTGCTACTATCAAATCAGCCCAACTTGGCACTGGTGCCACCATGGGTCTGGTCACCATCCTGCCTATCGTAGCTTTTCAGGAGCCAGCCGGTCACTCCCAGCCATAGGCCCCCAGACACAAAGCTCGGCCCGTTTCCCTGGCAAACAAAAGTAAGCTGCCCCGCTTCTGGATGGCAGATTGTAGGACGCACTTGGTACTATCAAACCAGCCCGACTTGGCACTGGTGCCACCTCTGGTCTGGGAACCATGGTGCGTATCGTGAATTCTAAGGAGCCAGCCGGCCACTCCCAGCCATAGGCACCCAAACACAAACAACGGCGCTTTTCCCTGGAAAACAAAACTCGCCTGCCAACTTTTTGATGGCAGATTGCAGGAGCCACTTGGTACTATCAAACCAGCCCAACTTGGCACTGGTGCCACCATGGGTCTGGTCACCATCCTGCCTATCGTAGCTTTTCAGGACCTAGACGGTCACTCCCAGCCATAGGCCCCGTGACACAAAGCTCGGCCCGTTTCCCTGGCAAACAAAAGTAAGCTGTCCCGCTTCTGGATGGCAGATTGCAGGATCCACTAGGTATTATCAAACCAGCCCGACTTGGCACTGGTGCCACCTTGGGTCTGGGAACCATCCTGCGTATCGTGGATTCTAAGCAGCCAGCCGGCCACTCCCAGCCACAGGCCCCCAAACACAAACAACGGCGCTTTTCCCTGGAAAACAAAACTCTCCTGCCAACATTTTGATGGCAGATTGCAGGAGCCACTTGGTACTATCAAACCAGCCCAACTTGGCACTGGTGCCACCATGGGTCTGGTCACCATCCTGCCTATCGTAGCTTTTCAGGAGCCAGCCGGTCACTCCAAGCCATAGGCCCCCAGACAAAAACCTCGGCCCGTTTCCCTGGCAAAGAAAAATAAGCTACCCCGCTTCTGGATGGCACATTGCAGGAGCCACTTTGCACCATCAAACTAGCCCCACTTGGCACTGGTGCCACCTCTGGTCTGGGAACCATCCTGCGTATCGTGGATTCTAAGCAGCCAGCCGGCCACTCCCAGCCACAGGCCCCCAAACACAAACAACGGCGCTTTTCCCTGGAAAACAAAACTCGCCTGCCAACTTTTTGATGGCAGATTGCAGGAGCCACTTGGTACTATCAAACCAGCCCAACTTGGCACTGGTGCCACCATGGGTCTGGTCACCATCCTGCCTATCGTAGCTTTTCAGGAGCCAGCCGGTCACTCCCAGCCATAGGCCCCGGGACACAAACCTCGGCCCGTTTCCCTGGCAAACAAAAGTAAGCTACCCCGCTTCTGGATGGCAGATTGCAGGACGCACTTGGTACTATCAAACCAGCCCAACTTGGCACTGGTGCCACCTTGGGTCTGGGAACCATCCTGCGTATCGTGGATTCTAAGGAGCCAGCCGGTCACTCCCAGCCACAGGCCCCCAAACACAAACCACAGCGCTTTTCCCTGGAAAACAAAACCCGCCTGCCGACATTTTGATGGCAGATTGCAGGAGCCACTTGCTACTATCAAATCAGCCCAACTTGGCACTGGTGCCACCATGGGTCTGGTCACCATCCTGCCTATCGTAGCTTTTCAGGAGCCAGCCGGTCACTCCCAGCCATAGGCCCCCAGACACAAAGCTCGGCCCGTTTCCCTGGCAAACAAAAGTAAGCTGCCCCGCTTCTGGATGGCAGATTGTAGGACGCACTTGGTACTATCAAACCAGCCCGACTTGGCACTGGTGCCACCTCTGGTCTGGGAACCATGGTGCGTATCGTGAATTCTAAGGAGCCAGCCGGCCACTCCCAGCCATAGGCACCCAAACACAAACAACGGCGCTTTTCCCTGGAAAACAAAACTCGCCTGCCAACTTTTTGATGGCAGATTGCAGGAGCCACTTGGTACTATCAAACCAGCTCAACTTGGCACTGGTGCCACCATGGGTCTGGTCACCATCCTGCCTATCGTAGCTTTTCAGGAGCCAGCCGGTCACTCCCAGCCATAGGCCCCCAGACACAAACCTCGGCCCGTTTCCCTGGCAAACAAAAGTAAGCTGCCCCGCTTCTGCATGGCAGATTATAGGAGCTATTTAGTACTATCAAACGAGCCCGACTTGGCACTGGTGCCACCTCAGGTCTGGGAACCATCCTGCGTATCGTGGATTCTAAGGAGCCAGCCGGCCACTCCCAGCCACAGGCGCCCAAACACAAACAACGGCGCTTTTCCCTGGAAAACAAAACTCGCCTGCCAAATTTTGATGGCAGATTGCAGGAGCCACTTGGTACTATCAAATCAGCCCAACTTGGGACTGGTGCCACCATGGGTCTGGTCACCATCCTGCCTATCGTAGCTTTTCAGGAGCCAGCCGGTCACTCCCAGCCATAGGCCCCCAGACAAAAACCTCGGCCCGTTTCCCTGGCATACAAAAGTAAGCTGCCCTGCTTCTGGATGGCAGATTGCAGGAACCACTTGGTACTATCAAACCAGCAAAACTTGGCACTGGTGCCACCTTGGGTCTGGATACCATGCTGCGTATCGTGGATTCTAAGGAGCCAGCCGGCCACTCCCAGCCACAGGCCCCCAAACACAAACAACGGCGCTTTTCCCTGGAAAACAAAACTCGTCTGCCAACTTTTTGATGGCAGATTGCCAGAGCCACTTGGTACTATCAAACCAGCCCAACTTGGCACTGGTGCCACCTTGGGTCTGGGAACCATCCTGCGTATCGTGGATTCTAAGGAGCCAGCCGGCCACTCCCAGCCACAGGCCCCCAAACACAAACCACAGCGCTTTTCCCTGGAAAACAAAATTCGCCGGCCAACTTTTTGATGGCAGATTGCAGGAGCCACTTGGTACTATCAAATCAGCCCAACTTGGCACTGGTGCCACCATGGGTCTGGTCACCATCCTGCTTATCGTAGCTTTTCAGGAGCCAGCCGGTCACTCCCAGCCATAGGCGCCCAGACACAATGCTCTGCCCTTTTCCCTGGCAAACCAAAGTAAGCTGCCCCGCTTCTGGATGGCAGATTGCAGGAACCACTTGGTACTATAAAACCAGCCCGACTTGGCACTGGTGCCACCTCTGGTCTGGGAACCATGCTGCGTATCGTGGATTCTAAGGAGCCAGCCAGCCACTCCCAGCCACAGGCCCCCAAACAAAATCAACGGCGCTTTTCCCTGGAAAACAAAACTCGCCTGCCAAATTTTTGATGGCAGATTGCAGGAGCCACTTGGTACTATCAAACCAGCCCAACTTGACACTGGTGCCACCATGGGTCTGGTCACCATCCTGCCTATCGTAGCTTTTCAGGAGCCAGCCGGTCACTCCCAGCCATAGGCCCCCAGACACAAAGCTCGGCCCGTTTCCCTGGCAAACAAAAGTAAGCTGCCCCGCTTCTGGATGGCAGATTGCAGGAGCCACTTGGTACTATCAAACCAGCCCAACTTGGCACTGGTGCCACCTTGGGTCTGGGAACCATCCTGCGTATCGTGGATTCTAAGGAGCCAGCCGGTCACTCCCAGCCACAGGCCCCCAAACACAAACCACAGCGCTTTTCCCTGGAAAACAAACCCGCCTGCCGACATTTTGATGGCAGATTGCAGGAGCCACTTGCTGCTATCAAATCAGCCCAACTTGGCACTGGTGCCACCATGGGTCTGGTCACCATCCTGCCTATCGTAGCTTTTCAGGAGCCAGCCGCTCACTCCCAGCCATAGGGCCCCAGACACAAAGCTCGGCCCGTTTCCCTGGCAAACAAAAGTAAGCTGCCCCGCTTCTGGATGGCAGATTGTAGGACGCACTTGGTACTATCAAACCAGCCCGACTTGGCACTGGTGCCACCTCTGGTCTGGGAACTATGGTGCGTATCGTGGATTCTAAGGAGCCAGCCGGCCACTCCCAGCCATAGGCACCCAAACACAAACAACGGCGCTTTTCCCTGGAAAACAAAACTCGCCTGCCAACTTTTTGATGGCAGATTGCAGGAGCCACTTGGTACTATTAAACCAGCCCAACTTGACACTGGTGCCACCATGGGTCTGGTCACCATCCTGCCTATCGTAGCTTTTCAGGAGCCAGACGGTCACTCGCAGCCATAGGCCCCCAGACAAAAACCTCGGCCCGTTTCCCTGGCAAACAAAAGTAAGCTGCCCCGCTTCTGCATGGCAGATTGCAGGAGCTATTTAGTACTATCAAACCAGCCCGACTTGGCACTGGTGCCACCTCAGGTCTGGGAACCATCCTGCGTATCGTGGATTCTAAGGAGCCAGCCGGCCACTCCCAGCCACAGGCCCCCAAACACAAACAACGGCGCTTTTCCCTGGAAAACAAATCTCGCCTGCCAAATTTTGACGGCAGATTGCAGGAGCCACTTGGTACTATCAAATCAGCCCAACTTGGCACTGGTGCCACCATGGGTCTGGTCACCATCCTGCCTATCGTAGCTTTTCAGGAGCCAGCCGGTCACTCCCAGCCATAGGCCCCCAGACACAAACCTCGGCCCGTTTCCCTGGCATACAAAAGTAAGCTGCCCTGCTTCTGGATGGCAGATTGCAGGAACCACTTGGTACTATCAAACCAGCAAAACTTGGCACTGGTGCCACCTTGGGTCTGGATACCATGCTGCGTATCGTGGATTCTAAGGAGCCAGCCGGCCACTCCCAGCCACAGGCCCCCAAACCCAAACAATGGCGCTTTTCCCTGGGAAACAAAACTCTCCTGCCAACTTTTTGATGGCAGATTGCAGGAGCCACTTGGTTTTATCAAATCAGACCAACTTGGCACTGGTGCCACCATGGGTCTGGTCACCATCCTGCCTATCGTAGCTTTTCAGGAGCCAGCCGGTCACTCCCAGCCATAGGCCCCCAGACACAAACCTCGGCCCGTTTCCCTGAAAAACAAAAGTAAGTTATCCCGCTTCTGGATGGCAGATTGCCGGAGCCACTTGGTACTATCAAACCAGCCCGACTTGGCACTGGTGCCACCATGGGTCTGGTCACCATCCTGCCTATCGTGGATTCTAATTAGCCATCCGTCCACTCCCAGCCACAGGCCCCCAAACAAAAACAACGGCGCTTTTCCCTGGAAAACAAAACTCGTCTGCCAACTTTTTGATGGCAGATTGCCAGAGCCACTTGGTACTATCAAACCAGCCCAACTTGGCACTGGTGCCACCTTGGGTCTGGGAACCATGCTGCGTATCGTGGATTAGAAGGAGCCAGCCGGCCACTCCCAGCCACAGGCCCCCAAACAAAAACCACAGCGCTTTTCCCTGGAAAACAAAATTCGCCGGCCAACTTTTTGATGGCAGATTGCAGGAGCCACTTGGTACTATCAAATCAGCCCAACTTGGCACTGGTGCCACCATGGGTCTGGTCACCATCCTGCTTATCGTAGCTTTTCAGGAGCCAGCCGGTCACTCCCAGCCATAGGCGCCCAGACAGAATGCTCTGCCCTTTTCCCTGGCAAACCAAAGTAAGCTGCCCCGCTTCTGGATGGCAGATTGCAGGAACCACTTGGTACTATAAAACCAGCCCGACTTGGCACTGGTGCCACCTCTGGTCTGGGAACCATGCTGCGTATCGTGGATTCTAAGGAGCCAGCCGGCCACTCCCAGCCACAGGCCCCCAAAGAAAAACAACGGCGCTTTTGCCTGGAAAACAAAACTCGCCTGCCAAATTTTTGATGGCAGATTGCAGGAGCCACTTGGTACTATCAAACCAGCCCAACTTGACACTGGTGCCACCATGGGTCTGGTCACCATCCTGCCTATCTTAGCTTTTCAGGAGCCAGCCGGTCACTCCCAGCCATAGGCCCCCAGACACAAAGCTCGGCCCGTTTCCCTGGCAAACAAAAGTAAGCTGCCCCGCTTCTGGATGGCAGATTGCAGGAGCCACTTGGTACTATCAAACCAGCCCAACTTGGCACTGGTGCCACCTTGGGTCTGGGAACCATCCTGCGTATCGTGGATTCTAAGGAGCCAGCCGGTCACTCCCAGCCACAGGCCCCCAAACACAAACCACAGCGCTTTTCCCTGGAAAACAAACCCGCCTGCCGACATTTTGATGGCAGATTGCAGGAGCCACTTGGTACTATCAAATCAGCCCAACTTGGCACTGGTGCCACCATGGGTCTGGTCACCATCCTGCCTATCGTAGCTTTTCAGGAGCCAGCCGGTCACTCCCAGCCATAGGCCCTCAGACACAAAGCTCGGCCCGTTTCCCTGGCAAACAAAAGTAAGCTGCCCCGCTTCTGGATGGCAGATTGTAGGACGCACTTGGTACTATCAAACCAGCCCGACTTGGCACTGGTGCCACCTCTGGTCTGGGAACTATGGTGCGTATCGTGGATTCTAAGGAGCCAGCCGGCCACTCCCAGCCATAGGCACCCAAACACAAACAACGGCGCTTTTCCCTGGAAAACAAAACTCGCCTGCCAACTTTTTGATGGCAGATTGCAGGAGCCACTTGGTACTATTAAACCAGCTCAACTTGGCACTGGTGCCACCATGGGTCTGGTCACCATCCTGCCTATCGTAGCTTTTCAGGAGCCAGACGGTCACTCGCAGCCATAGGCCCCCAGACAAAAACCTCGGCCCGTTTCCCTGGCAAACAAAAGTAAGCTGCCCCGCTTCTGCATGGCAGATTGCAGGAGCTATTTAGTACTATCAAACCAGCCCGACTTGGCACTGGTGCCACCTCAGGTCTGGGAACCATCCTGCGTATCGTGGATTCTAAGGAGCCAGCCGGCCACTCCCAGCCACAGGCCCCCAAACACAAACAACGGCGCTTTTCCCTGGAAAACAAAACTCGCCTGCCAAATTTTGACGGCAGATTGCAGGAGCCACTTGGTACTATCGAATCAGCCCAACTTGGGACTGGTGCCACCATGGGTCTGCTCACCATCCTGCCTATCGTAGCTTTTCAGGAGCCAGCCGGTCACTCCCAGCCATAGGCCCCCAGACAAAAACCTCGGCCCGTTTCCCTGGCAAACAAAAGTAAGCTGCCCTGCTTCTGGATGGCAGATTGCAGGAACCACTTGGTACTATCAAACCAGCAAAACTTGGCACTGGTGCCACCTTGGGTCTGGATACCATGCTGCGTATCGTGGATTCTAAGGAGCCAGCCGGCCACTCCCAGCCACAGGCCCCCAAACACAAACTACGGCGCTTTTCCCTGGAAAACAAAACTCTCCTGCCAATTTTTGATGGGAGATTGCAGGAGCCACTTGGTTTTATCAAATCAGACCAACTTGGCACTGGTGCCACCATGGGTCTGGTCACCATCCTGCCTATCGTAGCTTTTCAGGAGCCAGCCGGTCACTCCCAGCCACAGGCCCCCAGACACAAACCACAGCGCTTTTCCCTGGAAAACAAAATTCGCCGGCCAACTTTTTGATGGCAGATTGCAGGAGCCACTTGGTACTATCAAACCAGCCCAACTTGGCACTGGTGCCACCATGGGTCTGGTCACCATCCTGCCTACCTTAGCTTTTCAGGACCTAGCCGGTCACTCCCAGCCATAGGCCCCCAGACACAAATCTCGACCCGTTTCCCTGGCAAACAAAAGCAAGCTGTCCCGCTTCTGGATGGCAGATTGTAGCACGCACTCGGTACTATCAAACCAGCCCGACTTGGCACTGGTGCCACCTCTGGTCTGGGAACCATCCTGCGTATCGTGGATTCTAAGGAGCCAGCCGGCCACTCCCAGACATAGGCACCCAAACACAAACAACGGCGCTTTTCCCTGGAAAACAAAACTCGCCTGCCAACATTTTGATGGCAGATTGCAGGAGCCACTTGGTACTGTCAAACCAGCCCGACTTGGCACTTGTGCCACCATGGGTCTGCTCACCATTCTGCCTATCGTAGCTTTTCAGGAGCCAGCCGCTCACTCCCAGCCATAGGCCCCCAGACAAAAAGCTCGGCCCGTTTCCCTGGCAAACAAAAGTAAGCTGCCCCGCTTCTGGATGGCAGATTGGAGGACGCACTTGGTACTATCAAACCAGCCCGACTTGGCACTGGTGCCACCTCAGGTCTGGGAACCATCCTGCGTATCGTGGATTCTAAGGAGCCAGCCGGCCACTCCCAGCCACAGGCCCCCAAACACAAACAACGGCGCTTTTCCCTGGAAAACAAAACTCGCCTGCCGACATTTTGATGGCAGATTGCAGGAGCCACTTGGTACTATCAAACCAGCCCAACTTGGCACTGGTGCCACCATGGGTCTGGTCACCATCCTGCCTATCGTAGCTTTTCAGGAGCCAGCCGGTCACTCCCAGCCATAGGCCCCGAGACACAAACCTCGGCCCTTTTCCCTGGTAAACAAAAGTAATCTGCCCCGCTTCTGGATGGCAGATTGCAGGAGCCACTTTGCACCATCATACTAGCCCGACTTGGCACTGGTGCCACCTTGGGTCTGGGAACCATCCTGCGTATCGTGGATTCTAAGGAGCCAGCCGGCCACTCCCAGCCACAGGCCCCCAAACACAAACAACGGCGCTTTTCCCTGGAAAACAAAACTCGCCTGCCAAATTTTGACGACAGATTGCAGGAGCCACTTGGTACTATCAAATCAGCCCAACTTGGGACTGGTGCCAGCATGGGTCTGGTCACCATCCTGCCTATCGTAGCTTTTCAGGAGCCAGCCGGTCACTCCCAGCCATAGGCCCCCAGACAAAAACCTCGGCCCGTTTCCCTGGCAAACAAAAGTAAGCTGCCCCGCTTCTGGATGGCAGATTGCAGGAACCACTTGGTACTATCAAACCAGCAAAACTTGGCACTGGTGCCACCTTGGGTCTGGATACCATGCTGCGTATCGTGGATTCTAAGGAGCCAGCCGGCCACTCCCAGCCACAGGCCCCCAAACACAAACAACGGCGCTTTTCCCTGGAAAACAAAACTCTCCTGCCAACTTTTTGATGGCAGATTGCAGGAGCCACTTGGTTTTATCAAATCAGCCCAACTTGGCACTGGTGCCACCATGGGTCTGGTCACCATCCTGCCTATCGTAGCTTTTCAGGAGCCAGCCGGTCACTCGCAGCCATAGGGCCCCAGACAAAAAGCTCGGCCCGTTTCCCTGGCAAACAAAAGTAAGCTACCCCGCTTCTGGATGGCAGATTGCAGGAGCCACTTTGCACCATCAAACTAGCCCGTCTTGGCAGTGGTGCCACCTCTGGTCTGGGAACCATCCTGCGTATCGTGGATTTTAAGGAGCCAGTCGGCCACTCCCAGCCATACGCCTCCAAACACAAACAACGGTCCGTTTCCCTGGCAAAGAAAAGTAAGCTGCCCCGCTTCTGGATGTCAGATTGCAGGAACCACTTGTTGCCAAGTTGGGGTGGTTTGATAGTACCAAGTGGCTCCTGCAATCTTCCATCAAAAAGTTGGCAAGCGAGTTTTGTTTTCCAGGGAAAAGCGCCGTTGTTTGTGTTTGGGGGCCTGTGGCTGGGAGTGGCCAGCTGTCTCCTTAGAATCCACGATACGCAGGATGGGTCCCAGACCAGAGGTGGCACCAGTGCCAAGTCGGGCTGGTTTGATGGTGCAAAGTGACTCCTGCAATCTGCCATCCAGAAGCGGGGTAGCTTACTTTTGTTTGCCAGGGAAACGGGCAGAGCTTTGTGTCTGGGGGCCTATGGCTGGGAGTGACCGGCTGCCTCCTGAAAAGCTACGATAGGCAGGATGGTGACCAGACCCATGGTGGCACCAGTGCCAAGTTGGGCTGGTTTGATAGTACCAAGTGGCTCCTGCAATCTGCCATCAAAAAGTTGGCAGGTGAGTTTTGTTTTCCAGGGAAAAGCGCCGTTGTTTGTGTTTGGGGGCCTGTGGCTGGGAGTGGCCAGCTGGCTCCTTAGAATCCACGATACGCAGGATGGTTCCCAGACCAGAGGTGGCACCAGTGCCAAGTCGGGCTGGTTTGATGGTACAAAGTGGCTCCTGCAATCTGCCATCCAGAAGCGGGGTAGCTTACTTTTGTTTGCCAGGGAAACGGGCCGAGGTTTGTGACTGGGGGCCTATGGCTGGGAGTGACCGGCTGGCGCCTGAAAAGCTACGATAGGCAGGATGGTGACCAGACCCATGGTGGCACCAGTGTCAAGTTGGGCTGGTTTGATAGTACCAAGTGGCTCCTGCAATCTGCCATCAAAAAGTTGGCAGGCCAGTTTTGTTTTCCAGGGAAAAGCGCCGTTGTTTGTGTTTGGAGGCCTGTGGCTGGGAGTGGCCGGCTGCCTCCTTTGAACCCAGGATACGCAGGATGGTTCCCAGAGCCAAGGTGGCGCCAGTGCCAAGTTGGGCTGGTTTGATAGTACCAAGCGGCTCCTGCAATCTGCCATCCAGAAGCGGGACAGCTTAATTTTGTTTCCCAGGGAAACGGGCCGAGGTATTTGTCTGGGGGCCTATGGCTGGGAGTGACTGGCTGGCTACTGAAAAGCTACGATAGGCAGGATGGTTACCAAACTCATGGTGGCACCAGTGCCAAGTTGGGCTGGTTTGATAATACTAAATAGCTCCTGCAATCTGCCATCCAGACGGGGGGCAGCGGATTTTTGTTTGCTGCAGAAAAGTTCCGTGGTTTTTTTTTGGGGGTATATGGCTGGACGCGGCCGGCTGGCTCCTTAAAAGATCGATACGCAGGATTGTTCCCTGACCCAAGGTGGCATCAGTGCCAAGTCGGGCTGTTTTCGTAGTACCAAGTGCGTCCTTCAATTTGCCATCCAGAAGAGGGGCAGTTGAGTTTTGTTTGCCAGAGAAAAGGGCCGTGGTATATGTTTGGGGGCATATGGTTGAGAGTGGCCGGCTGGCCCCTGAAAATCCACGATAGGCAGGATGGTTCCCAGAACCAAGGTAGCACCAGTGCCATGTTGGCCTGGTTTGATAGTACCATGTGGCTCCTGCAATCTGCCATCCAGAAGCGGGTCTGCTTACTTTTGTTTGCCAGGGAAACGGGCCGAGATATTTGTCTGGGGGCCTATGGCTGGGAGTGAGCGGCTGGCTCCTGAAAAGCTACGATAGGCAGGATGGTGACCAGACCCATGGTGGCACCAGTGCCAAGTTGGGCTGGTTTGATAGTACCAAGTGGCTCCTGCAATCTGCCATCAAAAAGTTGTCAGGCGAGTTTTGTTTTCCAGGGAAAAGCGCCGTTGTTCTTGTTTAGAGGCCTGTGGCTGGGAGTGGCCGGCTGCCTCCTTTGAACCCAGGATACGCAGGATGGTTCCCAGACCCAAGGTGGCACCAGTGCCAAGTTGGGCTGGTTTGATAGTACCAAGTGGCTCCTGCAATCTGCCATCCAGAAGCGGGACAGCTTACCTTTGTTTCCCAGGGAAACGGGCCGAGGTATTTGTCTGGGGGCCTATGGCTGGGAGTGACCAGTTGGCTACTGAAAAGCTACGATAGGCAGGATGGTTACCAGACTCATGGTGGCACCAGTGCCAAGTCGGGCTGGTTTGATAATACTAAATAGCTCCTGAAATCTGCCATTCAGACGCGGGGCAGCGGATTTTTGTTTGCTGGAGAAAAGATCCGTGGTTTTTTTTTGGGGGTATATGGCTGGACGTGGCCGGCTGGCTCCTTAAAAAGATCGATACGCAGGATTGTTCCCTGACCCAAGGTGGCATCACTGCCAAGTCGGGCTGTTTTCGTAGTACCAAGTGCGTCCTGCAATTTGCCATCCAGAAGAGGGGCAGTTGAGTTTTGTTTGCCAGAGCAAAGGGCCGTGGTATGTGTTTGAGGGCATATGGCTGA
The DNA here is from genome assembly GCF_035770615.1 of Melospiza melodia melodia. Classification (NCBI taxonomy): domain Eukaryota; kingdom Metazoa; phylum Chordata; class Aves; order Passeriformes; family Passerellidae; genus Melospiza; species Melospiza melodia. The sequence goes on along the minus strand of NC_086195.1, from coordinate 37,458,818 downwards.
GAGTGGCCGGCTGGCCCCTGAAAATCCACGATAGGCAGGATGGTTCCCAGAGCCAAGGTAGCACCAGTGCCATGTTGGCCTGGTTTGATAGTACCATGTGGCTCCTGCAATCTGCCATCCAGAAGCGGGGCAGCTTACTTTTGTTTGCCAGGGAAACGGGCCGAGATATTTGTCTGGGGGCCTATGGCTGGGAGTGACCGGCTGGCTCCTGAAAAGCTACGATAGGCAGGATGGTGACCAGACCCAAAGTGGAACCAGTACCAAGTTGGGCTGGTTTGATAGTACCAAGTGGCTCCTGCAATCTGCCATCAAAAATTTGGCAGGCGAGTTTTGTTTTCCAGGGAAAAGCGCCGTTGTTTAGAGGCCTGTGGCTGGGAGTGGCCGCCTGTCCTCGTAGAATCTACGTTACGCAGCATGGTTCCCAGAGCCAAGGTGGCACCAGGGCCAAGTCGGGCAGGTTTGATAGTACCAAATGCATCCTGCAATCTGCCATCCGAAAGCGGGGCAGTTTACTTTTGTTTGCCAGGGAAACGGGCCGAGGTTTTTGTCTGGGGGCCTATGGCAGGGAGTGACCGTCTGGCTCCTGAAAAGCTACGATAGGCAGGATGTTTACCAGACCCATGGTGGCACCAGTGCCAAGTTGGGCTGATTTGATAGTACCAAGTGGCTCCTGCAATCTGCCATCCAGAATCGGGGCAGCTTACTTTTGTTTTCCAGGGAAACGGGCCGAGGTTTGTGTCTGGGGGTCTATGGCTGGGAGTGACCGGCTGGCTCCTGAAAAGCTACGATAGGCAGGATGGTGACCAGACCCATGGTGGCACCAGTGCCAAGTTGGGCTGGTTTGATAGCACCAAGTGGCTCCTGCAATCTGCCATCAAAATGTTGGCAGGCGATTTTTGTTTTCCAGGGAAAAGCGCCGTTGTTTGTGTTTGGGCGCCTGTGGCTCAGAGTGGCCGGGTGGCTCCTTAGAATCCACGATACGCCGGATGGTTCCCAGACCCAAGGCGGCACCAGTGCCAAGTCGGGCTGGTTTGACACTACCACGTGGCTCCTGCAATCTGCCATCCAGAATCGGGGCAGCTTAATTTTGTTTGCCAGGGAAACGGTCCGAGGTTTGTGTCTGGGGGCCTATGGCTGGGAGTGACCGGCTGGCTCCTAAATGCTACAATAGGCAGGATGGTTCCCAGACCCATAGTGGCACCAGTGCCAAGTTGGGATGATTTGATAGTACCAAGTGGCTCCTGCAATCTGCCATCAAAAAGCTGGCAGGCGAGTTTTGTTTTCCAGGGAAAAGCGCCGTTGTTTGTGTTTGGGGGCCTGTGGCTGGGAGTGGCCGGCTGGCTCCTTAGAATCCACGATATGCAGGATTGTTCCCAGACCCAAGGTGGCACCAGTGCCAAGTCGGGCTGGTTTGATGGTGCAAAGTGGCTCCTGCAATCTGCCATCCAGACGCGGGGCAGCGGATTTTTGTTTCCATGAGAAATGGTCCGTGGTTTGTTTTTGGGGGTATATGGCTGGGCCTGGCCGGCTGGCTCCTTAAAAAGATCGATATGCAGGATGGTTCCCTGACACAAGGTGGCACCAGTGCCACGTTGGGCGGTTTTCGTAGTACAAAGTGCGTCCTAAAATTTGCCATCCAGAAGAGGGGCAGTTGAGTTTTGTTTGCCAGAGAAAAGGGCCGTGGTTTGTTTTTGGGGGCATATGGCTGATAGTGGCCGGCTGGCCCCTGAAAATCCACAATAAGCAGGATGGTTCCCACACCAGAAGTGTCACCAGTGCCAAGTCGGGGTGGTTTGATAGTACTAAATAGCTCCTGCAATCTGCCATGCAGAAGCGGGGCAGCTTACTTTTGTTTCCCAGGGAAACGGGCCGAGGTTTGTGTCTGGGGGCCTATGGCTGCGAGTGACCGGCTGGCTCCTGAAAAGCTACGATAGGCAGGATGGTGACCAGACCCATGGTGGCACCAGTGCCAAGTTGGGCTGGTTTGATAGTACCAAGTGGCTCCGGCAATCTGCCATCAAAAAGTTGGCAGGCGAGTTTTGTTTTCCAGGGAAAAGCGCCGTTGTTTGTGTTTGGGGGCCTGTGGCTGGGAGTGGCTAGCTGGCTCCTTAGAACCCACGATACGCAGGATGGTTCCCAGACCAGAGGTGGCACCAGTGCCAAGTTGGGCTGGTTTGATGGTGCAAAGTGGCTCCTGCAATCTGCCATCCAGAAGCGGGGTAGCTTACTTTTGTTTGCCAGGGAAACGGGCCGAAATATTTGTCTAGGGGCCTCTGGCTGGGGGTGACTGGGTGGCACCTGAAAAGCTACGATAGGCAGGATGGTGACCAGACCCATGGTGGCACCAGTGCCAAGTTCGGCTGATTTGATAAAACCAAGTGGCTCCTGCAATCTGCCATCAAATGTTTGGCAGGCGAGTTTTGTTTTCCAGGGAAAAGCACCGTTGTGTGTGTTTTGGGGCCTGTGGCTGGGAGTGGCCAGCTGGCTCCTTAGAATCCACGATACGCAGGATGGTTCCCAGACCCAAGGTGGCACCAGTGCCAAGTCGGGCTGGTTTGATAGTACCAAGTGGTTCCTGCAATCTGCCATCCAGAAGCGGGGCAGCTGAATTTTGTTTGCCAGAGAAAAAGGCTGTTGTTTGTGTTTCGGGGCCTGTGGCTGGCAGTGGCCGGCTGGCTCCTGAAAAGCTACGATAGGCAGGATGGTGACCAGACCCAAGGTGGCACCAGTGCCAAGTAGGGCTGGTTTCATAGTACCCAGTGGCTCCTGCAATCTCCCATCAGGAAGAGGGGCAGTTGAGTTTTGTTTTCCAGAGAAAAGGGCCGTGGTTTGTGTTTGGGGCCTATGGCTGAGAGTGACCGGCTGGCCCCTGAAAATCCACGATAGGAAGGATGGTTCCCAGATCCAAGGTGGCAGCAGTGCCATGTTGTGCTGGTGTGATAGTCCCAAGTGGCTCCTGCAATCTGCCATCCAGAAGCGGGGCAGCTGAATTTTGTTTGCCAGAGAAAAATGCTGTGGTTTGTGTTTGGGGGCCTGTGGCTGGGAGTGGCCGGCTGGCTCCTGAAAATCCATGATACGCAGCATGGTTCCCAGACCCAAGGTGGCACCAGTGCCAAGTGGGGCTGGTTTCACAGTGTCAAGTGCCTCCTGCAATCTCCCATCCAGAAGCGGGGCAGCTGAGTTTTGTTTGCCTGTGAAACGGGCCGTTGTTTTTGATTGGGGTCTGTGGCCGAGAGTGTTCGGCTGGCTCCTGACAACCCACAATACGCAGGATGTTTCCCAGACCCAAGGTGGCACCAGTGCCAAGTCGGGTTGGTTTGATAGTACCAAGTGGCTCCTGCAATCTGCCATCCAGAAGCGGTGCAGTTGAGTGTTGTTTGCCAGAGAAAAGGGCCGTGGGTTTTGTTTGGGGGCATATGGCTGGGAGTGGCCGGCTGTCTCATTATAAAGATCGATACGCAGGATGGTTCCCAGACCCAAGGTGGCACCAGTGCGAAGTAGGGCTGTTTTTATAGTACCAAGTGCGTCCTGCAATTTGCCATCCAGAAGAGGGGCAGTTGAGTTTTGTTTGCCAGAGAATAGCGCCGTTGTTTGTGTTTGGGGGCTTGTGGCTGGGAGTGGCCAACTGGCGCCTTAGAATCTGTGTTACGCAGCATGGTTCCCAGACCAGAGGTGGCACCAGTGCCAAGTTGGGCTGGTTTGATAGTACCATGTGGCTCCTGCAATCTGCCATCCAGAAGCGGGGCAGCTTACTTTTGTTTGCCAGTGAAACGGGCCGAGGTTTGTGACTTGGGACCTATGGCTGGGAGTGGCCGTCTGGCTCCTTTGAACCCACGATACGCAGGATGGTTCCCAGACCCAAGGTGGCACCAGTGCCAAGTCGGGCTGGTTTGATACTACCAAGTGCGTCCTGCAATCTGCCATCCAGAAGCGGGGCAGCTTAATTTTGCTTGCCAGGGAATCGGGCCGTGGGTTTTGTATGGGGGCCTATGGCTGAGAGTGGCCGGCTGGCTCCTGAAAATCCACGCTAGGCAGCATGGTTCCCAGATGCAAGGTGGCACCAGTGCCAAGTCGGGCTGGTTTGATGGTGCAAAGTGGCTCCTGCAATCTGCCATCCAGAAGCGGGGCAGCTGATTTTTGTTTGCCAGAGAAAAATTCCGTGGATTGTTTTTGGGGGCATATTGCTGGGAGTGGCCGGCTGGCTCCTCAAAATGCTCGATACGCATGATGGTTCCCAGGCCCAAGGTGTCACCACTACCAAGTCGGCCTGCGGTTTTAGTATCAAGTTCATCCTGCAATTTGCCATCCAGAAGAGGGGCAGTTGAGTTTTGTTGGCCAGAGAAACGGGCCGAGGTTTCTGTTTGGGGACATATGGCTGAGAGTGGCCGGGTGGCCCCTGAATATCCACGATACACAGCATGGTTCCCAGATCCAAGGTGGCACCAGTGCCAAGTTGGGCTGGTTTGATAGTACCAAGTGTCTCCTGCAATCTGCCATCCAGAAGCGGGGCAGCTTACTTTTGTTTGCCAGAGAAATAGGCCTAGGTTTTTGTCTGGGGGCCTGTGGCTAGGAGTGGCCGGCTGGCTCCTAAGAATCCACGATACGCAGGATGTTTCCCAGACCCAAGGTGGCACCAGTGCCAAGTCGGGCTGGTTTGATAGTACCAAGTGGCTCCTGCAAACTCCATCAAAATGTTGGCAGACGTGTTTTGTTTTCCAGGGAACAGCGCCGTTGATTTTGTTTGGGGGCCTGTGGCTGGGAGTGGCCGGCTGGCTCCTTAGAATCCACGATACGCAGGATGTTTCCCAGACCCAAGGTGGCACCAGTGCCAAGTCGGGCTGGTTTGATAGTCCCAAGTGGCTCCTGCAAACTGCCATCCAGAAGCGGGGCCGCTGAGTTTTGTTTGCCAGGGAAATGGGCCGTTGTTTGTGTTTGGGGGCCTTTGGCTGGGAGTGTTCGGCTGGTTCCTCAATATGTACGATACGCAGGATTGTTCCCAGACCCAAGGTGGCACCAGTGCCAAGTCGGGCTGGTTTGATGGTGCAAAGTGGCTCCTGCAATCTGCCATCCAGACGCGGGGCAGCGGATTTTTTTTTCCATGAGAAATGGTCCGTGGTTTGTTTTTGGGGGTATATGGCTGGGCCTGGCCGGCTGGCTCCTTAAAAAGCTCGATATGCAGGATGGTTCCCTGACACAAGGTGGCACCAGTGCCACAACGGGCGGTTTTCGTAGTACAAAGTGCGTCCTAAAATTTGCCATCCAGAAGAGGGGCAGTTGAGTTTTGTTTGCCAGAGAAAAGGGCCGTGGTTTGTTTTTGGGGGCATATGGCTGAGAGTGGCTGGCTGGCCCCTGAAAATCCACGATACACAGGATGGTTCCCAGATCCAAGGTGGCACCTGTGCCAAGTCGGGCTGATTTGATAGTACTAAGTAGCTCCTGCAATCTGCCATCCAGAAGCGGGGCAGCTTACTTTTGTTTGCCAGGTAAACGGGCCGAGGTTTGTGTTTGGGGGCCTATGGCTGAGAGTGACCGGCTGGCTCCTGAAAAGCTACAATAGGCAGGATGGTGACCAGACCCATGGTGGCACCAGTGCCAAGTTGGGCTGGTTTGATAGTACCAAGTGGTTCCTGCAATCTGCCATCCAGAAGCAGGGCAGCTGAGTTTTGTTTGCCAGAGAAAAGGGCCTTGGTTTGTGTTTGGGGGCATATGGCTGGGTGTGGCCAGCTGGCTCCTTAAAATGCACGATATGCAACATGGCTCCCAGACCCAAGGTGGCACCAGTGCCAAGTTGGGCTGGTTTGATAGTACCAAGTGGCTCCTGCAATCTTCCATGATCACGTGGAGAAATACTTTCTGGTTTCAGCCTCATGCTCTTTCTTCTCTCCCTCAACTTCTCTATCACCTCTCATCTGGTTCACATGCGCTGTCTTCAAGGTCCACAGGCTACTTTTCACAGAATCTTCTGGCCTGATGAAGTAAGAATGATGAATAGAACAGAGCTGGGATCTATTTTCCAGTTTGGATAAAATGCATTCTGCACACAAATCCAAGGAGAACGGGCTGCCCCGATGCCCAGAAAATCTTTCACTCCTGCTAGTGTTCTACGTCAACCGCAACTTAGTCTGAAAGAAAAGCTTTTTCTCTGAGAGCATCTGAGAGGTTTGCATGAAGCACTGATATCTGACATATGCAATTTTGAATAGGAGAGGAAAAAGAAAATGGCAAGGAGTTTTTAATTTTAGTGGTTTCAATTTTAATTTCCGTGCACTTTTTCAAAACTTGTCAGCTCAAATGCCCATCAACATCTTTTAGTCATCTGTAAGTCAGTATTCATATAAAATGTGCTTCAAATCCAAAGAATTTCAAATTTGCACTCCAAGCTTCTATGCCTAGATTTATGATTTCCTACACATATTAGATGAAAGGAAGGCCTTTTTTACTGTGGGAGTGCTGGAACACTGGAACAGGTTGCCCAGAGAAGTTGTGGGTGTCCCATCCCTGAAAGTATTCAAGGTCACCTTGGACGGGGCTTGGAGCAGCAACAAAGGAGAAGCTTGATGGTAGAGAAACAAAGTCGGACTATAGAAGAAACTCGGATTGAAGTATAGGATCAAGTTTTCTCTCAGCTCTTGGGGTAAATTCAAAGTTGTACAAAATGACATTTATCTGTGCTATTCACTACTGTAACAGAAAGTTTCATGAAAACTGTACAGAAGATAGTAAATTTTAAAAGAGATAAGAATTACAGCATAAAATCCATGGGATAGGTTACAACATGAGACACTCTCTAAGAGAAAATCTCTTTGTTTCAGCACTTCATCGGGGTAAGATTTCATGAAGTGCCAAAGAAGGCGGCAAAATATCATTCGGGACATTATTTACTGGAATTCAGCCTGGCCATTAGTAGGAACTGCCTTTGAACATATCATGTAGATATACCACACACACTTTCCCTTCACTGAAAAATTACTGTTTACAACAAATAAGCAATTGACGATCAAAATTGATTGAAAGCATCTTAAACATGTCAAGTATTTCATTGTAGATGATCTGTGATCCAAATGCTTCTTCCACCTTCGAGAGGGACAGAAGAATTCTTCCATATCATGATGGTTTAAAATTGTATCAACCAATGTTTTCTGCTGAAAAGATATCATCTATTTTTTTCTATTTTTGGAAGAAAATATTCCTAGACATACAACAGGTGAGAACTAAGTAATTTTAAAGAAACAAATGAAATGAAAATATTCTGTAAATAGAATGAAATGAAAAGCTGTGTTTTAAATAGGAGCTAAATATTAAACAGAATTTTTGTACCAGGCATTTGAATTACTGCACCAGCTCTTTTGCCCATCAAGAGAGGCATTTAGCATTTCAGTCTTTTCCAAGGTGTTCATGATCTGCTATGCTGATCTCTGTGTGTGCCTAGGTGTGTGTGGAGGGGGGGGCATATGAAGGGGAGTGTGTATGTTTGCTTTACAATTGTTGTGGCAGATTCATGCCTCAGCTCCACATTTTGTTTTAAAAAGGTCACACCGAGTGGATATGAAGTTTACTATCAACAAGAGATCGATTCCCAAATCATCCATTTGACTCTCCCTTATAAATCATGTGCTTTGTTGCATATTTTATCAAATATACTTTCAAGCCAGATGGAGGAAGGAGGATGTGGGAATCCCTCCACCATCTTGCAACTTTTATGTAAGTAGGTTTTCAAGAAAATCATCATTTCTCTTTTAAATATGTCTGGAACAGGCATGATGGTAGTGTCAACCTGTTGGAGTTTTTGTTGCTGGAAGAAGTTGTACAAAAGGATTGGTTTTTACATTGACCAGTTACTGAATCAAGCGCAGGAATACATTGGAAATTTAGCTGGGGGTTCCTTTTCCCAGCAGACTACTTCTAGAACGAGCTTGTACACTGAAGCTGACTCTTTTGCTCTCTTTTTGTTTCTTTCCTATTTTCTTGGCTTCTTTGCCACTATCTAGACAATTTTGGAACTTTGTTCCCAACTAAAATGGTTTCAATAGTCTGATTGTGATCATACATTTTTACAAGGAATTTTTAAAATCTTTCCTCGAGTCCAGAAAGTCAAGGACTTAGATCTTTTTCTTCCCTTATCAATATTGCCATGAAATTGATAAATAAAGACCAACTCTTTATTTTTGTTTTTAACCCACGTAGATAATTCCCATCCATTAATCCATTTTGTGGACCAATAGCTGCCATTCTGATGGAAGCTGTCACTTCTTAACAATAGGCATTCTGTGACTATGTTGACTGCACTTTGGGTGAAGATCCTAACTGGTCTTAGATATACATAGGGAGAAATTTGCTCAGCCAGTGTCAGTCTTAAGCATGCGTATCAGAAGATCTTTCTAGAGCTGGGAATTTTCCCATGAAAGGGATTCAGTTAGGGAAGAGACACTTGTGCCAGAGTTTTACATTCTTCTTGAACACTGCTTAAGGAACTTAGATGCCATGTCCATTTGGATCTCTGTCTGCACAGAACTTTGTCATGCCAGCGCTTTGAAATGCATCTTGAAGAGAATTCACTAGCACAGAATGAAAGAGAGTGGAAGGGGTTGGTGGGGCTAACCAGGCCCAACCCCCCTGCCTAAACCAGGATACCTAGAGCCTCTTGCCCAGGATTCTATCTGGGTGTACTTTTAATGTCTTCAAAGATCCAGGCTCCACAATCTTTCTGGGCAGTCTGTGCCGTGGTTCAGTCACCCTGACAGTAAAGAAACATTTACTGATGTTCAAAGGCAATCTCCTGTATTTCAGTGTGTGCCCACTGCCTCTTGTCTTTTCCCTCAGCATCACTGAAAAGACACTGATTCCCTCCCCTTTGCACTATTGCTTCCATATGTATGTGTGATGCCATGTAGAGGTATGTCAAAAACCTCCCTGAAGCCCAGGCAGATAATATTCCCTTCATCTACCAGTCAAGTTGATTCATCAGAGGAGTTTAAAGTGATGTTCAGCATGAAATTCCCCTGAAAAATCATGCTAACTACATTATTTGGTCATCTGTCATGTGCCTGGCAAGGATTTCCAGGAAGAGCTGCTTCATCAACTTCCTGGGGATAAAAAAGAGGCTGGCTGGTTTGTACTATGGCGAGTCCTCTTAATTGCCTTTTTTGAAGATGGGTGTCATTTGCTAACATCCACTCTTTAGCTCCTCTTCTCATCTACACCTCGGCAAAAAGCTTTTCCACTATGTCTGGCTAGGAAAAACTGTGCCAGCACAGAAAACATCTCCCATCGTGTTCTAGAAGTTGCACGGATGTCTGCCAAGTGTTTGGCAGGAAGAAAAGAAAAGTTGTCCAAAACAGCTTCCAATCGAATGTTCCTGTGATTGGAAAAGTCAGGAGAGTGCAAAGGTACTGTTTTCTATCAGTTGGCAAGGTGCGCACACAATCCCAGTGTTGTACAGCTTGCTTCTTCACCTTCCCGAAGCTGCCGCTCTCGCCGGCTGCCGGAGCCCAAGAAGCGGCTTCTTCGCGCAAAGACGATTGTGCCGCTCACAGTGCTCTCCTTAGCGCGGCTTCTGCCGAAAGACGCCCGGCAGCGGCTCTTACCTCCGGAGAGCATCCTACCTTCGTCTTTCGCGTCTTTTGTAGTCTACATCTTAGCAAAACGCTTCTCCACTATGTCTGGCTAGGAAAAACTGTGCCAGCACAGAAAACATCTCCCATCGTGTTCTAGAAGTTGCACGGATGTCTGCCAAGTGTTTGGCAGGAAGAAAAGAAAAGTTGTCCAAAACAGCTTCCAATCGAATGTTCCTGTGATTGGAAAAGTCAGGAGAGTGCAAAGGTACTGTTTTCTATCAGTTGGCAAGGTGCGCACACAATCCCAGTGTTGTACAGCTTGCTTCTTCACCTTCCCGAAGCTGCCGCTCTCGCCGGCTGCCGGAGCCCAAGAAGCGGCTTCTTCGCGCAAAGACGATTGTGCCGCTCACAGTGCTCTCCTTAGCGCGGCTTCTGCCGAAAGACGCCCGGCAGCGGCTCTTACCTCCGGAGAGCATCCTACCTTCGTCTTTCGCGTCTTATGTAGTCTACACCTCGGCAAAAAGCTTTTCCACTATGTCTGGCTAGGAAAAACTGTGCCAGCACAGAAAACATCTCCCATCGTGTTCTAGAAGTTGCACGGATGTCTGCCAAGTGTTTGGCAGGAAGAAAAGAAAAGTTGTCCAAAACAGCTTCCAATCGAATGTTCCTGTGATTGGAAAAGTCAGGAGAGTGCAAAGGTACTGTTTTCTATCAGTTGGCAAGGTGCGCACACAATCCCAGTGTTGTACAGCTTGCTTCTTCACCTTCCCGAAGCTGCCGCTCTCGCCGGCTGCCGGAGCCCAAGAAGCGGCTTCTTCGCGCAAAGACGATTGTGCCGCTCACAGGGCTCTCCTTAGCGCGGCTTCTGCCGAAAGACGCCCGGCAGCGGCTCTTACCTCCGGAGAGCATCCTACCTTCGTCTTTCGCGTCTTTTGTAGTCTACATCTTAGCAAAACGCTTTTCCACTATGTCTGGCTAGGAAAAACTGTGCCAGCACAGAAAACATCTCCCATCGTGTTCTAGAAGTTGCACGGATGTCTGCCAAGTGTTTGGCAGGAAGAAAAGAAAAGTTGTCCAAAACAGCTTCCAATCGAATGTTCCTGTGATTGGAAAAGTCAGGAGAGTGCAAAGGTACTGTTTTCTATCAGTTGGCAAGGTGCGCACACAATCCCAGTGTTGTACAGCTTGCTTCTTCACCTTCCCGAAGCTGCCGCTCTCGCCGGCTGCCGGAGCCCAAGAAGCGGCTTCTTCGCGCAAAGACGATTGTGCCGCTCACAGTGCTCTCCTTAGCGCGGCTTCTGCCGAAAGACGCCCGGCAGCGGCTCTTACCTCCGGAGAGCATCCTACCTTCGTCTTTCGCGTCTTATGTAGTCTACACCTCGGCAAAAAGCTTTTCCACTATGTCTGGCTAGGAAAAACTGTGCCAGCACAGAAAACATCTCCCATCGTGTTCTAGAAGTTGCACGGATGTCTGCCAAGTGTTTGGCAGGAAGAAAAGAAAAGTTGTCCAAAACAGCTTCCAATCGAATGTTCCTGTGATTGGAAAAGTCAGGAGAGTGCAAAGGTACTGTTTTCTATCAGTTGGCAAGGTGCGCACACAATCCCAGTGTTGTACAGCTTGCTTCTTCACCTTCCCGAAGCTGCCGCTCTCGCCGGCTGCCGGAGCCCAAGAAGCGGCTTCTTCGCGCAAAGACGATTGTGCCGCTCACAGTGCTCTCCTTAGCGCGGCTTCTGCCGAAAGACGCCCGGCAGCGGCTCTTACCTCCGGAGAGCATCCTACCTTCGTCTTTCGCGTCTTTTGTAGTCTACATCTTAGCAAAACGCTTCTCCACTAGGTCTGGCTAGGAAAAACTGTGCCAGCACAGAAAACATCTCCCATCGTGTTCTAGAAGTTGCACGGATGTCTGCCAAGTGTTTGGCAGGAAGAAAAGAAAAGTTGTCCAAAACAGCTTCCAATCGAATGTTCCTGTGATTGGAAAAGTCAGGAGAGTGCAAAGGTACTGTTTTCTATCAGTTGGCAAGGTGCGCACACAATCCCAGTGTTGTACAGCTTGCTTCTTCACCTTCCCGAAGCTGCCGCTCTCGCCGGCTGCCGGAGCCCAAGAAGCGGCTTCTTCGCGCAAAGACGATTGTGCCGCTCACAGTGCTCTCCTTAGCGCGGCTTCTGCCGAAAGACGCCCGGCAGCGGCTCTTACCTCCGGAGAGCATCCTACCTTCGTCTTTCGCGTCTTTTGTAGTCTACACCTCGGCAAAAAGCTTTTCCACTATGTCTGGCTAGGAAAAACTGTGCCAGCACAGAAAACATCTCCCATCGTGTTCTAGAAGTTGCACGGATGTCTGCCAAGTGTTTGGCAGGAAGAAAAGAAAAGTTGTCCAAAACAGCTTCCAATCGAATGTTCCTGTGATTGGAAAAGTCGGGAGAGTGCAAAGGTACTGTTTTCTATCAGTTGGCAAGGTGCGCACACAATCCCAGTGTTGTACAGCTTGCTTCTTCACCTTCCCGAAGCTGCCGCTCTCGCCGGCTGCCGGAGCCCAAGAAGCGGCTTCTTCGCGCAAAGACGATTGTGCCGCTCACAGGGCTCTCCTTAGCGCGGCTTCTGCCGAAAGACGCCCGGCAGCGGCTCTTACCTCCGGAGAGCATCCTACCTTCGTCTTTCGCGTCTTTTGTAGTCTACACCTCGGCAAAACGCTTTTCCACTATGTCTGGCTAGGAAAAACTGTGCCAGCACAGAAAACATCTCCCATCGTGTTCTAGAAGTTGCACGGATGTCTGCCAAGTGTTTGGCAGGAAGAAAAGAAAAGTTGTTCAAAACAGCTTCCAATCGAATGTTCATGTGATTGGAAAAGTCAGGAGAGTGCAAAGGTACTGTTTTCTATCAGTTGGCAAGGTGCGCACACAATCCCAGTGTTGTACAGCTTGCTTCTTCACCTTCCCGAAGCTGCCGCTCTCGCCGGCTGCCGGAGCCCAAGAAGCGGCTTCTTCGCGCAAAGACGATTGTGCCGCTCACAGTGCTCTCCTTAGCGCGGCTTCTGCCGAAAGACGCCCGGCAGCGGCTCTTACCTCCGGAGAGCATCCTACCTTCGTCTTTCGCGTCTTTTGTAGTCTACATCTTAGCAAAACGCTTTTCCACTATGTCTGGCTAGGAAAAACTGTGCCAGCACAGAAAACATCTCCCATCGTGTTCTAGAAGTTGCACGGATGTCTGCCAAGTGTTTGGCAGGAAGAAAAGAAAAGTTGTCCAAAACAGCTTCCAATCGAATGTTCCTGTGATTGGAAAAGTCAGGAGAGTGCAAAGGTACTGTTTTCTATCAGTTGGCAAGGTGCGCACACAATCCCAGTGTTGTACAGCTTGCTTCTTCACCTTCCCGAAGCTGCCGCTCTCGCCGGCTGCCGGAGCCCAAGAAGCGGCTTCTTCGCGCAAAGACGATTGTGCCGCTCACAGTGCTCTCCTTAGCGCGGCTTCTGCCGAAAGACGCCCGGCAGCGGCTCTTACCTCCGGAGAGCATCCTACCTTCGTCTTTCGCGTCTTATGTAGTCTACACCTCGGCAAAAAGCTTTTCCACTATGTCTGGCTAGGAAAAACTGTGCCAGCACAGAAAACATCTCCCATCGTGTTCTAGAAGTTGCACGGATGTCTGCCAAGTGTTTGGCAGGAAGAAAAGAAAAGTTGTCCAAAACAGCTTCCAATCGAATGTTCCTGTGATTGGAAAAGTCAGGAGAGTGCAAAGGTACTGTTTTCTATCAGTTGGCAAGGTGCGCACACAATCCCAGTGTTGTACAGCTTGCTTCTTCACCTTCCCGAAGCTGCCGCTCTCGCCGGCTGCCGGAGCCCAAGAAGCGGCTTCTTCGCGCAAAGACGATTGTGCCGCTCACAGTGCTCTCCTTAGCGCGGCTTCTGCCGAAAGACGCCCGGCAGCGGCTCTTACCTCCGGAGAGCATCCTACCTTCGTCTTTCGCGTCTTTTGTAGTCTACATCTTACCAAAACGCTTCTCCACTAGGTCTGGCTAGGAAAAACTGTGCCAGCACAGAAAACATCTCCCATCGTGTTCTAGAAGTTGCACGGATGTCTGCCAAGTGTTTGGCAGGAAGAAAAGAAAAGTTGTCCAAAACAGCTTCCAATCGAATGTTCCTGTGATTGGAAAAGTCAGGAGAGTGCAAAGGTACTGTTTTCTATCAGTTGGCAAGGTGCGCACACAATCCCAGTGTTGTACAGCTTGCTTCTTCACCTTCCCGAAGCTGCCGCTCTCGCCGGCTGCCGGAGCCCAAGAAGCGGCTTCTTCGCGCAAAGACGATTGTGCCGCTCACAGTGCTCTCCTTAGCGCGGCTTCTGCCGAAAGACGCCCGGCAGCGGCTCTTACCTCCGGAGAGCATCCTACCTTCGTCTTTCGCGTCTTTTGTAGTCTACATCTTAGCAAAACGCTTTTCCACTATGTCTGGCTAGGAAAAACTGTGCCAGCACAGAAAACATCTCCCATCGTGTTCTAGAAGTTGCACGGATGTCTGCCAAGTGTTTGGCAGGAAGAAAAGAAAAGTTGTCCAAAACAGCTTCCAATCGAATGTTCATGTGATTGGAAAAGTCAGGAGAGTGCAAAGGTACTGTTTTCTATCAGTTGGCAAGGTGCGCACACAATCCCAGTGTTGTACAGCTTGCTTCTTAACCTTCCCGAAGCTGCCACTCTCAGGAGGTAAGAGCCGCTGCCGGGCGTCTTTCGGCAGAAGCCGCGCTAAGGAGAGCACTGTGAGCGGCACAATCGTCTTTGCGCGAAGAAGCCGCTTCTTCGGTTCCGGGAGCCGGCGAGAGCGGCAGCTTCGGGAAGGTGAAGAAGCAAGCTGTACAACACTGGGATTGTGTGCGCACCTTGCCAACTGATAGAAAACAGTACCTTTGCACTCTCCTGACTTTTCCAATCACAGGAACATTCGATTGGAAGCTGTTTTGGACAACTTTTCTTTTCTTCCTGCCAAACACTTGGCAGACATCCGTGCAACTTCTAGAACACGATGGGAGATGTTTTCTGTGCTGGCACAGTTTTTCCTAGCCAGACATAGTGGAAAAGCTTTTTGCCGAGGTGTAGACTACATAAGACGCGAAAGACGAAGGTAGGATGCTCTCCGGAGGTAAGAGCCGCTGCCGGGCGTCTTTCGGCAGAAGCCGCGCTAAGGAGAGCACTGTGAGCGGCACAATCGTCTTTGCGCGAAGAAGCCGCTTCTTGGGCTCCGGCAGCCGGCGAGAGCGGCAGCTTCGGGAAGGTGAAGAAGCAAGCTGTACAACACTGGGATTGTGTGCGCACCTTGCCAACTGATAGAAAACAGTACCTTTGCACTCTCCTGACTTTTCCAATCACAGGAACATTCGATTGGAAGCTGTTTTGGACAACTTTTCTTTTCTTCCTGCCAAACACTTGGCAGACATCCGTGCAACTTCTAGAACACGATGGGAGATGTTTTCTGTGCTGGCACAGTTTTTCCTAGCCAGACATAGTGGAAAAGCGTTTTGCTAAGATGTAGACTACAAAAGACGCGAAAGACGAAGGTAGGATGCTCTCCGGAGGTAAGAGCCGCTGCCGGGCGTCTTTCGGCAGAAGCCGCGCTAAGGAGAGCCCTGTGAGCGGCACAATCGTCTTTGCGCGAAGAAGCCGCTTCTTGGGCTCCGGCAGCCGGCGAGAGCGGCAGCTTCGGGAAGGTGAAGAAGCAAGCTGTACAACACTGGGATTGTGTGCGCACCTTGCCAACTGATAGAAAACAGTACCTTTGCACTCTCCTGACTTTTCCAATCACAGGAACATTCGATTGGAAGCTGTTTTGGACAACTTTTCTTTTCTTCCTGCCAAACACTTGGCAGACATCCGTGCAACTTCTAGAACACGATGGGAGATGTTTTCTGTGCTGGCACAGTTTTTCCTAGCCAGACATAGTGGAAAAGCGTTTTGCTAAGATGTAGACTACAAAAGACGCGAAAGACGAAGGTAGGATGCTCTCCGGAGGTAAGAGCCGCTGCCGGGCGTCTTTCGGCAGAAGCCGCGCTAAGGAGAGCCCTGTGAGCGGCACAATCGTCTTTGCGCGAAGAAGCCGCTTCTTGGGCTCCGGCAGCCGGCGAGAGCGGCAGCTTCGGGAAGGTGAAGAAGCAAGCTGTACAACACTGGGATTGTGTGCGCACCTTGCCAACTGATAGAAAACAGTACCTTTGCACTCTCCTGACTTTTCCAATCACAGGAACATTCGATTGGAAGCTGTTTTGGACAACTTTTCTTTTCTTCCTGCCAAACACTTGGCAGACATCCGTGCAACTTCTAGAACACGATGGGAGATGTTTTCTGTGCTGGCACAGTTTTTCCTAGCCAGACATAGTGGAAAAGCGTTTTGCTAAGATGTAGACTACAAAAGACGCGAAAGACGAAGGTAGGATGCTCTCCGGAGGTAAGAGCCGCTGCCGGGCGTCTTTCGGCAGAAGCCGCGCTAAGGAGAGCACTGTGAGCGGCACAATCGTCTTTGCGCGAAGAAGCCGCTTCTTGGGCTCCGGCAGCCGGCGAGAGCGGCAGCTTCGGGAAGGTGAAGAAGCAAGCTGTACAACACTGGGATTGTGTGCGCACCTTGCCAACTGATAGAAAACAGTACCTTTGCACTCTCCTGACTTTTCCAATCACATGAACATTCGATTGGAAGCTGTTTTGGACAACTTTTCTTTTCTTCCTGCCAAACACTTGGCAGACATCCGTGCAACTTCTAGAACACGATGGGAGATGTTTTCTGTGCTGGCACAGTTTTTCCTAGCCAGACATAGTGGAAAAGCGTTTTGCCGAGGTGTAGATGAGAAGAGGAGCTAAAGACGAAGGTAGGATGCTCTCCGGAGGTAAGAGCCGCTGCCGGGCGTCTTTCGGCAGAAGCCGCGCTAAGGAGAGCACTGTGAGCGGCACAATCGTCTTTGCGCGAAGAAGCCGCTTCTTGGGCTCCGGCAGCCGGCGAGAGCGGCAGCTTCGGGAAGGTGAAGAAGCAAGCTGTACAACACTGGGATTGTGTGCGCACCTTGCCAACTGATAGAAAACAGTACCTTTGCACTCTCCTGACTTTTCCAATCACAGGAACATTCGATTGGAAGCTGTTTTGGACAACTTTTCTTTTCTTCCTGCCAAACACTTGGCAGACATCCGTGCAACTTCTAGAACACGATGGGAGATGTTTTCTGTGCTGGCACAGTTTTTCCTAGCCAGACATAGTGGAAAAGCTTTTTGCCGAGGTGTAGATGAGAAGAGGAGCTAAAGAGTGGATGTTAGCAAATGACACCCATCTTCAAAAAAGGCAATTAAGAGGACTCGCCATAGTACAAACCAGCCAGCCTCTTTTTTATCCCCAGGAAGTTGATGAAGCAGCTCTTCCTGGAAATCCTTGCCAGGCACATGACAGATGACCAAATAATGTAGTTAGCATGATTTTTCAGGGGAATTTCATGCTGAACATCACTTTAAACTCCTCTGATGAATCAACTTGACTGGTAGATGAAGGGAATATTATCTGCCTGGGCTTCAGGGAGGTTTTTGACATACCTCTACATGGCATCACACATACATATGGAAGCAATAGTGCAAAGGGGAGGGAATCAGTGTCTTTTCAGTGATGCTGAGGGAAAAGACAAGAGGCAGTGGGCACACACTGAAATACAGGAGATTGCCTTTGAACATCAGTAAATGTTTCTTTACTGTCAGGGTGACTGAACCACGGCACAGACTGCCCAGAAAGATTGTGGAGCCTGGATCTTTGAAGACATTAAAAGTACACCCAGATAGAATCCTGGGCAAGAGGCTCTAGGTATCCTGGTTTAGGCAGGGGGGTTGGGCCTGGTTAGCCCCACCAACCCCTTCCACTCTCTTTCATTCTGTGCTAGTGAATTCTCTTCAAGATGCATTTCAAAGCACTGGCATGACAAAGTTCTGTGCAGACAGAGATCCAAATGGACATGGCATCTAAGTTCCTTAAGCAGTGTTCAAGAAGAATGTAAAACTCTGGCACAAGTGTCTCTTCCCTAACTGAATCCCTTTCATGGGAAAATTCCCAGCTCTAGAAAGATCTTCTGATACGCATGCTTAAGACTGACACTGGCTGAGCAAATTTCTCCCTATGTATATCTAAGACCAGTTAGGATCTTCACCCAAAGTGCAGTCAACATAGTCACAGAATGCCTATTGTTAAGAAGTGACAGCTTCCATCAGAATGGCAGCTATTGGTCCACAAAATGGATTAATGGATGGGAATTATCTACGTGGGTTAAAAACAAAAATAAAGAGTTGGTCTTTATTTATCAATTTCATGGCAATATTGATAAGGGAAGAAAAAGATCTAAGTCCTTGACTTTCTGGACTCGAGGAAAGATTTTAAAAATTCCTTGTAAAAATGTATGATCACAATCAGACTATTGAAACCATTTTAGTTGGGAACAAAGTTCCAAAATTGTCTAGATAGTGGCAAAGAAGCCAAGAAAATAGGAAAGAAACAAAAAGAGAGCAAAAGAGTCAGCTTCAGTGTACAAGCTCGTTCTAGAAGTAGTCTGCTGGGAAAAGGAACCCCCAGCTAAATTTCCAATGTATTCCTGCGCTTGATTCAGTAACTGGTCAATGTAAAAACCAATCCTTTTGTACAACTTCTTCCAGCAACAAAAACTCCAACAGGTTGACACTACCATCATGCCTGTTCCAGACATATTTAAAAGAGAAATGATGATTTTCTTGAAAACCTACTTACATAAAAGTTGCAAGATGGTGGAGGGATTCCCACATCCTCCTTCCTCCATCTGGCTTGAAAGTATATTTGATAAAATATGCAACAAAGCACATGATTTATAAGGGAGAGTCAAATGGATGATTTGGGAATCGATCTCTTGTTGATAGTAAACTTCATATCCACTCGGTGTGACCTTTTTAAAACAAAATGTGGAGCTGAGGCATGAATCTGCCACAACAATTGTAAAGCAAACATACACACTCCCCTTCATATGCCCCCCCCTCCACACACACCTAGGCACACACAGAGATCAGCATAGCAGATCATGAACACCTTGGAAAAGACTGAAATGCTAAATGCCTCTCTTGATGGGCAAAAGAGCTGGTGCAGTAATTCAAATGCCTGGTACAAAAATTCTGTTTAATATTTAGCTCCTATTTAAAACACAGCTTTTCATTTCATTCTATTTACAGAATATTTTCATTTCATTTGTTTCTTTAAAATTACTTAGTTCTCACCTGTTGTATGTCTAGGAATATTTTCTTCCAAAAATAGAAAAAAATAGATGATATCTTTTCAGCAGAAAACATTGGTTGATACAATTTTAAACCATCATGATATGGAAGAATTCTTCTGTCCCTCTCGAAGGTGGAAGAAGCATTTGGATCACAGATCATCTACAATGAAATACTTGACATGTTTAAGATGCTTTCAATCAATTTTGATCGTCAATTGCTTATTTGTTGTAAACAGTAATTTTTCAGTGAAGGGAAAGTGTGTGTGGTATATCTACATGATATGTTCAAAGGCAGTTCCTACTAATGGCCAGGCTGAATTCCAGTAAATAATGTCCCGAATGATATTTTGCCGCCTTCTTTGGCACTTCATGAAATCTTACCCCGATGAAGTGCTGAAACAAAGAGATTTTCTCTTAGAGAGTGTCTCATGTTGTAACCTATCCCATGGATTTTATGCTGTAATTCTTATCTCTTTTAAAATTTACTATCTTCTGTACAGTTTTCATGAAACTTTCTGTTACAGTAGTGAATAGCACAGATAAATGTCATTTTGTACAACTTTGAATTTACCCCAAGAGCTGAGAGAAAACTTGATCCTATACTTCAATCCGAGTTTCTTCTATAGTCCGACTTTGTTTCTCTACCATCAAGCTTCTCCTTTGTTGCTGCTCCAAGCCCCGTCCAAGGTGACCTTGAATACTTTCAGGGATGGGACACCCACAACTTCTCTGGGCAACCTGTTCCAGTGTTCCAGCACTCCCACAGTAAAAAAGGCCTTCCTTTCATCTAATATGTGTAGGAAATCATAAATCTAGGCATAGAAGCTTGGAGTGCAAATTTGAAATTCTTTGGATTTGAAGCACATTTTATATGAATACTGACTTACAGATGACTAAAAGATGTTGATGGGCATTTGAGCTGACAAGTTTTGAAAAAGTGCACGGAAATTAAAATTGAAACCACTAAAATTAAAAACTCCTTGCCATTTTCTTTTTCCTCTCCTATTCAAAATTGCATATGTCAGATATCAGTGCTTCATGCAAACCTCTCAGATGCTCTCAGAGAAAAAGCTTTTCTTTCAGACTAAGTTGCGGTTGACGTAGAACACTAGCAGGAGTGAAAGATTTTCTGGGCATCGGGGCAGCCCGTTCTCCTTGGATTTGTGTGCAGAATGCATTTTATCCAAACTGGAAAATAGATCCCAGCTCTGTTCTATTCATCATTCTTACTTCATCAGGCCAGAAGATTCTGTGAAAAGTAGCCTGTGGACCTTGAAGACAGCGCATGTGAACCAGATGAGAGGTGATAGAGAAGTTGAGGGAGAGAAGAAAGAGCATGAGGCTGAAACCAGAAAGTATTTCTCCACGTGATCATGGAAGATTGCAGGAGCCACTTGGTACTATCAAACCAGCCCAACTTGGCACTGGTGCCACCTTGGGTCTGGGAGCCATGTTGCATATCGTGCATTTTAAGGAGCCAGCTGGCCACACCCAGCCATATGCCCCCAAACACAAACCAAGGCCCTTTTCTCTGGCAAACAAAACTCAGCTGCCCTGCTTCTGGATGGCAGATTGCAGGAACCACTTGGTACTATCAAACCAGCCCAACTTGGCACTGGTGCCACCATGGGTCTGGTCACCATCCTGCCTATTGTAGCTTTTCAGGAGCCAGCCGGTCACTCTCAGCCATAGGCCCCCAAACACAAACCTCGGCCCGTTTACCTGGCAAACAAAAGTAAGCTGCCCCGCTTCTGGATGGCAGATTGCAGGAGCTACTTAGTACTATCAAATCAGCCCGACTTGGCACAGGTGCCACCTTGGATCTGGGAACCATCCTGTGTATCGTGGATTTTCAGGGGCCAGCCAGCCACTCTCAGCCATATGCCCCCAAAAACAAACCACGGCCCTTTTCTCTGGCAAACAAAACTCAACTGCCCCTCTTCTGGATGGCAAATTTTAGGACGCACTTTGTACTACGAAAACCGCCCGTTGTGGCACTGGTGCCACCTTGTGTCAGGGAACCATCCTGCATATCGAGCTTTTTAAGGAGCCAGCCGGCCAGGCCCAGCCATATACCCCCAAAAACAAACCACGGACCATTTCTCATGGAAAAAAAAATCCGCTGCCCCGCGTCTGGATGGCAGATTGCAGGAGCCACTTTGCACCATCAAACCAGCCCGACTTGGCACTGGTGCCACCTTGGGTCTGGGAACAATCCTGCGTATCGTACATATTCAGGAACCAGCCGAACACTCCCAGCCACAGGCCCCCAAACACAAACAACGGCCCATTTCCCTGGCAAACAAAACTCAGCGGCCCCGCTTCTGGATGGCAGTTTGCAGGAGCCACTTGGGACTATCAAACCAGCCCGACTTGGCACTGGTGCCACCTTGGGTCTGGGAAACATCCTGCGTATCGTGGATTCTTAGGAGCCAGCCGGCCACTCCTAGCCACAGGCCCCCAAACAAAAACCTAGGCCTATTTCTCTGGCAAACAAAAGTAAGCTGCCCCGCTTCTGGATGGCAGATTGCAGGAGACACTTGGGACTATCAAACCAGCCCAACTTGGCACTGGTGCCACCTTGGATCTGGGAACCATGCTGTGTATCGTGGATATTCAGGGGCCAGCCGGCCACTCTCAGCCATATATCCCCAAACAGAAACCTCGGCCCTGTTCTCTGGCAAACAAAACTCAACTGCCCCTCTTCTGGATGGCAAATTGCAGGATGAACTTGATACTAAAACCGCAGGCCGACTTGGTAGTGGTGACACCTTGGACCTGGGAACCATCATGCGTATCGAGAATTTAAGGAGCCAGCCGGCCACTCCCAGCAATATGCCCCCAAAAACAATCCACGGAATTTTTCTCTGGCAAACAAAAATCAGCTGCCCCGCTTCTGGATGGCAGATTGCAGGAGCCACTTTGCACCATCAAACCAGCCCGACTTGGAACTGGTGCCACCTTGCATCTGGGAAGCATGCTGCCTAGCATGGATTTTCAGGAGCCAGCCGGCCACTCTCAGCCATAGGCCCCCAAACAAAACCCACGGCCCGTTTCCCTGGCAAACAAAATTAAGCTGCCCCGCTACTGGATGGCAGATTGCAGGACGCACTTGGTAGTATCAAACCAGCCCGACTTGGCACTGGTGCCACCTTGGGTCTGGGAACCATCCTGCGTATCGTGGGTTCAAAGGAGCCAGCCGGCCACTCCCAGCCACAGGCCCCCAAATACAAACAACGGCGCTTTTCCCTGAAAAACAAAACTCGCCTGCCAACTTTTTGATGGCAGATTGCAGGAGCCACTTGGTACTATCAAACCAGCCCAACTTGGCACTGGTGCCACCTCTGGTCTGGGAACCATCCAGCCTATCGTGGATTTTAAGGAGCCAGCCGGCTACTCCCAGCCACAGGCCCCCAACAAAAACCACGGCCCTTTTTCTGGCAAACAAAACTTAGCTGCCTCACTTCTGGATGGCAGATTGCAGGAGCCATTTGGTGTAATCAAACCAGCCCGACTTGGCACTGGTGCCACCTTGGGTCTGGGAACCATCCTGCGTATCGTGGATTCTAAGGAGCCAGCCGGCCACTCCCAGCCACAGGCCCCCAAACAAAATCAACGGCGCTGTTCCCTGGAAAACAAAACACGTCTGCCAACATTTTGATGGAGTTTGCAGGAGCCACTTGGTACTATCAAACCAGCCCGACTTGGCACTGGTGCCACCTTGGGTCTGGGAAACATCCTGCGTATCGTGGATTCTTAGGAGCCAGCCGGCCACTCCTAGCCACAGGCCCCCAGACAAAAACCTAGGCCTATTTCTCTGGCAAACAAAAGTAAGCTGCCCCGCTTCTGGATGGCAGATTGCAGGAGACACTTGGTACTATCAAACCAGCCCAACTTGGCACTGGTGCCACCTTGGATCTGGGAACCATGCTGTGTATCGTGGATATTCAGGGGCCACCCGGCCACTCTCAGCCATATGTCCCCAAACAGAAACCTCGGCCCGTTTCTCTGGCCAACAAAACTCAACTGCCCCTCTTCTGGATGGCAAATTGCAGGATGAACTTGATACTAAAACCGCAGGCCGACTTGGTAGTGGTGACACCTTGGGCCTGGGAACCATCATGCGTATCGAGCATTTTAAGGAGCCAGCCGGCCACTCCCAGCAATATGCCCCCAAAAACAATCCACGGAATTTTTCTCTGGCAAACAAAAATCAGCTGCCCCGCTTCTGGATGGCAGATTGCAGGAGCCACTTTGCACCATCAAACCAGCCCGACTTGGCACTGGTGCCACCTTGCATCTGGGAACCATGCTGCCTAGCGTGGATTTTCAGGAGCCAGCCGGCCACTCTCAGCCATAGGCCCCCATACAAAACCCACGGCCCGATTCCCTGGCAAGCAAAATTAAGCTGCCCCGCTTCTGGATGGCAGATTGCAGGACGCACTTGGTACTATCAAACCAGCCCGACTTGGCACTGGTGCCACCTTGGGTCTGGGAACCATCCTGCGTATCGTGGGTTCAAAGGAGCCAGACGGCCACTCCCAGCCATAGGTCCCAAGTCACAAACCTCGGCCCGTTTCACTGGCAAACAAAAGTAAGCTGCCCCGCTTCTGGATGGCAGATTGCAGGAGCCACATGGTACTATCAAACCAGCCCAACTTGGCACTGGTGCCACCTCTGGTCTGGGAACCATGCTGCGTAACACAGTTTCTAAGGCGCCAGTCGGCCACTCCCAGCCACAAGCCCCCAAACACAAACAACGGCGCTATTCTCTGGCAAACAAAACTCAACTGCCCCTCTTCTGGATGGCAAATTGCAGGACGCACTTGGTACTATAAAAACAGCCCTACTTCGCACTGGTGCCACCTTGGGTCTGGGAACCATCCTGCGTATCGATCTTTATAATGAGACAGCCGGCCACTCCCAGCCATATGCCCCCAAACAAAACCCACGGCCCTTTTCTCTGGCAAACAACACTCAACTGCACCGCTTCTGGATGGCAGATTGCAGGAGCCACTTGGTACTATCAAACCAACCCGACTTGGCACTGGTGCCACCTTGGGTCTGGGAAACATCCTGCGTATTGTGGGTTGTCAGGAGCCAGCCGAACACTCTCGGCCACAGACCCCAATCAAAAACAACGGCCCGTTTCACAGGCAAACAAAACTCAGCTGCCCCGCTTCTGGATGGGAGATTGCAGGAGGCACTTGACACTGTGAAACCAGCCCCACTTGGCACTGGTGCCACCTTGGGTCTGGGAACCATGCTGCGTATCATGGATTTTCAGGAGCCAGCCGGCCACTCCCAGCCACAGGCCCCCAAACACAAACCACAGCATTTTTCTCTGGCAAACAAAATTCAGCTGCCCCGCTTCTGGATGGCAGATTGCAGGAGCCACTTGGGACTATCACACCAGCACAACATGGCACTGCTGCCACCTTGGATCTGGGAACCATCCTTCCTATCGTGGATTTTCAGGGGCCAGCCGGTCACTCTCAGCCATAGGCCCCAAACACAAACCACGGCCCTTTTCTCTGGAAAACAAAACTCAACTGCCCCTCTTCCTGATGGGAGATTGCAGGAGCCACTGGGTACTATGAAACCAGACCTACTTGGCACTGGTGCCACCTTGGGTCTGGTCACCATCCTGCCTATCGTAGCTTTTCAGGAGCCAGCCGGCCACTGCCAGCCACAGGCCCCGAAACACAAACAACAGCCTTTTTCTCTGGCAAACAAAATTCAGCTGCCCCGCTTCTGGATGGCAGATTGCAGGAACCACTTGGTACTATCAAACCAGCCCGACTTGGCACTGGTGCCACCTTGGGTCTGGGAACCATCCTGCGTATCGTGGATTCTAAGGAGCCAGCTGGCCACTCCCAGCCACAGGCCCCAAAACACACACAACGGTGCTTTTCCCTGGAAAACAAAACTCGCCTGCCAAACATTTGATGGCAGATTGCAGGAGCCACTTGGTTTTATCAAATCAGCCGAACTTGGCACTGGTGCCACCATGGGTCTGGTCACCATCCTGCCTATCGTAGCTTTTCAGGTGCCACCCAGTCACCCCCAGCCAGAGGCCCCTAGACAAATATTTCGGCCCGTTTCCCTGGCAAACAAAAGTAAGCTACCCCGCTTCTGGATGGCAGATTGCAGGAGCCACTTTGCACCATCAAACCAGCCCAACTTGGCACTGGTGCCACCTCTGGTCTGGGAACCATCCTGCGTATCGTGGGTTCTAAGGAGCCAGCTAGCCACTCCCAGCCACAGGCCCCCAAACACAAACAACGGCGCTTTTCCCTGGAAAACAAAACTCGCCTGCCAACTTTTTGATGGCAGATTGCCGGAGCCACTTGGTACTATCAAACCAGCCCAACTTGGCACTGGTGCCACCATGGGTCTGGTCACCATCCTGCCTATCGTAGCTTTTCAGGAGCCAGCCGGTCACTCGCAGCCATAGGCCCCCAGACACAAACCTCGGCCCGTTTCCCTGGGAAACAAAAGTAAGCTGCCCCGCTTCTGCATGGCAGATTGCAGGAGCTATTTAGTACTATCAAACCACCCCGACTTGGCACTGGTGACACTTCTGGTGTGGGAACCATCCTGCTTATTGTGGATTTTCAGGGGCCAGCCGGCCACTATCAGCCATATGCCCCCAAAAACAAACCACGGCCCTTTTCTCTGGCAAACAAAACTCAACTGCCCCTCTTCTGGATGGCAAATTTTAGGACGCACTTTGTACTACGAAAACCGCCCAACGTGGCACTGGTGCCACCTTGTGTCAGGGAACCATCCTGCATATCGATCTTTTTAAGGAGCCAGCCGGCCAGGCCCAGCCATATACCCCCAAAAACAAACCACGGACCATTTCTCATGGAAACAAAAATCCGCTGCCCCGCGTCTGGATGGCAGATTGCAGGAGCCACTTTGCACCATCAAACCAGCCCGACTTGGCACTGGTGCCACCTTGGGTCTGGGAACAATCCTGCATATCGTGGATTCTAAGGAGCCAGCCGGCCACTCCCAGCCACAGGCCCCCAAACACAAACAACGGCGCTTTTCCCTGGAAAACAAAACTCGCCTGCCAGCTTTTTGATGGCAGATTGCAGGAGCCACTTGGTACTATCAAATCATCCCAACTTGGCACTGGTGCCACTATGGGTCTGGGAACCATCCTGCCTATTGTAGCATTTAGGAGCCAGCCGGTCACTCCCAGCCATAGGCCCCCAGACACAAACCTCGGACCGTTTCCCTGGCAAACAAAATTAAGCTGCCCCGATTCTGGATGGCAGATTGCAGGAGCCACGTGGTAGTGTCAAACCAGCCCGACTTGGCACTGGTGCCGCCTTGGGTCTGGGAACCATCCGGCGTATCGTGGATTCTAAGGAGCCAGACGGTCACTCCCTGCCATAGGCCCCCAGACAAAAACCTCGGCCCGTTTCCCTGGCAAACAAAAGTAAACTGCCCCGCTTTCGGATGGCAGATTGCAGGATGCATTTGGTACTATCAAACCTGCCCGACTTGGCCCTGGTGCCACCTTGGCTCTGGGAACCATGCTGCGTAACGTAGATTCTACGAGGACAGGCGGCCACTCCCAGCCACAGGCCTCTAAACAACGGCGCTTTTCCCTGGAAAACAAAACTCGCCTGCCAAATTTTTGATGGCAGATTGCAGGAGCCACTTGGTACTATCAAACCAGCCCAACTTGGTACTGGTTCCACTTTGGGTCTGGTCACCATCCTGCCTATCGTAGCTTTTCAGGAGCCAGCCGGTCACTCCCAGCCATAGGCCCCCAGACAAATATCTCGGCCCGTTTCCCTGGCAAACAAAAGTAAGCTGCCCCGCTTCTGGATGGCAGATTGCAGGAGCCACATGGTACTATCAAACCAGGCCAACATGGCACTGGTGCTACCTTGGCTCTGGGAACCATCCTGCCTATCGTGGATTTTCAGGGGCCAGCCGGCCACTCTCAGCCATATGCCCTCAAACACATACCACGGCCCTTTGCTCTGGCAAACAAAACTCAACTGCCCCTCTTCTGGATGGCAAATTGCAGGACGCACTTGGTACTACGAAAACAGCCCGACTTGGCAGTGATGCCACCTTGGGTCAGGGAACAATCCTGCGTATCGATCTTTTTAAGGAGCCAGCCGGCCACGTCCAGCCATATACCCCCAAAAAAAAACCACGGAACTTTTCTGCAGCAAACAAAAATCCGCTGCCCCCCGTCTGGATGGCAGATTGCAGGAGCTATTTAGTATTATCAAACCAGCCCAACTTGGCACTGGTGCCACCATGAGTTTGGTAACCATCCTGCCTATCGTAGCTTTTCAGTAGCCAGCCAGTCACTCCCAGCCATAGGCCCCCAGACAAATACCTCGGCCCGTTTCCCTGGGAAACAAAATTAAGCTGTCCCGCTTCTGGATGGCAGATTGCAGGAGCCGCTTGGTACTATCAAACCAGCCCAACTTGGCACTGGCGCCACCTTGGCTCTGGGAACCATCCTGCGTATCCTGGGTTCAAAGGAGGCAGCCGGCCACTCCCAGCCACAGGCCTCCAAACACAAACAACGGCGCTTTTCCCTGGAAAACAAAACTGGCCTGCCAACTTTTTGATGGCAGATTGCAGGAGCCACTTGGTACTATCAAACCAGCCCAACTTGACACTGGTGCCACCATGGGTCTGGTCACCATCCTGCCTATCGTAGCTTTTCAGGCGCCAGCCGGTCACTCCCAGCCATAGGCCCCCAGTCACAAACCTCGGCCCGTTTCCCTGGCAAACAAAAGTAAGCTACCCCGCTTCTGGATGGCAGATTGCAGGAGCCACTTTGTACCATCAAACCAGCCCGACTTGGCACTGGTGCCACCTCTGGTCTGGGAACCATCCTGCGTATCGTGGATTCTAAGGAGCCAGCTGGCCACTCCCAGCCACAGGCCCCCAAACACAAACAACGGCGCTTTTCCCTGGAAAACAAAACTCACCTGCCAACTTTTTGATGGCAGATTGCAGGAGCCACTTGGTACTATCAAACCAGCCCAACTTGGCACTGGTGCCACCATGGGTCTGGTCACCATCCTGCCTATCGTAGCTTTTCAGGAGGCAGCCGGTCACTCCCAGCCATAGGCCCCCAGACACAAAGCTCTGCCCGTTTCCCTGGCAAACAAAAGTAAGCTACCCCGCTTCTGGATGGCAGATTGCAGGAGCCACTTTGCACCATCAAACCAGCCCGACTTGGCACTGGTGCCACCTCTGGTCTGGGACCCATCCTGCGTATCGTGGATTCTAAGGAGACAGCTGGCCACTCCCAGCCACAGGCCCCCAAACACAAACAACGGCGCTTTTCCCTGGAAAACAAAACTCGCTTGCCAACTTTTTGATGGAAGATTGCAGGAGCCACTTGGTACTATCAAACCACCCCAACTTGGCAACAAGTGGTTCCTGCAATCTGACATCCAGACGCGGGGCAGCTTACTTTTCTTTGCCAGGGAAACGGACCGTTGTTTGTGTTTGGAGGCGTATGGCTGGGAGTGGCCGACTGGCTCCTTAAAATCCACGATACGCAGGATGGTTCCCAGACCAGAGGTGGCACCACTGCCAAGACGGGCTAGTTTGATGGTGCAAAGTGGCTCCTGCAATCTGCCATCCAGAAGCGGGGTAGCTTACTTTTGTTTGCCAGGGAAACGGGCCGAGCTTTTTGTCTGGGGCCCTATGGCTGCGAGTGACCGGCTGGCTCCTGAAAAGCTACGATAGGCAGGATGGTGACCAGACCCATGGTGGCACCAGTGCCAAGTTGGGCTGATTTGATAAAACCAAGTGGCTCCTGCAATCTGCCATCAAAAAGTTGGCAGGAGAGTTTTGTTTTCCAGGGAAAAGCGCCGTTGTTTGTGTTTGGGGGCCTGTGGCTGGGAGTGGCCGGCTGGCTCCTTAGAATCCACGATACGCAGCATGGTATCCAGACCCAAGGTGGCACCAGTGCCAAGTTTTGCTGGTTTGATAGTACAAAGTGGTTCCTGCAATCTGCCATCCAGAAGCGGGGCAGCTTACTTTTGTTTGCCAGGGAAACGGGCCGAGGTTTTTGTCTGGGGGCCTATGGCTGGGAGTGACCGGCTGGCTCCTGAAAAGCTACGATAGGCAGGATGGTGACCAGACCCATGCTGGCACCAGTCCCAAGTTGGGCTGATTTGATAGTACCAAGTGGCTCCTGCAATCTGTCGTCAAAATTTGGCAGGCGAGTTTTGTTTTCCAGGGAAAAGCGCCGTTGTTTGTGTTTGGGGGCCTGTGGCTGGGAGTGGCCGGCTGGCTCCTTAGAATCCACGATACGCAGGATGGTTCCCAGACCCAAGGTGGCACCAGTGCCAAGTCGGGCTAGTATGATGGTGCAAAGTGGCTCCTGCAATCTGCCATCCAGAAGCGGGGCAGATTACTTTTGTTTACCAGGGAAAAGGGCCGAGGTTTGTGTCTCGGGGCCTATGGCTGGGAGTGACCGGCTGGCTCCTGAAAAGCTACGATAGGCAGGATGGTGACCAGACCCATGGTGGCACCAGTGCCAAGTTGGGCTGGTTTGATAGTACCAAGTGGCTCCTGCAATCTGCCATCAAAATGTCGGCAGGCGAGTTTTGTTTTCCAGGGAAAAGCGCCGTTGTTTGTGTTTGGGGGCCTGTGGCTGGGAGTGGCCGGCTGGCTCCTTAGAATCCACGATACGCAGGATGGTTCCCAGACCTGAGGTGGCACCAGTGCCAAGTCGGGCTGGTTTGATAGTACCAAGTGCGTCCTCCAATCTGCCATCCAGAAGCGGGGCAGCTTACTTTTGTTTGCCAGGGAAACGGGCCGAGCTTTTTGTCTGGGGGCCTATGGCTGGGAGTGACCGGCTGGCTCCTGAAAAGCTACGATAGGCAGAATGGTGAGCAGACCCATGGTGGCACAAGTGCCAAGTTGGGCTGGTTTGATAGCACCAAGTGGCTCCTGCAATCTGCCATCAAAATGTTGGCAGGCGAGTTTTGTTTTCCAGGGAAAAGCGCCGTTGTTTGTGTTTGGGTGCCTATGTCTGGGAGTGGCCGGCTGGCTCCTTAGAATCCACGATACGCAGGATGGTTCCCAGACCAGAGGTGGCACCAGTGCCAAGTCGGGCTGGTTTGATAGTACCGAGTGCGTGCTACAATCTGCCATCCAGAAGCGGGACAGCTTGCTTTTGTTTGCCAGGGAAACGGGTCGAGATTTGTGTCTGGGGGCCTATGGCTGGGAGTGACCGGCTAGGTCCTGAAAAGCTAAGGTAGGCAGGATGGTGACCAGACCCATGGTGGCACCAGTGCCAAGTTGGGCTGGTTTGATAGTACCAAGTGGCTCCTGCAATCTGCCATCAAAAAGTTGGCCGGCGAATTTTGTTTTCCAGGGAAAAGCGCTGTGGTTTGTGTTTGGGGGCCTGTGGCTGGGAGTGGCCGGCTGGATCCTTATAATCCACGATACGCAGCATGGTTCCCAGACCCAAGGTGGCACCAGTGCCAAGTTGGGCTGGTTTGATAGTACCAAGTGGCTCTGGCAATCTGCCATCAAAAAGTTGGCAGACGAGTTTTGTTTTCCAGGGAAAAGCGCCGTTGTTTTTGTTTGGGGGCCTGTGGCTGGGAGTGGACGGATGGCTAATTAGAATCCACGATACGCAGGATGGTGACCACACCCATGGTGGCACCAGTGCCAAGTCGGGCTGGTTTGACAGTACCAAGTGGCTCCTGGAATCTGCCATCCAGAAGCGGGATAACTTACTTTTGTTTGTCAGGGAAACGGGCCGAGGTTTGTGTCTGGGGGCCTATGGCTGGGAGTGACCGGCTGGCTCCTGAAAAGCTACGATAGGCAGGATGGTGACCAGACCCATGGTGGCACCAGTGCCAAGTTGGTCTGATTTGATAAAACCAAGTGGCTCCTGCAATCTCCCATCAAAAATTGGCAGGAGAGTTTTGTTTTCCAGGGAAAAGCGCCGTAGTTTGTGTTTGGGGGCCTGTGGCTGGGAGTGGCCGGCTGGCTCCTTAGAATCCACGATACGCAGCATGGTATCCAGACCCAAGGTGGCACCAGTGCCAAGTTTTGCTGGTTTGATAGTACCAAGTGGTTCCTGCAATCTGCCATCCAGAAGCAGGGCAGCTTACTTTTGTTTGCCAGGGAAACGGGCCGAGGTTTTTGTCTGGGGGCCTATGGCTGGGAGTGACCGGCTGGCTCCTGAAAAGCTACGATAGGCAGGATGGTGACCAGACCCATGGTGGCACCAGTCCCAAGTTGGGCTGATTCGATAGTACCAAGTGGCTCCTGCAATCTGCCGTCAAAATTTGGCAGGCGAGTTTTGTTTTCCAGGGAAAAGCGCCGTTGTTTGTGTTTGGGGGCCTGTGGCTGGGAGTGGCCGGCTGGCTCCTTAGAATCCACGATACGCAGGATGGTTCCCAGACCTGAGGTGGCACCAGTGCCAAGTCGGGCTGGTTTGATAGTACTAAATAGCTCCTGCAATCTGCCATGCAGAAGCGGGGCAGCTTACTTTTGTTTGCCAGGGAAACGGGCCGAGGTTTTTGTCTGGGGGCCTATGGCTGCGAGTGACCGTCTGGCTCCTGAAAAGCTACGATAGGCAGGATGGTGACCAGACCCATGGTGGCACCAGTGCCAAGTTGAGCTGGTTTAATAGTACCAAGTGGCTCCTGCAATCTGCCATCAAAAAGTTGGCAGGCGAGTTTTGTTTTCCAGGGAAAAGCGCCGTTGTTTGTGTTTGGGTGCCTATGGCTGGGAGTGGCCGGCTGGCTCCTTAGAATCCACGATACGCACCATAGTTCCCAGACCAGAGGTGGCACCAGTGCCAAGTCGGGCTGGTTTGATAGTACCAAGTGCGTCCTACAATCTGCCATCCAGAAGCGGGGCAGCTTACTTTTGTTTGCCAGGGAAACGGGCCGAGCTTTGTGTCTGAGGGCCTATGGCTGGGAGTGACCGGCTGGCTCCTGAAAAGCTACGATAGGCAGGATGGTGACCAGACCCATGGTGGCACCAGTGCCAAGTTGGGCTGATTTGATAGTACCAAGTGGCTCCTGCAATCTGCCATCAAAATGTCGGCAGGCGGGTTTGTTTTCCAGGGAAAAGCGCTGTGGTTTGTGTTTGGGGGCCTGTGGCTGGGAGTGACCGGCTGGCTCCTTAGAATCCACGATACGCAGGATGGTTCCCAGACCCAAGGTGGCACCAGTGCCAAGTTGGGCTGGTTTGATAGTACCAAGTGGCTCCTGCAATCTGCCATCCAGAAGCGGGGCAGCTTACTTTTGTTTGCCAGGGAAACGGGCCGAGCTTTGTGTCTGGGGGCCTATGGCTGGGAGTGACCGGCTGGCTCCTGAAAAGCTAAGATAGGCAGGATGGTGACCAGACCCATGGTGGCACCAGTGTCAAGTTGGGCTGGTTTGATAGTACCAAGTGGCTCCTGCAATCTGCCATCAAAAATTTGGCAGGCGAGTTTTGTTTTCCAGGCAAAAGCGCCGTTGTTTTTCTTTGGGGGCCTGTGGCTGGGAGTGGCCGGCTGGCTCCTTAGAATCCACGATACGCAGCATGGTTCCCAGACCAGAGGTGGCACCAGTGCCAAGTCGGGCTGGTTTTATAGTACCAAGTGGTTCCTGCAATCTGCCATCCAGAAGCGGGGCAGCTTACTTTGGTTTGCCAGGGAAAAGGGCAGAGCATTCTGTCTGGGCGCCTATGGCTGGGAGTGACCGGCTGGCTCCTGAAAAGCTACGATAAGCAGGATGGTGACCAGACCCATGGTGGCACCAGTGCCAAGTTGGGCTGATTTGATAGTACCAAGTGGCTCCTGCAATCTGCCATCAAAAAGTTGGCCGGCGAATTTTGTTTTCCAGGGAAAAGCGCTGTGGTTTTTGTTTGGGGGCCTGTGGCTGGGAGTGGCCGGCTGGCTCCTTCTAATCCACGATACGCAGCATGGTTCCCAGACCCAAGGTGGCACCAGTGCCAAGTTGGGCTGGTTTGATAGTACCAAGTGGCTCTGGCAATCTGCCATCAAAAAGTTGGCAGACGAGTTTTGTTTTCCAGGGAAAAGCGCCGTTGTTTTTGTTTGGGGGCCTGTGGCTGGGAGTGGATGGATGGCTAATTAGAATCCACGATAGGCAGGATGGTGACCAGACCCATGGTGGCACCAGTGCCAAGTCGGGCTGGTTTGATAGTACCAAGTGGCTCCGGCAATCTGCCATCCAGAAGCGGGATAACTTACTTTTGTTTTTCAGGGAAACGGGCCGAGGTTTGTGTCTGGGGGCCTATGGCTGGGAGTGACCGGCTGGCTCCTGAAAAGCTACGATAGGCAGGATGGTGACCAGACCCATGGTGGCACCAGTGCCAAGTTGGTCTGATTTGATAAAACCAAGTGGCTCCTGCAATCTCCCATCAAAAAGTTGGCAGGAGAGTTTTGTTTCCCAGGGAAAAGCGCCATTGTTTGTGTTTGGGGGCCTGTGGCTGGGAGTGGCCGGCTGGCTCCTTAGAATCCACGATACGCAGCATGGTATCCAGACCCAAGGTGGCACCAGTGCCAAGTTTTGCTGGTTTGATAGTACCAAGTGGTTCCTGCAATCTGCCATCCAGAAGCAGGGCAGCTTACTTTTGTATGCCAGGGAAACGGGCCGAGGTTTTTGTCTGGGGGCCTATGGCTGGGAGTGACCGGCTGGCTCCTGAAAAGCTACGATAGGCAGGATGGTGACCAGACCCATGGTGGCACCAGTCCCAAGTTGGGCTGATTTGATAGTACCAAGTGGCTCCTGCAATCTGCCGTCAAAATTTGGCAGGCGAGATTTGTTTTCCAGGGAAAAGCGCCGTTGTTTGTGTTTGGGGGCCTGTGGCTGGGAGTGGCCGGCTGGCTCCTTAGAATCCACGATACGCAGGATGGTTCCCAGACCTGAGGTGGCACCAGTGCCAAGTCGGGCTGGTTTGATAGTACTAAATAGCTCCTGCAATCTGCCATGCAGAAGCGGGGCAGCTTACTTTTGTTTGCCAGGGAAACGGGCCGAGGTTTTTGTCTGGGGGCCTATGGCTGCGAGTGACCGTCTGGCTCCTGAAAAGCTACGATAGGCAGGATGGTGAGCAGACCCATGGTGGCACCAGTGCCAAGTTGAGCTGGTTTAATAGTACCAAGTGGCTCCTGCAATCTGCCATCAAAAAGTTGGCCGGCGAGTTTTGTTTTCCAGGGAAAAGCGCCGTTGTTTGTGTTTGGGTGCCTATGGCTGGGAGTGGCCGGCTGGCTCCTTAGAATCCACGATACGCACCATAGTTCCCAGACCAGAGGTGGCACCAGTGCCAAGTCGGGCTGGTTTGATAGTACCAAGTGCGTCCTTCAATCTGCCATCCAGAAGCGGGGCAGCTTACTTTTGTTTGCCAGGGAAACGGGCCGAGCTTTGTGTCTGGGGCCCTATGGCTGGGAGTGAGCGGCTGGCTCCTGAAAAGCTACGATAGGCAGGATGGTGACCAGACCCATGGTGGCACCAGTGCCAAGTTGGGCTGATTTGATAGCAGCAAGTGGCTCCTGCAATCTGCCATCATAATGTCGGCAGGCGGGTTTGTTTTCCAGGGAAAAGCGCTGTGGTTTGTGTTTGGGGGCCTGTGGCTGGGAGTGACCGGCTGGCTCCTTAGAATCCACGATACGCAGGATGGTTCCCAGACCCAAGGTGGCACCAGTGCCAAGTTGGGCTGGTTTGATAGTACCAAGTGGCTCCTGCAATCTGCCATCCAGAAGCGGGGCAGCTTACTTTTGTTTGCCAGGGAAACGGGCCGAGCTTTGTGTCTGGGGGCCTATGGCTGGGAGTGACCGGCTGGCTCCTGAAAAGCTAAGATAGGCAGGATGGTGACCAGACCCATGGTGGCACCAGTGTCAAGTTGGGCTGGTTTGATAGTACCAAGTGGCTCCTGCAATCTGCCATCAAAAATTTGGCAGGCGAGTTTTGTTTTCCAGGGAAAAGCGCCGTTGATTTTGTTTGGGGGCCTGTGGCTGGGAGTGGCCGGCTGGCTCCTTAGAATCCACGATACGCAGCATGGTTCCCAGACCAGAGGTGGCACCAGTGCCAAGTCGGGCTGGTTTTATAGTACCAAGTGGTTCCTGCAATCTGCCATCCAGAAGCGGGGCAGCTTACTTTGGTTTGCCAGGGAAAAGGGCAGAGCATTGTGTCTGGGCGCCTATGGCTGGGAGTGACCGGCTGGCTCCTGAAAAGCTACGATAAGCAGGATGGTGACCAGACCCATGGTGGCACCAGTGCCAAGTTGGGCTGATTTGATAGTACCAAGTGGCTCCTGCAATCTGCCATCAAAAAGTTGGCCGGCGAATTTTGTTTTCCAGGGAAAAGCGCTGTGGTTTGTGTTTGGGGGCCTGTGGCTGGGAGTGGCCGGCTGGCTCCTTAGAATCCACGATACGCAGGATGGTTCCCAGACCCAAGGTGGCACCAGTGCCAAGTTGGGCTGGTTTGATAGTACCAAGTGGCTCTGGCAATCTGCCATCAAAAAGTTGGCAGACGAGTTTTGTTTTCCAGGGAAAAGCGCCGTTGTTTGTGTTTGGGGGCCTGTGGCTGGGAGTGGCCGGCTGGCTCCTTAGAATCCACGATACGCAGCATGGTATCCAGACCCAAGGTGGCACCAGTGCCAAGTTTTGCTGGTTTGATAGTACCAAGTGGTTCCTGCAATCTGCCATCCAGAAGCAGGGCAGCTTACTTTTGTATGCCAGGGAAACGGGCCGAGGTTTGTGTCCCGGGGCCTATGGCTGGGAGTGACCGGCTGGCTCCTGAAAAGCTACGATAGGCAGGATGGTGACCAGACCCATGGTGGCACCAGTGCCAAGTTGGGCTGGTTTGATAGTACCAAGTGGCTCCTGCAATCTGCCATCAAAAAGTTGGCAGGCGAGTTTGTTATCCAGGGAAATGCGCCGTTGTTTGTGTTTGGGGGCCTGTGGCTGGGAGTGGCCGGCAGGCTCCTTAGAATCCACGATACGCAGCATGGTTCCCAGACCAGAGGTGGCACCAGTGCCAAGTCGGGCTGGTTTGATGGTGAAAAGTGGCTCCTGCAATCTGCCATCCAGTAGCGGAATAACTTACTTTTGTTTGCCAGGGAAACGGTCCGAGCTTTTTGTCTGGGGGCCTATGGCTGGGAGTGACCGGCTGGCTCCTGAAAAGCTACGATAGGCAGGATGGTGACCAGACCCATGGTGGCACCAGTGTCAAGTTGGGCTGGTTTGATAGTACCCAGTGGCTCCGGCAATCTGCCATCAAAATTTGGCAGGCGAGTTTTGTTTTCCAGGGAAAAGCGCCGTTGTTTTTGTTTGGGGGCCTGTGGCTGGGAGTGGACGGATGGCTAATTAGAATCCACGATACGCAGGATGGTTCCCAGACCAGAGGTGGCACCAGTGCCAAGTCGGGCTAGTTTGATGGTGCAAAGTGGCTCCTGCAATGTGCCATCCAGATGCGGGGTAGCTTATTTTTCTTTGCCAGGGAAACGGGCCGAGGTTTTTGTCTGGGGGCCTATGGCTTGGAGTGACCGGCTGGCTCCTGAAAAGCTACGATAGGCAGGATGGTGACCAGACCCATGGTGGCACCAGTGCCAAGTTGGGCTGGTTTGATAGTACCAAGTGGCTCCTGCAATCTGCCATCAAAATGTTGGCAGGCGAGTTTTGTTTTCCAGGGAAAAGCGCCGTTGTTTGTGTTTGGGGGCCTGTGGCTGGGAGTGGCCGGCTGGCTGCTTAGAATCCACGATACGCAGGATGGTTCCCAGACCAGAGGTGGCACCAGTGCCAAGTCGGGCTGGTTTGATAATACCTAGTGGATCCTGCAATCTGCCATCCAGAAGCGGGACAGCTTACTTTTGTTTGCCAGGGAAACGGGCCGAGCTTTGTGTCACGGGGCCTATGGCTGGGAGTGACCGTCTAGGTCCTGAAAAGCTACGATAGGCAGGATGGTGACCAGACCCATGGTGGCACCAGTGCCAAGTTGGGCTGGTTTGATAGTACCAAGTGGCTCCTGCAATCTGCCATCAAAAAGTTGGCAGGCGAGTTTTGTTTTCCAGGGAAAAGCGCCGTTGTTTGTGTTTGGAGGCCTGTGGCTGGGAGTGGCCGGCTTGCTAATTGGAATCCACGATACACAGCATGGTTCCCAGACCAGAGGTGGCACCAGTGCCAAGTTGGGCTGGTTTGATGGTGAAAAGTGGCTCCTGCAATCTGCCATCCAGAAGCGGGGCAGCTTACTTTTGTTTGCCAGGGAAACGGGCCGAGGTTTTTCTCTGGGGGCCTATGGCTGGGAGTGACCGGCTGGCGCCTGAACACCTACGATAGGCAGGATGGTGACCAGACCCATGGTGGCACCAGTGCCAAGATGGGCTGATTTGATAGTAGCAAGTGGCTCGTGCAATCTGCCATCAAAATGTTGGCAGGCGAGTTTTGTTTTCCAGGGAAAAGCGCCGTTGTTTGTGTTTGGGGGCCTGTGGCTGGGAGCGGACGGATGGCTCCTTAGAATCCACGATACGCAGCATGGTTCCCAGACCAGAGGTGGCACCAGTGCCAAGTCGGGATGGTTTGATAGTACCAAGTGGCTCCGGAAATCTGCCATCCAGAAGCGGGGCAGCTTACTTTTGTTTGCCAGGGAAACGGGCCGAGCTTTGTGTCTGGGCGCCTATGGCTGGGAGTGACCTGCTAGGTCCTGAAAAGCTACGATAGGCAGGATGGTGACCAGACCCATGGTGGCACCAGTGCCAAGTTGGGCTGATTTGACAGTACCAAGTGGCTCCTGCAATCTGCCATCTAAAAGTTGGCAGGCGAGTTTTGTTTTCCAGGGAAAAGCGCCGTTGTTTGTGTCTGGGGGCCTGTGGCTGGAGTGGCCGGCTGGCTCCTTAGAATGAACGATACGCAGGATGGTTCCCAGACCTGAGGTGGCACCAGTGCCAAGTCGGGCTAGTTTGATGGTGCAAAGTGGCTCCTGCAATCTGCCATCCAGAAGCGGGGTAGCTTACTTTTGTTTGCCAGGGAAACGGGCCAAAGTTTTTCTCTGGGGGCCTATGGCAGGGAGGGACCGGCTGGCTCCTGAAAAGCTACGATAGGCAGGATGGTGACCAGACCCATGGTGGCACCAGTGCCAAGTTGGGCTGATTTGATAGTACCAAGTGGCTCCTGCAATCTGCCATCAAAATATTGGCAGGCGAGTTTTGTTTTCCAGGGAAAAGCGCTGTGGTTTGTGTTTGGGGGCCTGTGGCTGGGAGTGACCGGCTGGCTCCTTAGAATCCACGATACGCAGGATGGTTCCCAGACCCAAGGTGGCACCAGTGCCAAGTCGGGCTGGTTTGATAGTACCAAGTGCGTCCTGCAATCTGCCATCCAGAAGCGGGGCAGCTTACTTTGTTTGCCAGGGAAACGGGCCGAGCTTTTTGTCTGGGCGCCTATGGCTTGGAGTGACCGTCTGGCTCCTGAAAAGCTACGATAGGCAGGATGGTGACCAGATCCATGGTGGCACCAGTGCCAAGTTGGGCTGGTTTGATAGTACCAAGTGGCTCCTGCAATCTGCCATCAAAATGTTGGCAGGCGAGTTTGGTTTTCCAGGGAAAAGCGCCGTTGTTTGTGTTTGGGGGCCTGTGGCTGGGAGTGGACGGATGGCTCCTTAGAACCACGATACGCAGGATGGTTCCCAGACCAGAGGTGGCACCAGTGCCAAGTCGGGCTGGTTTGATAGTACCAAGTTGTTCCTGCAATCTGCCATCCAGAAGCGGGGCAGCTTACTTTTGTATGCCAGGGAAACGGGCCGAGGTTTTTCTCTGGGGGCCTATAGCTGGGAGTGACCGTCTGGCTCCTGAAAAGCTACGATAGGCAGGATGGTGACCAAACGCATGGTGGCACCAGTGCCAAGTTGGGCTGATTTGATAGTACCAAGTGGCTCCTGCAATCTGCCATCAAAATGTTGGCAGGCGAGTTTTGTTTTCCAGGGAAAAGCGCTGTGGTTTGTGTTTGGGGGCCTGTGGCTGGGAGTGACCGGCTGGCTCCTTAGAATCCACGATACGCAGGATGGTTCCCAGACCCAAGGTGGCACCAGTGCCAAGTTGGGCTGGTTTGATAGTACCAAGTGGCTCCTGCAATCTGCCATCCAGAAGCGGGGCAGCTTACTTTTGTTTGCCAGGGAAACGGGCCGAGCTTTGTGTCTGGGGGCCTATGGCTGGGAGTGACCGGCTGGCTCCTGAAAAGCTAAGATAGGCAGGATGGTGACCAGACCCATGGTGGCACCAGTGTCAAGTTGGGCTGGTTTGATAGTACCAAGTGGCTCCTGCAATCTGCCATCAAAAATTTGGCAGGCGAGTTTTGTTTTCCAGGCAAAAGCGCCGTTGTTTTTCTTTGGGGGCCTGTGGCTGGGAGTGGCCGGCTGGCTCCTTAGAATCCACGATACGCAGCATGGTTCCCAGACCAGAGGTGGCACCAGTGCCAAGTCGGGCTGGTTTTATAGTACCAAGTGGTTCCTGCAATCTGCCATCCAGAAGCGGGGCAGCTTACTTTGGTTTGCCAGGGAAAAGGGCAGAGCATTCTGTCTGGGCGCCTATGGCTGGGAGTGACCGGCTGGCTCCTGAAAAGCTACGATAAGCAGGATGGTGACCAGACCCATGGTGGCACCAGTGCCAAGTTGGGCTGATTTGATAGTACCAAGTGGCTCCTGCAATCTGCCATCAAAAAGTTGGCCGGCGAATTTTGTTTTCCAGGGAAAAGCGCTGTGGTTTTTGTTTGGGGGCCTGTGGCTGGGAGTGGCCGGCTGGCTCCTTCTAATCCACGATACGCAGCATGGTTCCCAGACCCAAGGTGGCACCAGTGCCAAGTTGGGCTGGTTTGATAGTACCAAGTGGCTCTGGCAATCTGCCATCAAAAAGTTGGCAGACGAGTTTTGTTTTCCAGGGAAAAGCGCCGTTGTTTTTGTTTGGGGGCCTGTGGCTGGGAGTGGATGGATGGCTAATTAGAATCCACGATAGGCAGGATGGTGACCAGACCCATGGTGGCACCAGTGCCAAGTCGGGCTGGTTTGATAGTACCAAGTGGCTCCGGCAATCTGCCATCCAGAAGCGGGATAACTTACTTTTGTTTTTCAGGGAAACGGGCCGAGGTTTGTGTCTGGGGGCCTATGGCTGGGAGTGACCGGCTGGCTCCTGAAAAGCTACGATAGGCAGGATGGTGACCAGACCCATGGTGGCACCAGTGCCAAGTTGGTCTGATTTGATAAAACCAAGTGGCTCCTGCAATCTCCCATCAAAAAGTTGGCAGGAGAGTTTTGTTTCCCAGGGAAAAGCGCCATTGTTTGGGTTTGGGGGCCTGTGGCTGGGAGTGGCCGGCTGGCTCCTTAGAATCCACGATACGCAGCATGGTATCCAGACCCAAGGTGGCACCAGTGCCAAGTTTTGCTGGTTTGATAGTACCAAGTGGTTCCTGCAATCTGCCATCCAGAAGCAGGGCAGCTTACTTTTGTATGCCAGGGAAACGGGCCGAGGTTTTTGTCTGGGGGCCTATGGCTGGGAGTGACCGGCTGGCTCCTGAAAAGCTACGATAGGCAGGATGGTGACCAGACCCATGGTGGCACCAGTCCCAAGTTGGGCTGATTTGATAGTACCAAGTGGCTCCTGCAATCTGCCGTCAAAATTTGGCAGGCGAGATTTGTTTTCCAGGGAAAAGCGCCGTTGTTTGTGTTTGGGGGCCTGTGGCTGGGAGTGGCCGGCTGGCTCCTTAGAATCCACGATACGCAGGATGGTTCCCAGACCTGAGGTGGCACCAGTGCCAAGTCGGGCTGGTTTGATAGTACTAAATAGCTCCTGCAATCTGCCATGCAGAAGCGGGGCAGCTTACTTTTGTTTGCCAGGGAAACGGGCCGAGGTTTTTGTCTGGGGGCCTATGGCTGCGAGTGACCGTCTGGCTCCTGAAAAGCTACGATAGGCAGGATGGTGAGCAGACCCATGGTGGCACCAGTGCCAAGTTGAGCTGGTTTAATAGTACCAAGTGGCTCCTGCAATCTGCCATCAAAAAGTTGGCCGGCGAGTTTTGTTTTCCAGGGAAAAGCGCCGTTGTTTGTGTTTGGGTGCCTATGGCTGGGAGTGGCCGGCTGGCTCCTTAGAATCCACGATACGCACCATAGTTCCCAGACCAGAGGTGGCACCAGTGCCAAGTCGGGCTGGTTTGATAGTACCAAGTGCGTCCTTCAATCTGCCATCCAGAAGCGGGGCAGCTTACTTTTGTTTGCCAGGGAAACGGGCCGAGCTTTGTGTCTGGGGCCCTATGGCTGGGAGTGAGCGGCTGGCTCCTGAAAAGCTACGATAGGCAGGATGGTGACCAGACCCATGGTGGCACCAGTGCCAAGTTGGGCTGATTTGATAGCAGCAAGTGGCTCCTGCGATCTGCCATCATAATGTCGGCAGGCGGGTTTGTTTTCCAGGGAAAAGCGCTGTGGTTTGTGTTTGGGGGCCTGTGGCTGGGAGTGACCGGCTGGCTCCTTAGAATCCACGATACGCAGGATGGTTCCCAGACCCAAGGTGGCACCAGTGCCAAGTTGGGCTGGTTTGATAGTACCAAGTGGCTCCTGCAATCTGCCATCCAGAAGCGGGGCAGCTTACTTTTGTTTGCCAGGGAAACGGGCCGAGCTTTGTGTCTGGGGGCCTATGGCTGGGAGTGACCGGCTGGCTCCTGAAAAGCTAAGATAGGCAGGATGGTGACCAGACCCATGGTGGCACCAGTGTCAAGTTGGGCTGGTTTGATAGTACCAAGTGGCTCCTGCAATCTGCCATCAAAAATTTGGCAGGCGAGTTTTGTTTTCCAGGGAAAAGCGCCGTTGATTTTGTTTGGGGGCCTGTGGCTGGGAGTGGCCGGCTGGCTCCTTAGAATCCACGATACGCAGCATGGTTCCCAGACCAGAGGTGGCACCAGTGCCAAGTCGGGCTGGTTTTATAGTACCAAGTGGTTCCTGCAATCTGCCATCCAGAAGCGGGGCAGCTTACTTTGGTTTGCCAGGGAAAAGGGCAGAGCATTGTGTCTGGGCGCCTATGGCTGGGAGTGACCGGCTGGCTCCTGAAAAGCTACGATAAGCAGGATGGTGACCAGACCCATGGTGGCACCAGTGCCAAGTTGGGCTGATTTGATAGTACCAAGTGGCTCCTGCAATCTGCCATCAAAAAGTTGGCCGGCGAATTTTGTTTTCCAGGGAAAAGCGCTGTGGTTTGTGTTTGGGGGCCTGTGGCTGGGAGTGGCCGGCTGGCTCCTTGGAATCCACGATACGCAGGATGGTTCCCAGACCCAAGGTGGCACCAGTGCCAAGTTGGGCTGGTTTGATAGTACCAAGTGGCTCTGGCAATCTGCCATCAAAAAGTTGGCAGACGAGTTTTGTTTTCCAGGGAAAAGCGCCGTTGTTTGTGTTTGGGGGCCTGTGGCTGGGAGTGGCCGGCTGGCTCCTTAGAATCCACGATACGCAGCATGGTATCCAGACCCAAGGTGGCACCAGTGCCAAGTTTTGCTGGTTTGATAGTACCAAGTGGTTCCTGCAATCTGCCATCCAGAAGCAGGGCAGCTTACTTTTGTATGCCAGGGAAACGGGCCGAGGTTTGTGTCCCGGGGCCTATGGCTGGGAGTGACCGGCTGGCTCCTGAAAAGCTACGATAGGCAGGATGGTGACCAGACCCATGGTGGCACCAGTGCCAAGTTGGGCTGGTTTGATAGTACCAAGTGGCTCCTGCAATCTGCCATCAAAAAGTTGGCAGGCGAGTTTGTTATCCAGGGAAATGCGCCGTTGTTTGTGTTTGGGGGCCTGTGGCTGGGAGTGGCCGGCAGGCTCCTTAGAATCC
Organism: Melospiza melodia melodia; assembly: GCF_035770615.1. Lineage (NCBI taxonomy): Eukaryota > Metazoa > Chordata > Aves > Passeriformes > Passerellidae > Melospiza > Melospiza melodia. Next base: position 37,416,213 of record NC_086195.1, on the reverse strand, counting down.
ACGATACGCAGCATGGTATCCAGACCCAAGGTGGCACCAGTGCCAAGTTTTGCTGGTTTGATAGTACCAAGTGGTTCCTGCAATCTGCCATCCAGAAGCAGGGCAGCTTACTTTTGTATGCCAGGGAAACGGGCCGAGGTTTTTGTCTGGGGGCCTATGGCTGGGAGTGACCGGCTGGCTCCTGAAAAGCTACGATAGGCAGGATGGTGACCAGACCCATGGTGGCACCAGTCCCAAGTTGGGCTGATTTGATAGTACCAAGTGGCTCCTGCAATCTGCCGTCAAAATTTGGCAGGCGAGATTTGTTTTCCAGGGAAAAGCGCCGTTGTTTGTGTTTGGGGGCCTGTGGCTGGGAGTGGCCGGCTGGCTCCTTAGAATCCACGATACGCAGGATGGTTCCCAGACCTGAGGTGGCACCAGTGCCAAGTCGGGCTGGTTTGATAGTACTAAATAGCTCCTGCAATCTGCCATGCAGAAGCGGGGCAGCTTACTTTTGTTTGCCAGGGAAACGGGCCGAGGTTTTTGTCTGGGGGCCTATGGCTGCGAGTGACCGTCTGGCTCCTGAAAAGCTACGATAGGCAGGATGGTGAGCAGACCCATGGTGGCACCAGTGCCAAGTTGAGCTGGTTTAATAGTACCAAGTGGCTCCTGCAATCTGCCATCAAAAAGTTGGCCGGCGAGTTTTGTTTTCCAGGGAAAAGCGCCGTTGTTTGTGTTTGGGTGCCTATGGCTGGGAGTGGCCGGCTGGCTCCTTAGAATCCACGATACGCACCATAGTTCCCAGACCAGAGGTGGCACCAGTGCCAAGTCGGGCTGGTTTGATAGTACCAAGTGCGTCCTTCAATCTGCCATCCAGAAGCGGGGCAGCTTACTTTTGTTTGCCAGGGAAACGGGCCGAGCTTTGTGTCTGGGGCCCTATGGCTGGGAGTGAGCGGCTGGCTCCTGAAAAGCTACGATAGGCAGGATGGTGACCAGACCCATGGTGGCACCAGTGCCAAGTTGGGCTGATTTGATAGCAGCAAGTGGCTCCTGCGATCTGCCATCATAATGTCGGCAGGCGGGTTTGTTTTCCAGGGAAAAGCGCTGTGGTTTGTGTTTGGGGGCCTGTGGCTGGGAGTGACCGGCTGGCTCCTTAGAATCCACGATACGCAGGATGGTTCCCAGACCCAAGGTGGCACCAGTGCCAAGTTGGGCTGGTTTGATAGTACCAAGTGGCTCCTGCAATCTGCCATCCAGAAGCGGGGCAGCTTACTTTTGTTTGCCAGGGAAACGGGCCGAGCTTTGTGTCTGGGGGCCTATGGCTGGGAGTGACCGGCTGGCTCCTGAAAAGCTAAGATAGGCAGGATGGTGACCAGACCCATGGTGGCACCAGTGTCAAGTTGGGCTGGTTTGATAGTACCAAGTGGCTCCTGCAATCTGCCATCAAAAATTTGGCAGGCGAGTTTTGTTTTCCAGGGAAAAGCGCCGTTGATTTTGTTTGGGGGCCTGTGGCTGGGAGTGGCCGGCTGGCTCCTTAGAATCCACGATACGCAGCATGGTTCCCAGACCAGAGGTGGCACCAGTGCCAAGTCGGGCTGGTTTTATAGTACCAAGTGGTTCCTGCAATCTGCCATCCAGAAGCGGGGCAGCTTACTTTGGTTTGCCAGGGAAAAGGGCAGAGCATTGTGTCTGGGCGCCTATGGCTGGGAGTGACCGGCTGGCTCCTGAAAAGCTACGATAAGCAGGATGGTGACCAGACCCATGGTGGCACCAGTGCCAAGTTGGGCTGATTTGATAGTACCAAGTGGCTCCTGCAATCTGCCATCAAAAAGTTGGCCGGCGAATTTTGTTTTCCAGGGAAAAGCGCTGTGGTTTGTGTTTGGGGGCCTGTGGCTGGGAGTGGCCGGCTGGCTCCTTGGAATCCACGATACGCAGGATGGTTCCCAGACCCAAGGTGGCACCAGTGCCAAGTTGGGCTGGTTTGATAGTACCAAGTGGCTCTGGCAATCTGCCATCAAAAAGTTGGCAGACGAGTTTTGTTTTCCAGGGAAAAGCGCCGTTGTTTGTGTTTGGGGGCCTGTGGCTGGGAGTGGCCGGCTGGCTCCTTAGAATCCACGATACGCAGCATGGTATCCAGACCCAAGGTGGCACCAGTGCCAAGTTTTGCTGGTTTGATAGTACCAAGTGGTTCCTGCAATCTGCCATCCAGAAGCAGGGCAGCTTACTTTTGTATGCCAGGGAAACGGGCCGAGGTTTGTGTCCCGGGGCCTATGGCTGGGAGTGACCGGCTGGCTCCTGAAAAGCTACGATAGGCAGGATGGTGACCAGACCCATGGTGGCACCAGTGCCAAGTTGGGCTGGTTTGATAGTACCAAGTGGCTCCTGCAATCTGCCATCAAAAAGTTGGCAGGCGAGTTTGTTATCCAGGGAAATGCGCCGTTGTTTGTGTTTGGGGGCCTGTGGCTGGGAGTGGCCGGCAGGCTCCTTAGAATCCACGATACGCAGCATGGTTCCCAGACCAGAGGTGGCACCAGTGCCAAGTCGGGCTGGTTTGATGGTGAAAAGTGGCTCCTGCAATCTGCCATCCAGTAGCGGAATAACTTACTTTTGTTTGCCAGGGAAACGGTCCGAGCTTTTTGTCTGGGGGCCTATGGCTGGGAGTGACCGGCTGGCTCCTGAAAAGCTACGATAGGCAGGATGGTGACCAGACCCATGGTGGCACCAGTGTCAAGTTGGGCTGGTTTGATAGTACCCAGTGGCTCCGGCAATCTGCCATCAAAATTTGGCAGGCGAGTTTTGTTTTCCAGGGAAAAGCGCCGTTGTTTTTGTTTGGGGGCCTGTGGCTGGGAGTGGACGGATGGCTAATTAGAATCCACGATACGCAGGATGGTTCCCAGACCAGAGGTGGCACCAGTGCCAAGTCGGGCTAGTTTGATGGTGCAAAGTGGCTCCTGCAATGTGCCATCCAGATGCGGGGTAGCTTATTTTTCTTTGCCAGGGAAACGGGCCGAGGTTTTTGTCTGGGGGCCTATGGCTTGGAGTGACCGGCTGGCTCCTGAAAAGCTACGATAGGCAGGATGGTGACCAGACCCATGGTGGCACCAGTGCCAAGTTGGGCTGGTTTGATAGTACCAAGTGGCTCCTGCAATCTGCCATCAAAATGTTGGCAGGCGAGTTTTGTTTTCCAGGGAAAAGCGCCGTTGTTTGTGTTTGGGGGCCTGTGGCTGGGAGTGGCCGGCTGGCTGCTTAGAATCCACGATACGCAGGATGGTTCCCAGACCAGAGGTGGCACCAGTGCCAAGTCGGGCTGGTTTGATAATACCTAGTGGATCCTGCAATCTGCCATCCAGAAGCGGGACAGCTTACTTTTGTTTGCCAGGGAAACGGGCCGAGCTTTGTGTCACGGGGCCTATGGCTGGGAGTGACCGTCTAGGTCCTGAAAAGCTACGATAGGCAGGATGGTGACCAGACCCATGGTGGCACCAGTGCCAAGTTGGGCTGGTTTGATAGTACCAAGTGGCTCCTGCAATCTGCCATCAAAAAGTTGGCAGGCGAGTTTTGTTTTCCAGGGAAAAGCGCCGTTGTTTGTGTTTGGAGGCCTGTGGCTGGGAGTGGCCGGCTTGCTAATTGGAATCCACGATACACAGCATGGTTCCCAGACCAGAGGTGGCACCAGTGCCAAGTTGGGCTGGTTTGATGGTGAAAAGTGGCTCCTGCAATCTGCCATCCAGAAGCGGGGCAGCTTACTTTTGTTTGCCAGGGAAACGGGCCGAGGTTTTTCTCTGGGGGCCTATGGCTGGGAGTGACCGGCTGGCGCCTGAACACCTACGATAGGCAGGATGGTGACCAGACCCATGGTGGCACCAGTGCCAAGATGGGCTGATTTGATAGTAGCAAGTGGCTCGTGCAATCTGCCATCAAAATGTTGGCAGGCGAGTTTTGTTTTCCAGGGAAAAGCGCCGTTGTTTGTGTTTGGGGGCCTGTGGCTGGGAGCGGACGGATGGCTCCTTAGAATCCACGATACGCAGCATGGTTCCCAGACCAGAGGTGGCACCAGTGCCAAGTCGGGATGGTTTGATAGTACCAAGTGGCTCCTGCAATCTGCCATCCAGAAGCGGGGCAGCTTACTTTTGTTTGCCAGGGAAACGGGCCGAGCTTTGTGTCTGGGCGCCTATGGCTGGGAGTGACCTGCTAGGTCCTGAAAAGCTACGATAGGCAGGATGGTGACCAGACCCATGGTGGCACCAGTGCCAAGTTGGGCTGATTTGACAGTACCAAGTGGCTCCTGCAATCTGCCATCTAAAAGTTGGCAGGCGAGTTTTGTTTTCCAGGGAAAAGCGCCGTTGTTTGTGTCTGGGGGCCTGTGGCTGGAGTGGCCGGCTGGCTCCTTAGAATGAACGATACGCAGGATGGTTCCCAGACCTGAGGTGGCACCAGTGCCAAGTCGGGCTAGTTTGATGGTGCAAAGTGGCTCCTGCAATCTGCCATCCAGAAGCGGGGTAGCTTACTTTTGTTTGCCAGGGAAACGGGCCAAAGTTTTTCTCTGGGGGCCTATGGCAGGGAGGGACCGGCTGGCTCCTGAAAAGCTACGATAGGCAGGATGGTGACCAGACCCATGGTGGCACCAGTGCCAAGTTGGGCTGATTTGATAGTACCAAGTGGCTCCTGCAATCTGCCATCAAAATATTGGCAGGCGAGTTTTGTTTTCCAGGGAAAAGCGCTGTGGTTTGTGTTTGGGGGCCTGTGGCTGGGAGTGACCGGCGGGCTCCTTAGAATCCACGATACGCAGGATGGTTCCCAGACCCAAGGTGGCACCAGTGCCAAGTCGGGCTGGTTTGATAGTACCAAGTGCGTCCTGCAATCTGCCATCCAGAAGCGGGGCAGCTTACTTTGTTTGCCAGGGAAACGGGCCGAGCTTTTTGTCTGGGCGCCTATGGCTTGGAGTGACCGTCTGGCTCCTGAAAAGCTACGATAGGCAGGATGGTGACCAGATCCATGGTGGCACCAGTGCCAAGTTGGGCTGGTTTGATAGTACCAAGTGGCTCCTGCAATCTGCCATCAAAATGTTGGCAGGCGAGTTTGGTTTTCCAGGGAAAAGCGCCGTTGTTTGTGTTTGGGGGCCTGTGGCTGGGAGTGGACGGATGGCTCCTTAGAACCACGATACGCAGGATGGTTCCCAGACCAGAGGTGGCACCAGTGCCAAGTCGGGCTGGTTTGATAGTACCAAGTTGTTCCTGCAATCTGCCATCCAGAAGCGGGGCAGCTTACTTTTGTATGCCAGGGAAACGGGCCGAGGTTTTTCTCTGGGGGCCTATAGCTGGGAGTGACCGTCTGGCTCCTGAAAAGCTACGATAGGCAGGATGGTGACCAAACGCATGGTGGCACCAGTGCCAAGTTGGGCTGATTTGATAGTACCAAGTGGCTCCTGCAATCTGCCATCAAAATGTTGGCAGGCGAGTTTTGTTTTCCAGGGAAAAGCGCCGTTGTTTGTGTTTGGGGGCCTGTGGCTGGGAGTGGCCGGCTGGCTGCTAGGAATCCACGATACGCAGGATGGTTCCCAGACCAGAGGTGGCACCAGTGCCAAGTCGGGCTGGTTTGATACTACCAAGTGCGTCCTGCAATCTGCCATCCAGAAGCGGGGCAGCTTACTTTTGTTTGCCAGGGAAACGGGCCGAGGTTTGTGTCTGGGGGCCTATGGCTGCGAGTGACCGGCTGGCTCCTGAAAAGCTACGATAGGCAGGATGGTGACCAGACCCATGGTGGCACCAGTGCCAAGTTGGGCTGGTTTGATAGTACCAAGTGGCTCCTGCAATCTGCCATCAAAAAGTTGGCAGGCGAGTTTTGTTTTCCAGGGAAAAGCGCCGTTGTTTGTGTTTGGTGGCCTGTGTCTGAGAGTGGACGGATGGCTCCTTAGAATCCACGATACGCAGCATGGTTCCCAGACCAGAGGTGGCACCAGTGCCAAGTTGGGCTGGTTTGATAGTACCAAGTGGCTCCTGCAATCTGCCATCCAGAAGTGGGGCAGCTTACTTTTGTTTGCCAGGGATACGGGCCGAGGTTTGTGTCTCAGGGCCTATGGCTGGGAGTGACCACCTGGCTCCTGAAAAGCTACGATAGGCAGGATGGTGACCAGACCCATGGTGGCACCAGTGCCAAGTTGGGCTGGTTTGATAGTACCAAGTGGCTCCTGCAATCTGCCATCAAAAAGTTGGCAGGCGAGTTTGTTATCCAGGGAAAAGCGCCGTTGTTTGTGTTTGGGGGCCTGTGGCTGGGAGTGGCCGGCTGGCTCCTTAGAATCCACGATACGCAGGATGGTTCCCAGACCAGAGGTGGCACCAGTGCCAAGTTGGGCTGGTTTGATGGTGAAAAGTGGCTCCTGCAATCTGCCATCCAGAAGCGGGATAACTTACTTTTGTTTGCCAGGGAAACGGGCCGAGGTTTTTGTCTGGGGGCCTATGGCTGGGAGTGACCGGCTGGCTCCTGAAAAGCTACGATAGGCAGGATGGTGACCAGACCCATGGTGGCACCAGTGCCAAGTCGGGCTGGTTTGATAGTACTAAATAGCTCCTGCAATCTGCCATGCAGAAGCGGGGCAGCTTACTTTTGTTTGCCAGGGAAACGGGCCGAGGTTTTTGTCTGGGGGCCTATGGCTTGGAGTGACCGGCTGGCTCCTGAAAAGCTACGATAGGCAGGATGGTGAGCAGACCCATGGTGGCACCAGTGCCAAATTGAGCTGGTTTGATAGTACCAAGTGGCTCCTGCAATTTGCCATCAAAAAGTTGGCAGGCGAGTTTTGTTTTCCAGGGAAAAGCGCCGTTGTTTGTGTTTGGGTGCCTATGGCTGGGAGTGGCCGGCTGGCTCCTTAGAATCCACGATACGCACCATAGTTCCCAGACCAGAGGTGGCACCAGTGCCAAGTCGGGCTGGTTTGATAGTACCAAGTGCGTCCTACAATCTGCCATCCAGAAGCGGGGCAGCTTACTTTTGTTTGCCAGGGAAACGGGCCGAGCTTTGTGTCTGGGGGCCTATGACTGGGAGTGACCGGCTGGCTCCTGAAGAGCTACGATAGGCAGGATGGTGACCAGACCCATGGTGGCACCAGTGCCAAGTTGGGCTGATTTGATAGCAGCAAGTGGCTCCTGCAATCTGCCATCAAAATGTCGGCAGGCGGGTTTGTTTTCCAGGGAAAAGCGCTGTGGTTTTTGTTTGGGGGCCTGTGGCTGGGAGTGACCGGCTGGCTCCTTAGAATCCACGATACGCAGGATGGTTCCCAGACCCAAGGTGGCACCAGTGCCAAGTTGGGCTGGTTTGATAGTACCAAGTGGCTCCTGCAATCTGCCATCCAGAAGCGGGGCAGCTTACTTTTGTTTGCCAGGGAAACGGGCCGAGCTTTGTGTCTGGGGGCCTATGGCTGGGAGTGACCGGCTGGCTCCTGAAAAGCTAAGATAGGCAGGATGGTGACCAGACCCATGGTGGCACCAGTGTCAAGTTGGGCTGGTTTGATAGTACCAAGTGTCTCCTGCAATCTGCCATCAAAATGTTGGCAGGCGAGTTTTGTTTTCCAGGGAAAAGCGCCGTTGATTTTGTTTGGGGGCCTGTGGCTGGGAGTGGCCGGCTGGCTCCTTAGAATCCACGATACGCAGCATGGTTCCCAGACCAGAGGTGGCACCAGTGCCAAGTCGGGCTGGTTTTATAGTACCAAGTGGTTCCTGCAATCTGCCATCCAGAAGCGGGGCAGCTTACTTTGGTTTGCCAGGGAAAAGGGCAGAGCATTGTGTCTGGGCGCCTATGGCTGGGAGTGACCGGCTGGCTCCTGAAAAGCTACGATAAGCAGGATGGTGACCAGACCCATGGTGGCACCAGTGCCAAGTTGGGCTGATTTGATAGTACCAAGTGGCTCCTGCAATCTGCCATCAAAAAGTTGGCCGGCGAATTTTGTTTTCCAGGGAAAAGCGCTGTGGTTTGTGTTTGGGGGCCTGTGGCTGGGAGTGGCCGGCTGGCTCCTTATAATCCACGATACGCAGCATGGTTCCCAGACCCAAGGTGGCACCAGTGCCAAGTTGCGCTGGTTTGATAGTACCAAGTGGCTCCTGCAATCTGCCATCAAAAAGTTGGCAGACGAGTTTTGTTTTCCAGGGAAAAGCGCCGTTGTTTTTGTTTGGGGGCCTGTGGCTGGGAGTGGACAGATGGCTAATTAGAATCCACGATAGGCAGGATGGTGACCAGACCCATGGTGGCACCAGTGCCAAGTCGGGCTGGTTTGATAGTACCAAGTGGCTCCTGCAATCTGCCATCAAAAAGTTGGCAGGCGAGTTTTGTTTTCCAGGGAAAAGCGCCGTTGTTTCTGTTTGGGGGCCTGTGGCTGGGAGTGGCCGGCTGGCTCCTTAGAATCCACGATACGCGGCATGGTTCCCAGACCAGAGGTGGCACCAGTGCCAAGTTGGGCTGGTTTGATAGTACCAAGTGGCTCCTGCAATCTGCCATCCAGAAGCGGGGCAGCTTACTTTTGTTTGCCAGCGATACGGGCCGAGGTTTGTGTCTCAGGGCCTATGGCTGGGAGTGACCGCCTGGCTCCTGAAAAGCTACGATAGGCAGGATGGTGACCAGACCCATGGTGGCACCAGTGCCAAGTTGGGCTGGTTTGATAGTACCAAGTGGCTCCTGCAATCTGCCATCAAAAAGTTGGCAGGCGAGTTTGTTATCCAGGGAAAAGCGCCGTTGTTTGTGTTTGGGGGCCTGTGGCAGGAGTGGCCGGCTGGCTCCTTAGAATCCACGATACGCAGGATGGTTCCCAGACCAGAGGTGGCACCAGTGCCAAGTTGGGCTGGTTTGATGGTGAAAAGTGGCTCCTGCAATCTGCCATCCAGAAGTGGGATAACTTACTTTTGTTTGCCAGGGGAACGGGCCGAGGTTTTTGTCTGGGGGCCTATGGCTGGGAGTGACCGGCTGGCTCCTGAAAAGCTACGATAGGCAGGATGGTGACCAGACCCATGGTGGCACCAGTGCCAAGTCGGGCTGGTTTGATAGTACTAAATAGCTCCTGCAATCTGCCATGCAGAAGCGGGGCAGCTTACTTTTGTTTGCCAGGGAAACGGGCCGAGGTTTTTGTCTGGGGGCCTATGGCTGCGAGTGACCGTCTGGCTCCTGAAAAGCTACGATAGGCAGGATGGTGAGCAGACCCATGGTGGCACCAGTGCCAAGTTGAGCTGGTTTGATAGTACCAAGTGGCTCCTGCAATCTGCCATCAAAAAGTTGGCAGGCGAGTTTTGTTTTCCAGGGAAAAGCGCCGTTGTTTGTGTTTGGGTGCCTATGGCTGGGAGTGGCCGGCTGGCTCCTTAGAAGCCACGATACGCACCATAGTTCCCAGACCAGAGGTGGCACCAGTGCCAAGTCGGGCTGGTTTGATAGTACCAAGTGCGTCCTACAATCTGCCATCCAGAAGCGGGGCAGCTTACTTTTGTTTGCCAGGGAAACGGGCAGAGGTTTGTGTCTGGGGGCCTATGACTGGGAGTGACCGGCTGGCTCCTGAAAAGCTACGATAGGCAGGATGGTGACCAGACCCATGGTGGCACCAGTGCCAAGTTGGGCTGATTTGATAGCAGCAAGTGGCTCCTGCAATCTGCCATCAAAATGTCGGCAGGCGGGTTTGTTTTCCAGAGAAAAGCGCTGTGGTTTGTGTTTGGGGGCCTGTGGCTGGGAGTGACGGGCTGGCTCCTTAGAATCCACGATACGCAGGATGGTTCCCAGACCCAAGGTGGCACCAGTGCCAAGTTGGGCTGGTTTGATAGTACCAAGTGGCTCCTGCAATCTGCCATCCAGAAGCGGGGCAGCTTACTTTTGTTTGCCAGGGAAACGGGCCGAGGTTTGTGTCTGGGGGCCTATGGCTGGGAGTGACCGGCTGGCTCCAGAAAAGCTAAGATAGGCAGGATGGTGACCAGACCCATGGTGGCACCAGTGTCAAGTTGGGCTGGTTTGATAGTACCAAGTGGCTCCTGCAATCTGCCATCAAAAATTTGGCAGGCGAGTTTTGTTTTCCAGGGAAAAGCGCCTTTGTTTTTGTTTGGGGGCCTGTGGCTGGGAGTGGCCGGATGGCTCCTTATAATCCACGATACGCAGCATGGTTCCCAGACCCAAGGTGGCACCAGAGCCAAGTTGGGCTGGTTTGATAGTACCAAGTGGCTCTGGCAATCTGCCATCAAAAAGTTGGCAGACGAGTTTTGTTTTCCAGGGAAAAGCGCCGTTGTTTTTGTTTGGGGGCCTGTGGCTGGGAGTGGACAGAGGGCTAATTAGAATCCACGATAGGCAGGATGGTGACCAGACCCATGGTGGCACCAGTGCCAAGTCGGGCTGGTTTGATAGTACCAAGTGGCTCCGGCAATCTGCCATCCAGAAGCGGGATAACTTACTTTTGTTTGTCAGGGAAACGGGCCGAGGTTTGTGTCCGGGGGCCTATGGCTGCGAGTGACCGGCTGGCTCCTGAAAAGCTACGATAGGCAGGATGGTGACCAGACCCATGGTGGCACCAGTGCCAAGTTGGTCTGATTTGATAAAACCAAGTGGCTCCTGCAATCTCCCATCAAAAAGTTGGCAGGAGAGTTTTGTTTTCCAGGGAAAAGCGCCGTTGTTTGTGTTTGGGGGCCTGTGGCTGGGAGTGGCCGGCTGGCTCCTTAGAATCCACGATACGCAGCATGGTATCCAGACCCAAGGTGGCACCAGTGCCAAGTTTTGCTGGTTTGATAGTACCAAGTGGTTCCTGCAATCTGCCATCCAGAAGCAGGGCAGCTTACTTTTGTATGCCAGGGAAACGGGCCGAGGTTTTTGTCTGGGGGCCTATGGCTGGCAGTGACCGGCTGGCTCCTGAAAAGCTACGATAGGCAGGATGGTGACCAGACCCATGGTGGCACCAGTCCCAAGTTGGGCTGATTTGATAGTACCAAGTGGCTCCTGCAATCTGCCGTCAAAATTTGGAGGGCGAGTTTTGTTTTCCAGGGAAAAGCGCCGTTGTTTGTGTTTGGGCGCCTGTGGCTGGGAGTGGCCGGCTGGCTCCTTAGAATCCACGATAGGCAGGATGGTTCCCAGACCTGAGGTGGCACCAGTGCCAAGTCGGGCTGGTTTGATAGTACTAAATAGCTCCTGCAATCTGCCATGCAGAAGCGGGGCAGCTTACTTTTGTTTGCCAGGGAAACGGGCCGAGGTTTGTGTCTGGGGGCCTATGGCTGGGAGTGACCGGCTGGCTCCTGAAAAGCTACGATAGGCAGGATGGTGAGCAGACCCATGGTGGCACCAGTGCCAAGTTGAGCTGGTTTGATAGTACCAAGTGGCTCCTGCAATCTGCCATCAAAAAGTTGGCAGGCGAGTTTTGTTTTCCAGGGAAAAGCGCCGTTGTTTGTGTTTGGGTGCCTATGGCTGGGAGTGGCCGGCTGGCTCCTTAGAATTCACGATACGCACCATGGTTCCCAGACCAGAGGTGGCACCAGTGCCAAGTCGGGCTGGTTTGATAGTACCAAGTGCGTCCTGCAATCTGCCATCCAGAAGCGGGGCAGCTTACTTTTGTTTGCCAGGGAAACGGGCCGAGCTTTGTGTCTGGGGGCCTATGACTGGGAGTGACCGGCTGGCTCCTGAAGAGCTACGATAGGCAGGATGGTGACCAGACCCATGGTGGCACCAGTCCCAAGTTGGGCTGATTTGATAGTAGCAAGTGGCTCCTGCAATCTGCCATCAAAATGTCGGCAGGCGGGTTTTGTTTTCCAGGGAAAAGCGCTGTGGTTTGTGTTTGGGGGCCTGTGGCTGAGAGTGACGGGCTGGCTCCTTAGAATCCACGATACGCAGGATGGTTCCCAGACCCAAGGTGGCACCAGTGCCAAGTTGGGCTGGTTTGATAGTACCAAGTGGCTCCTGCAATCTGCCATCCAGAAGCGGGGCAGCTTACTTTTGTTTGCCAGGGAAACGGGCCGAGGTTTGTGTCTGGGGGCCTATGGCTGGGAGTGACCGGCTGGCTCCTGAAAAGCTAAGATAGGCAGGATGGTGACCAGACCCATGGTGGCACCAGTGCCAAGTTGGGCTGGTTTGATAGTACCAAGTGGCTCCTGCAATCTGCCATCAAAATGTTGGCAGGCGAGTTTTGTTTTCCAGGGAAAAGCGCCGTTGTTTGTATTTGGGGGCCTGTGGCTGGGAGTGGCCGGCTGGCTCCTTAGAATCCACGATACGCAGCATGGTTCCCAGACCAGAGGTGGCACCAGTGCCAAGTTGGGCTGGTTTGATAGTACCAAGTGCGTCCTGCAATCTGCCATCCAGAAGCGGGGTAGCTTACTTTTGTTTGCCAGGGAAACGGGCCGAGGTTTGTGTCTCGGGGCCTATGGCTGGGAGTGACCGGCTGGCTCCTGAAAAGCTACGATAGGCAGGATGGTGACCAGACCCATGGTGGCACCAGTGCCAAGTTGGGCTGGTTTGATAGTACCAAGTGGCTCCTGCAATCTGCCATAAAAAAAGTTGGCAGGCGAGTTTGTTATCCAGGGAAATGCGCCGTTGTTTGTGTTTGGGGGCCTGTGGCTGGGAGTGGCCGGCTGGCTCCTTAGAATCCACGATACGCAGCATGGTTCCCAGACCAGAGGTGGCACCAGTGCCAAGTCGGGCTGGTTTGATGGTGAAAAGTGGCTCCTGCAATCTGCCATCCAGTAGCGGAATAACTTACTTTTGTTTGCCAGGGAAACGGTCCGAGCTTTTTTTCTGGGGGCCTATGGCTGGGAGTGACCGGCTGGCTCCTGAAAAGCTACGATAGGCAGGATGGTGACCAGACCCATGGTGGCACCAGTGTCAAGTTGGGCTGGTTTGATAGTACCCAGTGGCTCCGGCAATCTGCCATCAAAATTTGGCAGGCGAGTTTTGTTTTCAAGGGAAAAGCGCCGTTGTTTTTGTTTGGGGGCCTGTGGCTGGGAGTGGACGGATGGCTAATTAGAATCCACGATACGCAGGATGGTTCCCAGACCAGAGGTGGCACCAGTGCCAAGTCGGGCTGGTTTGATGGTGCAAAGTGGCTCCTGCAATGTGCCATCCAGAAGCGGGGTAGCTTATTTTTCTTTGCCAGGGAAACGGGCCGAGGTTTTTGTCTGGGGGCCTATGGCTTGGAGTGACCGGCTGGCTCCTGAAAAGCTACGATAGGCAGGATGGTGACCAGACCCATGGTGGCACCAGTGCCAAGTTGGGCTGGTTTGATAGTACCAAGTGGCTCCTGCAATCTGCCATCAAAATGTTGGCAGGCGAGTTTTGTTTTCCAGGGAAAAGCGCCGTTGTTTGTGTTTGGGGGCCTGTGGCTGGGAGTGGCCGGCTGGCTGCTTAGAATCCACGATACGCAGGATGGTTCCCAGACCAGAGGTGGCACCAGTGCCAAGTCGGGCTGGTTTGATAATACCTAGTGGATCCTGCAATCTGCCATCCAGAAGCGGGACAGCTTACTTTTGTTTGCCAGGGAAAAGGGCCGAGCTTTGTGTCACGGGGCCTATGGCTGGGAGTGACCGTCTAGGTCCTGAAAAGCTACGATAGGCAGGATGGTTACCAGACCCATGGTGGCACCAGTGCCAAGTTGGGCTGGTTTGATAGTACCAAGTGGCTCCTGCAATCTGCCATCAAAAAGTTGGCAGGCGAGTTTTGTTTTCCAGGGAAAAGCGCCGTTGTTTGTGTTTGGAGGCCTGTGGCTGGGAGTGGCCGGCTTGCTAATTGGAATCCACGATACACAGCATGGTTCCCAGACCAGAGGTGGCACCAGTGCCAAGTTGGGCTGGTTTGATGGTGCAAAGTGGCTCCTGCAATCTGCCATCCAGAAGCGGGGCAGCTTACTTTTGTTTGCCAGGGAAACGGGCCGAGGTTTTTCTCTGGGGGCCTATGGCTGGGAGTGACCGGCTGGCGCCTGAACACCTACGATAGGCAGGATGGTGACCAGACCCATGGTGGCACCAGTGCCAAGATGGGCTGATTTGATAGTAGCAAGTGGCTCCTGCAATCTGCCATCAAAATGTTGGCAGGCGAGTTTTGTTTTCCAGGGAAAAGCGCCGTTGTTTGTGTTTGGGGGCCTGTGGCTGGGAGTGGACGGATGGCTCCTTAGAATCCACGATACGCAGCATGGTTCCCAGACCAGAGGTGGCACCAGTGCCAAGTCGGGCTGGTTTGATAGTACCAAGTGGCTCCGGAAATCTGCCATCCAGAAGCGGGGCAGCTTACTTTTGTTTGCCAGGGAAACGGGCCGAGCTTTGTGTCTGGGCGCCTATGGCTGGGAGTGACCTGCTAGGTCCTGAAAAGCTACGATAGGCAGGATGGTGACCAGACCCATGGTGGCACCAGTGCCAAGTTGGGCTGATTTGACAGTACCAAGTGGCTCCTGCAATCTGCCATCTAAAAGTTGGCAGGCGAGTTTTGTTTTCCAGGGAAAAGCGCCGTTGTTTGTGTCTGGGGGCCTGTGGCTGGAGTGGCCGGCTGGCTCCTTAGAATCCACGATACGCAGGATGGTTCCCAGACCTGAGGTGGCACCAGTGCCAAGTCGGGCTAGTTTGATGGTGCAAAGTGGCTCCTGCAATCTGCCATCCAGAAGCGGGGCAGCTTACTTTTGTTTGCCAGGGAAACGGGCCGAGGTTTTTCTCTGGGGGCCTATGGCAGGGAGGGACCGGCTGGCTCCTGAAAAGCTACGATAGGCAGGATGGTGACCAGACCCATGGTGGCACCAGTGCCAAGTTGGGCTGATTTGATAGTAGCAAGTGGCTCCTGCAATCTGCCATCAAAATATTGGCAGGCGAGTTTTGTTTTCCAGGGAAAAGCGCCGTTGTTTGTGTTTGGGGGCCTGTGGCTGGGAGTGACCGGCTGGCTCCTTAGAATCCACGATACGCAGGATGGTTCCCAGACCCAAGGTGGCACCAGTGCCAAGTCGGGCTGGTTTGATAGTACCAAGTGGTTCCTGCAATCTGCCATCCAGAAGCGGGGCAGCTTACTTTGTTTGCCAGGGAAACGGGCCGAGCTTTTTGTCTGGGCGCCTATGGCTTGGAGTGACCGGCTAGGTCCTGAAAAGCTACGATAGGCAGGATGGTGACCAGATCCATGGTGGCACCAGTGCCAAGTTGGGCTGGTTTGATAGTACCAAGTGGCTCCTGCAATCTGCCATCAAAATGTTGGCAGGCGAGTTTTGTTTTCCAGGGAAAAGCGCCGTTGTTTGTGTTTGGGGGCCTGTGGCTGGGAGTGGCCGGCTGGCTCCTTAGAATCCACGATACGCAGGATGGTTCCCAGACCAGAGGTGGCACCAGTGCCAAGTCGGGCTGGTTTGATAGTACCAAGTTGTTCCTGCAATCTGCCATCCAGAAGCGGGGCAGCTTACTTTTGTATGCCAGGGAAACGGGCCGAGGTTTTTGTCTGGGGGCCTATAGCTGGGAGTGACCGTCTGGCTCCTGAAAAGCTACGATAGGCAGGATGGTGACCAAACGCATGGTGGCACCAGTGCCAAGTTGGGCTGATTTGATAGTACCAAGTGGCTCCTGCAATCTGCCATCAAAATGTTGGCAGGCGAGTTTTGTTTTCCAGGGAAAAGCGCCGTTGTTTGTGTTTGGGGGCCTGTGGCTGGGAGTGGCCGGCTGGCTGCTTAGAATCCACGATACGCAGGATGGTTCCCAGACCAGAGGTGGCACCAGTGCCAAGTCGGGCTGGTTTGATACTACCAAGTGCGTCCTGCAATCTGCCATCCAGAAGCGGGGCAGCTTACTTTTGTTTGCCAGGGAAACGGGCCGAGGTTTGTGTCTGGGGGCCTATGGCTGGGAGTGACCGGCTTGCTCCTGAAAAGCTACGATAGACAGGATGGTGACCAAACGCATGGTGGCACCAGTGCCAAGTTGGGCTGGTTTGATAGTACCAAGTGGCTCCTGCAATCAGCCATGAAAAAGTTGGCAGGCGAGTTTTGTTTTCCAGGGAAAAGCGCCGTTGTTTGTGTTTGGGGGCCTGTGTCTGGGAGTGGACGGATGGCTCCTTAGAATCCACGATACGCAGCATGGTTCCCAGACCAGAGGTGGCACCAGTGCCAAGTCGGGCTAGTTTGATGGTGCAAAGTGGTTCCTGCAATCTGCCATCCAGAAGCGGGGTAGCTTACTTTTGTTTGCCAGGGAAACGGGCCGAGCTTTGTGTCTGGGGGCCTATGGCTGGGAGTGACCGGCTGGCTCCTGAAAAGCTAAGATAGGCAGGATGGTGACCAGACCCATGGTGGCACCAGTGCCAAGCTGGGCTGATTTGATAGTACCAAGTGGCTCCTGCAATCAGCCATGAAAAAGTTGGCAGGCGAGTTTTGTTTTCCAGGGAAAAGCGCCGTTGTTTCTGTTTGGGGGCCTGTGGCTGGGAGTGGCCGGCTGGCTCCTTAGAATCCACGATACGCGGCATGGTTCCCAGACCAGAGGTGGCACCAGTGCCAAGTTGGGCTGGTTTGATAGTACCAAGTGCGTCCTGCAATCTGCCATCCAGAAGCGGGGCAGCTTACTTTTGTTTGCCAGGGATACGGGCCGAGGTTTGTGTCTCAGGGCCTATGGCTGGGAGTGACCGCCTGGCTCCTGAAAAGCTACGATAGGCAGGATGGTGACCAGACCCATGGTGGCACCAGTGCCAAGTTGGGCTGGTTTGATAGTACCAAGTGGCTCCTGCAATCTGCCATCAAAAAGTTGGCAGGCGAGTTTGTTATCCAGGGAAAAGCGCCGTTGTTTGTGTTTGGGGGCCTGTGGCAGGGAGTGGCCGGCTGGCTCCTTAGAATCCACGATACGCAGGATGGTTCCCAGACCAGAGGTGGCACCAGTGCCAAGTTGGGCTGGTTTGATGGTGAAAAGTGGCTCCTGCAATCTGCCATCCAGAAGTGGGATAACTTACTTTTGTTTGCCAGGGGAACGGGCCGAGGTTTTTGTCTGGGGGCCTATGGCTGGGAGTGACCGGCTGGCTCCTGAAAAGCTACGATAGGCAGGATGGTGACCAGACCCATGGTGGCACCAGTGCCAAGTCGGGCTGGTTTGATAGTACTAAATAGCTCCTGCAATCTGCCATGCAGAAGCGGGGCAGCTTACTTTTGTTTGCCAGGGAAACGGGCCGAGGTTTTTGTCTGGGGGCCTATGGCTGCGAGTGACCGTCTGGCTCCTGAAAAGCTACGATAGGCAGGATGGTGAGCAGACCCATGGTGGCACCAGTGCCAAGTTGAGCTGGTTTGATAGTACCAAGTGGCTCCTGCAATCTGCCATCAAAAAGTTGGCAGGCGAGTTTTGTTTTCCAGGGAAAAGCGCCGTTGTTTGTGTTTGGGTGCCTATGGCTGGGAGTGGCCGGCTGGCTCCTTAGAATCCACGATACGCACCATAGTTCCCAGACCAGAGGTGGCACCAGTGCCAAGTCGGGCTGGTTTGATAGTACAAAGTGCGTCCTACAATCTGCCATCCAGAAGCGGGGCAGCTTACTTTTGTTTGCCAGGGAAACGGGCAGAGGTTTGTGTCTGGGGGCCTATGACTGGGAGTGACCGGCTGGCTCCTGAAAAGCTACGATAGGCAGGATGGTGACCAGACCCATGGTGGCACCAGTGCCAAGTTGGGCTGATTTGATAGCAGCAAGTGGCTCCTGCAATCTGCCATCAAAATGTCGGCAGGCGGGTTTGTTTTCCAGAGAAAAGCGCTGTGGTTTGTGTTTGGGGGCCTGTGGCTGGGAGTGACGGGCTGGCTCCTTAGAATCCACGATACGCAAGGATGTTTCCCAGACCCAAGGTGGCACCAGTGCCAAGTTGGGCTGGTTTGATAGTACCAAGTGGCTCCTGCAATCTGCCATCCAGAAGCGGGGCAGCTTACTTTTGTTTGCCAGGGAAACGGGCCGAGGTTTGTGTCTGGGGGCCTATGGCTGGGAGTGACCGGCTGGCTCCAGAAAAGCTAAGATAGGCAGGATGGTGACCAGACCCATGGTGGCACCAGTGTCAAGTTGGGCTGGTTTGATAGTACCAAGTGGCTCCTGCAATCTGCCATCAAAAATTTGGCAGGCGAGTTTTGTTTTCCAGGGAAAAGCGCCGTTGTTTTTGTTTGGGGGCCTGTGGCTGGGAGTGGCCGGATGGCTCCTTATAATCCACGATACGCAGCATGGTTCCCAGACCCAAGGTGGCACCAGTGCCAAGTTGGGCTGGTTTGATAGTACCAAGTGGCTCTGGCAATCTGCCATCAAAAAGTTGGCAGACGAGTTTTGTTTTCCAGGGAAAAGCGCCGTTGTTTTTGTTTGGGGGCCTGTGGCTGGGAGTGGACAGAGGGCTGCTTAGAATCCACGATAGGCAGGATGGTGACCAGACCCATGGTGGCACCAGTGCCAAGTCGGGCTGGTTTGATAGTACCATGTGGCTCCGGCAATCTGCCATCCAGAAGCGGGATAACTTACTTTTGTTTGTCAGGGAAACGGGCCGAGGTTTGTGTCCGGGGGCCTATGGCTGCGAGTGACCGGCTGGCTCCTGAAAAGCTACGATAGGCAGGATGGTGACCAGACCCATGGTGGCACCAGTGCCAAGTTGGTCTGATTTGATAAAACCAAGTGGCTCCTGCAATCTCCCATCAAAAAGTTGGCAGGAGAGTTTTGTTTTCCAGGGAAAAGCGCCGTTGTTTGTGTTTGGGGGCCTGTGGCTGGGAGTGGCCGGCTGGCTCCTTAGAATCCACGATACGCAGCATGGTATCCAGACCCAAGGTGGCACCAGTGCCAAGTTTTGCTGGTTTGATAGTACCAAGTGGTTCCTGCAATCTGCCATCCAGAAGCAGGGCAGCTTACTTTTGTATGCCAGGGAAACGGGCCGAGGTTTTTGTCTGGGGGCCTATGGCTGGGAGTGACCGGCTGGCTCCTGAAAAGCTACGATAGGCAGGATGGTGACCAGACCCATGGTGGCACCAGTCCCAAGTTGGGCTGATTTGATAGTACCAAGTGGCTCCTGCAATCTGCCGTCAAAATTTGGAGGGCGAGTTTTGTTTTCCAGGGAAAAGCGCCGTTGTTTGTGTTTGGGCGCCTGTGGCTGGGAGTGGCCGGCTGGCTCCTTAGAATCCACGATAGGCAGGATGGTTCCCAGACCTGAGGTGGCACCAGTGCCAAGTCGGGCTGGTTTGATAGTACTAAATAGCTCCTGCAATCTGCCATGCAGAAGCGGGGCAGCTTACTTTTGTTTGCCAGGGAAACGGGCCGAGGTTTGTGTCTGGGGGCCTATGGCTGGGAGTGACCGGCTGGCTCCTGAAAAGCTACGATAGGCAGGATGGTGACCAGACCCATGGTGGCACCAGTGCCAAGTTGAGCTGGTTTGATAGTACCAAGTGGCTCCTGCAATCTGCCATCAAAAAGTTGGCAGGCGAGTTTTGTTTTCCAGGGAAAAGCGCCGTTGTTTGTGTTTGGGTGCCTATGGCTGGGAGTGGCCGGCTGGCTCCTTAGAATTCACGATACGCACCATGGTTCCCAGACCAGAGGTGGCACCAGTGCCAAGTCGGGCTGGTTTGATAGTACCAAGTGCGTCCTGCAATCTGCCATCCAGAAGCGGGGCAGCTTACTTTTGTTTGCCAGGGAAACGGGCCGAGCTTTGTGTCTGGGGGCCTATGGCTGGGAGTGACCGGCTGGCTCCTGAAAAGCTACGATAGGCAGGATGGTGACCAGACCCATGGTGGCACCAGTGCCAAGTTGGGCTGATTTGATAGTAGCAAGTGGCTCCTGCAATCTGCCATCAAAATGTCGGCAGGCGGGTTTTGTTTTCCAGGGAAAAGCGCTGTGGTTTGTGTTTGGGGACCTGTGGCTGAGAGTGACCGGCTGGCTCCTTAGAATCCACGATACGCAGGATGGTTCCCAGACCCAAGGTGGCACCAGTGCCAAGTTGGGCTGGTTTGATAGTACCAAGTGGCTCCTGCAATCTGCCATCCAGAAGCGGGGCAGCTTACTTTTGTTTGCCAGGGAAACGGGCCGAGGTTTGTGTCTGGGGGCCTATGGCTGGGAGTGACCGGCTGGCTCCTGAAAAGCTAAGATAGGCAGGATGGTGACCAGACCCATGGTGGCACCAGTGCCAAGTTGGGCTGGTTTGATAGTACCAAGTGGCTCCTGCAATCTGCCATCAAAATGTTGGCAGGCGAGTTTTGTTTTCCAGGGAAAAGCGCCGTTGTTTGTGTTTGGGGGCCTGTGGCTGGGAGTGGCCGGCTGGCTCCTTAGAATCCACGATACGCAGCATGGTTCCCAGACCAGAGGTGGCACCAGTGCCAAGTTGGGCTGGTTTGATAGTACCAAGTGCGTCCTGCAATCTGCCATCCAGAAGCGGGGTAGCTTACTTTTGTTTGCCAGGGAAACGGGCCGAGGTTTGTGTCTCGGGGCCTATGGCTGGGAGTGACCGGCTGGCTCCTGAAAAGCTACGATAGGCAGGATGGTGACCAGACCCATGGTGGCACCAGTGCCAAGTTGGGCTGGTTTGATAGTACCAAGTGGCTCCTGCAATCTGCCATAAAAAAAGTTGGCAGGCGAGTTTGTTATCCAGGGAAATGCGCCGTTGTTTGTGTTTGGGGGCCTGTGGCTGGGAGTGGCCGGCTGGCTCCTTAGAATCCACGATACGCAGCATGGTTCCCAGACCAGAGGTGGCACCAGTGCCAAGTCGGGCTGGTTTGATGGTGAAAAGTGGCTCCTGCAATCTGCCATCCAGTAGCGGAATAACTTACTTTTGTTTGCCAGGGAAACGGTCCGAGCTTTTTTTCTGGGGGCCTATGGCTGGGAGTGACCGGCTGGCTCCTGAAAAGCTACGATAGGCAGGATGGTGACCAGACCCATGGTGGCACCAGTGTCAAGTTGGGCTGGTTTGATAGTACCCAGTGGCTCCGGCAATCTGCCATCAAAATTTGGCAGGCGAGTTTTGTTTTCCAGGGAAAAGCGCCGTTGTTTTTGTTTGGGGGCCTGTGGCTGGGAGTGGACGGATGGCTAATTAGAATCCACGATACGCAGGATGGTTCCCAGACCAGAGGTGGCACCAGTGCCAAGTCGGGCTGGTTTGATGGTGCAAAGTGGCTCCTGCAATGTGCCATCCAGAAGCGGGGTAGCTTATTTTTCTTTGCCAGGGAAACGGGCCGAGGTTTTTGTCTGGGGGCCTATGGCTTGGAGTGACCGGCTGGCTCCTGAAAAGCTACGATAGGCAGGATGGTGACCAGACCCATGGTGGCACCAGTGCCAAGTTGGGCTGGTTTGATAGTACCAAGTGGCTCCTGCAATCTGCCATCAAAATGTTGGCAGGCGAGTTTTGTTTTCCAGGGAAAAGCGCCGTTGTTTGTGTTTGGGGGCCTGTGGCTGGGAGTGGCCGGCTGGCTGCTTAGAATCCACGATACGCAGGATGGTTCCCAGACCAGAGGTGGCACCAGTGCCAAGTCGGGCTGGTTTGATAATACCTAGTGGATCCTGCAATCTGCCATCCAGAAGCGGGACAGCTTACTTTTGTTTGCCAGGGAAAAGGGCCGAGCTTTGTGTCACGGGGCCTATGGCTGGGAGTGACCGTCTAGGTCCTGAAAAGCTACGATAGGCAGGATGGTTACCAGACCCATGGTGGCACCAGTGCCAAGTTGGGCTGGTTTGATAGTACCAAGTGGCTCCTGCAATCTGCCATCAAAAAGTTGGCAGGCGAGTTTTGTTTTCCAGGGAAAAGCGCCGTTGTTTGTGTTTGGAGGCCTGTGGCTGGGAGTGGCCGGCTTGCTAATTGGAATCCACGATACACAGCATGGTTCCCAGACCAGAGGTGGCACCAGTGCCAAGTTGGGCTGGTTTGATGGTGCAAAGTGGCTCCTGCAATCTGCCATCCAGAAGCGGGGCAGCTTACTTTTGTTTGCCAGGGAAACGGGCCGAGGTTTTTCTCTGGGGGCCTATGGCTGGGAGTGACCGGCTGGCGCCTGAACACCTACGATAGGCAGGATGGTGACCAGACCCATGGTGGCACCAGTGCCAAGATGGGCTGATTTGATAGTAGCAAGTGGCTCCTGCAATCTGCCATCAAAATGTTGGCAGGCGAGTTTTGTTTTCCAGGGAAAAGCGCCGTTGTTTGTGTTTGGGGGCCTGTGGCTGGGAGTGGACGGATGGCTCCTTAGAATCCACGATACGCAGCATGGTTCCCAGACCAGAGGTGGCACCAGTGCCAAGTCGGGCTGGTTTGATAGTACCAAGTGGCTCCGGAAATCTGCCATCCAGAAGCGGGGCAGCTTACTTTTGTTTGCCAGGGAAACGGGCCGAGCTTTGTGTCTGGGCGCCTATGGCTGGGAGTGACCTGCTAGGTCCTGAAAAGCTACGATAGGCAGGATGGTGACCAGACCCATGGTGGCACCAGTGCCAAGTTGGGCTGATTTGACAGTACCAAGTGGCTCCTGCAATCTGCCATCTAAAAGTTGGCAGGCGAGTTTTGTTTTCCAGGGAAAAGCGCCGTTGTTTGTGTCTGGGGGCCTGTGGCTGGAGTGGCCGGCTGGCTCCTTAGAATCCACGATACGCAGGATGGTTCCCAGACCTGAGGTGGCACCAGTGCCAAGTCGGGCTAGTTTGATGGTGCAAAGTGGCTCCTGCAATCTGCCATCCAGAAGCGGGGCAGCTTACTTTTGTTTGCCAGGGAAACGGGCCGAGGTTTTTCTCTGGGGGCCTATGGCAGGGAGGGACCGGCTGGCTCCTGAAAAGCTACGATAGGCAGGATGGTGACCAGACCCATGGTGGCACCAGTGCCAAGTTGGGCTGATTTGATAGTAGCAAGTGGCTCCTGCAATCTGCCATCAAAATATTGGCAGGCGAGTTTTGTTTTCCAGGGAAAAGCGCCGTTGTTTGTGTTTGGGGGCCTGTGGCTGGGAGTGACCGGCTGGCTCCTTAGAATCCACGATACGCAGGATGGTTCCCAGACCCAAGGTGGCACCAGTGCCAAGTCGGGCTGGTTTGATAGTACCAAGTGGTTCCTGCAATCTGCCATCCAGAAGCGGGGCAGCTTACTTTGTTTGCCAGGGAAACGGGCCGAGCTTTTTGTCTGGGCGCCTATGGCTTGGAGTGACCGGCTAGGTCCTGAAAAGCTACGATAGGCAGGATGGTGACCAGATCCATGGTGGCACCAGTGCCAAGTTGGGCTGGTTTGATAGTACCAAGTGGCTCCTGCAATCTGCCATCAAAATGTTGGCAGGCGAGTTTTGTTTTCCAGGGAAAAGCGCCGTTGTTTGTGTTTGGGGGCCTGTGGCTGGGAGTGGCCGGCTGGCTCCTTAGAATCCACGATACGCAGGATGGTTCCCAGACCAGAGGTGGCACCAGTGCCAAGTCGGGCTGGTTTGATAGTACCAAGTTGTTCCTGCAATCTGCCATCCAGAAGCGGGGCAGCTTACTTTTGTATGCCAGGGAAACGGGCCGAGGTTTTTGTCTGGGGGCCTATAGCTGGGAGTGACCGTCTGGCTCCTGAAAAGCTACGATAGGCAGGATGGTGACCAAACGCATGGTGGCACCAGTGCCAAGTTGGGCTGATTTGATAGTACCAAGTGGCTCCTGCAATCTGCCATCAAAATGTTGGCAGGCGAGTTTTGTTTTCCAGGGAAAAGCGCCGTTGTTTGTGTTTGGGGGCCTGTGGCTGGGAGTGGCCGGCTGGCTGCTTAGAATCCACGATACGCAGGATGGTTCCCAGACCAGAGGTGGCACCAGTGCCAAGTCGGGCTGGTTTGATACTACCAAGTGCGTCCTGCAATCTGCCATCCAGAAGCGGGGCAGCTTACTTTTGTTTGCCAGGGAAACGGGCCGAGGTTTGTGTCTGGGGGCCTATGGCTGGGAGTGACCGGCTTGCTCCTGAAAAGCTACGATAGGCAGGATGGTGACCAGACCCATGGTGGCACCAGTGCCAAGTTGGGCTGGTTTGATAGTACCAAGTGGCTCCTGCAATCTGCCATCAAAAAGTTGGCAGGCGAGTTTTGTTTTCCAGGGAAAAGCGCCGTTGTTTGTGTTTGGGGGCCTGTGTCTGGGAGTGGACGGATGGCTCCTTAGAATCCACGATACGCAGCATGGTTCCCAGACCAGAGGTGGCACCAGTGCCAAGTCGGGCTAGTTTGATGGTGCAAAGTGGTTCCTGCAATCTGCCATCCAGAAGCGGGGTAGCTTACTTTTGTTTGCCAGGGAAACGGGCCGAGCTTTGTGTCTGGGGGCCTATGGCTGGGAGTGACCGGCTGGCTCCTGAAAAGCTAAGATAGGCAGGATGGTGACCAGACCCATGGTGGCACCAGTGCCAAGCTGGGCTGATTTGATAGTACCAAGTGGCTCCTGCAATCAGCCATGAAAAAGTTGGCAGGCGAGTTTTGTTTTCCAGGGAAAAGCGCCGTTGTTTCTGTTTGGGGGCCTGTGGCTGGGAGTGGCCGGCTGGCTCCTTAGAATCCACGATACGCGGCATGGTTCCCAGACCAGAGGTGGCACCAGTGCCAAGTTGGGCTGGTTTGATAGTACCAAGTGCGTCCTGCAATCTGCCATCCAGAAGCGGGGCAGCTTACTTTTGTTTGCCAGGGATACGGGCCGAGGTTTGTGTCTCAGGGCCTATGGCTGGGAGTGACCGCCTGGCTCCTGAAAAGCTACGATAGGCAGGATGGTGACCAGACCCATGGTGGCACCAGTGCCAAGTTGGGCTGGTTTGATAGTACCAAGTGGCTCCTGCAATCTGCCATCAAAAAGTTAGCAGGCGAGTTTGTTATCCAGGGAAAAGCGCCGTTGTTTGTGTTTGGGGGCCTGTGGCAGGGAGTGGCCGGCTGGCTCCTTAGAATCCACGATACGCAGGATGGTTCCCAGACCACAGGTGGCACCAGTGCCAAGTTGGGCTGGTTTGATGGTGAAAAGTGGCTCCTGCAATCTGCCATCCAGAAGCGGGATAACTTACTTTTGTTTGCCAGGGAAACGGGCCGAGGTTTTTGTCTGGGGGCCTATGGCTGGGAGTGGCCAGATGGCTAATTAGAATCTACGATACGCAGCATGGTTCCCAGACCTGAGGTGGCACCAGTGCCAAGTCGGGCTGGTTTGATACTATCAAGTGCGTCCTGCAGTCTGCCATCCAGAAGCGGGGTAGCTTACTTTTGTTTGCCAGGGAAACGGGCCGAGTTTTGTGTCTGGGGGCCTATGGCTGCGAGTGACCGGCTGGCTCCTGAAAAGCTACGATAGGCAGGATGGTGACCAGACCCATGGTGGCACCAGTGCCAAGTTGGTCTGATTTGATAGTACCAAGTGGCTCCTGCAATCTGCCATCAAAAAGTTGGCAGGCGAGTTTTGTTTTCCAGGGAAAAGCGCCGTTGTTTGTGTCTGGTGGCCTGTGGCTGGGAGTGTCCGCCTGTCCTCTTAGAATCTACTTTACGCAGCATGGTTCCCAGAGCCAAGGTGGCACCAGTGCCAAGTTGGGCTGGTTTGATAGTACCAAGTGGTTCCTGCAATCTGCCATCCAGAAGCGGGGCATCTTACTTTTGTTTGCCAGGGAAACGGGCCGAGGTTTTTCTCTGGGGGCCTATGGCTTGGAGTGACCGGCTAGGTCCTGAAAAGCTACGATAGGCAGGATGGTGACCAGATCCATGGTGGCACCAGTGCCAAGTTGGGCTGGTTTGATAGTACCAAGTGGCTCCTGCAATCTGCCATCAAAAAGTTGGCAGGCGAGTTTGTTATCCAGGGAAATGCGCCGTTGTTTTTGTTTGAGGGCCTGTGGCTGGGAGTGGCCGGCTGGCTCCTTAGAATCCACGATACGCAGCATGGTTCCCAGACCAGAGGTGGCACCAGTGCCAAGTCAGGCTGGTTTGATGGTGAAAAGTGGCTCCTGCAATCTGCCATCCAGTAGCGGAATAACTTACTTTTGTTTGCCAGGGAAACGGTCCGAGCTTTTTGTCTGGGGGCCTATGGCTGGGAGTGACCGGCTGGCTCCTGAAAAGCTACGATAGGCAGGATGGTGACCAGACCCATGGTGGCACCAGTGTCAAGTTGGGCTGGTTTGATAGTACCCAGTGGCTCCGGCAATCTGCCATCAAAATTTGGCAGGCGAGTTTTGTTTTCCAGGGAAAAGCGCCGTTGTTTTTGTTTGGGGGCCTGTGGCTGGGAGTGGACGGATGGCTAATTAGAATCCACGATACGCAGGATGGTTCCCAGACCAGAGGTGGCACCAGTGCCAAGTCGGGCTGGTTTGATGGTGCAAAGTGGCTCCTGCAATGTGCCATCCAGAAGCGGGGTAGCTTATTTTTCTTTGCCAGGGAAACGGGCCGAGGTTTTTGTCTGGGGGCCTATGGCTTGGAGTGACCGGCTGGCTCCTGAAAAGCTACGATAGGCAGGATGGTGACCAGACCCATGGTGGCACCAGTGCCAAGTTGGGCTGGTTTGATAGTACCAAGTGGCTCCTGCAATCTGCCATCAAAATGTTGGCAGGCGAGTTTTGTTTTCCAGGGAAAAGCGCCGTTGTTTGTGTTTGGGGGCCTGTGGCTGGGAGTGGCCGGCTGGCTGCTTAGAATTCACGATACGCAGGATGGTTCCCAGACCAGAGGTGGCACCAGTGCCAAGTCGGGCTGGTTTGATAATACCTAGTGGATCCTGCAATCTGCCATCCAGAAGCGGGACAGCTTACTTTTGTTTGCCAGGGAAACGGGCCGCGCTTTGTGTCACGGGGCCTATGGCTGGGAGTGACCGTCTAGGTCCTGAAAAGCTACGATAGGCAGGATGGTGACCAGACCCATGGTGGCACCAGTGCCAAGTTGGGCTGGTTTGATAGTACCAAGTGGCTCCTGCAATCTGCCATCAAAAAGTTGGCAGGCGAGTTTTGTTTTCCAGGGAAAAGCGCCGTTGTTTGTGTTTGGAGGCCTGTGGCTGGGAGTGGCCGGCTTGCTAATTGGAATCCACGATACACAGCATGGTTCCCAGACCAGAGGTGGCACCAGTGCCAAGTTGGGCTGATTTGACAGTACCAAGTGGCTCCTGCAATCTGCCATCTAAAAGTTGGCAGGCGAGTTTTGTTTTCCAGGGAAAAGCGCCGTTGTTTCTGTCTGGGGGCCTGTGGCTGGAGTGGCCGGCTGGCTCCTTAGAATGAACGATACGCAGGATGGTTCCCAGACCTGAGGTGGCACCAGTGCCAAGTCGGGCTAGTTTGATGGTGCAAAGTGGCTCCTGCAATCTGCCATCCAGAAGCGGGGTAGCTTACTTTTGTTTGCCAGGGAAACGGGCCGAGGTTTTTCTCTGGGTGCCTACGGCGGCGAGTGACCGGCTGGCTCCTGAAAAGCTACGATAGGCAGGATGGTGACCAGACCCATGGTGGCACCAGTGCCAAGTTGGGCTGATTTGATAGTACCAAGTGGCTCCTGCAATCTGCCATCAAAATGTTGGCAGGCGAGTTTTGTTTTCCAGGGAAAAGCGCCGTTGTTTGTGTTTGGGGGCCTGTGGCTGGGAGTGGACGGATGGCTCCTTAGAACCACGATACGCAGGATGGTTCCCAGACCACAGGTGGCACCAGTGCCAAGTCGGGCTGGTTTGATAGTACCAAGTGGTTCCTGCAATCTGCCATCCAGAAGCGGGGCAGCTTACTTTTGTATGCCAGGGAAACGGGCCGAGGTTTTTGTCTGGGGGCCTATAGCTGGGAGTGACCGGCTGGCTCCTGAAAAGCTACGATAGGCAGGATGGTGACCAAACGCATGGTGGCACCAGTGCCAAGTTGGGCTGATTTGATAGTACCAAGTGGCTCCTGCAATCTGCCATCAAAATGTTGGCAGGCGAGTTTTGTTTTCCAGGGAAAAGCGCCGTTGATTGTGTTTGGGGGCCTGTGGCTGGGAGTGGCCGGCTGGCTGCTTAGAATCCACGATACGCAGGATGGTTCCCAGACCAGAGGTGGCACCAGTGCCAAGTCGGGCTGGTTTGATACTACCAAGTGCGTCCTGCAATCTGCCATCCAGAAGCGGGGCAGCTTACTTTTGTTTGCCAGGGAAACGGGCCGAGGTTTGTGTCTGGGGGCCTATGGCTGGGAGTGACCGGCTGGCTCCTGAAAAGCTACGATAGGCAGGATGGTGACCAGACCCATGGTGGCACCAGTGCCAAGTTGGGCTGATTTGATAGTACCAAGTGGCTCCTGCAATCTGCCATCAAAATGTTGGCAGGCGAGTTTTGTTTTCCAGGGAAAAGCGCCGTTGTTTGTGTTTGGGGGCCTGTGGCTGGGAGTGGACGGATGGCTCCTTAGAATCCACGATACACAGCATGGTTCCCAGACCAGAGGTGGCACCAGTGACAAGTCGGGCTAGTTTGATGGTACAAAGTGGTTCCTGCAATCTGCCATCCAGAAGCGGGGCAGCTTACTTTTGTTTGCCAGGGAAACGGGCCGAGGTTTGTGTCTGGGGGCCTATGGCTGGGAGTGACCGGCTGGCTCCTGAAAAGCTACGATAGGCAGGATGGTGACCAGACCCATGGTGGCACCAGTGCCAAGTTGGGCTGGTTTGATAGTACCAAGTGGCTCCTGCAATCTGCCATCAAAAAGTTGGCAGGCCAGTTTTGTTTTCCAGGGAAAAGCGCCGTTGTTTGTGTTTGGGGGACTGTGGCTGGGAGTGGCCGGCTGGCTCCTTAGAACGCACGATACGCAGGATGGTTCCCAGACCCAAGGTGGCACCAGTGCCACGTTGGGCTGGTTTGATGGTGAAAAGTGGCTCCTGCAATCTGCCATCCTGAAGCGGGGTAGCTTACATTTGTGTGCCAGGGAAACGGGCCGAGGTTTATGACTGGGGGCCTAGGGCTAGAAGTGACCGGCTGGCTCCTGAAAAGCAACAATAGGCAGGATGGTTCCCAGACCCAAGGTGGCACCAGTGCCAAGTTGGGCTGGTTTGATGGTACCAACTGGCTCCTGCAATCTGCCATCTAAAAGTTGTCAGGCGAGTTTTGTTTTCCAGGGAAAAGCGCCGTTGATTTTGTTTGGAGGCCTGTGGCTGGCAGTGCCTGCCTTTCCTCTTAGAATCCGGGTTACGCAGCATGGTTCCCAGAGCCAAGGTGGCACCAGTGCCAAGTCGGGCTGGTTTGATTGTACCAAGTGGCTCCTGCAGTCTGCCATCCAGAAGCGGGGCAGCTTACTTTTGTTTGCCAGGGAAACGGGCCGAGGTATTTGTCTGGGGACCTATGGCTGGGAGTGACCGGCTGGCTCCTGAAAAGCTACG
The DNA here is from genome assembly GCF_035770615.1 of Melospiza melodia melodia. NCBI lineage: Eukaryota > Metazoa > Chordata > Aves > Passeriformes > Passerellidae > Melospiza > Melospiza melodia. The sequence goes on along the minus strand of NC_086195.1, from coordinate 37,387,090 downwards.
ATAGGCAGGATGGTGACCAGACCCATGGTGGCACCAGTGCCAAGTTGGGCTGGTTTGATAGTACCAAGTGGCTCCTGCAATCTGCCATCAAAAAGTTGGCAGGTCAGTTTTGTTTTCCAGGGAAAAGCGCCGTTGTTTGTGTTTGGGGGACTGTGGCTGGGAGTGGCCGGCTGGCTCCTTAGAACACAGGATACGCAGGATGGTTCCCAGACCCAAGGTGGCACCAGTGCCAAGTCGGGCTGGTTTGATAGTACCAAGTGGTTCCTGCAATCTGCCATCCAGAAGCGGTGCAGCTGAATTTTGTTTGCCAGAGAAAAAGGCTGTTGTTTGTGTTTCGGGGCCTGTGGCTGACAGTGGACGGCTGGCTCCTGAAAATCCATGATACGCAGCATGGTTCCCAGACCCAAGGTGGCACCAGTGCCAAGTAGGGCTAGTTTCATAGTACCCAGTGGCTCCTGCAATCTGCCATCCAGAAGAGGGGCAGTTGAGTTTTGTTTTCCAGAGAAAAGGGCCGTGGTTTGTGTTTGGGGCCTATGGCTGAGAGTGACCGGCTGGCCCCTGAAAATCCACGATAGGCAGGATGGTTCCCAGATCCAAGGTGGCAGCAGTGCCATGTTGTGCTGGTGTGATAGTCCCAAGTGGCTCCTGCAATCTGCCATCCAGAAGTGGGGCAGCTGAATTTTGTTTGCCAGAGAAAAAGGCTGTGGTTTTTGTTTGGGGGCCTATGGCTGGGAGTGGCTGGCTGGCTCCTGAAAATCCATGATACGCAGCATGGTTCCCAGACCCAAGGTGGCACCAGTGCCAAGTGGGGCTGGTTTCACAGTGTCAAGTGCCTCCTGCAATCTCCCATCCAGAAGCGGGGCAGCTGAGTTTTGTTTGCCTGTGAAACAGGCCGTTGTTTTTGATTTGGGTCTGTGGCCGAGAATGTTCAGCTGGCTCCTGACAATCCACAATACGCAGGATGGTTCCCAGACCCAAGGTGGCACCAGTGCCAAGTCTTGCTGGTTTGATAGTACCAAGTGGCTCCTGCAATCTGCCATCCAGAAGAGGGGCAGTTGAGTTTTGTTTGCCAGAGGAAAGGGCCGTGGTTTGTGTTTGGGGGCATATGGCTGGGAGTGGCCGGCTGTCTCATTAAAAAGATCGATACGCAGGATGGTTCCCAGACCCAAGGTGGCACCAGTGCCAAGTCGGGCTGTTTTTATAGTACCAAGTGCGTCCTGCAATTTGCCATCCAGAAGAGGGGCAGTTGAGTTTTGTTTGCCAGAGAAAAGCGCCGTTGTTTGTGTTTGGGGGCTTGTGGCTGGGAGTGGCCGACTGGCGCCTTAGAATCTGCGATACGCAGCATGGTTCCCAGACCCAAGGTGGCACCAGTTCCAAGTTGGGCTGGTTTGATAGTACCAAGTGGCTCCTGCAATCTGCCATCCAGAAGCGGGGCAGCTTACTTTTGTTTGCCAGGGAAACGGGCCGAGGTTTGTGTTTGGGGGCCTATGGCTGGGAGTGACCGGCTGGCTCCTGGAAAGCTACAATAGGCAGGATGGTGACCAGACCTATGGTGGCACCAGTGCCAAGTTGGGCTGGTTTGATAGTACCAAGTTGCTCCTGCAATCTGCCATCAAAAAGTTGGCAGGCGAGTTTTGTTTTCCAGGGAAAAGCGCTGTGGTTTGTGTTTGGGGGCCTGTGGCTGGGAGTGGCCGGCTGGCTCCTTAGAATCCACGATACGCAGGATGGTTCCCAGACCCAAGGTGGCACCAGTGCCAAGTCGGGCTGGTTTGATACTACCAAGTGGTTCCTGCAATCTGCCATCCAGAAGCAGGGCAGCTTACTTTTGTTTGCCAGGGAAACGGGCCGTGGGTTTTGTTTGGGGGCATATAGCTGAGAGTGGCCCGCTGGCCCCTGAAAATCCACGCTAGGCAGCATGGTTCCCAGATGCAAGGTGGCACCAGTGCCCAGTCGGGCTGGTTTGATGGTGCAAAGTGGCTCCTGCAATCTGCCATCCAGAAGCGGGGCAGCTGATTTTTGTTTGCCAGAGAAAAATTCCGTGGATTGTTATTGGGGGCATATTGCTGGGAGTGGCCGGCTGGCTCCTTAAAATGCTCGATACGCATGATGGTTCCCAGGCCCAAGGTGTCACCACTACCAAGTCGGCCTGCGGTTTTAGTATCAAGTTCATCCTGCAATTTGCCATCCAGAAGAGGGGCAGTTGAGTTTTGTTTGCCAGAGAAACGGGCCGAGGTTTCTGTTTGGGGACATATGGCTGAGAGTGGCCGGCTGGCCCCTGAAAATCCACGATACACAACATGGTTCCCAGATCCAAGGTGGCACCAGTGCCAAGTTGGGCTGGTTTGATAGTACCAAGTGTCTCCTGCAATCTGCCATCCAGAAGCGGGGCAGCTTACTTTTGTTTGCCAGAGAAATAGGCCTAGGTTTTTGTTTGGGGGCCTGTGGCTAGGAGTGGCCTGCTGGCTCCTAAGAATCCACGATACGCAGGATGTTTACCAGACCCATGGTGGCACCAGTGCCAAGTTGGGCTGGTTTGATAGTACCAAGTGGCTCCTGCAAACTCCATCAAAAAGTTGGCAGGCGTGTTTTGCTTTCCAGGGAACAGCGACGTTGATTTTGTTTGGAGGCCTGTGGCTGGGAGTGGCCGGCTGGCTCCTTAGAATCCACGATACGCAGGATGGTTCCCAGACCCATGGTGGCACCAGTGCCAAGTTGGGCTGGTTTGATAGTACCAAGTGGTTCCTGCAATCTGCCATCCAGAAGCAGGGCAGCTGAGTTTTGTTTGCCAGAGAAAAGGGCCTTGGTTTGTGTTTGGGGGCATATGGCTGGGTGTGGCCAGCTGGCTCCTTAAAATGCACGATATGCAACATGGCTCCCAGACCCAAGGTGGCACCAGTGCCAAGTTGGGCTGGTTTGATAGTACCAAGTGGCTCCTGCAATCTTCCATGATCACGTGGAGAAATACTTTCTGGTTTCAGCCTCATGCTCTTTCTTCTCTCCCTCAACTTCTCTATCACCTCTCATCTGGTTCACATGCGCTGTCTTCAAGGTCCACAGGCTACTTTTCACAGAATCTTCTGGCCTGATGAAGTAAGAATGATGAATAGAACAGAGCTGGGATCTATTTTCCAGTTTGGATAAAATGCATTCTGCACACAAATCCAAGGAGAACGGGCTGCCCCGATGCCCAGAAAATCTTTCACTCCTGCTAGTGTTCTACGTCAACCGCAACTTAGTCTGAAAGAAAAGCTTTTTCTCTGAGAGCATCTGAGAGGTTTGCATGAAGCACTGATATCTGACATATGCAATTTTGAATAGGAGAGGAAAAAGAAAATGGCAAGGAGTTTTTAATTTTAGTGGTTTCAATTTTAATTTCCGTGCACTTTTTCAAAACTTGTCAGCTCAAATGCCCATCAACATCTTTTAGTCATCTGTAAGTCAGTATTCATATAAAATGTGCTTCAAATCCAAAGAATTTCAAATTTGCACTCCAAGCTTCTATGCCTAGATTTATGATTTCCTACACATATTAGATGAAAGGAAGGCCTTTTTTACTGTGGGAGTGCTGGAACACTGGAACAGGTTGCCCAGAGAAGTTGTGGGTGTCCCATCCCTGAAAGTATTCAAGGTCACCTTGGACGGGGCTTGGAGCAGCAACAAAGGAGAAGCTTGATGGTAGAGAAACAAAGTCGGACTATAGAAGAAACTCGGATTGAAGTATAGGATCAAGTTTTCTCTCAGCTCTTGGGGTAAATTCAAAGTTGTACAAAATGACATTTATCTGTGCTATTCACTACTGTAACAGAAAGTTTCATGAAAACTGTACAGAAGATAGTAAATTTTAAAAGAGATAAGAATTACAGCATAAAATCCATGGGATAGGTTACAACATGAGACACTCTCTAAGAGAAAATCTCTTTGTTTCAGCACTTCATCGGGGTAAGATTTCATGAAGTGCCAAAGAAGGCGGCAAAATATCATTCGGGACATTATTTACTGGAATTCAGCCTGGCCATTAGTAGGAACTGCCTTTGAACATATCATGTAGATATACCACACACACTTTCCCTTCACTGAAAAATTACTGTTTACAACAAATAAGCAATTGACGATCAAAATTGATTGAAAGCATCTTAAACATGTCAAGTATTTCATTGTAGATGATCTGTGATCCAAATGCTTCTTCCACCTTCGAGAGGGACAGAAGAATTCTTCCATATCATGATGGTTTAAAATTGTATCAACCAATGTTTTCTGCTGAAAAGATATCATCTATTTTTTTCTATTTTTGGAAGAAAATATTCCTAGACATACAACAGGTGAGAACTAAGTAATTTTAAAGAAACAAATGAAATGAAAATATTCTGTAAATAGAATGAAATGAAAAGCTGTGTTTTAAATAGGAGCTAAATATTAAACAGAATTTTTGTACCAGGCATTTGAATTACTGCACCAGCTCTTTTGCCCATCAAGAGAGGCATTTAGCATTTCAGTCTTTTCCAAGGTGTTCATGATCTGCTATGCTGATCTCTGTGTGTGCCTAGGTGTGTGTGGAGGGGGGGGCATATGAAGGGGAGTGTGTATGTTTGCTTTACAATTGTTGTGGCAGATTCATGCCTCAGCTCCACATTTTGTTTTAAAAAGGTCACACCGAGTGGATATGAAGTTTACTATCAACAAGAGATCGATTCCCAAATCATCCATTTGACTCTCCCTTATAAATCATGTGCTTTGTTGCATATTTTATCAAATATACTTTCAAGCCAGATGGAGGAAGGAGGATGTGGGAATCCCTCCACCATCTTGCAACTTTTATGTAAGTAGGTTTTCAAGAAAATCATCATTTCTCTTTTAAATATGTCTGGAACAGGCATGATGGTAGTGTCAACCTGTTGGAGTTTTTGTTGCTGGAAGAAGTTGTACAAAAGGATTGGTTTTTACATTGACCAGTTACTGAATCAAGCGCAGGAATACATTGGAAATTTAGCTGGGGGTTCCTTTTCCCAGCAGACTACTTCTAGAACGAGCTTGTACACTGAAGCTGACTCTTTTGCTCTCTTTTTGTTTCTTTCCTATTTTCTTGGCTTCTTTGCCACTATCTAGACAATTTTGGAACTTTGTTCCCAACTAAAATGGTTTCAATAGTCTGATTGTGATCATACATTTTTACAAGGAATTTTTAAAATCTTTCCTCGAGTCCAGAAAGTCAAGGACTTAGATCTTTTTCTTCCCTTATCAATATTGCCATGAAATTGATAAATAAAGACCAACTCTTTATTTTTGTTTTTAACCCACGTAGATAATTCCCATCCATTAATCCATTTTGTGGACCAATAGCTGCCATTCTGATGGAAGCTGTCACTTCTTAACAATAGGCATTCTGTGACTATGTTGACTGCACTTTGGGTGAAGATCCTAACTGGTCTTAGATATACATAGGGAGAAATTTGCTCAGCCAGTGTCAGTCTTAAGCATGCGTATCAGAAGATCTTTCTAGAGCTGGGAATTTTCCCATGAAAGGGATTCAGTTAGGGAAGAGACACTTGTGCCAGAGTTTTACATTCTTCTTGAACACTGCTTAAGGAACTTAGATGCCATGTCCATTTGGATCTCTGTCTGCACAGAACTTTGTCATGCCAGCGCTTTGAAATGCATCTTGAAGAGAATTCACTAGCACAGAATGAAAGAGAGTGGAAGGGGTTGGTGGGGCTAACCAGGCCCAACCCCCCTGCCTAAACCAGGATACCTAGAGCCTCTTGCCCAGGATTCTATCTGGGTGTACTTTTAATGTCTTCAAAGATCCAGGCTCCACAATCTTTCTGGGCAGTCTGTGCCGTGGTTCAGTCACCCTGACAGTAAAGAAACATTTACTGATGTTCAAAGGCAATCTCCTGTATTTCAGTGTGTGCCCACTGCCTCTTGTCTTTTCCCTCAGCATCACTGAAAAGACACTGATTCCCTCCCCTTTGCACTATTGCTTCCATATGTATGTGTGATGCCATGTAGAGGTATGTCAAAAACCTCCCTGAAGCCCAGGCAGATAATATTCCCTTCATCTACCAGTCAAGTTGATTCATCAGAGGAGTTTAAAGTGATGTTCAGCATGAAATTCCCCTGAAAAATCATGCTAACTACATTATTTGGTCATCTGTCATGTGCCTGGCAAGGATTTCCAGGAAGAGCTGCTTCATCAACTTCCTGGGGATAAAAAAGAGGCTGGCTGGTTTGTACTATGGCGAGTCCTCTTAATTGCCTTTTTTGAAGATGGGTGTCATTTGCTAACATCCACCCTTTAGCTCCTCTTCTCATCTACACCTCGGCAAAAAGCTTTTCCACTATGTCTGGCTAGGAAAAACTGTGCCAGCACAGAAAACATCTCCCATCGTGTTCTAGAAGTTGCACGGATGTCTGCCAAGTGTTTGGCAGGAAGAAAAGAAAAGTTGTCCAAAACAGCTTCCAATCGAATGTTCCTGTGATTGGAAAAGTCAGGAGAGTGCAAAGGTACTGTTTTCTATCAGTTGGCAAGGTGCGCACACAATCCCAGTGTTGTACAGCTTGCTTCTTCACCTTCCCGAAGCTGCCGCTCTCGCCGGCTGCCGGAGCCCAAGAAGCGGCTTCTTCGCGCAAAGACGATTGTGCCGCTCACAGTGCTCTCCTTAGCGCGGCTTCTGCCGAAAGACGCCCGGCAGCGGCTCTTACCTCCGGAGAGCATCCTACCCTCGTCTTTCGCGTCTTTTGTAGTCTACATCTTAGCAAAACGCTTTTCCACTATGTCTGGCTAGGAAAAACTGTGCCAGCACAGAAAACATCTCCCATCGTGTTCTAGAAGTTGCACGGATGTCTGCCAAGTGTTTGGCAGGAAGAAAAGAAAAGTTGTCCAAAACAGCTTCCAATCGAATGTTCCTGTGATTGGAAAAGTCAGGAGAGTGCAAAGGTACTGTTTTCTATCAGTTGGCAAGGTGCGCACACAATCCCAGTGTTGTACAGCTTGCTTCTTCACCTTCCCGAAGCTGCCGCTCTCGCCGGCTGCCGGAGCCCAAGAAGCGGCTTCTTCGCGCAAAGACGATTGTGCCGCTCACAGTGCTCTCCTTAGCGCAGCTTCTGCCGAAAGACGCCCGGCAGCGGCTCTTACCTCCGGAGAGCATCCTACCTTCGTCTTTCGCGTCTTATGTAGTCTACATCTTAGCAAAACGCTTCTCCACTATGTCTGGCTAGGAAAAACTGTGCCAGCACAGAAAACATCTCCCATCGTGTTCTAGAAGTTGCACGGATGTCTGCCAAGTGTTTGGCAGGAAGAAAAGAAAAGTTGTCCAAAACAGCTTCCAATCGAATGTTCCTGTGATTGGAAAAGTCAGGAGAGTGCAAAGGTACTGTTTTCTATCAGTTGGCAAGGTGCGCACACAATCCCAGTGTTGTACAGCTTGCTTCTTCACCTTCCCGAAGCTGCCGCTCTCGCCGGCTGCCGGAGCCCAAGAAGCGGCTTCTTCGCGCAAAGACGATTGTGCCGCTCACAGTGCTCTCCTTAGCGCGGCTTCTGCTGAAAGACGCCCGGCAGCGGCTCTTACCTCCGGAGAGCATCCTACCTTCGTCTTTCGCGTCTTATGTAGTCTACACCTCGGCAAAAAGCTTTTCCACTATGTCTGGCTAGGAAAAACTGTGCCAGCACAGAAAACATCTCCCATCGTGTTCTAGAAGTTGCACGGATGTCTGCCAAGTGTTTGGCAGGAAGAAAAGAAAAGTTGTCCAAAACAGCTTCCAATCGAATGTTCCTGTGATTGGAAAAGTCAGGAGAGTGCAAAGGTACTGTTTTCTATCAGTTGGCAAGGTGCGCACACAATCCCAGTGTTGTACAGCTTGCTTCTTCACCTTCCCGAAGCTGCCGCTCTCGCCGGCTGCCGGAGCCCAAGAAGCGGCTTCTTCGCGCAAAGACGATTGTGCCGCTCACAGGGCTCTCCTTAGCGCGGCTTCTGCCGAAAGACGCCCGGCAGCGGCTCTTACCTCCGGAGAGCATCCTACCTTCGTCTTTCGCGTCTTTTGTAGTCTACACCTCGGCAAAACGCTTTTCCACTATGTCTGGCTAGGAAAAACTGTGCCAGCACAGAAAACATCTCCCATCGTGTTCTAGAAGTTGCACGGATGTCTGCCAAGTGTTTGGCAGGAAGAAAAGAAAAGTTGTTCAAAACAGCTTCCAATCGAATGTTCATGTGATTGGAAAAGTCAGGAGAGTGCAAAGGTACTGTTTTCTATCAGTTGGCAAGGTGCGCACACAATCCCAGTGTTGTACAGCTTGCTTCTTCACCTTCCCGAAGCTGCCGCTCTCGCCGGCTGCCGGAGCCCAAGAAGCGGCTTCTTCGCGCAAAGACGATTGTGCCGCTCACAGTGCTCTCCTTAGCGCGGCTTCTGCTGAAAGACGCCCGGCAGCGGCTCTTACCTCCGGAGAGCATCCTACCTTCGTCTTTCGCGTCTTATGTAGTCTACACCTCGGCAAAAAGCTTTTCCACTATGTCTGGCTAGGAAAAACTGTGCCAGCACAGAAAACATCTCCCATCGTGTTCTAGAAGTTGCACGGATGTCTGCCAAGTGTTTGGCAGGAAGAAAAGAAAAGTTGTCCAAAACAGCTTCCAATCGAATGTTCCTGTGATTGGAAAAGTCAGGAGAGTGCAAAGGTACTGTTTTCTATCAGTTGGCAAGGTGCGCACACAATCCCAGTGTTGTACAGCTTGCTTCTTCACCTTCCCGAAGCTGCCACTCTCAGGAGGTAAGAGCCGCTGCCGGGCGTCTTTCGGCAGAAGCCGCGCTAAGGAGAGCCCTGTGAGCGGCACAATCGTCTTTGCGCGAAGAAGCCGCTTCTTGGGCTCCGGCAGCCGGCGAGAGCGGCAGCTTCGGGAAGGTGAAGAAGCAAGCTGTACAACACTGGGATTGTGTGCGCACCTTGCCAACTGATAGAAAACAGTACCTTTGCACTCTCCTGACTTTTCCAATCACAGGAACATTCGATTGGAAGCTGTTTTGGACAACTTTTCTTTTCTTCCTGCCAAACACTTGGCAGACATCCGTGCAACTTCTAGAACACGATGGGAGATGTTTTCTGTGCTGGCACAGTTTTTCCTAGCCAGACATAGTGGAAAAGCTTTTTGCCGAGGTGTAGACTACATAAGACGCGAAAGACGAAGGTAGGATGCTCTCCGGAGGTAAGAGCCGCTGCCGGGCGTCTTTCAGCAGAAGCCGCGCTAAGGAGAGCACTGTGAGCGGCACAATCGTCTTTGCGCGAAGAAGCCGCTTCTTGGGCTCCGGCAGCCGGCGAGAGCGGCAGCTTCGGGAAGGTGAAGAAGCAAGCTGTACAACACTGGGATTGTGTGCGCACCTTGCCAACTGATAGAAAACAGTACCTTTGCACTCTCCTGACTTTTCCAATCACAGGAACATTCGATTGGAAGCTGTTTTGGACAACTTTTCTTTTCTTCCTGCCAAACACTTGGCAGACATCCGTGCAACTTCTAGAACACGATGGGAGATGTTTTCTGTGCTGGCACAGTTTTTCCTAGCCAGACATAGTGGAAAAGCTTTTTGCCGAGGTGTAGACTACATAAGACGCGAAAGACGAAGGTAGGATGCTCTCCGGAGGTAAGAGCCGCTGCCGGGCGTCTTTCAGCAGAAGCCGCGCTAAGGAGAGCACTGTGAGCGGCACAATCGTCTTTGCGCGAAGAAGCCGCTTCTTGGGCTCCGGCAGCCGGCGAGAGCGGCAGCTTCGGGAAGGTGAAGAAGCAAGCTGTACAACACTGGGATTGTGTGCGCACCTTGCCAACTGATAGAAAACAGTACCTTTGCACTCTCCTGACTTTTCCAATCACAGGAACATTCGATTGGAAGCTGTTTTGGACAACTTTTCTTTTCTTCCTGCCAAACACTTGGCAGACATCCGTGCAACTTCTAGAACACGATGGGAGATGTTTTCTGTGCTGGCACAGTTTTTCCTAGCCAGACATAGTGGAAAAGCGTTTTGCTAAGATGTAGACTACAAAAGACGCGAAAGACGAAGGTAGGATGCTCTCCGGAGGTAAGAGCCGCTGCCGGGCGTCTTTCGGCAGAAGCCGCGCTAAGGAGAGCACTGTGAGCGGCACAATCGTCTTTGCGCGAAGAAGCCGCTTCTTGGGCTCCGGCAGCCGGCGAGAGCGGCAGCTTCGGGAAGGTGAAGAAGCAAGCTGTACAACACTGGGATTGTGTGCGCACCTTGCCAACTGATAGAAAACAGTACCTTTGCACTCTCCTGACTTTTCCAATCACAGGAACATTCGATTGGAAGCTGTTTTGGACAACTTTTCTTTTCTTCCTGCCAAACACTTGGCAGACATCCGTGCAACTTCTAGAACACGATGGGAGATGTTTTCTGTGCTGGCACAGTTTTTCCTAGCCAGACATAGTGGAAAAGCGTTTTGCTAAGATGTAGACTACAAAAGACGCGAAAGACGAAGGTAGGATGCTCTCCGGAGGTAAGAGCCGCTGCCGGGCGTCTTTCGGCAGAAGCCGCGCTAAGGAGAGCACTGTGAGCGGCACAATCGTCTTTGCGCGAAGAAGCCGCTTCTTGGGCTCCGGCAGCCGGCGAGAGCGGCAGCTTCGGGAAGGTGAAGAAGCAAGCTGTACAACACTGGGATTGTGTGCGCACCTTGCCAACTGATAGAAAACAGTACCTTTGCACTCTCCTGACTTTTCCAATCACAGGAACATTCGATTGGAAGCTGTTTTGGACAACTTTTCTTTTCTTCCTGCCAAACACTTGGCAGACATCCGTGCAACTTCTAGAACACGATGGGAGATGTTTTCTGTGCTGGCACAGTTTTTCCTAGCCAGACATAGTGGAAAAGCTTTTTGCCGAGGTGTAGACTACATAAGACGCGAAAGACGAAGGTAGGATGCTCTCCGGAGGTAAGAGCCGCTGCCGGGCGTCTTTCAGCAGAAGCCGCGCTAAGGAGAGCACTGTGAGCGGCACAATCGTCTTTGCGCGAAGAAGCCGCTTCTTGGGCTCCGGCAGCCGGCGAGAGCGGCAGCTTCGGGAAGGTGAAGAAGCAAGCTGTACAACACTGGGATTGTGTGCGCACCTTGCCAACTGATAGAAAACAGTACCTTTGCACTCTCCTGACTTTTCCAATCACATGAACATTCGATTGGAAGCTGTTTTGGACAACTTTTCTTTTCTTCCTGCCAAACACTTGGCAGACATCCGTGCAACTTCTAGAACACGATGGGAGATGTTTTCTGTGCTGGCACAGTTTTTCCTAGCCAGACATAGTGGAAAAGCTTTTTGCCGAGGTGTAGACTACATAAGACGCGAAAGACGAAGGTAGGATGCTCTCCGGAGGTAAGAGCCGCTGCCGGGCGTCTTTCGGCAGAAGCCGCGCTAAGGAGAGCACTGTGAGCGGCACAATCGTCTTTGCGCGAAGAAGCCGCTTCTTGGGCTCCGGGAGCCGGCGAGAGCGGCAGCTTCGGGAAGGTGAAGAAGCAAGCTGTACAACACTGGGATTGTGTGCGCACCTTGCCAACTGATAGAAAACAGTACCTTTGCACTCTCCTGACTTTTCCAATCACAGGAACATTCGATTGGAAGCTGTTTTGGACAACTTTTCTTTTCTTCCTGCCAAACACTTGGCAGACATCCGTGCAACTTCTAGAACACGATGGGAGATGTTTTCTGTGCTGGCACAGTTTTTCCTAGCCAGACATAGTGGAAAAGCGTTTTGCCGAGGTGTAGATGAGAAGAGGAGCTAAAGACGAAGGTAGGATGCTCTCCGGAGGTAAGAGCCGCTGCCGGGCGTCTTTCGGCAGAAGCCGCGCTAAGGAGAGCCCTGTGAGCGGCACAATCGTCTTTGCGCGAAGAAGCCGCTTCTTGGGCTCCGGCAGCCGGCGAGAGCGGCAGCTTCGGGAAGGTGAAGAAGCAAGCTGTACAACACTGGGATTGTGTGCGCACCTTGCCAACTGATAGAAAACAGTACCTTTGCACTCTCCTGACTTTTCCAATCACAGGAACATTCGATTGGAAGCTGTTTTGGACAACTTTTCTTTTCTTCCTGCCAAACACTTGGCAGACATCCGTGCAACTTCTAGAACACGATGGGAGATGTTTTCTGTGCTGGCACAGTTTTTCCTAGCCAGACATAGTGGAAAAGCGTTTTGCTAAGATGTAGACGACAAGAGAGGCTAAAGAGTGGATGTTAGCAAATGACACCCATCTTCAAAAAAGGCAATTAAGAGGACTCGCCATAGTACAAACCAGCCAACCTCTTTTTTATCCCCAGGAAGTTGATGAAGCAGCTCTTCCTGGAAATCCTTGCCAGGCACATGACAGATGACCAAATAATGTAGTTAGCATGATTTTTCAGGGGAATTTCATGCTGAACATCACTTTAAACTCCTCTGATGAATCAACTTGACTGGTAGATGAAGGGAATATTATCTGCCTGGGCTTCAGGGAGGTTTTTGACATACCTCTACATGGCATCACACATACATATGGAAGCAATAGTGCAAAGGGGAGGGAATCAGTGTCTTTTCAGTGATGCTGAGGGAAAAGACAAGAGGCAGTGGGCACACACTGAAATACAGGAGATTGCCTTTGAACATCAGTAAATGTTTCTTTACTGTCAGGGTGACTGAACCACGGCACAGACTGCCCAGAAAGATTGTGGAGCCTGGATCTTTGAAGACATTAAAAGTACACCCAGATAGAATCCTGGGCAAGAGGCTCTAGGTATCCTGGTTTAGGCAGGGGGGTTGGGCCTGGTTAGCCCCACCAACCCCTTCCACTCTCTTTCATTCTGTGCTAGTGAATTCTCTTCAAGATGCATTTCAAAGCGCTGGCATGACAAAGTTCTGTGCAGACAGAGATCCAAATGGACATGGCATCTAAGTTCCTTAAGCAGTGTTCAAGAAGAATGTAAAACTCTGGCACAAGTGTCTCTTCCCTAACTGAATCCCTTTCATGGGAAAATTCCCAGCTCTAGAAAGATCTTCTGATACGCATGCTTAAGACTGACACTGGCTGAGCAAATTTCTCCCTATGTATATCTAAGACCAGTTAGGATCTTCACCCAAAGTGCAGTCAACATAGTCACAGAATGCCTATTGTTAAGAAGTGACAGCTTCCATCAGAATGGCAGCTATTGGTCCACAAAATGGATTAATGGATGGGAATTATCTACGTGGGTTAAAAACAAAAATAAAGAGTTGGTCTTTATTTATCAATTTCATGGCAATATTGATAAGGGAAGAAAAAGATCTAAGTCCTTGACTTTCTGGACTCGAGGAAAGATTTTAAAAATTCCTTGTAAAAATGTATGATCACAATCAGACTATTGAAACCATTTTAGTTGGGAACAAAGTTCCAAAATTGTCTAGATAGTGGCAAAGAAGCCAAGAAAATAGGAAAGAAACAAAAAGAGAGCAAAAGAGTCAGCTTCAGTGTACAAGCTCGTTCTAGAAGTAGTCTGCTGGGAAAAGGAACCCCCAGCTAAATTTCCAATGTATTCCTGCGCTTGATTCAGTAACTGGTCAATGTAAAAACCAATCCTTTTGTACAACTTCTTCCAGCAACAAAAACTCCAACAGGTTGACACTACCATCATGCCTGTTCCAGACATATTTAAAAGAGAAATGATGATTTTCTTGAAAACCTACTTACATAAAAGTTGCAAGATGGTGGAGGGATTCCCACATCCTCCTTCCTCCATCTGGCTTGAAAGTATATTTGATAAAATATGCAACAAAGCACATGATTTATAAGGGAGAGTCAAATGGATGATTTGGGAATCGATCTCTTGTTGATAGTAAACTTCATATCCACTCGGTGTGACCTTTTTAAAACAAAATGTGGAGCTGAGGCATGAATCTGCCACAACAATTGTAAAGCAAACATACACACTCCCCTTCATATGCCCCCCCCTCCACACACACCTAGGCACACACAGAGATCAGCATAGCAGATCATGAACACCTTGGAAAAGACTGAAATGCTAAATGCCTCTCTTGATGGGCAAAAGAGCTGGTGCAGTAATTCAAATGCCTGGTACAAAAATTCTGTTTAATATTTAGCTCCTATTTAAAACACAGCTTTTCATTTCATTCTATTTACAGAATATTTTCATTTCATTTGTTTCTTTAAAATTACTTAGTTCTCACCTGTTGTATGTCTAGGAATATTTTCTTCCAAAAATAGAAAAAAATAGATGATATCTTTTCAGCAGAAAACATTGGTTGATACAATTTTAAACCATCATGATATGGAAGAATTCTTCTGTCCCTCTCGAAGGTGGAAGAAGCATTTGGATCACAGATCATCTACAATGAAATACTTGACATGTTTAAGATGCTTTCAATCAATTTTGATCGTCAATTGCTTATTTGTTGTAAACAGTAATTTTTCAGTGAAGGGAAAGTGTGTGTGGTATATCTACATGATATGTTCAAAGGCAGTTCCTACTAATGGCCAGGCTGAATTCCAGTAAATAATGTCCCGAATGATATTTTGCCGCCTTCTTTGGCACTTCATGAAATCTTACCCCGATGAAGTGCTGAAACAAAGAGATTTTCTCTTAGAGAGTGTCTCATGTTGTAACCTATCCCATGGATTTTATGCTGTAATTCTTATCTCTTTTAAAATTTACTATCTTCTGTACAGTTTTCATGAAACTTTCTGTTACAGTAGTGAATAGCACAGATAAATGTCATTTTGTACAACTTTGAATTTACCCCAAGAGCTGAGAGAAAACTTGATCCTATACTTCAATCCGAGTTTCTTCTATAGTCCGACTTTGTTTCTCTACCATCAAGCTTCTCCTTTGTTGCTGCTCCAAGCCCCGTCCAAGGTGACCTTGAATACTTTCAGGGATGGGACACCCACAACTTCTCTGGGCAACCTGTTCCAGTGTTCCAGCACTCCCACAGTAAAAAAGGCCTTCCTTTCATCTAATATGTGTAGGAAATCATAAATCTAGGCATAGAAGCTTGGAGTGCAAATTTGAAATTCTTTGGATTTGAAGCACATTTTATATGAATACTGACTTACAGATGACTAAAAGATGTTGATGGGCATTTGAGCTGACAAGTTTTGAAAAAGTGCACGGAAATTAAAATTGAAACCACTAAAATTAAAAACTCCTTGCCATTTTCTTTTTCCTCTCCTATTCAAAATTGCATATGTCAGATATCAGTGCTTCATGCAAACCTCTCAGATGCTCTCAGAGAAAAAGCTTTTCTTTCAGACTAAGTTGCGGTTGACGTAGAACACTAGCAGGAGTGAAAGATTTTCTGGGCATCGGGGCAGGCCGTTCTCCTTGGATTTGTGTGCAGAATGCATTTTATCCAAACTGGAAAATAGATCCCAGCTCTGTTCTATTCATCATTCTTACTTCATCAGGCCAGAAGATTCTGTGAAAAGTAGCCTGTGGACCTTGAAGACAGCGCATGTGAACCAGATGAGAGGTGATAGAGAAGTTGAGGGAGAAAAGAAAGAGCATGAGGCTGAAACCAGAAAGTATTTCTCCACGTGATCATGGAAGATTGCAGGAGCCACTTGATACTATCAAACCAGCCCAACTTGGCACTGGTGCCACCTTGGGTCTGGGAGCCATGTTGCATATCGTGCATTTTAAGGAGCCAGCTGGCCACACCCAGCCATATGCCCCCAAAAACACAAACCAAGGCCCTTTTCTCTGGCAAACAAAACTCAGCTGCCCTGCTTCTGGATGGCAGATTGCAGGAACCACTTGGTACTATCAAACCAGCCCAACTTGGCACTGGTGCCACCATGGGTCTGGTCACCATCCTGCCTATTGTAGCTTTTCAGGAGCCAGCCGGTCACTCTCAGCCATAGGCCCCCAAACACAAACCTCGGCCCGTTTACCTGGCAAACAAAAGTAAGCTGCCCCGCTTCTGGATGGCAGATTGCAGGAGCTACTTAGTACTATCAAATCAGCCCGACTTGGCACAGGTGCCACCTTGGATCTGGGAACCATCCTGTGTATCGTGGATTTTCAGGGGCCAGCCAGCCACTCTCAGCCATATGCCCCCAAAAACAAACCACGGACCTTTTCTCTGGCAAACAAAACTCAACTGCCCCTCTTCTGGATGGCAAATTTTAGGACGCACTTTGTACTACGAAAACCGCCCGTTGTGGCACTGGTGCCACCTTGTGTCAGGGAACCATCCTGCATATCGAGCTTTTTAAGGAGCCAGCCGGCCAGCCCCAGCCATATACCCCCAAAAACAAACCACGGACCATTTCTCATGGAAAAAAAAATCCGCTGCCCCGCGTCTGGATGGCAGATTGCAGGAGCCACTTTGCACCATCAAACCAGCCCGACTTGGCACTGGTGCCACCTTGGGTCTGGGAACAATCCTGCGTATCGTACATATTCAGGAACCAGCCGAACACTCCCAGCCACAGGCCCCCAAACACAAACAACGGCCCATTTCCCTGGCAAACAAAACTCAGCGGCCCCGCTTCTGGATGGCAGTTTGCAGGAGCCACTTGGGACTATCAAACCAGCCCGACTTGGCACTGGTGCCACCTTGGGTCTGGGAAACATCCTGCGTATCGTGGATTCTTAGGAGCCAGCCGGCCACTCCTAGCCACAGGCCCCCAAACAAAAACCTAGGCCTATTTCTCTGGCAAACAAAAGTAAGCTGCCCCGCTTCTGGATGGCAGATTGCAGGAGACACTTGGGACTATCAAACCAGCCCAACTTGGCACTGGTGCCACCTTGGATCTGGGAACCATGTTGTGTATCGTGGATATTCAGGGGCCAGCCGGCCACTCTCAGCCATATATCCCCAAACAGAAACCTCGGCCCTGTTCTCTGGCAAACAAAACTCAACTGCCCCTCTTCTGGATGGCAAATTGCAGGATGAACTTGATACTAAAACCGCAGGCCGACTTGGTAGTGGTGACACCTTGGACCTGGGAACCATCATGCGTATCGAGCATTTTAAGGAGCCAGCCGGCCACTCCCAGCAATATGCCCCCAAAAACAATCCACGGAATTTTTCTCTGGCAAACAAAAATCAGCTGCCCCGCTTCTGGATGGCAGATTGCAGGAGCCACTTTGCACCATCAAACCAGCCCGACTTGGCACTGGTGCCAGCTTGCATCTGGGAAGCATGCTGCCTAGCGTGGATTTTCAGGAGCCAGCCGGCCACTCTCAGCCATAGGCCCCCAAACAAAACCCACGGCCCGTTTCCCTGGCAAACAAAATTAAGCTGCCCCGCTTCTGGATGGCAGATTGCAGGACGCACTTGGTAGTATCAAACCAGCCCGACTTGGCACTGGTGCCACCTTGGGTCTGGGAACCATCCTGCGTATCGTGGGTTCAAAGGAGCCAGCCGGCCACTCCCAGCCACAGGCCCCCAAATACAAACAACGGCGCTTTTCCCTGGAAAACAAAACTCGCCTGACAACTTTTTGATGGCAGATTGCAGGAGCCACTTGGTACTATCAAACCAGCCCAACTTGGCACTGGTGCCACCTCTGGTCTGGGAACCATGCTGCGTAACACAGATTCTAAGGCGCCAGACGGCCACTCCCAGTCACAAGCCCCCAAACACAAACAACGGCGCTATTCTCTGGCAAACAAAACTCCACTGCCCCTCTTCTGGATGGCAAATTGCAGGACGCACTTGGTACTATAAAAACAGCCCTACTTGGCACTGGTGCCACCTTGGGTCTGGGAACCATCCTGCGTATCGGTCTTTTTAATGAGACAGCCGGCCACTCCCAGCCATATGCCCCCAAACACAACCCACGGCCCTTTTCTCTGGCAAACAAAACTCAACTGCACCGCTTCTGGATGGCAGATTGCAGGAGCCACTTGGTACTATCAAACCAGCCCGACTTGGCACTGGTGCCACCTTGGGTCTGGGAACCATCCAGCCTATCGTGGATTTTAAGGAGCCAGCCGGCTACTCCCAGCCACAGGCCCCCAACAAAAACCACGGCCCTTTATTCTGGCAAACCAAACTCAGCTGCCTCACTTCTGGATGGCAGATTGCAGGAGCCATTTGGTGTAATCAAACCAGCCCGACTTGGCACTGGTGCCACCTTGGGTCTGGGAACCATCCTGCGTATCGTGGATTCTAAGGAGCCAGCCGGCCACTCCCAGCCACAGGCCCCCAAACAAAATCAACGGCGCTGTTCCCTGGAAAACAAAACACGTCTGCCAACATTTTGATGGAGTTTGCAGGAGCCACTTGGTACTATCAAACCAGCCCAACTTGGCACTGGTGCCACCTTGGGTCTGGGAAACATCCTGCGTATCGTGGATTCTTAGGAGCCAGCCGGCCACTCCTAGCCACAGGCCCCCAGACAAAAACCTAGGCCTATTTCTCTGGCAAACAAAAGTAAGCTGCCCCGCTTCTGGATGGCAGATTGCAGGAGACACTTGGTACTATCAAACCAGCCCAACTTGGCACTGGTGCCACCTTGGATCTGGGAACCATGCTGTGTATCGTGGATATTCAGGGGCCACCCGGCCACTCTCAGCCATATGTCCCCAAACAGAAACCTCGGCCCGTTTCTCTGGCCAACAAAACTCAACTGCCCCTCTTCTGGATGGCAAATTGCAGGATGAACTTGATACTAAAACCGCAGGCCGACTTGGTAGTGGTGACACCTTGGGCCTGGGAACCATCATGCGTATCGAGCATTTTAAGGAGCCAGCCGGCCACTCCCAGCAATATGCCCCCAAAAACAATCCACGGAATTTTTCTCTGGCAAACAAAAATCAGCTGCCCCGCTTCTGGATGGCAGATTGCAGGAGCCACTTTGCACCATCAAACCAGCCCGACTTGGCACTGGTGCCAGCTTGCATCTGGGAACCATGCTGCCTAGCGTGGATTTTCAGGAGCCAGCCGGCCACTCTCAGCCATAGGCCCCCATACAAAACCCACGGCCCGATTCCCTGGCAAGCAAAATTAAGCTGCCCCGCTTCTGGATGGCAGATTGCAGGACGCACTTGGTAGTATCAAACCAGCCCGACTTGGCACTGGTGCCACCTTGGGTCTGGGAACCATCCTGCGTATCGTGGGTTCAAAGGAGCCAGACGGCCACTCCCAGCCATAGGTCCCAAGTCACAAACCTCGGCCCGTTTCACTGGCAAACAAAAGTAAGCTGCCCCGCTTCTGGATGGCAGATTGCAGGAGCCACATGGTACTATCAAACCAGCCCAACTTGGCACTGGTGCCACCTCTGGTCTGGGAACCATGCTGCGTAACACAGATTCTAAGGCGCCAGTCGGCCACTCCCAGCCACAAGCCCCCAAACACAAACAACGGCGCTATTCTCTGGCAAACAAAACTCAACTGCCCCTCTTCTGGATGGCAAATTGCAGGACGCACTTGGTACTATAAAAACAGCCCTACTTGGCACTGGTGCCACCTTGGGTCTGGGAACCATCCTGCGTATCGATCTTTATAATGAGACAGCCGGCCACTCCCAGCCATATGCCCCCAAACAAAACCCACGGCCCTTTTCTCTGGCAAACAACACTCAACTGCACCGCTTCTGGATGGCAGATTGCAGGAGCCACTTGGTACTATCAAACCAGCCCGACTTGGCACTGGTGCCACCTTGGGTCTGGGAAACATCCTGCGTATTGTGGGTTGTCAGGAGCCAGCCGAACACTCTCGGCCACAGACCCCAATCAAAAACAACGGCCCGTTTCACAGGCAAACAAAACTCAGCTGCCCCGCTTCTGGATGGGAGATTGCAGGAGGCACTTGACACTGTGAAACCAGCCCCACTTGGCACTGGTGCCACCTTGGGTCTGGGAACCATGCTGCGTATCATGGATTTTCAGGAGCCAGCCGGCCACTCCCAGCCACAGGCCCCCAAACACAAACCACAGCATTTTTCTCTGGCAAACAAAATTCAGCTGCCCCGCTTCTGGATGGCAGATTGCAGGAGCCACTTGGGACTATCACACCAGCACAACATGGCACTGCTGCCACCTTGGATCTGGGAACCATCCTTCCTATCGTGGATTTTCAGGGGCCAGCCGGTCACTCTCAGCCATAGGCCCCAAACACAAACCACGGCCCTTTTCTCTGGAAAACAAAACTCAACTGCCCCTCTTCCTGATGGGAGATTGCAGGAGCCACTGGGTACTATGAAACCAGCCCTACTTGGCACTGGTGCCACCTTGGGTCTGGGAACCATGCTGCGTATCATGGATTTTCAGGAGCCAGCCGGCCACTGCCAGCCACAGGCCCCGAAACACAAACAACAGCCTTTTTCTCTGGCAAACAAAATTCAGCTGCCCCGCTTCTGGATGGCAGATTGCAGGAACCACTTGGTACTATCAAACCAGCCCGACTTGGCACTGGTGCCACCTTGGGTCTGGGAACCATCCTGCGTATCGTGGATTCTAAGGAGCCAGCTGGCCACTCCCAGCCACAGGCCCCAAAACACACACAACGGTGCTTTTCCCTGGAAAACAAAACTCGCCTGCCAAACATTTGATGGCAGATTGCAGGAGCCACTTGGTTTTATCAAATCAGCCGAACTTGGCACTGGTGCCACCATGGGTCTGGTCACCATCCTGCCTATCGTAGCTTTTCAGGTGCCACCCAGTCACCCCCAGCCAGAGGCCCCTAGACAAATATTTCGGCCCGTTTCCCTGGCAAACAAAAGTAAGCTACCCCGCTTCTGGATGGCAGATTGCAGGAGCCACTTTGCACCATCAAACCAGCCCAACTTGGCACTGGTGCCACCTCTGGTCTGGGAACCATCCTGCGTATCGTGGGTTCTAAGGAGCCAGCTAGCCACTCCCAGCCACAGGCCCCCAAACACAAACAACGGCGCTTTTCCCTGGAAAACAAAACTCGCCTGCCAACTTTTTGATGGCAGATTGCCAGAGCCACTTGGTACTATCAAACCAGCCCAACTTGGCACTGGTGCCACCATGGGTCTGGTCACCATCCTGCCTATCGTAGCTTTTCAGGAGCCAGCCGGTCACTCGCAGCCATAGGCCCCCAGACACAAACCTCGGCCCGTTTCCCTGGGAAACAAAAGTAAGCTGCCCCGCTTCTGCATGGCAGATTGCAGGAGCTATTTAGTACTATCAAACCACCCCGACTTGGCACTGGTGACACCTCTGGTGTGGGAACCATCCTGCTTATTGTGGATTTTCAGGGGCCAGCCGGCCACTATCAGCCATATGCCCCCAAAAACAAACCACGGCCCTTTTCTCTGGCAAACAAAACTCAACTGCCCCTCTTCTGGATGGCAAATTTTAGGACGCACTTTGTACTACGAAAACTGCCCAACGTGGCACTGGTGCCACCTTGTGTCAGGGAACCATCCTGCATATCGAGCTTTTTAAGGAGCCAGCCGGCCAGGCCCAGCCATATACCCCCAAAAACAAACCACGGACCATTTCTCATGGAAACAAAAATCCGCTGCCCCGCGTCTGGATGGCAGATTGCAGGAGCCACTTTGCACCATCAAACCAGCCCGACTTGGCACTGGTGCCACCTTGGGTCTGGGAACAATCCTGCATATCGTGGATTCTAAGGAGCCAGCCGGCCACTCCCAGCCACAGGCCCCCAAACACAAACAACGGCGCTTTTCCCTGGAAAACAAAACTCGCCTGCCAGCTTTTTGATGGCAGATTGCAGGAGCCACTTGGTACTATCAAATCATCCCAACTTGGCACTGGTGCCACTATGGGTCTGGGAACCATCCTGCCTATTGTAGCATTTCAGGAGCCAGCCGGTCACTCCCAGCCATAGGCCCCCAGACACAAACCTCGGACCGTTTCCCTGGCAAACAAAATTAAGCTGCCCCGATTCTGGATGGCAGATTGCAGGAGCCACGTGGTAGTGTCAAACCAGCCCGACTTGGCACTGGTGCCGCCTTGGGTCTGGGAACCATCCGGCTTATCGTGGATTCTAAGCAGCCACCCGGCCACTCTGAGCCACAGGCGCCCAAACACAAACAACGGCGCTTTTCCCTGGAAAACAAAAATCGCCTGCCAACATTTTGATGGCAGATTGCAGGAGCCACTTGGTGCTATAAAACCAGCCCAACTTGGCACTGGTGCCACCATGGGTCTGGTCACCATCCTGCCTATCGTAGCTTTTCAGGAGCCAGCCGGTCACTCCCAGCCATAGACCCCCAGACACAAACCTCGGCCCGTTTCCCTGGAAAACAAAAGTAAGCTGCCCCGATTCTGGATGGCAGATTGCAGGAGCCACTTGGTACTATCAAATCAGCCAACTTGGCACTGGTGCCACCATGGGTCTGGTAAACATCCTGCCTATCGTAGCTTTTCAGGAGCCAGACGGTCACTCCCTGCCATAGGCCCCCAGACAAAAACCTCGGCCCGTTTCCCTGGCAAACAAAAGTAAACTGCCCCGCTTTTGGATGGCAGATTGCAGGATGCATTTGGTACTATCAAACCTGCCCGACTTGGCCCTGGTGCCACCTTGGCTCTGGGAACCATGCTGCGTAACGTAGATTCTACGAGGACAGGCGGCCACTCCCAGCCACAGGCCTCTAAACAACGGCGCTTTTCCCTGGAAAACAAAACTCGCCTGCCAAATTTTTGATGGCAGATTGCAGGAGCCACTTGGTACTATCAAACCAGCCCAACTTGGTACTGGTTCCACTTTGGGTCTGGTCACCATCCTGCCTATCGTAGCTTTTCAGGAGCCAGCCGGTCACTCCCAGCCATAGGCCCCCAGACAAATATCTCGGCCCGTTTCCCTGGCAAACAAAAGTAAGCTGCCCCGCTTCTGGATGGCAGATTGCAGGAGCCACATGGTACTATCAAACCAGGCCAACCTGGCACTGGTGCTACCTTGGCTCTGGGAACCATCCTGCCTATCGTGGATTTTCAGGGGCCAGCCGGCCACTCTCAGCCATATGCCCCCAAACACATACCACGGCCCTTTGCTCTGGCAAACAAAACTCAACTGCCCCTCTTCTGGATGGCAAATTGCAGGACGCACTTGGTACTACGAAAACAGCCCGACTTGGCAGTGATGCCACCTTGGGTCAGGGAACAATCCTGCGTATCGATCATTTTAAGGAGCCAGCCGGCCACGTCCAGCCATATACCCCCAAAAAAAAACCACGGAACTTTTCTCCAGCAAACAAAAATCCGCTGCCCCGCGTCTGAATGGCAGATTTCAGGAGCTATTTAGTATTATCAAACCAGCCCGACTTGGCACTGGTGCCACCATGAGTCTGGTAACCATCCTGCCTATCGTAGCTTTTCAGTAGCCAACTGGTCACTCCCAGCCATAGGCCCCCAGACAAATACCTCGGCCCGTTTCCCTGGGAAACAAAGGTAAGCTGTCCCGCTTCTGGATGGCAGATTGCAGGAGCCACTTGGTACTATCAAACCAGCCCAACTTGGCACTGGTGCCACCTTGGGTCTGGGAACCATCCTGCGTATCCTGGGTTCAAAGGAGGCAGCCGGCCACTCCCAGCCACAGGCCTCTAAACAAGAACAACGGCGCTTTTCCCTGGAAAACAAAACTCGCCTGACAACTTTTTGATGGCAGATTGCAGGAGCCACTTGGTACTATCAAACCAGCCCAACTTGGCACTGGTGCCACCATGGGTCTGGTCACCATCCTGCCTATCGTAGCTTTTCAGGAGCCAGCCGCTCACTCCCAGCCATAGGCCCCCAGACAAATATCTCGGCCCGTTTCCCTGGCAAACAAAAGTAAGCAGCCCCGCTTCTGGATGGCAGATTGCAGGAGCCACATGGTACTATCAAACCAGGCCAACATGGCACTGGTGCCACCTTGGTTCTGGGAACCATCCTGCCTATCGTGGATTTTCAGGGGCCAGCCGGCCACTCTCAACCATATGCCCCCAAACATATACCACGGCCCTTTTCTCTGGCAAAAAAAACTCAACTGCCCCTCTTCTGGATGGCAAATTGCAGGACGCACTTGGTACTACGAAAACAGCCCGACTTGGCACTGATGCCACCTTGGGTCAGGGAACAATCCTGCGTATCGATCTTTTAAGGAGCCAGCCGGCCGCGTCCAGCCATATACCCCCAAAAAAAAACCACGGAACTTTTCTGCAGCAAACAAAAATCCGCTGCCCCCCGTCTGGATGGCAGATTGCAGGAGCTATTTAGTATTATCAAACCAGCCCAACTTGGCACTGGTGCCACCATGAGTTTGGTAACCATCCTGCCTATCGTAGCTTTTCAGTAGCCAGCCAGTCACTCCCAGCCATAGGCCCCCAGACAAATACCTCGGCCCGTTTCCCTGGGAAACAAAATTAAGCTGTCCCGCTTCTGGATGGCAGATTGCAGGAGCCGCTTGGTACTATCAAACCAGCCCAACTTGGCACTGGCGCCACCTTGGCTCTGGGAACCATCCTGCGTATCCTGGGTTCAAAGGAGGCAGCCGGCCACTCCCAGCCACAGGCCTCCAAACACAAACAACGGCGCTTTTCCCTGGAAAACAAAACTGGCCTGCCAACTTTTTGATGGCAGATTGCAGGAGCCACTTGGTACTATCAAACCAGCCCAACTTGGCACTGGTGCCACCATGGGTCTGGTCACCATCCTGCCTATCGTAGCTTTTCAGGCGCCAGCCGGTCACTCCCAGCCATAGGCCCCCAGACACAAACCTCGGCCCGTTTCCCTGGCAAACAAAAGTAAGCTGCCCCGCTTCTGGATGGCAGATTGCAGGAGCCACTTTGTACCATCAAACCAGCCCGACTTGGCACTGGTGCCACCTCTGGTCTGGGAACCATCCTGCGTATCGTGGATTCTAAGGAGCCAGCTGGCCACTCCCAGCCACAGGCCCCCAAACACAAACAACTGCGCTTTTCCCTGGAAAACAAAACTCACCTGCCAACTTTTTGATGGCAGATTGAAGGAGCCACTTGGTACTATCAAACCAGCCCAACTTGGCACTGGTGCCACCATGGGTCTGGTCACCATCCTGCCTATCGTAGCTTTTCAGGAGGCAGCCGGTCACTCCCAGCCATAGGCCCCCAGACACAAAGCTCTGCCCGTTTCCCTGGCAAACAAAAGTAAGCTACCCCGCTTCTGGATGGCAGATTGCAGGAGTCACTTTGCACCATCAAACCAGCCCGACTTGGCACTGGTGCCACCTCTGGTCTGGGACCCATCCTGCGTATCGTGGATTCTAAGGAGACAGCTGGCCACTCCCAGCCACAGGCCCCCAAACACAAACAACGGCGCTTTTCCCTGGAAAACAAAACTCGTTGCCAACTTTTTGATGGAAGATTGCAGGAGCCACTTTGTACTATCAAACCACCCCAACTTGGCAACAAGTGGTTCCTCCAATCTGACATCCAGAAGCTGGGCAGCTTACTTTTCTTTGCCAGGGAAACGGACCGTTGTTTGTGTTTGGAGGCGTATGGCGGGGAGTGGCCGACTGGCTCCTTAAAATCCACGATACGCAGGATGGTTCCCAGACCAGAGGTGGCACCACTGCCAAGACGGGCTAGTTTGATGGTGCAAAGTGGCTCCTGCAATCTGCCATCCAGAAGCGGGGTAGCTTACTTTTGTTTGCCAGGGAAACGGGCCGAGCTTTTTGTCTGGGGCCCTATGGCTGCGAGTGACCGGCTGGCTCCTGAAAAGCTACGATAGGCAGGATGGTGACCAGACCCATGGTGGCACCAGTGCCAAGTTGGGCTGATTTGATAAAACCAAGTGGCTCCTGCAATCTGCCATCAAAAAGTTGGCAGGAGAGTTTTGTTTTCCAGGGAAAAGCGCCGTTGTTTGTGTTTGGGGGCCTGTGGCTGGGAGTGGCCGGCTGGCTCCTTAGAATCCACGATACGCAGCATGGTATCCAGACCCAAGGTGGCACCAGTGCCAAGTCGGGCTGGTTTGATAGTAAAAAGTGGTTCCTGCAATCTGCCATCCAGAAGCGGGGCAGCTTACTTTTGTTTGCCAGGGAAACGGGCCGAGGTTTTTGTCTGGGGGCCTATGGCTGGGAGTGACCGGCTGGCTCCTGAAAAGCTACGATAGGCAGGATGGTGACCAGACCCATGGTGGCACCAGTCCCAAGTTGGGCTGATTTGATAGTACCAAGTGGCTCCTGCAATCTGTCGTCAAAATTTGGCAGGCGAGTTTTGTTTTCCAGGGAAAAGCGCCGTTGTTTGTGTTTGGGGGCCTGTGGCTGGGAGTGGCCGGCTGGCTCCTTAGAATCCACGATACGCAGGATGGTTCCCAGACCCAAGGTGGCACCAGTGCCAAGTTGGGCTAGTATGATGGTGCAAAGTGGCTCCTGCAATCTGCCATCCAGAAGCGGGGCAGATTACTTTTGTTTGCCAGGGAAAAGGGCCGAGGTTTGTGTCTCGGGGCCTATGGCTGGGAGTGACCGGCTGGCTCCTGAAAAGCTACGATAGGCAGGATGGTGACCAGACCCATGGTGGCACCAGTGCCAAGTTGGGCTGGTTTGATAGTACCAAGTGGCTCCTGCAATCTGCCATCAAAATGTCGGCAGGCGAGTTTTGTTTTCCAGGGAAAAGCGCCGTTGTTTGTGTTTGGGGGCCTGTGGCTGGGAGTGGCCGGCTGGCTCCTTAGAATCCACGCTACGCAGGATGGTTCCCAGACCTGAGGTGGCACCAGTGCCAAGTCGGGCTGGTTTGATAGTACCAAGTGCGTCCTGCAATCTGCCATCCAGAAGCGGGGCAGCTTACTTTTGTTTGCCAGGGAAACGGGCCGAGCTTTTTGTCTGGGGGCCTATGGCTGGGAGTGAGCGGCTGGCTCCTGAAAAGCTACGATAGGCAGAATGGTGAGCAGACCCATGGTGGCACAAGTGCCAAGTTGGGCTGGTTTGATAGCACCAAGTGGCTCCTGCAATCTGCCATCAAAATGTTGGCAGGCGAGTTTTGTTTTCCAGGGAAAAGCGCCGTTGTTTGTGTTTGGGTGCCTATGTCTGGGAGTGGCCGGCTGGCTCCTTAGAATCCACGATACGCAGGATGGTTCCCAGACCAGAGGTGGCACCAGTGCCAAGTCGGGCTGGTTTGATAGTACCGAGTGCGTCCTACAATCTGCCATCCAGAAGCGGGACAGCTTGCTTTTGTTTGCCAGGGAAACGGGTCGAGATTTGTGTCTGGGGGCCTATGGCTGGGAGTGACCGGCTAGGTCCTGAAAAGCTAAGGTAGGCAGGATGGTGACCAGACCCATGGTGGCACCAGTGCCAAGTTGGGCTGGTTTGATAGTACCAAGTGGCTCCTGCAATCTGCCATCAAAACGTTGGCAGGCGAGTTTTGTTTTCCAGGGAAAAGCGCCGTTGTTTGTGTTTGGGGGCCTTTGGCTGGGAGTGGCCGGCTGGCTCCTTAGAATCCACGATACGCAGCATGGTTCCCAGACCAGAGGTGGCACCAGTGCCAAGTCGGGCTGGTTTTATAGTACCAAGTGGTTCCTGCAATCTGCCATCCAGAAGCGGGGCAGCTTACTTTTGTTTGCCAGGGAAACGGGCCGAGGTTTTGGTCTGGGAGCCTATGGCTGGGAGTGACCGGCTGGCTCCTGAAAAGCTACGATAGGCAGGATGGTGACCAGACCCATGGTGGCACCAGTGCCAAGTTGGGCTGATTTGATAGTAGCAAGTGGCTCCTGCAATCTGCCATCAAAAAGTTGTCAGGCGAGTTTTGTTTTCCAGGGAAAAGCGCCGTTGTTTGTGTTTGGGGGCCTGTGGCTGGGAGTGGCCGGCTGGCTCCTTAGAATCCACGATACACAGCATGGTTCCCAGACCAGAGGTGGCTCCAGTTCCAAGTCGGGCTATTTGATGGTGAAAAGTGGTTCCTGCAATCTGCCATCCAGAAGCGGGGCAGCTTACTTTGGTTTGCCAGGGAAAAGGGCAGAGCATTGTGTCTGGGCGCCTATGGCTGGGAGTGACCGGCTGGCTCCTGAAAAGCTACGATAAGCAGGATGGTGACCAGACCCATGGTGGCACCAGTGCCAAGTTGGGCTGATTTGATAGTACCAAGTGGCTCCTGCAATCTGCCATCAAAAAGTTGGCAGGCGAGTTTTGTTTTCCAGGGAAAAGCGCTGTGGTTTGTGTTTGGGGGCCTGTGGCTGGGAGTGGCCGGCTGGATCCTTATAATCCACGATACGCAGCATGGATCTCAGACCCAAGGTGGCACCAGTGCCAAGTTGGGCTGGTTTGATAGTACCAAGTGGCTCTGGCAATCTGCCATCAAAAAGTTGGCAGACGAGTTTTGTTTTCCAGGGAAAAGCGCCGTTGTTTTTGTTTGGGGGCCTGTGGCTGGGAGTGGACGGATGGCTAATTAGAATCCACGATACGCAGGATGGTGACCAGACCCATGGTGGCACCAGTGCCAAGTCGGGCTGGTTTGATAGTACCAAGTGGCTCCTGGAATCTGCCATCCAGAAGCGGGATAACTTACTTTTGTTTGTCAGGGAAACGGGCCGAGGTTTTTGCCTGGGGGCCTATGGCTGGGAGTGACCGGCTGGCTCCTGAAAAGCTACGATAGGCAGGATGGTGACCAGACCCATGGTGGCACCAGTCTCAAGTTGGGCTGATTTGATAGTACCAAGTGGCTCCTGCAATCTGCCGTCAAAATTTGGCAGGCGAGTTTTGTTTTCCAGGGAAAAGCGCCGTTGTTTGTGTTTGGGGGCCTGTGGGTGGGAGTGGCCGGCTGGCTCCTTAGAATCCACGATACGCAGGATGGTTCCCAGACCTGAGGTGGCACCAGTGCCAAGTCGGGCTGGTTTGATAGTACTAAATAGCTCCTGCAATCTGCCATGCAGAAGCGGGGCAGCTTACTTTTGTTTGCCAGGGAAACAGGCCGAGGTTTTTGTCTGGGGGCCTATGGCTGCGAGTGACCGTCTGGCTCCTGAAAAGCTACGATAGGCAGGATGGTGAGCAGACCCATGGTGGCACCAGTGCCAAGTTGAGCTGGTTTGATAGTACCAAGTGGCTCCTGCAATCTGCCATCAAAAAGTTGGCAGGCGAGTTTTGTTTTCCAGGGAAAAGCGCCGTTGTTTGTGTTTGGGTGCCTATGGCTGGGAGTGGCCGACTGGCTCCTTAGAATCCACGATACGCACCATAGTTCCCAGACCAGAGGTGGCACCAGTGCCAAGTCGGGCTGGTTTGATAGTACCAAGTGCGTCCTACAATCTGCCATCCAGAAGCGGGGCAGCTTACTTTTGTTTGCCAGGGAAACGGGCCGAGCTTTGTGTCTGGGGGCCTATGGCTGGGAGTGACCGGCTGGCTCCTGAAAAGCTACGATAGGCAGGATGGTGACCAGACCCATGGTGGCACCAGTGCCAAGTTGGGCTGATTTGATAGCAGCAAGTGGCTCCTGCAATCTGCCATCAAAATGTCGGCAGGCGGGTTTGTTTTCCAGGGAAAAGCGCTGTGGTTTGTGTTTGGGGGCCTGTGGCTGGGAGTGACCGGCTGGCTCCTTAGAATCCACGATACGCAGGATGGTTCCCAGACCCAAGGTGGCACCAGTGCCAAGTTGGGCTGGTTTGATAGTACCAAGTGGCTCCTGCAATCTGCCATCCAGAAGCGGGGAAGCTTACTTTTGTTTGCATGGGAAACGGGCCGAGATTTGTGTCTGGGGGCCTATGGCTGGGAGTGACCGGCTGGCTCCTGAAAAGCTAAGATAGGCAGGATGGTGACCAGACCCATGGTGGCACCAGTGTCAAGTTGGGCTGGTTTGATAGTACCAAGTGGCTCCTGCAATCTGCCATCAAAAATTTGGCAGGCGAGTTTTGTTTTCCAGGCAAAAGCGCCGTTGTTTTTGTTTGGGGGCCTGTGGCTGGGAGTGGCCGGCTGGCTCCTTAGAATCCACGATACGCAGCATGGTTCCCAGACCAGAGGTGGCACCAGTGCCAAGTCGGGCTGGTTTTATAGTACCAAGTTGTTCCTGCAATCTGCCATCCAGAAGCGGGGCAGCTTACTTTGGTTTGCCAGGGAAAAGGGCAGAGCATTGTGTCTGGGCGCCTATGGCTGGGAGTGACCGGCTGGCTCCTGAAAAGCTACGATAAGCAGGATGGTGACCAGACCCATGGTGGCACCAGTGCCAAGTTGGGCTGATTTGATAGTACCAAGTGGCTCCTGCAATCTGCCATCAAAAAGTTGGCCGGCGAATTTTGTTTTCCAGGGAAAAGCGCTGTGGTTTTTGTTTGGGGGCCTGTGGCTGGGAGTGGCCAGCTGGCTCCTTATAATCCACGATACGCAGCATGGTTCCCAGACCCAAGGTGGCACCAGTGCCAAGTTGGGCTGGTTTGATAGTACCAAGTGGCTCTGGCAATCTGCCATCAAAAAGTTGGCAGACGAGTTTTGTTTTCCAGGGAAAAGCGCCGTTGGTTTTGTTTGGGGGCCTGTGGCTGGGAGTGGACGGATGGCTAATTAGAATCCACGATAGGCAGGATGGTGACCAGACCCATGGTGGCACCAGTGCCAAGTCGGGCTGGTTTGATAGTACCAAGTGGCTCCTGGAATCTGCCATCCAGAAGCGGGATAACTTACTTTTGTTTGTCAGGGAAACGGGCCGAGGTTTGTGTCTGGGGGCCTATGGCTGGGAGTGACCGACTGGCTCCTGAAAAGCTACGATAGGCAGGATGGTGACCAGACCCATGGTGGCACCAGTGCCAAGTTGGTCTGATTTGATAAAACCAAGTGGCTCCTGCAATCTCCCATCAAAATGTTGGCAGGAGAATTTTGTTTCCCAGGGAAAAGCGCAGTTGTTTGTGTTTGGGGGCCTGTGGCTGGGAGTGGCCGGCTGGCTCCTTAGAATCCACGATACGCAGCATGGTATCCAGACCCAAGGTGGCACCAGTGCCAAGTTTTGCTGGTTTGATAGTACCAAGTGGTTCCTGCAATCTGCCATCCAGAAGCAGGGCAGCTTACTTTTGTATGCCATGGAAACGGGCCGAGGTTTTTGTCTGGGGGCCTATGGCTGGGAGTGGCCGGCTGGCTCCTGAAAAGCTACGATAGGCAGGATGGTGACCAGACCCATGGTGGCACCAGTCCCAAGTTGGGCTGATTTGATAGTACCAAGTGGCTCCTGCAATCTGCCATCAAAATTTCGCAGGCGATTTTTGTTTTCCAGGGAAAAGCGCCGTTGTTTGTGTTTGGGGGCCTGTGGCTGGGAGTGGCCGGCTGGCTCCTTAGAATCCACGATACGCAGGATGGTTCCCAGACCTGAGGTGGCACCAGTGCCAAGTCGGGCTCGTTTGATAGTACTAAATAACTCCTATAATCTGCCATGCAGAAGCGGGGCAGCTTACTTTTGTTTGCCAGGGAAACGGGCCGAGCTTTGTGTCTGGGGGCCTATGGCTGGGAGTGACCGGCTGGCTCCTGAAAAGCTACGATAGGCAGGATGGTGACCAGACCCATGGTGGCACCAGTGCCAAGTTGGGCTGATTTGATAGTAGCAAGTGGCTCCTGCAATCTGCCATCAAAATGTCGGCAGGCGGGTTTTGTTTTCCAGGGAAAAGCGCTGTGGTTTCTGTTTGGGGGACTGTGGCTGGGAGTGACCGGCTGGCTCCTTAGAATCCACGATACGCAGGATGGTTCCCAGACCCAAGGTGGCACCAGTGCCAAGTTGGGCTGGTTTGATAGTACCAAGTGCGTCCTGCAATCTGCCATCCAGAAGCGGGGTAGCTTACTTTTGTTTGCCAGGGAAACGGGCCGAGGTTTGTGTCTCGGGGCCTATGGCTGGGAGTGACCGGCTGGCTCCTGAAAAGCTACGATAGGCAGGATGGTGACCAGACCCATGGTGGCACCAGTGCCAAGTTGGGCTGGTTTGATAGTACCAAGTGGCTCCTGCAATCTGCCATCAAAAAGTTGGCAGGCGAGTTTGTTATCCAGGGAAATGCGCCGTTGTTTTTGTTTGGGGGCCTGTGGCTGGGAGTGGCCGGCTGGCTGCTTAGAATCCACGATACGCAGCATGGTTCCCAGACCAGAGGTGGCACCAGTGCCAAGTCGGGCTGGTTTGATGGTGAAAAGTGGCTCCTGCAATCTGCCATCCAGTAGCGGAATAACTTACTTTTGTTTGCCAGGGAAACGGTCCGAGCTTTTTGTCTGGGGGCCTATGGCTGGGAGTGACCGGCTGGCTCCTGAAAAGCTACGATAGGCAGGATGGTGACCAGACCCATGGTGGCACCAGTGTCAAGTTGGGCTGGTTTGATAGTACCCAGTGGCTCCGGCAATCTGCCATCAAAATTTGGCAGGCGAGTTTTGTTTTCCAGGGAAAAGCGCCGTTGTTTTTGTTTGGGGGCCTGTGGCTGGGAGTGGACGGATGGCTAATTAGAATCCACGATACGCAGGATGGTTCCCAGACCAGAGGTGGCACCAGTGCCAAGTCGGGCTGGTTTGATGGTGCAAAGTGGCTCCTGCAATGTGCCATCCAGAAGCGGGGTATCTTATTTTTCTTTGCCAGGGAAACGGGCCGAGGTTTGTGTCTGGGGGCCTATGGCTTGGAGTGACCGGCTGGCTCCTGAAAAGCTACGATAGGCAGGATGGTGACCAGACCCATGGTGGCACCAGTGCCAAGTTGGGCTGGTTTGATAGTACCAAGTGGCTCCTGCAATCTGCCATCAAAATGTTGGCAGGCGAGTTTTGTTTTCCAGGGAAAAGCGCCGTTGTTTGTGTTTGGGGGCCTGTGGCTGGGAGTGGCCGGCTGGCTGCTTAGAATCCACGATACGCAGGATGGTTCCCAGACCAGAGGTGGCACCAGTGCCAAGTCGGGCTGGTTTGATAATACCTAGTGGATCCTGCAATCTGCCATCCAGAAGCGGGACAGCTTACTTTTGTTTGCCAGGGAAACGGGCCGAGCTTTGTGTCACGGGGCCTATGGCTGGGAGTGACCGTCTAGGTACTGAAAAGCTACGATAGGCAGGATGGTGACCAGACCCATGGTGGCACCAGTGCCAAGTTGGGCTGGTTTGATAGTACCAAGTGGCTCCTGCAATCTGCCATCAAAAAGTTGGCAGGCGAGTTTTGTTTTCCAGGGAAAAGCGCCGTTGTTTGTGTTTGGAGGCCTGTGGCTGGGAGTGGCCGGCTTGCTAATTGGAATCCACGATACACAGCATGGTTCCCAGACCAGAGGTGGCACCAGTGCCAAGTTGGGCTGGTTTGATGGTGCAAAGTGGCTCCTGCAATCTGCCATCCAGAAGCGGGGCAGCTTACTTTTGTTTGCCAGGGAAACGGGCCGAGGTTTTTCTCTGGGGGCCTATGGCTGGGAGTGACCGGCTGGCGCCTGAGCACCTACGATAGGCAGGATGGTGACCAGACCCATGGTGGCACCAGTGCCAAGATGGGCTGATTTGATAGTAGCAAGTGGCTCCTGCAATCTGCCATCAAAATGTTGGCAGGCGAGTTTTGTTTTCCAGGGAAAAGCGCCGTTGTTTGTGTTTGGGGGCCTGTGGCTGGGAGTGGACGGATGGCTCCTTAGAATGAACGATACGCAGCATGGTTCCCAGACCAGAGGTGGCACCAGTGCCAAGTCGGGATGGTTTGATAGTACCAAGTGGCTCCGGAAATCTGCCATCCAGAAGCGGGGCAGCTTACTTTTGTTTGCCAAGGAAACGGGCCGAGCTTTGTGTCTGGGCGCCTATGGCTGGGAGTGACCTGCTAGGTCCTGAAAAGCTACGATAGGCAGGATGGTGACCAGACCCATGGTGGCACCAGTGCCAAGTTGGGCTGATTTGACAGTACCAAGTGGCTCCTGCAATCTGCCATCTAAAAGTTGGCAGGCGAGTTTTGTTTTCCAGGGAAAAGCGCCGTTGTTTGTGTCTGGGGGCCTGTGGCTGGAGTGGCCGGCTGGCTCCTTAGAATGAACGATACGCAGGATGGTTCCCAGACCTGAGGTGGCACCAGTGCCAAGTCGGGCTAGTTTGATGGTGCAAAGTGGCTCCTGCAATCTGCCATCCAGAAGCGGGGCAGCTTACTTTTGTTTGCCAGGGAAACGGGCCAAAGTTTTTCTCTGGGGGCCTATGGCAGGGAGGGACCGGCTGGCTCCTGAAAAGCTACGATAGGCAGGATGGTGACCAGACCCATGGTGGCACCAGTGCCAAGTTGGGCTGATTTGATAGTACCAAGTGGCTCCTGCAATCTGCCATCAAAATATTGGCAGGCGAGTTTTGTTTTCCAGGGAAAAGCGCTGTGGTTTGTGTTTGGGGGCCTGTGGCTGGGAGTGACCGGCTGGCTCCTTAGAATCCACGATACGCAGGATGGTTCCCAGACCCAAGGCGGCACCAGTGCCAAGTCGGGCTGGTTTGATAGTACCAAGTGCGTCCTGCAATCTGCCATCCAGAAGCGGGGCAGCTTACTTTGTTTGCCAGGGAAACGGGCCGAGCTTTTTGTCTGGGCGCCTATGGCTTGGAGTGACCGGCTAGGTCCTGAAAAGCTACGATAGGCAGGATGGTGACCAGATCCATGGTGGCACCAGTGCCAAGTTGGGCTGGTTTGATAGTACCAAGTGGCTCCTGCAATCTGCCATCAAAAAGTTGGCAGGCGAGTTTTGTTTTCCAGGGAAAAGCGCCGTTGTTTGTGTTTGGGGGCCTGTGGCTGGGAGTGGACGGATGGCTCCTTAGAACCACGATACGCAGGATGGTTCCCAGACCAGAGGTGGCACCAGTGCCAAGTCGGGCTGGTTTGATAGTACCAAGTTGTTCCTGCAATCTGCCATCCAGAAGCGGGGCAGCTTACTTTTGTATGCCAGGGAAACGGGCCGAGGTTTTTGTCTGGGGGCCTATAGCTGGGAGTGACCGTCTGGCTCCTGAAAAGCTACGATAGGCAGGATGGTGACCAAACGCATGGTGGCACCAGTGCCAAGTTGGGCTGATTTGATAGTACCAAGTGGCTCCTGCAATCTGCCATCAAAATGTCGGCAGGCGAGTTTTGTTTTCCAGGGAAAAGCGCCGTTGTTTGTGTTTGGGGGCCTGTGGCTGGGAGTGGCCGGCTGGCTGCTAGGAATCCACGATACGCAGGATGGTTCCCAGACCAGAGGTGGCACCAGTGCCAAGTCGGGCTGGTTTGATACTACCAAGTGCGTCCTGCAATCTGCCATCCAGAAGCGGGGCAGCTTACTTTTGTTTGCCAGGGAAACGGGCCGAGGTTTGTGTCTGGGGGCCTATGGCTGCGAGTGACCGGCTGGCTCCTGAAAAGCTACGATAGGCAGGATGGTGACCAGACCCATGGTGGCACCAGTGCCAAGTTGGGCTGGTTTGATAGTACCAAGTGGCTCCTGCAATCTGCCATCAAAAAGTTGGCAGGCGAGTTTTGTTTTCCAGGGAAAAGCGCCGTTGTTTGTGTTTGGGGGCCTGTGTCTGGGAGTGGACGGATGGCTCCTTAGAATCCACGATACGCAGCATGGTTCCCAGACCAGAGGTGGCACCAGTGCCAAGTCGGGCTAGTTTGATGGTGCAAAGTGGTTCCTGCAATCTGCCATCCAGAAGCGGGGTAGCTTACTTTTGTTTGCCAGGGAAACGGGCCGAGGTTTGTGTCTGGGGGCCTATGGCTGGGAGTGACCGCCTGGCTCCTGAAAAGCTACGATAGGCA
The DNA here is from genome assembly GCF_035770615.1 of Melospiza melodia melodia. NCBI lineage: Eukaryota > Metazoa > Chordata > Aves > Passeriformes > Passerellidae > Melospiza > Melospiza melodia. The sequence continues at coordinate 37,351,558 of NC_086195.1, read as the reverse complement.
GGATGGTGACCAGACCCATGGTGGCACCAGTGCCAAGTTGGGCTGATTTGATAGTACCAAGTGGCTCCTGCAATCTGCCATGAAAAAGTTGGCAGGCGAGTTTTGTTTTCCAGGGAAAAGCGCCGTTGTTTCTGTTTGGGGGCCTGTGGCTGGGAGTGGCCGGCTGGCTCCTTAGAATTCACGATACGCGGCATGGTTCCCAGACCAGAGGTGGCACCAGTGCCAAGTTGGGCTGGTTTGATAGTACCAAGTGGCTCCTGCAATCTGCCATCCAGAAGCGGGGCAGCTTACTTTTGTTTGCCAGGGATACGGGCCGAGGTTTGTGTCTCAGGGCCTATGGCTGGGAGTGACCACCTGGCTCCTGAAAAGCTACGATAGGCAGGATGGTGACCAGACCCATGGTGGCACCAGTGCCAAGTTGGGCTGGTTTGATAGTACCAAGTGGCTCCTGCAATCTGCCATCAAAATTTGGCAGGCGAGTTTGTTATCCAGGGAAAAGCGCCGTTGTTTGTGTTTGGGGGCCTGTGGCAGGGAGTGGCCGGCTGGCTCCTTAGAATCCACGATACGCAGGATGGTTCCCAGACCAGAGGTGGCACCAGTGCCAAGTTGGGCTGGTTTGATGGTGAAAAGTGGCTCCTGCAATCTGCCATCCAGAAGCGGGATAACTTACTTTTGTTTGCCAGGGAAACGGGCCGAGGTTTTTGTCTGGGGGCCTATGGCTGGGAGTGACCGGCTGGCTCCTGAAAAGCTACGATAGGCAGGATGGTGACCAGACCCATGGTGGCACCAGTGCCAAGTCGGGCTGGTTTGATAGTACTAAATAGCTCCTGCAATCTGCCATGCAGAAGCGGGGCAGCTTACTTTTGTTTGCCAGGGAAACGGGCCGAGGTTTTTGTCTGGGGGCCTATGGCTTGGAGTGACCGGCTGGCTCCTGAAAAGCTACGATAGGCAGGATGGTGAGCAGACCCATGGTGGCACCAGTGCCAAGTTGAGCTGGTTTGATAGTACCAAGTGGCTCCTGCAATCTGCCATCAAAAAGTTGGCAGGCGAGTTTTGTTTTCCAGGGAAAAGCGCCGTTGTTTGTGTTTGGGTGCCTATGGCTGGGAGTGGCCGGCTGGCTCCTTAGAATCCACGATACGCACCATAGTTCCCAGACCAGAGGTGGCACCAGTGCCAAGTCGGGCTGGTTTGATAGTACCAAGTGCGTCCTACAATCTGCCATCCAGAAGCGGGGCAGCTTACTTTTGTTTGCCAGGGAAACGGGCCGAGCTTTGTGTCTGGGGGCCTATGACTGGGAGTGACCGGCTGGCTCCTGAAGAGCTACGATAGGCAGGATGGTGACCAGACCCATGGTGGCACCAGTGCCAAGTTGGGCTGATTTGATAGCAGCAAGTGGCTCCTGCAATCTGCCATCAAAATGTCGGCAGGCGGGTTTGTTTTCCAGGGAAAAGCGCTGTGGTTTGTGTTTGGGGGCCTGTGGCTGGGAGTGACCGGCTGGCTCCTTAGAATCCACGATACGCAGGATGGTTCCCAGACCCAAGGTGGCACAAGTGCCAAGTTGGGCTGGTTTGATAGTACCAAGTGGCTCCTGCAATCTGCCATCCAGAAGCGGGGTAGCTTACTTTTGTTTGCCAGGGAAACGGGCCGAGCTTTGTGTCTGGGGGCCTATGGCTGGGAGTGACCGGCTGGCTCCTGAAAAGCTAAGATAGGCAGGATGGTGACCAGACCCATGGTGGCACCAGTTTCAAGTTGGGCTGGTTTGATAGTACCAAGTGTCTCCTGCAATCTGCCATCAAAATTTTGGCAGGCGAGTTTTGTTTTCCAGGGAAAAGCGCCGTTGATTTTTTTTGGGGGCCTGTGGCTGGGAGTGGCCGGCTGGCTCCTTAGAATCCACGATACGCAGCATGGTTCCCAGACCAGAGGTGGCACCAGTGCCAAGTCGGGCTGGTTTTATAGTACCAAGTGGTTCCTGCAATCTGCCATCCAGAAGCGGGGCAGCTTACTTTGGTTTGCCAGGGAAAAGGGCAGAGCATTGTGTCTGGGCGCCTATGGCTGGGAGTGACCGGCTGGCTCCTGAAAAGCTACGATAAGCAGGATGGTGACCAGACCCATGGTGGCACCAGTGCCAAGTTGGGCTGATTTGATAGTACCAAGTGGCTCCTGCAATCTGCCATCAAAAAGTTGGCCGGCGAATTTTGTTTTCCAGGGAAAAGCGCTGTGGTTTGTGTTTGGGGGCCTGTGGCTGGGAGTGGCCGGCTGGCTCCTTATAATCCACGATACGCAGCATGGTTCCCAGACCCAAGGTGGCACCAGTGCCAAGTTGCGCTGGTTTGATAGTACCAAGTGGCTCCTGCAATCTGCCATCAAAAAGTTGGCAGACGAGTTTTGTTTTCCAGGGAAAAGCGCCGTTGTTTTTGTTTGGGGGCCTGTGGCTGGGAGTGGACAGATGGCTAATTAGAATCCACGATAGGCAGGATGGTGACCAGACCCATGGTGGCACCAGTGCCAAGTCGGGCTGGTTTGATAGTACCAAGTGGCTCCTGCAATCTGCCATCAAAAAGTTGGCAGGCGAGTTTTGTTTTCCAGGGAAAAGCGCCGTTGTTTCTGTTTGGGGGCCTGTGGCTGGGAGTGGCCGGCTGGCTCCTTAGAATCCACGATACGCGGCATGGTTCCCAGACCAGAGGTGGCACCAGTGCCAAGTTGGGCTGGTTTGATAGTACCAAGTGGCTCCTGCAATCTGCCATCCAGAAGCGGGGTAGCTTACTTTTGTTTGCCAGGGATACGGGCCGAGGTTTGTGTCTCAGGGCCTATGGCTGGGAGTGACCGCCTGGCTCCTGAAAAGCTACGATAGGCAGGATGGTGACCAGACCCATGGTGGCACCAGTGCCAAGTTGGGCTGGTTTGATAGTACCAAGTGGCTCCTGCAATCTGCCATCAAAAAGTTGGCAGGCGAGTTTGTTATCCAGGGAAAAGCGCCGTTGTTTGTGTTTGGGGGCCTGTGGCAGGGAGTGGCCGGCTGGCTCCTTAGAATCCACGATACGCAGGATGGTTCCCAGACCAGAGGTGGCACCAGTGCCAAGTTGGGCTGGTTTGATGGTGAAAAGTGGCTCCTGCAATCTGCCATCCAGAAGCGGGATAACTTACTTTTGTTTGCCAGGGAAACGGGCCGAGGTTTTTGTCTGGGGGCCTATGGCTGGGAGTGACCGGCTGGCTCCTGAAAAGCTACGATAGGCAGGATGGTGACCAGACCCATGGTGGCACCAGTGCCAAGTCGGGCTGGTTTGATAGTACTAAATAGCTCCTGCAATCTGCCATGCAGAAGCGGGGCAGCTTACTTTTGTTTGCCAGGGAAACGGGCCGAGGTTTTTGTCTGGGGGCCTATGGCTGCGAGTGACCGTCTGGCTCCTGAAAAGCTACGATAGGCAGGATGGTGAGCAGACCCATGGTGGCACCAGTGCCAAGTTGAGCTGGTTTGATAGTACCAAGTGGCTCCTGCAATCTGCCATCAAAAAGTTGGCAGGCGAGTTTTGTTTTCCAGGGAAAAGCGCCGTTGTTTGTGTTTGGGTGCCTATGGCTGGGAGTGGCCGGCTGGCTCCTTAGAATTCACGATACGCACCATGGTTCCCAGACCAGAGGTGGCACCAGTGCCAAGTCGGGCTGGTTTGATAGTACCAAGTGCGTCCTACAATCTGCCATCCAGAAGCGGGGCAGCTTACTTTTGTTTGCCAGGGAAACGGGCCGAGGTTTGTGTCTGGGGGCCTATGACTGGGAGTGACCGGCTGGCTCCTGAAAAGCTACGATAGGCAGGATGGTGACCAGACCCATGGTGGCACCAGTGCCAAGTTGGGCTGATTTGATAGTAGCAAGTGGCTCCTGCAATCTGCCATCAAAATGTCGGCAGGCGGGTTTTGTTTTCCAGGGAAAAGCGCTGTGGTTTGTGTTTGGGGGCCTGTGGCTGGGAGTGGCCGGCTGGCTCCTTAGAATCCACGATACGCAGGATGGTTCCCAGACCCAAGGTGGCACCAGTGCCAAGTTGGGCTGGTTTGATAGTACCAAGTGGCTCCTGCAATCTGCCATCCAGAAGCGGGGCAGCTTACTTTTGTTTGCCAGGGAAACGGGCCGAGGTTTGTGTCTGGGGGCCTATGGCTGGGAGTGACCGGCTGGCTCCTGAAGAGCTAAGATAGGCAGGATGGTGACCAGACCCATGGTGGCACCAGTGCCAAGTTGGGCTGATTTGATAGTACCAAGTGGCTCCTGCAATCTGCCATCAAAATGTTGGCAGGCGAGTTTTGTTTTCCAGGGAAAAGCGCCGTTGATTTGTTTGGGGGCCTGTGGCTGGGAGTGGCCGGCTGGCTCCTTAGAATCCACGATACGCAGCATGGTTCCCAGACCAGAGGTGGCACCAGTGCCAAGTTGGGCTGGTTTGATAGTACCAAGTGCGTCCTGCAATCTGCCATCCAGAAGCGGGGTAGCTTACTTTTGTTTGCCAGGGAAAGGGGCCGAGGTTTGTGTCTCGGGGCCTATGGCTGGGAGTGACCGGCTGGCTCCTGAAAAGCTACGATAGGCAGGATGGTGACCAGACCCATGGTGGCACCAGTGCCAAGTTGGGCTGGTTTGATAGTACCAAGTGGCTCCTGCAATCTGCCATCAAAAAGTTGGCAGACGAGTTTTGTTTTCCAGGGAAAAGCGCCGTTGTTTTTGTTTGGGGGCCTGTGGCTGGGAGTGGACAGATGGCTAATTAGAATCCACGATAGGCAGGATGGTGACCAGACCCATGGTGGCACCAGTGCCAAGTCGGGCTGGTTTGATAGTACCAAGTGGCTCCTGCAATCTGCCATCAAAAAGTTGGCAGGCGAGTTTTGTTTTCCAGGGAAAAGCGCCGTTGTTTCTGTTTGGGGGCCTGTGGCTGGGAGTGGCCGGCTGGCTCCTTAGAATCCACGATACGCGGCATGGTTCCCAGACCAGAGGTGGCACCAGTGCCAAGTTGGGCTGGTTTGATAGTACCAAGTGGCTCCTGCAATCTGCCATCCAGAAGCGGGGTAGCTTACTTTTGTTTGCCAGGGATACGGGCCGAGGTTTGTGTCTCAGGGCCTATGGCTGGGAGTGACCGCCTGGCTCCTGAAAAGCTACGATAGGCAGGATGGTGACCAGACCCATGGTGGCACCAGTGCCAAGTTGGGCTGGTTTGATAGTACCAAGTGGCTCCTGCAATCTGCCATCAAAAAGTTGGCAGGCGAGTTTGTTATCCAGGGAAAAGCGCCGTTGTTTGTGTTTGGGGGCCTGTGGCAGGGAGTGGCCGGCTGGCTCCTTAGAATCCACGATACGCAGGATGGTTCCCAGACCAGAGGTGGCACCAGTGCCAAGTTGGGCTGGTTTGATGCTGAAAAGTGGCTCCTGCAATCTGCCATCCAGAAGCGGGATAACTTACTTTTGTTTGCCAGGGAAACGGGCCGAGGTTTTTGTCTGGGGGCCTATGGCTGGGAGTGACCGGCTGGCTCCTGAAAAGCTACGATAGGCAGGATGGTGACCAGACCCATGGTGGCACCAGTGCCAAGTCGGGCTGGTTTGATAGTACTAAATAGCTCCTGCAATCTGCCATGCAGAAGCGGGGCAGCTTACTTTTGTTTGCCAGGGAAACGGGCCGAGGTTTTTGTCTGGGGGCCTATGGCTGCGAGTGACCGTCTGGCTCCTGAAAAGCTACGATAGGCAGGATGGTGAGCAGACCCATGGTGGCACCAGTGCCAAGTTGAGCTGGTTTGATAGTACCAAGTGGCTCCTGCAATCTGCCATCAAAAAGTTGGCAGGCGAGTTTTGTTTTCCAGGGAAAAGCGCCGTTGTTTGTGTTTGGGTGCCTATGGCTGGGAGTGGCCGGCTGGCTCCTTAGAATTCACGATACGCACCATGGTTCCCAGACCAGAGGTGGCACCAGTGCCAAGTCGGGCTGGTTTGATAGTACCAAGTGCGTCCTACAATCTGCCATCCAGAAGCGGGGCAGCTTACTTTTGTTTGCCAGGGAAACGGGCCGAGGTTTGTGTCTGGGGGCCTATGACTGGGAGTGACCGGCTGGCTCCTGAAAAGCTACGATAGGCAGGATGGTGACCAGACCCATGGTGGCACCAGTGCCAAGTTGGGCTGATTTGATAGTAGCAAGTGGCTCCTGCAATCTGCCATCAAAATGTCGGCAGGCGGGTTTTGTTTTCCAGGGAAAAGCGCTGTGGTTTGTGTTTGGGGGCCTGTGGCTGGGAGTGGCCGGCTGGCTCCTTAGAATCCACGATACGCAGGATGGTTCCCAGACCCAAGGTGGCACCAGTGCCAAGTTGGGCTGGTTTGATAGTACCAAGTGGCTCCTGCAATCTGCCATCCAGAAGCGGGGCAGCTTACTTTTGTTTGCCAGGGAAACGGGCCGAGGTTTGTGTCTGGGGGCCTATGGCTGGGAGTGACCGGCTGGCTCCTGAAGAGCTAAGATAGGCAGGATGGTGACCAGACCCATGGTGGCACCAGTGCCAAGTTGGGCTGATTTGATAGTACCAAGTGGCTCCTGCAATCTGCCATCAAAATGTTGGCAGGCGAGTTTTGTTTTCCAGGGAAAAGCGCCGTTGATTTGTTTGGGGGCCTGTGGCTGGGAGTGGCCGGCTGGCTCCTTAGAATCCACGATACGCAGCATGGTTCCCAGACCAGAGGTGGCACCAGTGCCAAGTTGGGCTGGTTTGATAGTACCAAGTGCGTCCTGCAATCTGCCATCCAGAAGCGGGGTAGCTTACTTTTGTTTGCCAGGGAAAGGGGCCGAGGTTTGTGTCTCGGGGCCTATGGCTGGGAGTGACCGGCTGGCTCCTGAAAAGCTACGATAGGCAGGATGGTGACCAGACCCATGGTGGCACCAGTGCCAAGTTGGGCTGGTTTGATAGTACCAAGTGGCTCCTGCAATCTGCCATCAAAAAGTTGGCAGGCGAGTTTGTTATCCAGGGAAATGCGCCGTTGTTTGTGTTTGGGGGCCTGTGGCTGGGAGTGGCCGGCTGGCTCCTTAGAATCCACGATACGCAGCATGGTTCCCAGACCAGAGGTGGCACCAGTGCCAAGTCGGGCTGGTTTGATAATACCTAGTGGATCCTGCAATCTGCCATCCAGAAGCGGGACAGCTTACTTTTGTTTGCCAGGGAAACGGGCCGCGCTTTGTGTCACGGGGCCTATGGCTGGGAGTGACCGTCTAGGTCCTGAAAAGCTACGATAGGCAGGATGGTGACCAGACCCATGGTGGCACCAGTGCCAAGTTGGGCTGGTTTGATAGTACCAAGTGGCTCCTGCAATCTGCCATCAAAAAGTTGGCAGGCGAGTTAGGTTTTCCAGGGGAAAGCGCCGTTGTTTGTGTTTGGAGGCCTGTGGCTGGGAGTGGCCGGCTTGCTAATTGGAATCCACGATACACAGCATGGTTCCCAGACCAGAGGTGGCACCAGTGCCAAGTTGGGCTGGTTTGATGGTGCAAAGTGGCTCCTGCAATCTGCCATCCAGAAGCGGGGCAGCTTACTTTTGTTTGCCAGGGAAACGGGCCGAGGTTTTTCTCTGGGGGCCTATGGCTGGGAGTGACCGGCTGGCGCCTTAACACCTACGATAGGCAGGATGGTGACCAGACCCATGGTGGCACCAGTGCCAAGATGGGCTGATTTGATAGTAGCAAGTGGCTCCTGCAATCTGCCATCAAAATGTTGGCAGGCGAGTTTTGTTTTCCAGGGAAAAGCGCCGTTGTTTGTGTTTGGGGGCCTGTGGCTGGGAGTGGACGGATGGCTCCTTAGAATCCACGATACGCAGCATGGTTCCCAGACCAGAGGTGGCACCAGTGCCAAGTCGGGCTGGTTTGATAGTACCAAGTGGCTCCGGAAATCTGCCATCCAGAAGCGGGGCAGCTTACTTTTGTTTGCCAGGGAAACGGGCCGAGCTTTGTGTCTGGGCGCCTATGGCTGGGAGTGACCTGCTAGGTCCTGAAAAGCTACGATAGGCAGGATGGTGACCAGACCCATGGTGGCACCAGTGCCAAGTTGGGCTGATTTGACAGTACCAAGTGGCTCCTGCAATCTGCCATCTAAAAGTTGGCAGGCGAGTTTTGTTTTCCAGGGAAAAGCGCCGTTGTTTGTGTCTGGGGGCCTGTGGCTGGAGTGGCCGGCTGGCTCGTTAGAATGAACGATACGCAGGATGGTTCCCAGACCTGAGGTGGCACCAGTGCCAAGTCGGGCTAGTTTGATGGTGCAAAGTGGCTCCTGCAATCTGCCATCCAGAAGCGGGGTAGCTTACTTTTGTTTGCCAGGGAAACGGGCCGAGGTTTTTCTCTGGGGGCCTATGGCAGGGAGGGACCGGCTGGCTCCTGAAAAGCTACGATAGGCAGGATGGTGACCAGACCCATGGTGGCACCAGTGCCAAGTTGGGCTGATTTGATAGTAGCAAGTGGCTCCTGCAATCTGCCATCAAAATATTGGCAGGCGAGTTTTGTTTTCCAGGGAAAAGCGCCGTTGTTTGTGTTTGGGGGCCTGTGGCTGGGAGTGACCGGCTGGCTCCTTAGAATCCACGATACGCAGAATGGTTCCCAGACCCAAGGTGGCACCAGTGCCAAGTTTTGCTGGTTTGATAGTACCAAGTGGTTCCTGCAATCTGCCATCCAGAAGCGGGGCAGCTTACTTTGTTTGCCAGGGAAACGGGCCGAGCTTTTTGTCTGGGCGCCTATGGCTTGGAGTGACCGGCTAGGCCCTAAAAAGCTACGATAGGCAGGATGGTGACCAGATCCATGGTGGCACCAGTGCCAAGTTGGGCTGGTTTGATAGTACCAAGTGGCTCCTGCAATCTGCCATCAAAATGTTGGCAGGCGAGTTTTGTTTTCCAGGGAAAAGCGCCGTTGTTTGTGTTTGGGGGCCTGTGGCTGGGAGTGGCCGGCTGGCTCCTTAGAATCCACGATACGCAGGATGGTTCCCAGACCAGAGGTGGCACCAGTGCCAAGTCGGGCTGGTTTGATAGTACCAAGTTGTTCCTGCAATCTGCCATCCAGAAGCGGGGCAGCTTACTTTTGTATGCCAGGGAAACGGGCCGAGGTTTTTGTCTGGGGGCCTATAGCTGGGAGTGACCGTCTGGCTCCTGAAAAGCTACGATAGGCAGGATGGTGACCAAACGCATGGTGGCACCAGTGCCAAGTTGGGCTGATTTGATAGTACCAAGTGGCTCCTGCAATCTGCCATCAAAATGTTGGCAGGCGAGTTTTGTTTTCCAGGGAAAAGCGCCGTTGTTTGTGTTTGGGGGCCTGTGGCTGGGAGTGGCCGGCTGGCTGCTTAGAATCCACGATACGCAGGATGGTTCCCAGACCAGAGGTGGCACCAGTGCCAAGTCGGGCTGGTTTGATACTACCAAGTGCGTCCTGCAATCTGCCATCCAGAAGCGGGGCAGCTTACTTTTGTTTGCCAGGGAAACGGGCCGAGGTTTGTGTCTGGGGGCCTATGGCTGGGAGTGACCGGCTTGCTCCTGAAAAGCTACGATAGGCAGGATGGTGACCAGACCCATGGTGGCACCAGTGCCAAGTTGGGCTGGTTTGATAGTACCAAGTGGCTCCTGCAATCTGCCATCAAAAAGTTGGCAGGCGAGTTTTGTTTTCCAGGGAAAAGCGCCGTTGTTTGTGTTTGGGGGCCTGTGTCTGGGAGTGGACGGATGGCTCCTTAGAATCCACGATACGCAGCATGGTTCCCAGACCAGAGGTGGCACCAGTGCCAAGTCGGGCTAGTTTGATGGTGCAAAGTGGTTCCTGCAATCTGCCATCCAGAAGCGGGGTAGCTTACTTTTGTTTGCCAGGGAAACGGGCCGAGGTTTGTGTCTGGGGGCCTATGGCTGGGAGTGACCGGCTGGCTCCTGAAAAGCTACGATAGGCAGGATGGTGACCAGACCCATGGTGGCACCAGTGCCAAGTTGGGCTGATTTGATAGTACCAAGTGGCTCCTGCAATCAGCCATGAAAAAGTTGGCAGGCGAGTTTTGTTTTCCAGGGAAAAGCGCCATTGTTTCTGTTTGGGGGCCTGTGGCTGGGAGTGGCCGGCTGGCTCCTTAGAATCCACGATACGCGGCATGGTTCCCAGACCAGAGGTGGCACCAGTGCCAAGTTGGGCTGGTTTGATAGTACCAAGTGCGTCCTGCAATCTGCCATCCAGAAGCGGGGCAGCTTACTTTTGTTTGCCAGGGATACGGGCCGAGGTTTGTGTCTCAGGGCCTATGGCTGGGAGTGACCGCCTGGCTCCTGAAAAGCTACGATAGGCAGGATGGTGACCAGACCCATGGTGGCACCAGTGCCAAGTTGGGCTGGTTTGATAGTACCAAGTGGCTCCTGCAATCTGCCATCAAAAAGTTGGCAGGCGAGTTTGTTATCCAGGGAAAAGCGCCGTTGTTTGTGTTTGGGGGCCTGTGGCAGGGAGTGGCCGGCTGGCTCCTTAGAATCCACGATACGCAGGATGGTTCCCAGACCAGAGGTGGCACCAGTGCCAAGTTGGGCTGGTTTGATGGTGAAAAGTGGCTCCTGCAATCTGCCATCCAGAAGCGGGATAACTTACTTTTGTTTGCCAGGGAAACGGGCCGAGGTTTTTGTCTGGGGGCCTATGGCTGGGAGTGGCCAGATGGCTAATTGGAATCTACGATACGCAGCATGGTTCCCAGACCTGAGGTGGCACCAGTGCCAAGTCGGGCTGGTTTGATACTATCAAGTGCGTCCTGCAATCTGCCATCCAGAAGCGGGGTAGCTTACTTTTGTTTGCCAGGGAAACGGGCCGAGTTTTGTGTCTGGGGGCCTATGGCTGCGAGTGACCGGCTGGCTCCTGAAAAGCTACGATAGGCAGGATGGTGACCAGACCCATGGTGGCACCAGTGCCAAGTTGGTCTGATTTGATAGTACCAAGTGGCTCCTGCAATCTGCCATCAAAAAGTTGGCAGGCGAGTTTTGTTTTCCAGGGAAAAGCGCCGTTGTTTGTGTCTGGGGGCCTGTGGCTTGGAGTGGCCGGCTGGCTCGTTAGAATGAACGATACGCAGGATGGTTCCCAGACCTGAGGTGGCACCAGTGCCAAGTCGGGCTAGTTTGATGGTGCAAAGTGGCTCCTGCAATCTGCCATCCAGAAGCGGGGTAGCTTACTTTTGTTTGCCAGGGAAACGGGCCGAGGTTTTTCTCTGGGGGCCTATGGCAGGGAGGGACCGGCTGGCTCCTGAAAAGCTACGATAGGCAGGATGGTGACCAGATCCATGGTGGCACCAGTGCCAAGTTGGGCTGGTTTGATAGTAGCAAGTGGCTCCTGCAATCTGCCATCAAAAACTTGGCAGGCGAGTTTTGTTTTCCAGGGAAAAGCGCTGTGGTTTGTGTTTGGGGGCCTGTGGCTGGGAGTGGCCGGCTGGCTCCTTAGAATCCACGATACGCAGGATGGTTCCCAGACCAGAGGTGGCACCAGTGCCAAGTCGGGCTGGTTTGATGGTGAAAAGTGGCTCCTGCAATCTGCCATCCAGAAGCGGGATAACTTACTTTTGTTTGGCAGGGAAACGGGCCAAGTTTTTTGTCTGGGGGCCTATGGCTGGGAGTGACCGGCTGGCTCCTGAAAAGCTACGATAGGCAGGATGGTGACCAGACCCATGGTGGCACCAGTGTCAAGTTGGGCTGGTTTGATAGTACCAAGTGGCTCCGGCAATCTGCCATCAAAATTTGGCAGGCGAGGTTTGTTTTCCAGGGAAAAGCGCCGTTGTTTTTGTTTGGGGGCCTGTGGGTGGGAGTGGCCAGATGGCTAATTAGAATCCACGATACGCAGCATGGTTCCCAGACCAGAGGTGGCACCAGTGCCAAGTTGGGCTGGTTTGATAGTACCAAGTGCGTCCTGCAATCTGCCATCCAGAAGCGGGGTAGCTTACTTTTGTTTGCCAGGGAAACGGGCCGAGGTTTGTGTCTGGGGGCCTATGGCTGGGAGTGACCGGCTGGCTCCTGAAAAGCTACGATAGGCAGGATGGTGACCAGACCCATGGTGGCACCAGTGCCAAGTTGGGCTGGTTTGATAGTACCAAGTGGCTCCTGCAATCTGCCATCAAAAAGTTGGCAGGCGAGTTTGTTATCCAGGGAAATGCGCCATTGTTTTTGTTTGAGGGCCTGTGGCTGGGAGTGGCCGGCTGGCTCCTTAGAATCCACGATACGCAGCATGGTTCCCAGACCAGAGGTGGCACCAGTGCCAAGTCAGGCTGGTTTGATGGTGAAAAGTGGCTCCTGCAATCTGCCATCCAGTAGCGGAATAACTTACTTTTGTTTGCCAGGGAAACAGTCCGAGCTTTTTGTCTGGGGGCCTATGGCTGGGAGTGACCGGCTGGCTCCTGAAAAGCTACGATAGGCAGGATGGTGACCAGACCCATGGTGGCACCAGTGTCAAGTTGGGCTGGTTTGATAGTACCCAGTGGCTCCGGCAATCTGCCATCAAAATTTGGCAGGCGAGTTTTGTTTTCCAGGGAAAAGCGCCATTGTTTTTGTTTGGGGGCCTGTGGCTGGGTGTGGACGGATGGCTAATTGGAATCCACGATACACAGCATGGTTCCCAGACCAGAGGTGGCACCAGTGCCAAGTTGGGCTGGTTTGATGGTGCAAAGTGGCTCCTGCAATCTGCCATCCAGAAGCGGGGCAGCTTACTTTTGTTTGCCAGGGAAACGGGCCGAGGTTTTCCTCTGGGGGCCTATGGCTGGGAGTGACCGGCTGGCGCCTGAACACCTACGATAGGCAGGATGGTGACCAGACCCATGGTGGCACCAGTGCCAAGATGGGCTGATTTGATAGTAGCAAGTGGCTCCTGCAATCTGCCATCAAAATGTTGGCAGGCGAGTTTTGTTTTCCAGGGAAAAGTGCCGTTGTTTGTGTTTGGGGGCCTGTGGCTGGGAGTGGACGGCTGGCTCCTTAGAATCCACGATACGCAGCATGGTTCCCAGACCAGAGGTGGCACCAGTGCCAAGTCGGGCTGGTTTGATAGTACCAAGTGGCTCCGGAAATCTGCCATCCAGAAGCGGGGCAGCTTACTTTTGTTTGCCAGGGAAACGGGCCGAGCTTTGTGTCTGGGCGCCTATGGCTGGGAGTGACCTGCTAGGTCCTGAAAAGCTACGATAGGCACGATGGTGACCAGACCCATGGTGGCACCAGTGCCAAGTTGGGCTGATTTGACAGTACCAAGTGGCTCCTGCAATCTGCCATCTAAAAGTTGGCAGGCGAGTTTTGTTTTCCAGGGAAAAGCGCCGTTGTTTGTGTCTGGGGGCCTGTGGCTGGAGTGGCCGGCTGGCTCCTTACAATGAACGATACGCAGGATGGTTCCCAGACCAGAGGTGGCACCAGTGCCAAGTCGGGCTAGTTTGATGGTGCAAAGTGGCTCCTGCAATCTGCCATCCAGAAGCGGGGTAGCTTACTTTTGTTTGCCAGGGAAACGGGCCGAGGTTTTTCTCTGGGGGCCTATGGCAGGGAGGGACCGGCTGGCTCCTGAAAAGCTACGATAGGCAGGATGGTGACCAGACCCATGGTGGCACCAGTGCCAAGTTGGGCTGATTTGATAGTAGCAAGTGGCTCCTGCAATCTGCCATCAAAATATTGGCAGGCGAGTTTTGTTTTCCAGGGAAAAGCGCCGTTGATTGTGTTTGGGGGCCTGTGGCTGGGAGTGACCGGCTGGCTCCTTAGAATCCACGATACGCAGGATGGTTCCCAGACCCAAGGTGGCACCAGTGCCAAGTCGGGCTGGTTTGATAGTACCAAGTGGTTCCTGCAATCTGCCATCCAGAAGCGGGGCAGCTTACTTTGTTTGCCAGGGAAACGGGCCGAGCTTTTTGTCTGGGCGCCTATGGCTTGGAGTGACCGGCTAGGTCCTGAAAAGCTACGATAGGCAGGATGGTGACCAGATCCATGGTGGCACCAGTGCCAAGTTGGGCTGGTTTGATAGTACCAAGTGGCTCCTGCAATCTGCCATCAAAATGTTGGCAGGCGAGTTTTGTTTTCCAGGGAAAAGCGCCGTTGTTTGTGTTTGGGGGCCTGTGGCTGGGAGTGGCCGGCTGGCTCCTTAGAATCCACGATACGCAGGATGGTTCCCAGACCAGAGGTGGCACCAGTGCCAAGTCGGGCTGGTTTGATAGTACCAAGTTGTTCCTGCAATCTGCCATCCAGAAGCGGGGCAGCTTACTTTTGTATGCCAGGGAAACGGGCCGAGGTTTTTGTCTGGGGGCCTATAGCTGGGAGTGACCGTCTGGCTCCTGAAAAGCTACGATAGGCAGGATGGTGACCAAACGCATGGTGGCACCAGTGCCAAGTTGGGCTGATTTGATAGTACCAAGTGGCTCCTGCAATCTGCCATCAAAATGTTGGCAGGCGAGTTTTGTTTTCCAGGGAAAAGCGCCGTTGTTTGTGTTTGGGGGCCTGTGGCTGGGAGTGGCCGGCTGGCTGCTTAGAATCCACGATACGCAGGATGGTTCCCAGACCAGAGGTGGCACCAGTGCCAAGTCGGGCTGGTTTGATACTACCAAGTGCGTCCTGCAATCTGCCATCCAGAAGCGGGGCAGCTTACTTTTGTTTGCCAGGGAAACGGGCCGAGGTTTGTGTCTGGGGGCCTATGGCTGGGAGTGACCGGCTGGCTCCTGAAAAGCTACGATAGGCAGGATGGTGACCAGACCCATGGTGGCACCAGTGCCAAGTTGGGCTGGTTTGATAGTACCAAGTGGCTCCTGCAATCTGCCATCAAAAAGTTGGCAGGCGAGTTTTGTTTTCCAGGGAAAAGCGCCGTTGTTTGTGTTTGGGGGCCTGTGTCTGGGAGTGGACGGATGGCTCCTTAGAATCCACGATACACAGCATGGTTCCCAGACCAGAGGTGGCACCAGTGCCAAGTCGGGCTAGTTTGATGGTGCAAAGTGGTTCCTGCAATCTGCCATCCAGAAGCGGGGTAGCTTACTTTTGTTTGCCAGGGAAACGGGCCGAGGTTTTTGTCTGGGGGCCTATGGCTGGGAGTGACCGGCTGGCTCCTGAAAAGCTACGATAGGCAGGATGGTGACCAGACCCATGGTGGCACCAGTGCCAAGTTGGGCTGATTTGATAGTACCAAGTGGCTCCTGCAATAAGCCATGAAAATGTTGGCAGGCGAGTTTTGTTTTCCAGGGAAAAGCGCCGTTGTTTCTGTTTGGGGGCCTGTGGCTGGGAGTGGCCGGCTGGCTCCTTAGAATCCACGATACGCGGCATGGTTCCCAGACCAGAGGTGGCACCAGTGCCAAGTTGGGCTGGTTTGATAGTACCAAGTGCGTCCTGCAATCTGCCATCCAGAAGCGGGGCAGCTTACTTTTGTTTGCCAGGGATACGGGCCGAGGTTTGTGTCTCAGGGCCTATGGCTGGGAGTGACCGCCTGGCTCCTGAAAAGCTACGATAGGCAGGATGGTGACCAGACCCATGGTGGCACCAGTGCCAAGTTGGGCTGGTTTGATAGTACCAAGTGGCTCCTGCAATCTGCCATCAAAAAGTTGGCAGGCGAGTTTGTTATCCAGGGAAAAGCGCCGTTGTTTGTGTTTGGGGGCCTGTGGCAGGGAGTGGCCGGCTGGCTCCTTAGAATCCACGATACGCAGGATGGTTCCCAGACCAGAGGTGGCACCAGTGCCAAGTTGGGCTGGTTTGATGGTGAAAAGTGGCTCCTGCAATCTGCCCTCCAGAAGCGGGATAACTTACTTTTGTTTGCCAGGGAAACGGGCCGAGGTTTTTGTCTGGGGGCCTATGGCTGGGAGTGGCCAGATGGCTAATTAGAATCCACGATACGCAGCATGGTTCCCAGACCTGAGGTGGCACCAGTGCCAAGTCGGGCTGGTTTGATACTATCAAGTGCGTCCTGCAATCTGCCATCCAGAAGCGGGGTAGCTTACTTTTTTTTGCCAGGGAAACGGGCCGAGTTTTGTGTCTGGGTGCCTATGGCTGCGAGTGACCGGCTGGCTCCTGAAAAGCTACGATAGGCAGGATGGTGACCAGACCCATGGTGGCACCAGTGCCAAGTTGGTCTGATTTGATAGTACCAAGTGGCTCCTGCAATCTGCCATCAAAAAGTTGGCAGGCGAGTTTTGTTTTCCAGGGAAAAGCGCCGTTGTTTGTGTCTGGGGGCCTGTGGCTGGGAGTGGCCGGCTGGCTCCTTACAATGAACGATACGCAGGATGGTTCCCAGACCTGAGGTGGCACCAGGGCCAAGTCGGGCTAGTTTGATGGTGCAAAGTGGCTCCTGCAATCTGCCATCCAGAAGCGGGGTAGCTTACTTTTGTTTGCCAGGGAAACGGGCCGAGGTTTTTCTCTGGGGGCCTATGGCAGGGAGGGACCGGCTGGCTCCTGAAAAGCTACGATAGGCAGGATGGTGACCAGACCCATGGTGGCACCAGTGCCAAGTTGGGCTGATTTGATAGTAGCAAGTGGCTCCTGCAATCTGCCATCAAAATGTTGGCAGGCGAGTTTTGTTTTCCAGGGAAAAGCGCCGTTGTTTGTGTCTGGGGGCCTGTGGCTGGGAGTGACCGGCTGGCTCCTTAGAATCCACGATACGCAGGATGGTTCCCAGACCAGAGGTGGCACCAGTGCCAAGTCGGGCTGGTTTGATGGTGAAAAGTGGCTCCTGCAATCTGCCATCCAGAAGCGGGATAACTTACTTTTGTTTGCCAGGGAAACGGGCCAAGGTTTTTGTCTGGGGGCCTATGGCTGGGAGTGACCGGCTGGCTCCTGAAAAGCTACGATAGGCAGGATGGTGACCAGACCCATGGTGGCACCAGTGTCAAGTTGGGCTGGTTTGATAGTACCAAGTGGCTCCGGCAATCTGCCATCAAAATTTGGCAGGCGAGGTTTGTTTTCCAGGGAAAAGCGCCGTTGTTTTTGTTTGGGGGCCTGTGGCTGGGAGTGGCCGGCTGGCTCCTTAGAATCCACGATACGCAGGATGGTTCCCAGACCAGAGGTGGCACCAGTGCCAAGTCGGGCTGGTTTGATGGTGAAAAGTGGCTCCTGCAATCTGCCATCCAGAAGCGGGATAACTTACTTTTGTTTGCCAGGGAAACGGGCCGAGCTTTTTGTCTGGGGGCCTATGGCTGGGAGTGACCGGCTGGCTCCTGAAAAGCTACGATAGGCAGGATGGTGACCAGACCCATGGTGGCACCAGTGCCAAGTTGGGCTGGTTTGATAGTACCAAGTGGCTCCTGCAATCTGCCATCAAAATGTTGGCAGGCGAGTTTTGTTTTCCAGGGAAAAGTGCCGTTGTTTCTGTTTGGGGGCCTGTGGGTGGGAGTGACCGGCTGGCTCCTTAGAATCCACGATACGCAGGATGGTTCCCAGACCAGAGGTCGCACCAGTGCCAAGTCGGGCCAGTTTGATGGTGCAAAGTGGCTCCTGCAATCTGCCATCCAGAAGCGGGGTAGCTTACTTTTGTTTGCCAGGGAAACGGGCCGAGGTTTTTCTCTGGGGGCCTATGGCAGGGAGGGACCGGCTGGCTCCTGAAAAGCTACGATAGGCAGGATGGTGACCAGACCCATGGTGGCACCAGTGCCAAGTTGGGCTGATTTGATAGTAGCAAGTGGCTCCTGCAATCTGCCATCAAAATGTTGGCAGGCGAGTTTTGTTTTCCAGGGAAAAGCGCCGTTGTTTGTGTTTGGTGGCCTGTGGCTGGGAGTGACCGGCTGGCTCCTTAGAATCCGCGATACGCAGGATGGTTCCCAGACCCAAGGTGGCACCAGTGCCAAGTTGGGCTGGTTTGATAGTACCAAGTGGTTCCTGCAATCTGCCATCCAGAAGCGGGGCAGCTTACTTTTGTTTGCCAGGGAAACGGGCCGAGGTTTTTCTCTGGGGGCCTATGGCTTGGAGTGACCGGCTAGGTCCTGAAAAGCTACGATAGGCAGGATGGTGACCAGATCCATGGTGGCACCAGTGCCAAGTTGGGCTGGTTTGATAGTACCAAGTGGCTCCTGCAATCTGCCATCAAAAAGTTGGCAGGCGAGTTTTGTTTTCCAGGGAAAAGCGCTGTGGTTTGTGTTTGGGGGCCTGTGGCTGGGAGTGGCCGGCTGGCTCCTTAGAATCCACGATACGCAGGATGGTTCCCCGACCAGAGGTGGCACCAGTGCCATGTCGGGCTGGTTTGATGGTGAAAAGTGGCTCCTGCAATCTGCCATCCAGAAGCGGGATAACTTACTTTTGTTTGCCAGGGAAACGGGCCAAGGTTTTTGTCTGGGGGCCTATGGCTGGGAGTGACCGGCTGGCTCCTGAAAAGCTACGATAGGCAGGATGGTGACCAGACCCATGGTGGCACCAGTGTCAAGTTGGGCTGGTTTGATAGTACCAAGTGGCTCCGGCAATCTGCCATCAAAATTTGGCAGGCGAGGTTTGTTTTCCAGGGAAAAGCGCCGTTGTTTTTGTTTGGGGGCCTGTGGGTGGGAGTGGCCAGATGGCTAATTAGAATCCATGATACGCAGCATGGTTCCCAGACCTGAGGTGGCACCAGTGCCAAGTCGGGCTGGTTTGATACTATCAAGTGCGTCCTGCAATCTGCCATCCAGAAGCGGGGTAGCTTACTTTTGTTTGCCAGGGAAACGGGCCGAGGTTTGTGTCTGGGGGCCTATGGCTGGGAGTGACCGGCTGGCTCCTGAAAAGCTACGATAGGCAGGATGGTGACCAGACCCATGGTGGCACCAGTGCCAAGTTGGGCTGGTTTGATAGTACCAAGTGGCTCCTGCAATCTGCCATCAAAAAATTGGCAGGCGAGTTTTGTTTTCCAGGGAAAAGCGCCGTTGTTTTTGTTTGGGGGCCTGTGGCTGGGAGTGGCCGGCTGGCTCCTTAGAATCCACGATACGCAGGATGGTTCCCAGACCAGAGGTGGCACCAGTGCCAAGTCGGGCTAGTTTGATGGTGCAAAGTGGCTCCTGCAATCTGCCATCCAGAAGCGGGGCAGCTTACTTTTGTTTGCCAGGGAAACGGGCCGAGTATTGTTTCTGGGGGCCTACGGCTGGGAGTGACCGGCTGGCTCCTGAAAAGCTACGATAGGCAGGATGGTGACCAGACCCATGGTGGCACCAGTGCCAAGTTGGGCTGGTTTGATAGTACCAAGTGGCTCCTGCAATCTGCCATCAAAAAGTTGGCAGGCGAGTTTGTTTTCCAGGGAAAAGCGCCGTTGTTTGTGTTTGGGGGCCTGTGGGTGGGAGTGACGGGCTGGCTCCTTAGAATCCACGATACGCAGGATGGTTCCCAGACCAGAGGTCGCACCAGTGCCAAGTCGGGCCAGTTTGATGGTGCAAAGTGGCTCCTGCAATCTGCCATCCAGAAGCGGGGTAGCTTACTTTTGTTTGCCAGGGAAACGGGCCGAGTTTTGTGTCTGGGGGCCTATGGCTGGGAGTGACCGGCTGGCTCCTGAAAAGCTACGATAGGCAGGATGGTGACCAGACCCATGGTGGCACCAGTGCCAAGTTGGGCTGATTTGATAGTACCAAGTGGCTCCTGCAATCTGCCATCAAAATGTTGGCAGGCGAGTTTTGTTTTCCAGGGAAAAGCGCCGTTGTTTGTGTCTGGGGGCCTGTGGCTGGGAGTGGCCGGCTGGCTCCTTACAATGAACGATACGCAGGATGGTTCCCAGACCTGAGGTGGCACCAGTGCCAAGTCGGGCTAGTTTGATGGTGCAAAGTGGCTCCTGCAATCTGCCATCCAGAAGCGGGGTAGCTTACTTTTGTTTGCCAGGGAAACGGGCCGAGGTTTTTCTCTGGGGGCCTATGGCAGGGAGTGACCGGCTGGCTCCTGAAAAGCTACGATAGGCAGGATGGTGACCCGACCCATGGTGGCACCAGTGCCAAGTTGGGCTGATTTGATAGTAGCAAGTGGCTCCTGCAATCTGCCATCTAAATGTTGGCAGGCGAGTTTTGTTTTCCAGGGAAAAGCGCCGTTGTTTGTGTTTGGTGGCCTGTGGCTGGGAGTGACCGGCTGGCTCCTAAGAATCCACGATACGCAGGATGGTTCCCAGACCCAAGGTGGCACCAGTGCCAAGTTGGGCTGGTTTGATACTACCAAGTGGTTCCTGCAATCTGCCATCCAGAAGCGGGGCAGCTTACTTTTGTTTGCCAGGGAAACGGGCCGAGGTTTTTCTCTGGGGGCCTATGGCTTGGAGTGACCGGCTAGGTCCTGAAAAGCTACGATAGGCAGGATGGTGACCAGATCCATGGTGGCACCAGTGCCAAGTTAGGCTGGTTTGATAGTACCAAGTGGCTCCTGCAATCTGCCATCAAAATGTTGGCAGGCGAGTTTTGTTTTCCAGGGAAAAGCGCCGTTGTTTGTGTTTGGGGGCCTGTGGCTGGGAGTGGCCGGCTGGCTCCTTAGAATCCACGATACGCAGGATGGTTCCCAGACCTGAGGTGGCACCAGTGCCAAGTCGGGCTGGTTTGATGGTGAAAAGTGGCTCCTGCAATCTGCAATCCAGAAGCGGGATAACTTACTTTTGTTTGCCAGGGAAACGGGCCAAGGTTTTTGTCTGGGGGCCTATGGCTGGGAGTGACCGGCTGGCTCCTGAAAAGCTACGATAGGCAGGATGGTGACCAGACCCATGGTGGCACCAGTGTCAAGTTGGGCTGGTTTGATAGTACCAAGTGGCTCCGGCAATCTGCCATCAAAATTTGGCCGGCGAGGTTTGTTTTCCAGGGAAAAGCGCCGTTGTTTTTGTTTGGGGGCCTGTGGGTGGGAGTGGCCAGATGGCTAATTAGAATCCACGATACGCAGCATGGTTCCCAGACCTGAGGTGGCACCAGTGCCAAGTCGGGCTGGTTTGATACTATCAAGTGCGTCCTGCAATCTGCCATCCAGAAGCGGGGTAGCTTACTTTTGTTTGCCAGGGAAACGGGCCGAGGTTTGTGTCTGGGGGCCTATGGCTGCGAGTGACCGGCTGGCTCCTGAAAAGCTACGATAGGCAGGATGGTGACCAGACCCATGGTGGCACCAGTGCCAAGTTGGGCTGGTTTGATAGTACCAAGTGGCTCCTGCAATCTGCCATCAAAAAATTGGCAGGCGAGTTTTGTTTTCCAGGGAAAAGCGCCGTTGTTTATGTTTGGGGGCCTGTGGGTGGGAGTGGCCGGCTGGCTCCTTAGAATCCACGATACACAGCATGGTTCCCAGACCAGAGGTGGCACCAGTGCCAAGTCGGGCTAGTTTGATGGTGCAAAGTGGCTCCTGCAATCTGCCATCCAGAAGCGGGGCAGCTTACTTTTGTTTGCCAGGGAAACGGGCCGAGTATTGTTTCTGGGGGCCTATGGCTGCGAGTGACCGGCTGGCTCCTGAAAAGCTACGATAGGCAGGATGGTGACCAGACCCATGGTGGCACCAGTGCCAAGTAGGGCTGGTTTGATAGTACCAAGTGGCTCCTGCAATCTGCCATCAAAAAGTTGGCAGGCGAGTTTTGTTATCCAGGGAAAAGCGCCGTTGTTTGTGTTTGGGGGCCTGTGGCTGGGAGTGGACGGATGGCTCCTTAGAACCACGATACGCAGGATGGTTCCCAGACCAGAGGTGGCACCAGTGCCAAGTCGGGCTGGTTTGATAGTACCAAGTGGTTCCTGCAATCTGCCATCCAGAAGCGGGGCAGCTTACTTTTGTATGCCAGGGAAACGGGCCGAGGTTTTTGTCTGGGGGCCTATAGCTGGGAGTGACCGGCTGGCTCCTGAAAAGCTACGATAGGCAGGATGGTGACCAAACGCATGGTGGCACCAGTGCCAAGTTGGGCTGATTTGATAGTACCAAGTGGCTCCTGCAATCTGCCATCAAAATGTTGGCAGGCGAGTTTTGTTTTCCAGGGAAAAGCGCCGTTGTTTGTGTTTGGGGGCCTGTGGCTGGGAGTGGCCGGCTGGCTGCTTAGAATCCACCATACGCAGGATGGTTCCCAGACCCAAGGTGGCACCAGTGCCAAGTCGGGCTGGTTTGATAGTACCAAGTGGCTCCTGCAATCTGCCATCCAGAAGCGGTGCAGTTGAGTTTTGTTTGCCAGAGAAAAGGGCCGTGGGTTGTGTTTGGGGGCATATGGCTGGGAGTGGCCGGCTGTCTCATTAAAAAGATCGATACGCAGGATGGTTCCCAGACCCAAGGTGGCACCAGTGCCAAGTCGGGCTGTTTTTATAGTACCAAGTGCGTCCTGCAATTTGCCATCCAGAAGAGGGGCAGTGGAGTTTTGTTTGCCAGAGAATAGCGCCGTTGTTTGTGTTTGGGGGCTTGTGGCTGGGAGTGGCCGACTGGCGCCTTAGAATCTGTGTTACGCAGCATGGTTCCCAGACCAGAGGTGGCACCAGTGCCAAGTTGGGCTGGTTTGATAGTACCAAGTGGCTCCTGCAATCTGCCATCCAGAAGCGGGGCAGCTTACTTTTGTTTGCCAGGGAAACGGGCCGAGGTTTGTGTCTGGGGGCCTATGGCTGGGAGTGACCGGCTGGCTCCTGAAAAGCTACGATAGGCAGGATGGTGACCAGACCCATGGTGGCACCAGTGCCAAGTTGGGCTGATTTGATAGTACCAAGTGGCTCCTGCAATCTGCCATGAAAAAGTTGGCAGGCGAGTTTTGTTTTCCAGGGAAAAGCGCCGTTGTTTGTATTTGGGCGCCTGTGGCTGGGAGTGGCCGGCTGGCTCCTTAGAATCCACGATACGCGGCATGGTTCCCAGACCAGAGGTGGCACCAGTGCCAAGTTGGGGTGGTTTGATAGTACCAAGTGCGTCCTGCAATCTGCCATCCAGAAGCGGGGCAGCTTACTTTTGTTTGCCAGGGAAACGGGCCGAGGTTTGTGTCTCAGGGCCTATGGCTGGGAGTGACCGCCTGGCTCCTGAAAAGCTACGATAGGCAGGATGGTGACCAGACCCATGGTGGCACCAGTGCCAAGTTGGGCTGGTTTGATAGTACCAAGTGGCTCCTGCAATCTGCCATCAAAAATTTGGCAGGCGAGTTTGTTATCCAGGGAAAAGCGCCGTTGTTTGTGTTTGGGGGCCTGTGGCTGGGAGTGGCCGGCTGGCTCCTTAGAATCCACGATACGCAGGATGGTTCCCAGACCAGAGGTGGCACCAGTGCCAAGTCGGGCTAGTTTGATGGTGAAAAGTGGCTCCTGCAATCTGCCATCAAAATTTGGCAGGCGAGGTTTGTTTTCCAGGGAAAAGCGCCGTTGTTTTTGTTTGGGGGCCTGTGGGTGGGAGTGGCCAGATGGCTAATTAGAATCCACGATACGCAGCATGGTTCCCAGACCTGAGGTGGCACCAGTGCCAAGTCGGGCTGGTTTGATACTATCAAGTGCGTCCTGCAATCTGCCATCCAGAAGCGGGGTAGCTTACTTTTGTTTGCCAGGGAAACGGGCCGAGGTTTGTGTCTGGGGGCCTATGGCTGCGAGTGACCGGCTAGGTCCTGAAAAGCTACGATAGGCAGGATGGTGACCAGACCCATGGTGGCACCAGTGCCAAGTTGGGCTGGTTTGATAGTACCAAGTGGCTCCTGCAATCTGCCATCAAAAAATTGGCAGGCGAGTTTTGTTTTCCAGGGAAAAGCGCAGTTGTTTTTGTTTGCGGGCCTGTGGGTGGGAGTGGCCGGCTGGCTCCTTAGAATCCACGATACGCAGGATGGTTCCCAGACCAGAGGTGGCACCAGTGCCAAGTCGGGCTAGTTTGATGGTGCAAAGTGGCTCCTGCAATCTGCCATCCAGAAGCGGGGCAGCTTACTTTTGTTTGCCAGGGAAACGGGCCGAGTATTGTTTCTGGGGGCCTATGGCTGCGAGTGACCGGCTGGCTCCTGAAAAGCTACGATAGGCAGGATGGTGACCAGACCCATGGTGGCACCAGTGCCAAGTTGGGCTGATTTGATAGTACCAAGTGGCTCCTGCAATCTGCCATCAAAAAGTGGGCAGGCGAGTTTTGTTTTCCAGGGAAAAGCGCCGTTGTTTGTGTTTGGGGGCCTGTGGCTGGGAGTGGACGGATGGCTCCTTAGAACCACGATACGCAGGATGGTTCCCAGACCAGAGGTGGCACCAGTGCCAAGTCGGGCTGGTTTGATAATACCAAGTGGTTCCTGCAATCTGCCATCCAGAAGCGGGGCAGCTTACTTTTGTTTGCCAGGGAAACGGGCCGAGGTTTGTGTCTGGGGGCCTATGGCTGGGAGTGACCGCCTGGCTCCTGAAAAGCTACGATAGGCAGGATGGTGACCAGACCCATGGTGACACCAGTGCCAAGTTGGGCTGATTTGATAGTACCAAGTGGCTCCTGCAATCTGCCATCAAAATGTTGGCAGGCGAGTTTTGTTTTCCAGGGAAAAGCGCCGTTGTTTGTGTTTGGGGGCCAGTGGCTGGGAGTGGCCGGCTGGCTCCTTAGAATCCACGATACGCAGGATGGTTCCCAGACCAGAGGTGGCACCAGTGCCAAGTCGGGCTGGTTTGATGGTGAAAAGTGGCTCCTGCAATCTGCCATCCAGAAGCGGGATAGCTTACTTTTGTTTGCCAGGGAAACGGGCCGAGCTTTTTGTCTGGGGGCCTATGGCTGGGAGTGACCGGCTGGCTCCTGAAAAGCTACGATAGGCAGGATGGTGACCAGACCCATGGTGGCACCAGTGCCAAGTTGGGCTGGTTTGATAGTACCAAGTGGCTCCTGCAATCTGCCATCAAAAAGTTGGCAGGCGAGTTTGTTATCCAGGGAAAAGCGCCGTTGTTTGTGTTTGGGGGCCTGTGGCTGGGAGTGGCCGGCTGGCTCCTTAGAATCCACGATACGCAGGATGGTTCCCAGACCAGAGGTGGCACCAGTGCCAAGTCGGGCTAGTTTGATGGTGCAAAGTGGCTCCTGCAATCTGCCATCCAGAAGCGGGATAACTTACTTTTGTTTGCCAGGGAAACGGGCCGAGCTTTTTGTCTGGGGGCCTATGGCTGGGAGTGACCGGCTGGCTCCTGAAAAGCTACGATAGGCAGGATGGTGACCAGACCCATGGTGGCACCAGTGCCAAGTTGGGCTGATTTGATAGTACCAAGTGGCTCCTGCAATCTGCCATCCAGAATCGGGGGTGCTTACTTTTGTTTGCCAGGGAAACGGGCCGAGGTTTGTGTCTGGGGGCCTATGGCTGGGAGTGACCGGCTGGCTCCTGAAAAGCTACGATAGGCAGGATGGTGACCCGACCCATGGTGGCACCAGTGCCAAGTTGGGCTGATTTGATAGTAGCAAGTGGCTCCTGCAATCTGCCATCTAAATTTTGGCAGGCGAGTTTTGTTTTCCAGGGAAAAGCGCCGTTGTTTGTGTTTGGTGGCCTGTGGCTGGGAGTGACCGGCTGGCTCCTAAGAATCCACGATACGCAGGATGGTTCCCAGACCCAAGGTGGCACCAGTGCCAAGTTGGGCTGGTTTGATACTACCAAGTGGTTCCTGCAATCTGCCATCCAGAAGCGGGGCAGCTTACTTTTGTTTGCCAGGGAAACGGGCCGAGGTTTTTCTCTGGGGGCCTATGGCTTGGAGTGACCGGCTAGGTCCTGAAAAGCTACGATAGGCAGGATGGTGACCAGATCCATGGTGGCACCAGTGCCAAGTTAGGCTGGTTTGATAGTACCAAGTGGCTCCTGCAATCTGCCATCAAAAAGTTGGCAGGCGAGTTTGTTATCCAGGGAAAAGCGCCGTTGTTTGTGTTTGGGGGCCTGTGGCTGGGAGTGGCCGGCTGGCTCCTTAGAATCCACGATACGCAGGATGGTTCCCAGACCTGAGGTGGCACCAGTGCCAAGTCGGGCTGGTTTGATGGTGAAAAGTGGCTCCTGCAATCTGCAATCCAGAAGCGGGATAACTTAGTTTTGTTTGCCAGGGAAACGGGCCAAGGTTTTTGTCTGGGGGCCTATGGCTGGGAGTGACCGGCTGGCTCCTGAAAAGCTACGATAGGCAGGATGGTGACCAGACCCATGGTGGCACCAGTGTCAAGTTGGGCTGGTTTGATAGTACCAAGTGGCTCCGGCAATCTGCCATCAAAATTTGGCCGGCGAGGTTTGTTTTCCAGGGAAAAGCGCCGTTGTTTTTGTTTGGGGGCCTGTGGGTGGGAGTGGCCAGATGGCTAATTAGAATCCACGATACGCAGCATGGTTCCCAGACCTGAGGTGGCACCAGTGCCAAGTCGGGCTGGTTTGATACTATCAAGTGCGTCCTGCAATCTGCCATCCAGAAGCGGGGTAGCTTACTTTTGTTTGCCAGGGAAACGGGCCGAGGTTTGTGTCTGGGGGCCTATGGCTGCGAGTGACCGGCTGGCTCCTGAAAAGCTACGATAGGCAGGATGGTGACCAGACCCATGGTGGCACCAGTGCCAAGTTGGGCTGGTTTGATAGTACCAAGTGGCTCCTGCAATCTGCCATCAAAAAATTGGCAGGCGAGTTTTGTTTTCCAGGGAAAAGCGCCGTTGTTTATGTTTGGGGGCCTGTGGGTGGGAGTGGCCGGCTGGCTCCTTAGAATCCACGATACACAGCATGGTTCCCAGACCAGAGGTGGCACCAGTGCCAAGTCGGGCTAGTTTGATGGTGCAAAGTGGCTCCTGCAATCTGCCATCCAGAAGCGGGGCAGCTTACTTTTGTTTGCCAGGGAAACGGGCCGAGTATTGTTTCTGGGGGCCTATGGCTGCGAGTGACCGGCTGGCTCCTGAAAAGCTACGATAGGCAGGATGGTGACCAGACCCATGGTGGCACCAGTGCCAAGTAGGGCTGGTTTGATAGTACCAAGTGGCTCCTGCAATCTGCCATCAAAAAGTTGGCAGGCGAGTTTTGTTATCCAGGGAAAAGCGCCGTTGTTTGTGTTTGGGGGCCTGTGGCTGGGAGTGGACGGATGGCTCCTTAGAACCACGATACGCAGGATGGTTCCCAGACCCAAGGTGGCACCAGTGCCAAGTCGGGCTGGTTTGATAGTACCAAGTGGTTCCTGCAATCTGCCATCCAGAAGCGGGGCAGCTTACTTTTGTATGCCAGGGAAACGGGCCGAGGTTTTTGTCTGGGGGCCTATAGCTGGGAGTGACCGGCTGGCTCCTGAAAAGCTACGATAGGCAGGATGGTGACCAAACGCATGGTGGCACCAGTGCCAAGTTGGGCTGATTTGATAGTACCAAGTGGCTCCTGCAATCTGCCATCAAAATGTTGGCAGGCGAGTTTTGTTTGCCAGGGAAAAGCGCCGTTGTTTGTGTTTGGGGGCCTGTGGCTGGGAGTGGCCGGCTGGCTGCTTAGAATCCACCATACGCAGGATGGTTCCCAGACCCAAGGTGGCACCAGTGCCAAGTCGGGCTGGTTTGATAGTACCAAGTGGCTCCTGCAATCTGCCATCCAGAAGCGGTGCAGTTGAGTTTTGTTTGCCAGAGAAAAGGGCCGTGGGTTGTGTTTGGGGGCATATGGCTGGGAGTGGCCGGCTGTCTCATTAAAAAGATCGATACGCAGGATGGTTCCCAGACCCAAGGTGGCACCAGTGCCAAGTCGGGCTGTTTTTATAGTACCAAGTGCGTCCTGCAATTTGCCATCCAGAAGAGGGGCAGTGGAGTTTTGTTTGCCAGAGAATAGCGCCGTTGTTTGTGTTTGGGGGCTTGTGGCTGGGAGTGGCCGACTGGCGCCTTAGAATCTGTGTTACGCAGCATGGTTCCCAGACCAGAGGTGGCACCAGTGCCAAGTTGGGCTGGTTTGATAGTACCAAGTGGCTCCTGCAATCTGCCATCCAGAAGCGGGGCAGCTTACTTTTGTTTGCCAGGGAAACGGGCCGAGGTTTGTGTCTGGGGGCCTATGGCTGGGAGTGACCGGCTGGCTCCTGAAAAGCTACGATAGGCAGGATGGTGACCAGACCCATGGTGGCACCAGTGCCAAGTTGGGCTGATTTGATAGTACCAAGTGGCTCCTGCAATCTGCCATGAAAAAGTTGGCAGGCGAGTTTTGTTTTCCAGGGAAAAGCGCCGTTGTTTGTATTTGGGCGCCTGTGGCTGGGAGTGGCCGGCTGGCTCCTTAGAATCCACGATACGCGGCATGGTTCCCAGACCAGAGGTGGCACCAGTGCCAAGTTGGGGTGGTTTGATAGTACCAAGTGCGTCCTGCAATCTGCCATCCAGAAGCGGGGCAGCTTACTTTTGTTTGCCAGGGAAACGGGCCGAGGTTTGTGTCTCAGGGCCTATGGCTGGGAGTGACCGCCTGGCTCCTGAAAAGCTACGATAGGCAGGATGGTGACCAGACCCATGGTGGCACCAGTGCCAAGTTGGGCTGGTTTGATAGTACCAAGTGGCTCCTGCAATCTGCCATCAAAAAGTTGGCAGGCGAGTTTGTTATCCAGGGAAAAGCGCCGTTGTTTGTGTTTGGGGGCCTGTGGCTGGGAGTGGCCGGCTGGCTCCTTAGAATCCACGATACGCAGGATGGTTCCCAGACCAGAGGTGGCACCAGTGCCAAGTCGGGCTAGTTTGATGGTGAAAAGTGGCTCCTGCAATCTGCCATCAAAATTTGGCAGGCGAGGTTTGTTTTCCAGGGAAAAGCGCCGTTGTTTTTGTTTGGGGGCCTGTGGGTGGGAGTGGCCAGATGGCTAATTAGAATCCACGATACGCAGCATGGTTCCCAGACCTGAGGTGGCACCAGTGCCAAGTCGGGCTGGTTTGATACTATCAAGTGCGTCCTGCAATCTGCCATCCAGAAGCGGGGTAGCTTACTTTTGTTTGCCAGGGAAACGGGCCGAGGTTTGTGTCTGGGGGCCTATGGCTGGGAGTGACCGGCTAGGTCCTGAAAAGCTACGATAGGCAGGATGGTGACCAGACCCATGGTGGCACCAGTGCCAAGTTGGGCTGGTTTGATAGTACCAAGTGGCTCCTGCAATCTGCCATCAAAAAATTGGCAGGCGAGTTTTGTTTTCCAGGGAAAAGCGCCGTTGTTTTTGTTTGCGGGCCTGTGGGTGGGAGTGGCCGGCTGGCTCCTTAGAATCCACGATACGCAGGATGGTTCCCAGACCAGAGGTGGCACCAGTGCCAAGTCGGGCTAGTTTGATGGTGCAAAGTGGCTCCTGCAATCTGCCATCCAGAAGCGGGGCAGCTTACTTTTGTTTGCCAGGGAAACGGGCCGAGTATTGTTTCTGGGGGCCTATGGCTGGGAGTGACCGGCTGGCTCCTGAAAAGCTACGATAGGCAGGATGGTGACCAGACCCATGGTGGCACCAGTGCCAAGTTGGGCTGATTTGATAGTACCAAGTGGCTCCTGCAATCTGCCATCAAAAAGTGGGCAGGCGAGTTTTGTTTTCATGGGAAAAGCGCCGTTGTTTGTGTTTGGGGGCCTGTGGCTGGGAGTGGACGGATGGCTCCTTAGAACCACGATACGCAGGATGGTTCCCAGACCAGAGGTGGCACCAGTGCCAAGTCGGGCTGGTTTGATAATACCAAGTGGTTCCTGCAATCTGCCATCCAGAAGCGGGGCAGCTTACTTTTGTTTGCCAGGGAAACGGGCCGAGGTTTGTGTCTGGGGGCCTATGGCTGGGAGTGACCGCCTGGCTCCTGAAAAGCTACGATAGGCAGGATGGTGACCAGACCCATGGTGACACCAGTGCCAAGTTGGGCTGATTTGATAGTACCAAGTGGCTCCTGCAATCTGCCATCAAAATGTTGGCAGGCGAGTTTTGTTTTCCAGGGAAAAGCGCCGTTGTTTGTGTTTGGGGGCCAGTGGCTGGGAGTGGCCGGCTGGCTCCTTAGAATCCACGATACGCAGGATGGTTCCCAGACCAGAGGTGGCACCAGTGCCAAGTCGGGCTGGTTTGATGGTGAAAAGTGGCTCCTGCAATCTGCCATCCAGAAGCGGGATAACTTACTTTTGTTTGCCAGGGAAACGGGCCGAGCTTTTTGTCTGGGGGCCTATGGCTGGGAGTGACCGGCTGGCTCCTGAAAAGCTACGATAGGCAGGATGGTGACCAGACCCATGGTGGCACCAGTGCCAAGTTGGGCTGGTTTGATAGTACCAAGTGGCTCCTGCAATCTGCCATCAAAAAGTTGGCAGGCGAGTTTGTTATCCAGGGAAAAGCGCCGTTGTTTGTGTTTGGGGGCCTGTGGCTGGGAGTGGCCGGCTGGCTCCTTAGAATCCACGATACGCAGGATGGTTCCCAGACCAGAGGTGGCACCAGTGCCAAGTCGGGCTGGTTTGATGGTGAAAAGTGGCTCCTGCAATCTGCCATCCAGAAGCGGGATAACTTACTTTTGTTTGCCAGGGAAACGGGCCGAGCTTTTTGTCTGGGGGCCTATGGCTGGGAGTGACCGGCTGGCTCCTGAAAAGCTACGATAGGCAGGATGGTGACCAGACCCATGGTGGCACCAGTGCCAAGTTGGGCTGATTTGATAGTACCAAGTGGCTCCTGCAATCTGCCATCCAGAATCGGGGGTGCTTACTTTTGTTTGCCAGGGAAACGGGCCGAGGTTTGTGTCTGGGGGCCTATGGCTGGGAGTGACCGGCTGGCTCCTGAAAAGCTACGATCGGCAGGATGGTGACCAGACCCATGGTGGCACCAGTGCCAAGTTGGGCTGATTTGATAGTACCAAGTGGCTCCTGCTATCTGCCATCAAAAAGTTGGCAGGCGAGTTTTGTTTTCCAGGGAAAAGAGCCGTTGTTTCTGTTTGGGGGCCTGTGGCTGGGAGTGGCCGGCTGGCTCCTTAGAATCCACGATACGCAGGATGGTTCCCAGACCAGAGGTGGCACCAGTGCCAAGTTGGGCTGGTTTGATAGTACCAAGTGCGTCCTGCAATCTACCATCCAGAAGCGGGGCAGCTTACTTTTGTTTGCCAGGGAAACGGGCCGAGGTTTGTGTCTCAGGGCCTATGGCTGGGAGTGACCGGCTGGCTCCTGAAAAGCTACGATAGGCAGGATGGTGACCAGATCCATGGTGGCACCAGTGCCAAGTTGGGCTGGTTTGATAGTACCAAGTGGCTCCTGCAATCTGCCATCAAAAAGTTGGCAGGCGAGTTTGTTATCCAGGGAAAAGCGCCGTTGTTTGTGTTTGGGGGCCTGTGGCTGGGAGTGGCCGGCTGGCTCCTTAGAATCCACGATACGCAGGATGGTTCCCAGACCAGAGGTGGCACCAGTGCCAAGTCGGGCTAGTTTGATGGTGCAAAGTGGCTCCTGCAATCTGCCATCCAGAAGCGGGGCAGCTTACTTTTGTTTGCCAGGGAAACGGGCCGAGTTTTGTGTCTGGGGGCATATGGCTGCGAGTGACCGGCTGGCTCCTGAAAAGCTACGATAGGCAGGATGGTGACCAGACCCATGGTGGCACCAGTGCCAAGTTGGGCTGATTTGATAGTAGCAAGTGGCTCCTGCAATCTGCCATCAAAAAGTTGGCAGGCGAGTTTTGTTTTCCAGGGAAAAGCGACGTTGTTTGTGTCTGGGGGCCTGTGGCTGGAGTGGCCGGCTGGCTCCTTACAATGAACGATACGCAGGATGGTTCCCAGAGCTGAGGTGGCACCAGTGCCAAGTCGGGCTAGTTTGATGGTGCAAAGTGGCTCCTGCAATCTGCCATCCAGAAGCGGGGTAGCTTACTTTTGTTTGCCAGGGAAACGGGCCGAGTTTTGTGTCTGGGGGCATATGGCTGCGAGTGACCGGCTGGCTCCTGAAAAGCTACGATAGGCAGGATGGTGACCAGACCCATGGTGGCACCAGTGCCAAGTTGGGCTGATTTGATAGTAGCAAGTGGCTCCTGCAATCTGCCATCAAAAAGTTGGCAGGCGAGTTTTGTTTTCCAGGGAAAAGCGCCGTTGTTTGTGTCTGGGGGCCTGTGGCTGGAGTGGCCGGCTGGCTCCTTACAATGAACGATACGCAGGATGGTTCCCAGAGCTGAGGTGGCACCAGTGCCACGTCGGGGTAGTTTGATGGTGCAAAGTGGCTCCTGCAATCTGCCATCCAGAAGCGGGGTAGCTTACTTTTGTTTGCCAGGGAAACGGGCCGAGGTTTTTCTCTGGGGGCCTATGGCAGGGAGGGACCGGCTGGCTCCTGAAAAGCTACGATCGGCGGGATGGTGACCAGACCCATGGTGACACCAGTGGCAAGTTGGGCTGGTTTGATAGTACCAAGTGGCTCCTGCAATCTGCCATCAAAAAGTTGGCAGGCGAGTTTTGTTTTCCAGGGAAAAGCGCCGTTGTTTGTATTTGGGGGCCTGTGGCTGGGAGTGGCCGGCTGGCTCCTTTGAACCCACGATACGCAGGATGGTTCCCAGACCCAAGGTGGCACCAGTGCCAAGTCGGGCTGGTTTGATACTACCAAGTGTGTCCTGCAATCTGCCATCCAGAAGCGGGGCAGCTTAATTTTGTTTGCCAGGGAAACGGGCCGTGGGTTTTTTTTGGGGGCCTATGGCTGAGAGTGGCCGGCTGGCTCCTGAAAATCCACGCTAGGCAGCATGCTTCCCAGATGCAAGGTGGCACCAGTGCCAAGTCGGGCTGGTTTGATGGTGCAAAGTGGCTCCTGCAATCTGCCATCCAGAAGCGGGGCAGCTGATTTTTGTTTGCCAGAGAAAAATTCCGTGGATTGTTTTTGGGGGCATATTGCTGGGAGTGGCCGGCTGGCTCCTTAAAATGCTCGATACGCATGATGGTTCCCAGGTCCAAGGTGTCACCACTACCAAGTCGGCCTGCGGTTTTAGTATCAAGTTCATCCTGCAATTTGCCATCCAGAAGAGGGGCAGTTGAGTTTTGTTTGCCAGGGAAACGGGCCGAGGTTTCTGTTTGGGGACATATGGCTGAGAGTGGCCGGCTGGCCCCTGAATATCCACGATACACAGCATGGTTCCCAGATCCAAGGTGGCACCAGTGCCAAGTTGGGCTGGTTTGATAGTCCCAAGTGTCTCCTGCAATCTGCCATCCAGAAGCGGGGCAGCTTACTTTTTTTTGCCAGAGAAATAGGCCTAGGATTTTGTCTGGGGGCCTGTGGCTAGGAGTGGCCGGCTGGCTCCTAAGAATCCACGATACGCAGGATGTTTCCCAGACCCAAGGTGGCACCAGTGCCAAGTCGGGCTGGTTTGATAGTACCAAGTGGCTCCTGCAAACTCCATCAAAAAGTTGGCAGGCGTGTTTTGTTTTCCGGGGAACAGCGCCGTTGATTTTGTTTGGGGGCCTGTGGCTGGGAGTGGCCGGCTGGCTCCTTAGAATCCACGATACGCAGGATGGTTCCCAGACCCAAGGTGGCACCAGTGCCAAGTCGGGCTGGTTTGATTACACCAAGTGGCTCCTGCAATCTGCCATCCAGAAGTGAGGCAGCTAAGTTTTGTTTGCCAGAAAAAAGGGCCGTGGTTTTTGTTGGGGGCCTGTGGCTGGGAGTGGCCGGCTGGCTCCTTAGAATCCACCATACGCTGGATGGTTCCCAGACCCAAGGTGGCACCAGTGCCAAGTCGGGCTGGTTTGATAGTACCAAGTGGCTCCTGCAATCTGCCATCCAGAAGCGGTGCAGTTGAGTTTTGTTTGCCATAGAAAAGGGCCGTGGGTTGTGTTTGGGGGCATATGGCTGGGAGTGGCCGGCTGTCTCATTAAAAAGATCGATACGCAGGATGGTTCCCAGACCCAAGGTGGCACCAGTGCCAAGTCGGGCTGTTTTTATAGTACCAAGTGCGTCCTGCAATTTGCCATCCAGAAGAGGGGCAGTGGAGTTTTGTTTGCCAGAGAATAGCGCCGTTGTTTGTGTTTGGGGGCTTGTGGCTGGGAGTGGCCGACTGGCGCCTTAGAATCTGTGTTACGCAGCATGGTTCCCAGACCAGAGGTGGCACCAGTGCCAAGTTGGGCTGGTTTGATAGTACCAAGTGGCTCCTGCAATCTGCCATCCAGAAGCGGGGCAGCTTACTTTTGTTTGCCAGGGAAACGGGCCGAGGTTTGTGACTGGGGACCTATGGCTGGGAGTGACCGGCTGGCTCCTGAAAAGCTACGATAGGCAGGATGGTGACCAGACCCATGGTGGCACCAGTGCCAAGTTGGGCTGGTTTGATAGTACCAAGTGGCTCCTGCAATCTGCCATCAAAAAGTTGTCAGGCGAGTTTTGTTTTCCAGGGAAAAGCGCCGTTGTTTGTATTTGGGGGCCTGTGGCTGGGAGTGGCCGGCTGGCTCCTTTGAACCCACAATACGCAGGATGGTTCCCAGACCCAAGGTGGCACCAGTGCCAAGTCGGGCTGGTTTGATACTACCAAGTGCGTCCTGCAATCTGCCATCCAGAAGCGGGGCAGCTTAATTTTGTTTGCCAGGGAAACGGGCCGTGGGTTTTGTTTGGGGGCCTATGGCTGAGAGTGGCCGGCTGGCTCCTGAAAATCCACGCTAGGCAGCATGGTTCCCAGATGCAAGGTGGCACCAGTGCCAAGTCGGGCTGGTTTGATGGTGCAAAGTGGCTCCTGCAATCTGCCATCCAGAAGCGGGGCAGCTGATTTTTGTTTGCCAGAGAAAAATTCCGTGGATTGTTTTTGGGGGCATATTGCTGGGAGTGGCCGGCTGGCTCCTTAAAATGCTCGATACGCATGATGGTTCCCAGGTCCAAGGTGTCACCACTACCAAGTCGGCCTGCGGTTTTAGTATCAAGTTCATCCTGCAATTTGCCATCCAGAAGAGGGGCAGTTGAGTTTTGTTTGCCAGAGAAACGGGCCGAGGTTTCTGTTTGGGGACATATGGCTGAGAGTGGCCGGCTGGCCCCTGAATATCCACGATACACAGCATGGTTCCCAGATCCAAGGTGGCACCAGTGCCAAGTTGGGCTGGTTTGATAGTACCAAGTGTCTCCTGCAATCTGCCATCCAGAAGCGGGGCAGCTTACTTTTGTTTGCCAGAGAAATAGGCCTAGGTTTTTGTCTGGGGGCCTGTGGCTAGGAGTGGCCGGCTGGCTCCTAAGAATCCACGATACGCAGGATGTTTCCCAGACCCAAGGTGGCACCAGTGCCAAGTCGGGCTGGTTTGATAGTACCAAGTGGCTCCTGCAAACTCCATCAAAAAGTTGGCAGGCGTGTTTTGTTTTCCAGGGAACAGCGCCGTTGATTTTGTTTGGGGGCCTGTGGCTGGGAGTGGCCGGCTGGCTCCTTAGAATCCACGATACGCAGGATGGTTCCCAGACCCAAGGTGGCACCAGTGCCAAGTCGGGCTGGTTTGATTACACCAAGTGGCTCCTGCAATCTGCCATCCAGAAGTGAGGCAGCTAAGTTTTGTTTGCCAGAAAAAAGGGCCGTGGTTTTTGTTGGGGGCCTGTGGCTGGGAGTGGCCGGCTGGCTCCTTAGAATCCACCATACGCAGGATGGTTCCCAGACCCAAGGTGGCACCAGTGCCAAGTCGGGCTGGTTTGATAGTCCCAAGTGGCTCCTGCAAACTGCCATCCAGAAGCGGGGCAGCTGAGTTTTGTTTGCCAGGGAAATGGGCTGTTGTTTGTGTTTGGGGGCCTGTGGCTGGGAGTGTTCGGCTGGTTCCTGAATATGTACGATACGCAGGATTGTTCCCAGACCCAAGGTGGCACCAGTGCCAAGTCGGGCTGGTTTGATGGTGCAAAGTGGCTCCTGCAATCTGCCATCCAGACGCGGGGCAGCGGATTTTTGTTTCCATGAGAAATGGTCCGTGGTTTGTTTTTGGGGGTATATGGCTGGGCCTGGCCGGCTGGCTCCTTAAAAAGCTCGATATGCAGGATGGTTCCCTGACACAAGGTGGCACCAGTGCCACGTCGGGCGGTTTTCGTAGTACAAAGTGCGTCCTAAAATTTGCCATCCAGAAGAGGGGCAGTTGAGTTTTGTTTGCCAGAGAAAAGGTCCGTGGTTTGTTTTTGGGGGCATATGGCTGAGAGTGGCTGGCTGGCCCCTGAAAATCCACGATACACAGGATGGTTCCCAGATCCAAGGTGGCACCTGTGCCAAGTCGGGCTGATTTGATAGTACTAAGTAGCTCCTGCAATCTGCCATCCAGAAGCGGGACAGCTTACTTTTGTTTGCCAGGGAAACGGGCCGAGGTTTGTGTTTGGGGGCCTATGGCTGAGAGTGACCGGCTGGCTCCTGAAAAGCTACAATAGGCAGGATGGTGACCAGACCCATGGTGGCACCAGTGCCAAGTTGGGCTGGTTTGATAGTACCAAGTGGTTCCTGCAATCTGCCATCCAGAAGCAGGGCAGCTGAGTTTTGTTTGCCAGAGAAAAGGGCCTTGGTTTGTGTTTGGGGGCATATGGCTGGGTGTGGCCAGCTGGCTCCTTAAAATGCACGATATGCAACATGGCTCCCAGACCCAAGGTGGCACCAGTGCCAAGTTGGGCTGGTTTGATAGTACCAAGTGGCTCCTGCAATCTTCCATGATCACGTGGAGAAATACTTTCTGGTTTCAGCCTCATGCTCTTTCTTCTCTCCCTCAACTTCTCTATCACCTCTCATCTGGTTCACATGCGCTGTCTTCAAGGTCCACAGGCTACTTTTCACAGAATCTTCTGGCCTGATGAAGTAAGAATGATGAATAGAACAGAGCTGGGATCTATTTTCCAGTTTGGATAAAATGCATTCTGCACACAAATCCAAGGAGAACGTGCTGCCCCAATGCCCAGAAAATCTTTCACTCCTGCTAGTGTTCTACGTCAACCGCAACTTAGTCTGAAAGAAAAGCTTTTTCTCTGAGAGCATCTGAGAGGTTTGCATGAAGCACTGATATCTGACATATGCAATTTTGAATAGGAGAGGAAAAAGAAAATGGCAAGGAGTTTTTAATTTTAGTGGTTTCAATTTTAATTTCCGTGCACTTTTTCAAAACTTGTCAGCTCAAATGCCCATCAACATCTTTTAGTCATCTGTAAGTCAGTATTCATATAAAATGTGCTTCAAATCCAAAGAATTTCAAATTTGCACTCCAAGCTTCTATGCCTAGATTTATGATTTCCTACACATATTAGATGAAAGGAAGGCCTTTTTTACTGTGGGAGTGCTGGAACACTGGAACAGGTTGCCCAGAGAAGTTGTGGGTGTCCCATCCCTGAAAGTATTCAAGGTCACCTTGGACGGGGCTTGGAGCAGCAACAAAGGAGAAGCTTGATGGTAGAGAAACAAAGTCGGACTATAGAAGAAACTCGGATTGAAGTATAGGATCAAGTTTTCTCTCAGCTCTTGGGGTAAATTCAAAGTTGTACAAAATGACATTTATCTGTGCTATTCACTACTGTAACAGAAAGTTTCATGAAAACTGTACAGAAGATAGTAAATTTTAAAAGAGATAAGAATTACAGCATAAAATCCATGGGATAGGTTACAACATGAGACACTCTCTAAGAGAAAATCTCTTTGTTTCAGCACTTCATCGGGGTAAGATTTCATGAAGTGCCAAAGAAGGCGGCAAAATATCATTCGGGACATTATTTACTGGAATTCAGCCTGGCCATTAGTAGGAACTGCCTTTGAACATATCATGTAGATATACCACACACGCTTTCCCTTCACTGAAAAATTACTGTTTACAACAAATAAGCAATTGACGATCAAAATTGATTGAAAGCATCTTAAACATGTCAAGTATTTCATTGTAGATGATCTGTGATCCAAATGCTTCTTCCACCTTCGAGAGGGACAGAAGAATTCTTCCATATCATGATGGTTTAAAATTGTATCAACCAATGTTTTCTGCTGAAAAGATATCATCTATTTTTTTCTATTTTTGGAAGAAAATATTCCTAGACAT
Source organism: Melospiza melodia melodia (assembly GCF_035770615.1). NCBI lineage: Eukaryota > Metazoa > Chordata > Aves > Passeriformes > Passerellidae > Melospiza > Melospiza melodia. Next base: position 37,313,947 of record NC_086195.1, on the reverse strand, counting down.
ACAACAGGTGAGAACTAAGTAATTTTAAAGAAACAAATGAAATGAAAATATTCTGTAAATAGAATGAAATGAAAAGCTGTGTTTTAAATAGGAGCTAAATATTAAACAGAATTTTTGTACCAGGCATTTGAATTACTGCACCAGCTCTTTTGCCCATCAAGAGAGGCATTTAGCATTTCAGTCTTTTCCAAGGTGTTCATGATCTGCTATGCTGATCTCTGTGTGTGCCTAGGTGTGTGTGGAGGGGGGGGCATATGAAGGGGAGTGTGTATGTTTGCTTTACAATTGTTGTGGCAGATTCATGCCTCAGCTCCACATTTTGTTTTAAAAAGGTCACACCGAGTGGATATGAAGTTTACTATCAACAAGAGATCGATTCCCAAATCATCCATTTGACTCTCCCTTATAAATCATGTGCTTTGTTGCATATTTTATCAAATATACTTTCAAGCCAGATGGAGGAAGGAGGATGTGGGAATCCCTCCACCATCTTGCAACTTTTATGTAAGTAGGTTTTCAAGAAAATCATCATTTCTCTTTTAAATATGTCTGGAACAGGCATGATGGTAGTGTCAACCTGTTGGAGTTTTTGTTGCTGGAAGAAGTTGTACAAAAGGATTGGTTTTTACATTGACCAGTTACTGAATCAAGCGCAGGAATACATTGGAAATTTAGCTGGGGGTTCCTTTTCCCAGCAGACTACTTCTAGAACGAGCTTGTACACTGAAGCTGACTCTTTTGCTCTCTTTTTGTTTCTTTCCTATTTTCTTGGCTTCTTTGCCACTATCTAGACAATTTTGGAACTTTGTTCCCAACTAAAATGGTTTCAATAGTCTGATTGTGATCATACATTTTTACAAGGAATTTTTAAAATCTTTCCTCGAGTCCAGAAAGTCAAGGACTTAGATCTTTTTCTTCCCTTATCAATATTGCCATGAAATTGATAAATAAAGACCAACTCTTTATTTTTGTTTTTAACCCACGTAGATAATTCCCATCCATTAATCCATTTTGTGGACCAATAGCTGCCATTCTGATGGAAGCTGTCACTTCTTAACAATAGGCATTCTGTGACTATGTTGACTGCACTTTGGGTGAAGATCCTAACTGGTCTTAGATATACATAGGGAGAAATTTGCTCAGCCAGTGTCAGTCTTAAGCATGCGTATCAGAAGATCTTTCTAGAGCTGGGAATTTTCCCATGAAAGGGATTCAGTTAGGGAAGAGACACTTGTGCCAGAGTTTTACATTCTTCTTGAACACTGCTTAAGGAACTTAGATGCCATGTCCATTTGGATCTCTGTCTGCACAGAACTTTGTCATGCCAGCGCTTTGAAATGCATCTTGAAGAGAATTCACTAGCACAGAATGAAAGAGAGTGGAAGGGGTTGGTGGGGCTAACCAGGCCCAACCCCCCTGCCTAAACCAGGATACCTAGAGCCTCTTGCCCAGGATTCTATCTGGGTGTACTTTTAATGTCTTCAAAGATCCAGGCTCCACAATCTTTCTGGGCAGTCTGTGCCGTGGTTCAGTCACCCTGACAGTAAAGAAACATTTACTGATGTTCAAAGGCAATCTCCTGTATTTCAGTGTGTGCCCACTGCCTCTTGTCTTTTCCCTCAGCATCACTGAAAAGACACTGATTCCCTCCCCTTTGCACTATTGCTTCCATATGTATGTGTGATGCCATGTAGAGGTATGTCAAAAACCTCCCTGAAGCCCAGGCAGATAATATTCCCTTCATCTACCAGTCAAGTTGATTCATCAGAGGAGTTTAAAGTGATGTTCAGCATGAAATTCCCCTGAAAAATCATGCTAACTACATTATTTGGTCATCTGTCATGTGCCTGGCAAGGATTTCCAGGAAGAGCTGCTTCATCAACTTCCTGGGGATAAAAAAGAGGCTGGCTGGTTTGTACTATGGCGAGTCCTCTTAATTGCCTTTTTTGAAGATGGGTGTCATTTGCTAACATCCACTCTTTAGCTCCTCTTCTCATCTACACCTCGGCAAAAAGCTTTTCCACTATGTCTGGCTAGGAAAAACTGTGCCAGCACAGAAAACATCTCCCATCGTGTTCTAGAAGTTGCACGGATGTCTGCCAAGTGTTTGGCAGGAAGAAAAGAAAAGTTGTCCAAAACAGCTTCCAATCGAATGTTCCTGTGATTGGAAAAGTCAGGAGAGTGCAAAGGTACTGTTTTCTATCAGTTGGCAAGGTGCGCACACAATCCCAGTGTTGTACAGCTTGCTTCTTCACCTTCCCGAAGCTGCCGCTCTCGCCGGCTGCCGGAGCCCAAGAAGCGGCTTCTTCGCGCAAAGACGATTGTGCCGCTCACAGTGCTCTCCTTAGCGCGGCTTCTGCCGAAAGACGCCCGGCAGCGGCTCTTACCTCCGGAGAGCATCCTACCTTCGTCTTTAGCTCCTCTTCTCATCTACACCTCGGCAAAAAGCTTTTCCACTATGTCTGGCTAGGAAAAACTGTGCCAGCACAGAAAACATCTCCCATCGTGTTCTAGAAGTTGCACGGATGTCTGCCAAGTGTTTGGCAGGAAGAAAAGAAAAGTTGTCCAAAACAGCTTCCAATCGAATGTTCCTGTGATTGGAAAAGTCAGGAGAGTGCAAAGGTACTGTTTTCTATCAGTTGGCAAGGTGCGCACACAATCCCAGTGTTGTACAGCTTGCTTCTTCACCTTCCCGAAGCTGCCGCTCTCGCCGGCTGCCGGAGCCCAAGAAGCGGCTTCTTCGCGCAAAGACGATTGTGCCGCTCACAGTGCTCTCCTTAGCGCGGCTTCTGCCGAAAGACGCCCGGCAGCGGCTCTTACCTCCGGAGAGCATCCTACCTTCGTCTTTCGCGTCTTTTGTAGTCTACATCTTAGCAAAACGCTTTTCCACTATGTCTGGCTAGGAAAAACTGTGCCAGCACAGAAAACATCTCCCATCGTGTTCTAGAAGTTGCACGGATGTCTGCCAAGTGTTTGGCAGGAAGAAAAGAAAAGTTGTCCAAAACAGCTTCCAATCGAATGTTCCTGTGATTGGAAAAGTCAGGAGAGTGCAAAGGTACTGTTTTCTATCAGTTGGCAAGGTGCGCACACAATCCCAGTGTTGTACAGCTTGCTTCTTCACCTTCCCGAAGCTGCCGCTCTCGCCGGCTGCCGGAGCCCAAGAAGCGGCTTCTTCGCGCAAAGACGATTGTGCCGCTCACAGTGCTCTCCTTAGCGCGGCTTCTGCCGAAAGACGCCCGGCAGCGGCTCTTACCTCCGGAGAGCATCCTACCTTCGTCTTTCGCGTCTTATGTAGTCTACACCTCGGCAAAAAGCTTTTCCACTATGTCTGGCTAGGAAAAACTGTGCCAGCACAGAAAACATCTCCCATCGTGTTCTAGAAGTTGCACGGATGTCTGCCAAGTGTTTGGCAGGAAGAAAAGAAAAGTTGTCCAAAACAGCTTCCAATCGAATGTTCCTGTGATTGGAAAAGTCAGGAGAGTGCAAAGGTACTGTTTTCTATCAGTTGGCAAGGTGCGCACACAATCCCAGTGTTGTACAGCTTGCTTCTTCACCTTCCCGAAGCTGCCGCTCTCGCCGGCTGCCGGAGCCCAAGAAGCGGCTTCTTCGCGCAAAGACGATTGTGCCGCTCACAGGGCTCTCCTTAGCGCGGCTTCTGCCGAAAGACGCCCGGCAGCGGCTCTTACCTCCGGAGAGCATCCTACCTTCGTCTTTCGCGTCTTTTGTAGTCTACACCTCGGCAAAACGCTTTTCCACTATGTCTGGCTAGGAAAAACTGTGCCAGCACAGAAAACATCTCCCATCGTGTTCTAGAAGTTGCACGGATGTCTGCCAAGTGTTTGGCAGGAAGAAAAGAAAAGTTGTCCAAAACAGCTTCCAATCGAATGTTCCTGTGATTGGAAAAGTCAGGAGAGTGCAAAGGTACTGTTTTCTATCAGTTGGCAAGGTGCGCACACAATCCCAGTGTTGTACAGCTTGCTTCTTCACCTTCCCGAAGCTGCCGCTCTCGCCGGCTGCCGGAGCCCAAGAAGCGGCTTCTTCGCGCAAAGACGATTGTGCCGCTCACAGTGCTCTCCTTAGCGCGGCTTCTGCCGAAAGACGCCCGGCAGCGGCTCTTACCTCCGGAGAGCATCCTACCTTCGTCTTTCGCGTCTTTTGTAGTCTACATCTTAGCAAAACGCTTTTCCACTATGTCTGGCTAGGAAAAACTGTGCCAGCACAGAAAACATCTCCCATCGTGTTCTAGAAGTTGCACGGATGTCTGCCAAGTGTTTGGCAGGAAGAAAAGAAAAGTTGTCCAAAACAGCTTCCAATCGAATGTTCCTGTGATTGGAAAAGTCAGGAGAGTGCAAAGGTACTGTTTTCTATCAGTTGGCAAGGTGCGCACACAATCCCAGTGTTGTACAGCTTGCTTCTTCACCTTCCCGAAGCTGCCGCTCTCGCCGGCTGCCGGAGCCCAAGAAGCGGCTTCTTCGCGCAAAGACGATTGTGCCGCTCACAGTGCTCTCCTTAGCGCGGCTTCTGCCGAAAGACGCCCGGCAGCGGCTCTTACCTCCGGAGAGCATCCTACCTTCGTCTTTCGCGTCTTTTGTAGTCTACATCTTAGCAAAACGCTTTTCCACTATGTCTGGCTAGGAAAAACTGTGCCAGCACAGAAAACATCTCCCATCGTGTTCTAGAAGTTGCACGGATGTCTGCCAAGTGTTTGGCAGGAAGAAAAGAAAAGTTGTCCAAAACAGCTTCCAATCGAATGTTCCTGTGATTGGAAAAGTCAGGAGAGTGCAAAGGTACTGTTTTCTATCAGTTGGCAAGGTGCGCACACAATCCCAGTGTTGTACAGCTTGCTTCTTCACCTTCCCGAAGCTGCCGCTCTCGCCGGCTGCCGGAGCCCAAGAAGCGGCTTCTTCGCGCAAAGACGATTGTGCCGCTCACAGTGCTCTCCTTAGCGCGGCTTCTGCCGAAAGACGCCCGGCAGCGGCTCTTACCTCCGGAGAGCATCCTACCTTCGTCTTTCGCGTCTTTTGTAGTCTACATCTTAGCAAAACGCTTTTCCACTATGTCTGGCTAGGAAAAACTGTGCCAGCACAGAAAACATCTCCCATCGTGTTCTAGAAGTTGCACGGATGTCTGCCAAGTGTTTGGCAGGAAGAAAAGAAAAGTTGTCCAAAACAGCTTCCAATCGAATGTTCCTGTGATTGGAAAAGTCAGGAGAGTGCAAAGGTACTGTTTTCTATCAGTTGGCAAGGTGCGCACACAATCCCAGTGTTGTACAGCTTGCTTCTTCACCTTCCCGAAGCTGCCGCTCTCGCCGGCTGCCGGAGCCCAAGAAGCGGCTTCTTCGCGCAAAGACGATTGTGCCGCTCACAGTGCTCTCCTTAGCGCGGCTCCTGCCGAAAGACGCCCGGCAGCGGCTCTTACCTCCGGAGAGCATCCTACCTTCGTCTTTCGCGTCTTTTGTAGTCTACATCTTAGCAAAACGCTTTTCCACTAGGTCTGGCTAGGAAAAACTGTGCCAGCACAGAAAACATCTCCCATCGTGTTCTAGAAGTTGCACGGATGTCTGCCAAGTGTTTGGCAGGAAGAAAAGAAAAGTTGTCCAAAACAGCTTCCAATCGAATGTTCCTGTGATTGGAAAAGTCAGGAGAGTGCAAAGGTACTGTTTTCTATCAGTTGGCAAGGTGCGCACACAATCCCAGTGTTGTACAGCTTGCTTCTTCACCTTCCCGAAGCTGCCGCTCTCGCCGGCTGCCGGAGCCCAAGAAGCGGCTTCTTCGCGCAAAGACGATTGTGCCGCTCACAGTGCTCTCCTTAGCGCGGCTTCTGCCGAAAGACGCCCGGCAGCGGCTCTTACCTCCGGAGAGCATCCTACCTTCGTCTTTCGCGTCTTTTGTAGTCTACATCTTAGCAAAACGCTTTTCCACTATGTCTGGCTAGGAAAAACTGTGCCAGCACAGAAAACATCTCCCATCGTGTTCTAGAAGTTGCACGGATGTCTGCCAAGTGTTTGGCAGGAAGAAAAGAAAAGTTGTCCAAAACAGCTTCCAATCGAATGTTCCTGTGATTGGAAAAGTCAGGAGAGTGCAAAGGTACTGTTTTCTATCAGTTGGCAAGGTGCGCACACAATCCCAGTGTTGTACAGCTTGCTTCTTCACCTTCCCGAAGCTGCCGCTCTCGCCGGCTGCCGGAGCCCAAGAAGCGGCTTCTTCGCGCAAAGACGATTGTGCCGCTCACAGTGCTCCCCTTAGCGCGGCTTCTGCCGAAAGACGCCCGGCAGCGGCTCTTACCTCCTGAGAGTGGCAGCTTCGGGAAGGTGAAGAAGCAAGCTGTACAACACTGGGATTGTGTGCGCACCTTGCCAACTGATAGAAAACAGTACCTTTGCACTCTCCTGACTTTTCCAATCACAGGAACATTCGATTGGAAGCTGTTTTGGACAACTTTTCTTTTCTTCCTGCCAAACACTTGGCAGACATCCGTGCAACTTCTAGAACACGATGGGAGATGTTTTCTGTGCTGGCACAGTTTTTCCTAGCCAGACATAGTGGAAAAGCGTTTTGCTAAGATGTAGACTACAAAAGACGCGAAAGACGAAGGTAGGATGCTCTCCGGAGGTAAGAGCCGCTGCCGGGCGTCTTTCGGCAGAAGCCGCGCTAAGGAGAGCACTGTGAGCGGCACAATCGTCTTTGCGCGAAGAAGCCGCTTCTTGGGCTCCGGCAGCCGGCGAGAGCGGCAGCTTCGGGAAGGTGAAGAAGCAAGCTGTACAACACTGGGATTGTGTGCGCACCTTGCCAACTGATAGAAAACAGTACCTTTGCACTCTCCTGACTTTTCCAATCACAGGAACATTCGATTGGAAGCTGTTTTGGACAACTTTTCTTTTCTTCCTGCCAAACACTTGGCAGACATCCGTGCAACTTCTAGAACACGATGGGAGATGTTTTCTTTGCTGGCACAGTTTTTCCTAGCCAGACATAGTGGAAAAGCGTTTTGCTAAGATGTAGACTACAAAAGACGCGAAAGACGAAGGTAGGATGCTCTCCGGAGGTAAGAGCCGCTGCCGGGCGTCTTTCGGCAGAAGCCGCGCTAAGGAGAGCACTGTGAGCGGCACAATCGTCTTTGCGCGAAGAAGCCGCTTCTTGGGCTCCGGCAGCCGGCGAGAGCGGCAGCTTCGGGAAGGTGAAGAAGCAAGCTGTACAACACTGGGATTGTGTGCGCACCTTGCCAACTGATAGAAAACAGTACCTTTGCACTCTCCTGACTTTTCCAATCACAGGAACATTCGATTGGAAGCTGTTTTGAACAACTTTTCTTTTCTTCCTGCCAAACACTTGGCAGACATCCGTGCAACTTCTAGAACACGATGGGAGATGTTTTCTGTGCTGGCACAGTTTTTCCTAGCCAGACATAGTGGAAAAGCGTTTTGCTAAGATGTAGACTACAAAAGACGCGAAAGACGAAGGTAGGATGCTCTCCGGAGGTAAGAGCCGCTGCCGGGCGTCTTTCGGCAGAAGCCGCGCTAAGGAGAGCCCTGTGAGCGGCACAATCGTCTTTGCGCGAAGAAGCCGCTTCTTGGGCTCCGGCAGCCGGCGAGAGCGGCAGCTTCGGGAAGGTGAAGAAGCAAGCTGTACAACACTGGGATTGTGTGCGCACCTTGCCAACTGATAGAAAACAGTACCTTTGCACTCTCCTGACTTTTCCAATCACAGGAACATTCGATTGGAAGCTGTTTTGGACAACTTTTCTTTTCTTCCTGCCAAACACTTGGCAGACATCCGTGCAACTTCTAGAACACGATGGGAGATGTTTTCTGTGCTGGCACAGTTTTTCCTAGCCAGACATAGTGGAAAAGCTTTTTGCCGAGGTGTAGACTACATAAGACGCGAAAGACGAAGGTAGGATGCTCTCCGGAGGTAAGAGCCGCTGCCGGGCGTCTTTCGGCAGAAGCCGCGCTAAGGAGAGCACTGTGAGCGGCACAATCGTCTTTGCGCGAAGAAGCCGCTTCTTGGGCTCCGGCAGCCGGCGAGAGCGGCAGCTTCGGGAAGGTGAAGAAGCAAGCTGTACAACACTGGGATTGTGTGCGCACCTTGCCAACTGATAGAAAACAGTACCTTTGCACTCTCCTGACTTTTCCAATCACAGGAACATTCGATTGGAAGCTGTTTTGGACAACTTTTCTTTTCTTCCTGCCAAACACTTGGCAGACATCCGTGCAACTTCTAGAACACGATGGGAGATGTTTTCTGTGCTGGCACAGTTTTTCCTAGCCAGACATAGTGGAAAAGCGTTTTGCTAAGATGTAGACTACAAAAGACGCGAAAGACGAAGGTAGGATGCTCTCCGGAGGTAAGAGCCGCTGCCGGGCGTCTTTCGGCAGAAGCCGCGCTAAGGAGAGCACTGTGAGCGGCACAATCGTCTTTGCGCGAAGAAGCCGCTTCTTGGGCTCCGGCAGCCGGCGAGAGCGGCAGCTTCGGGAAGGTGAAGAAGCAAGCTGTACAACACTGGGATTGTGTGCGCACCTTGCCAACTGATAGAAAACAGTACCTTTGCACTCTCCTGACTTTTCCAATCACAGGAACATTCGATTGGAAGCTGTTTTGGACAACTTTTCTTTTCTTCCTGCCAAACACTTGGCAGACATCCGTGCAACTTCTAGAACACGATGGGAGATGTTTTCTGTGCTGGCACAGTTTTTCCTAGCCAGACATAGTGGAAAAGCGTTTTGCTAAGATGTAGACTACAAAAGACGCGAAAGACGAAGGTAGGATGCTCTCCGGAGGTAAGAGCCGCTGCCGGGCGTCTTTCGGCAGAAGCCGCGCTAAGGAGAGCACTGTGAGCGGCACAATCGTCTTTGCGCGAAGAAGCCGCTTCTTGGGCTCCGGCAGCCGGCGAGAGCGGCAGCTTCGGGAAGGTGAAGAAGCAAGCTGTACAACACTGGGATTGTGTGCGCACCTTGCCAACTGATAGAAAACAGTACCTTTGCACTCTCCTGACTTTTCCAATCACAGGAACATTCGATTGGAAGCTGTTTTGGACAACTTTTCTTTTCTTCCTGCCAAACACTTGGCAGACATCCGTGCAACTTCTAGAACACGATGGGAGATGTTTTCTGTGCTGGCACAGTTTTTCCTAGCCAGACATAGTGGAAAAGCGTTTTGCCGAGGTGTAGACTACAAAAGACGCGAAAGACGAAGGTAGGATGCTCTCCGGAGGTAAGAGCCGCTGCCGGGCGTCTTTCGGCAGAAGCCGCGCTAAGGAGAGCCCTGTGAGCGGCACAATCGTCTTTGCGCGAAGAAGCCGCTTCTTGGGCTCCGGCAGCCGGCGAGAGCGGCAGCTTCGGGAAGGTGAAGAAGCAAGCTGTACAACACTGGGATTGTGTGCGCACCTTGCCAACTGATAGAAAACAGTACCTTTGCACTCTCCTGACTTTTCCAATCACAGGAACATTCGATTGGAAGCTGTTTTGGACAACTTTTCTTTTCTTCCTGCCAAACACTTGGCAGACATCCGTGCAACTTCTAGAACACGATGGGAGATGTTTTCTGTGCTGGCACAGTTTTTCCTAGCCAGACATAGTGGAAAAGCTTTTTGCCGAGGTGTAGACTACATAAGACGCGAAAGACGAAGGTAGGATGCTCTCCGGAGGTAAGAGCCGCTGCCGGGCGTCTTTCGGCAGAAGCCGCGCTAAGGAGAGCACTGTGAGCGGCACAATCGTCTTTGCGCGAAGAAGCCGCTTCTTGGGCTCCGGCAGCCGGCGAGAGCGGCAGCTTCGGGAAGGTGAAGAAGCAAGCTGTACAACACTGGGATTGTGTGCGCACCTTGCCAACTGATAGAAAACAGTACCTTTGCACTCTCCTGACTTTTCCAATCACAGGAACATTCGATTGGAAGCTGTTTTGGACAACTTTTCTTTTCTTCCTGCCAAACACTTGGCAGACATCCGTGCAACTTCTAGAACACGATGGGAGATGTTTTCTGTGCTGGCACAGTTTTTCCTAGCCAGACATAGTGGAAAAGCGTTTTGCTAAGATGTAGACTACAAAAGACGCGAAAGACGAAGGTAGGATGCTCTCCGGAGGTAAGAGCCGCTGCCGGGCGTCTTTCGGCAGAAGCCGCGCTAAGGAGAGCACTGTGAGCGGCACAATCGTCTTTGCGCGAAGAAGCCGCTTCTTGGGCTCCGGCAGCCGGCGAGAGCGGCAGCTTCGGGAAGGTGAAGAAGCAAGCTGTACAACACTGGGATTGTGTGCGCACCTTGCCAACTGATAGAAAACAGTACCTTTGCACTCTCCTGACTTTTCCAATCACAGGAACATTCGATTGGAAGCTGTTTTGGACAACTTTTCTTTTCTTCCTGCCAAACACTTGGCAGACATCCGTGCAACTTCTAGAACACGATGGGAGATGTTTTCTGTGCTGGCACAGTTTTTCCTAGCCAGACATAGTGGAAAAGCGTTTTGCTAAGATGTAGACTACAAAAGACGCGAAAGACGAAGGTAGGATGCTCTCCGGAGGTAAGAGCCGCTGCCGGGCGTCTTTCGGCAGAAGCCGCGCTAAGGAGAGCACTGTGAGCGGCACAATCGTCTTTGCGCGAAGAAGCCGCTTCTTGGGCTCCGGCAGCCGGCGAGAGCGGCAGCTTCGGGAAGGTGAAGAAGCAAGCTGTACAACACTGGGATTGTGTGCGCACCTTGCCAACTGATAGAAAACAGTACCTTTGCACTCTCCTGACTTTTCCAATCACAGGAACATTCGATTGGAAGCTGTTTTGGACAACTTTTCTTTTCTTCCTGCCAAACACTTGGCAGACATCCGTGCAACTTCTAGAACACGATGGGAGATGTTTTCTGTGCTGGCACAGTTTTTCCTAGCCAGACATAGTGGAAAAGCTTTTTGCCGAGGTGTAGATGAGAAGAGGAGCTAAAGACGAAGGTAGGATGCTCTCCGGAGGTAAGAGCCGCTGCCGGGCGTCTTTCGGCAGAAGCCGCGCTAAGGAGAGCACTGTGAGCGGCACAATCGTCTTTGCGCGAAGAAGCCGCTTCTTGGGCTCCGGCAGCCGGCGAGAGCGGCAGCTTCGGGAAGGTGAAGAAGCAAGCTGTACAACACTGGGATTGTGTGCGCACCTTGCCAACTGATAGAAAACAGTACCTTTGCACTCTCCTGACTTTTCCAATCACAGGAACATTCGATTGGAAGCTGTTTTGGACAACTTTTCTTTTCTTCCTGCCAAACACTTGGCAGACATCCGTGCAACTTCTAGAACACGATGGGAGATGTTTTCTGTGCTGGCACAGTTTTTCCTAGCCAGACATAGTGGAAAAGCTTTTTGCCGAGGTGTAGATGAGAAGAGGAGCTAAAGAGTGGATGTTAGCAAATGACACCCATCTTCAAAAAAGGCAATTAAGAGGACTCGCCATAGTACAAACCAGCCAGCCTCTTTTTTATCCCCAGGAAGTTGATGAAGCAGCTCTTCCTGGAAATCCTTGCCAGGCACATGACAGATGACCAAATAATGTAGTTAGCATGATTTTTCAGGGGAATTTCATGCTGAACATCACTTTAAACTCCTCTGATGAATCAACTTGACTGGTAGATGAAGGGAATATTATCTGCCTGGGCTTCAGGGAGGTTTTTGACATACCTCTACATGGCATCACACATACATATGGAAGCAATAGTGCAAAGGGGAGGGAATCAGTGTCTTTTCAGTGATGCTGAGGGAAAAGACAAGAGGCAGTGGGCACACACTGAAATACAGGAGATTGCCTTTGAACATCAGTAAATGTTTCTTTACTGTCAGGGTGACTGAACCACGGCACAGACTGCCCAGAAAGATTGTGGAGCCTGGATCTTTGAAGACATTAAAAGTACACCCAGATAGAATCCTGGGCAAGAGGCTCTAGGTATCCTGGTTTAGGCAGGGGGGTTGGGCCTGGTTAGCCCCACCAACCCCTTCCACTCTCTTTCATTCTGTGCTAGTGAATTCTCTTCAAGATGCATTTCAAAGCGCTGGCATGACAAAGTTCTGTGCAGACAGAGATCCAAATGGACATGGCATCTAAGTTCCTTAAGCAGTGTTCAAGAAGAATGTAAAACTCTGGCACAAGTGTCTCTTCCCTAACTGAATCCCTTTCATGGGAAAATTCCCAGCTCTAGAAAGATCTTCTGATACGCATGCTTAAGACTGACACTGGCTGAGCAAATTTCTCCCTATGTATATCTAAGACCAGTTAGGATCTTCACCCAAAGTGCAGTCAACATAGTCACAGAATGCCTATTGTTAAGAAGTGACAGCTTCCATCAGAATGGCAGCTATTGGTCCACAAAATGGATTAATGGATGGGAATTATCTACGTGGGTTAAAAACAAAAATAAAGAGTTGGTCTTTATTTATCAATTTCATGGCAATATTGATAAGGGAAGAAAAAGATCTAAGTCCTTGACTTTCTGGACTCGAGGAAAGATTTTAAAAATTCCTTGTAAAAATGTATGATCACAATCAGACTATTGAAACCATTTTAGTTGGGAACAAAGTTCCAAAATTGTCTAGATAGTGGCAAAGAAGCCAAGAAAATAGGAAAGAAACAAAAAGAGAGCAAAAGAGTCAGCTTCAGTGTACAAGCTCGTTCTAGAAGTAGTCTGCTGGGAAAAGGAACCCCCAGCTAAATTTCCAATGTATTCCTGCGCTTGATTCAGTAACTGGTCAATGTAAAAACCAATCCTTTTGTACAACTTCTTCCAGCAACAAAAACTCCAACAGGTTGACACTACCATCATGCCTGTTCCAGACATATTTAAAAGAGAAATGATGATTTTCTTGAAAACCTACTTACATAAAAGTTGCAAGATGGTGGAGGGATTCCCACATCCTCCTTCCTCCATCTGGCTTGAAAGTATATTTGATAAAATATGCAACAAAGCACATGATTTATAAGGGAGAGTCAAATGGATGATTTGGGAATCGATCTCTTGTTGATAGTAAACTTCATATCCACTCGGTGTGACCTTTTTAAAACAAAATGTGGAGCTGAGGCATGAATCTGCCACAACAATTGTAAAGCAAACATACACACTCCCCTTCATATGCCCCCCCCTCCACACACACCTAGGCACACACAGAGATCAGCATAGCAGATCATGAACACCTTGGAAAAGACTGAAATGCTAAATGCCTCTCTTGATGGGCAAAAGAGCTGGTGCAGTAATTCAAATGCCTGGTACAAAAATTCTGTTTAATATTTAGCTCCTATTTAAAACACAGCTTTTCATTTCATTCTATTTACAGAATATTTTCATTTCATTTGTTTCTTTAAAATTACTTAGTTCTCACCTGTTGTATGTCTAGGAATATTTTCTTCCAAAAATAGAAAAAAATAGATGATATCTTTTCAGCAGAAAACATTGGTTGATACAATTTTAAACCATCATGATATGGAAGAATTCTTCTGTCCCTCTCGAAGGTGGAAGAAGCATTTGGATCACAGATCATCTACAATGAAATACTTGACATGTTTAAGATGCTTTCAATCAATTTTGATCGTCAATTGCTTATTTGTTGTAAACAGTAATTTTTCAGTGAAGGGAAAGCGTGTGTGGTATATCTACATGATATGTTCAAAGGCAGTTCCTACTAATGGCCAGGCTGAATTCCAGTAAATAATGTCCCGAATGATATTTTGCCGCCTTCTTTGGCACTTCATGAAATCTTACCCCGATGAAGTGCTGAAACACAGAGATTTTCTCTTAGAGAGTGTCTCATGTTGTAACCTATCCCATGGATTTTATGCTGTAATTCTTATCTCTTTTAAAATTTACTATCTTCTGTACAGTTTTCATGAAACTTTCTGTTACAGTAGTGAATAGCACAGATAAATGTCATTTTGTACAACTTTGAATTTACCCCAAGAGCTGAGAGAAAACTTGATCCTATACTTCAATCCGAGTTTCTTCTATAGTCCAACTTTGTTTCTCTACCATCAAGCTTCTCCTTTGTTGCTGCTCCAAGCCCCGTCCAAGGTGACCTTGAATACTTTCAGGGATGGGACACCCACAACTTCTCTGGGCAACCTGTTCCAGTGTTCCAGCACTCCCACAGTAAAAAAGGCCTTCCTTTCATCTAATATGTGTAGGAAATCATAAATCTAGGCATAGAAGCTTGGAGTGCAAATTTGAAATTCTTTGGATTTGAAGCACATTTTATATGAATACTGACTTACAGATGACTAAAAGATGTTGATGGGCATTTGAGCTGACAAGTTTTGAAAAAGTGCACGGAAATTAAAATTGAAACCACTAAAATTAAAAACTCCTTGCCATTTTCTTTTTCCTCTCCTATTCAAAATTGCATATGTCAGATATCAGTGCTTCATGCAAACCTCTCAGATGCTCTCAGAGAAAAAGCTTTTCTTTCAGACTAAGTTGCGGTTGACGTAGAACACTAGCAGGAGTGAAAGATTTTCTGGGCATCGGGGCAGCCCGTTCTCCTTGGATTTGTGTGCAGAATGCATTTTATCCAAACTGGAAAATAGATCCCAGCTCTGTTCTATTCATCATTCTTACTTCATCAGGCCAGAAGATTCTGTGAAAAGTAGCCTGTGGACCTTGAAGACAGCGCATGTGAACCAGATGAGAGGTGATAGAGAAGTTGAGGGAGAGAAGAAAGAGCATGAGGCTGAAACCAGAAAGTATTTCTCCACGTGATCATGGAAGATTGCAGGAGCCACTTGGTACTATCAAACCAGCCCAACTTGGCACTGGTGCCACCTTGGGTCTGGGAGCCATGTTGCATATCGTGCATTTTAAGGAGCCAGCTGGCCACACCCAGCCATATGCCCCCAAACACAAACCAAGGCCCTTTTCTCTGGCAAACAAAACTCAGCTGCCCTGCTTCTGGATGGCAGATTGCAGGAACCACTTGGTACTATCAAACCAGCCCAATTTGGCACTGGTGCCACCATGGGTCTGGTCACCATCCTGCCTATTGTAGCTTTTCAGGAGCCAGCCGGTCACTCTCAGCCATAGGCCCCCAAACACAAACCTCGGCCCGTTTCCCTGGCAAACAAAAGTAAGCTGCCCCGCTTCTGGATGGCAGATTGCAGGAGCCACTTTGCACCATAAACCCGCCCGACTTGGCACTGGTGCCACCTTGGGTCTGGGAACAATCCTGCGTATCGTACATATTCAGGAACCAGCCGAACACTCCCAGCCACAGGCCCCCAAACACAAACAACGGCCCATTTCCCTGGCAAACAAAACTCAGCTGCCCCGCTTCTGGATGGCAGTTTGCAGGAGCCACTTGGGACTATCAAACCAGCCCGACTTGGCACTGGTGCCACCTTGGGTCTGGGAACCATCCTGCGTATGGTGGATTCTAAGGAGCCAGCCGGCCACTCCCAGCCACAGGCCCCCAACAAAAACCACGGCCCTTTTTTCTGGCAAACAAAACTTAGCTGCCTCACTTCTGGATGGCAGATTGCAGGAGCCACTTGGTGTAATCAAACCAGCCCGACTTGGCACTGGTGCCACCTTGGGTCTGGGAACCATCCTGCGTATCGTGGATTCTAAGGAGCCAGCCGGCCACTCCCAGCCACAGGCCCCCAAACAAAATCAACGGCGCTGTTCCCTGGAAAACAAAACACGCTTGCCAACTTTTTGATGGAGTTTGCAGGAGCCACTTGGTACTATCAAACCAGCCCGACTTGGCACTGGTGCCACCTTGGGTCTGGGAAACATCCTGCGTATCGTGGATTCTTAGGAGCCAGCCGGCCACTCCTAGCCACAGGCCCCCAGACAAAAACCTAGGCCTATTTCTCTGGCAAACAAAAGTAAGCTGCCCCGCTTCTGGATGGCAGATTGCAGGAGACACTTGGTACTATCAAACCAGCCCAACTTGGCACTGGTGCCACCTTGGATCTGGGAACCATGCTGTGTATCGTGGATATTCAGGGGCCAGCCGGCCACTCTCAGCCATATGTCCCCAAACAGAAACCTCGGCCCGTTTCTCTGGCAAACAAAACTCAACTGCCCCTCTTCTGGATGGCAAATTGCAGGATGAACTTGATACTAAAACCGCAGGCCGACTTGGTAGTGGTGACACCTTGGACCTGGGAACCATCATGCGTATCGAGCATTTTAAGGAGCCAGCCGGCCACTCCCAGCAATATGCCCCCAAAAACAATCCACGGAATTTTTCTCTGGCAAACAAAAATCAGCTGCCCCGCTCCTGGATGGCAGATTGCAGGAGCCACTTTGCACCATCAAACCAGCCCGACTTGGCACTGGTGCCACCTTGCATCTGGGAACCATGCTGCCTAGCGTGGATTTTCAGGAGCCAGCCGGCCACTCTCAGCCATAGGCCCCCAAACAAAACCCACGGCCCGTTTCCCTGGCAAACAAAATTAAGCTGCCCCGCTTCTGGATGGCAGATTGCAGGACGCACTTGGTAGTATCAAACCAGCCCGACTTGGCACTGGTGCCACCTTGGGTCTGGGAACCATCCTGCGTATGGTGGGTTCAAAGGAGCCAGCCGGCCACTCCCAGCCACAGGCCCCCAAATACAAACAACGGCGCTTTTCCCTGGAAAACAAAACTCGCCTGACAACTTTTTGATGGCAGATTGCAGGAGCCACTTGGTACTATCAAACCAGCCCAACTTGGCACTGGTGCCACCATGGGTCTGGTCACCATCCTGCCTATCGTAGCTTTTCAGGAGCCAGCCGGTCACTCCCAGCCATAGGTCCCCAGTCACAAACCTCGGCCCGTTTCCCTGGCAAACAAAAGTAAGCTGCCCCGCTTCTGGATGGCAGATTGCAGGAGCCACTTGGTACTATCAAACCAGCCCAACTTGGCACTGGTGCCACCTCTGGTCTGGGAACCATGCTGCGTAACACAGATTCTACGGCGCCAGTCGGCCACTCCCAGCCACAAGCCCCCAAACACAAACAACGGCGCTATTCTCTGGCAAACAAAACTCCACTGCCCCTCTTCTGGATGGCAAATTGCAGGACGCACTTGGTACTATAAAAACAGCCCGACTTGGCACTGGTGCCACCTTGGGTCTGGGAACCATCCTGCGTATTGATCTTTTTAATGAGACAGCCGGCCACTCCCAGCCATATGCCCCCAAACACAACCCACGGCCCTTTTCTCTGGCAAACAAAACTCAACTGCACCGCTTCTGGATGGCAGATTGCAGGAGCCACTTGGTACTATGAAACCAGCCCTACTTGGCACTGGTGCCACCTTGGGTCTGGGAACCATGCTGCCTAGCGTGGATTTTAAGGAGCCAGCCGGCTACTCCCAGCCACAGGCCCCCAACAAAAACCACGGCCCTTTTTTCTGGCAAACAAAACTTAGCTGCCTCACTTCTGGATGGCAGATTGCAGGAGCCACTTGGTGTAATCAAACCAGCCCGACTTGGCACTGGTGCCACCTTGGGTCTGGGAACCATCCTGCGTATCGTGGATTCTAAGGAGCCAGCCGGCCACTCCCAGCCACAGGCCCCCAAACAAAATCAACGGCGCTGTTCCCTGGAAAACAAAACACGTCTGCCAACATTTTGATGGAGTTTGCAAGAGCCACTTGGTACTATCAAACCAGCCCGACTTGGCACTGGTGCCACCTTGGGTCTGGGAAACATCCTGCGTATCGTGGATTCTAAGGAGCCAGCCGGCCACTCCTAGCCACAGGCCCCCAGACAAAAACCTAGGCCTATTTCTCTGGCAAACAAAAGTAAGCTGCCCCGCTTCTGGATGGCAGATTGCAGGAGACACTTGGGACTATCAAACCAGCCCAACTTGGCACTGGTGCCACCTTGGATCTGGGAACCATGCTGTGTATCGTGGATATTCAGGGGCCACCCGGCCACTCTCAGCCATATGTCCCCAAACAGAAACCTCGGCCCGTTTCTCTGGCAAACAAAACTCAACTGCCCCTCTTCTGGATGGCAAATTGCAGGATGAACTTGATACTAAAACCGCAGGCCGACTTGGTAGTGGTGACACCTTGGGCCTGGGAACCATCATGCGTATCGAGCATTTTAAGGAGCCAGCCGGCCACTCCCAGCAATATGCCCCCAAAAACAATCCACGGAATTTTTCTCTGGCAAACAAAAATCAGCTGCCCCGCTTCTGGATGGCAGATTGCAGGAGCCACTTTGCACCATCAAACCAGCCCGACTTGGCACTGGTGCCACCTTGCATCTGGGAACCATGCTGCCTAGCGTGGATTTTCAGGAGCCAGCCGGCCACTCTCAGCCATAGGCCCCCATACAAAACCCACGGCCCGTTTCCCTGGCAAACAAAATTAAGCTGCCCCGCTTCTGGATGGCAGATTGCAGGACGCACTTGGTAGTATCAAACCAGCCCGACTTGGCACTGGTGCCACCTTGGGTCTGGGAACCATCCTGCGCATCATGGATTTTCAGGAGCCAGCCGTCCACTGCCAGCCACAGGCCCCGAAACACAAACAACAGCCTTTTTCTCTGGCAAACAAAATTCAGCTGCCCCGCTTCTGGATGGCAGATTGCAGGAACCACTTGTTACTAACAAACCAGCCCGACTTGGCACTGGTGCCACCTTGGGTCTGGGAACCATCCTGCGTATCGTGGATTCTAAGGAGCCAGCTGGCCACTCCAGCCACAGGCGCCCAAAACACACACAACGGTGCTTTTCCCTGGAAAACAAAACTCGCCTGCCAAACATTTGATGGCAGATTGCAGGAGCCACTTGGTACTATCAAACCAGCCCAACTTGGCACTGGTGCCACCATGGGTCTGGTCACCATCCTGCCTATCGTAGCTTTTCAGGTGCCAGCCAGCCACCCCCAGCCAGAGCCCCCTAGATAAATATTTCGGCCCGTTTCCCTGGCAAACAAAAGTAAGCTACCCCGCTTCTGGATGGCAGATTGCAGGAGCCACTTTGCACCATCAAACCAGCCAAACTTGGCACTGGTGCCACCTCTGGTCTGGGAACCATCCTGCGTATCGTGGGTTCTAAGGAGCCAGCTGGCCACTCCCAGCCACAGGCCCCCAAACACAAACAACGGCGCTTTTCCCTGGAAAACAAAACTCGCCTGCCAACTTTTTGATGGCAGATTGCCGGAGCCACTTGGTACTATCAAACCAGCCCAACTTGGCACTGGTGCCACCATGGGTCTGGTCACCATCCTGCCTATCGTAGCTTTTCAGGAGCCAGCCGGTCATACCCAGCCATAGGCCCCCAGACACAAACCTCGGCCCGTTTCCCTGGCAAACAAAAGTAAGCTGCCCCGCTTCTGCATGGCAGATTGCAGGAGCTATTTAGTACTATCAAACCAGCCCGACTTGGCACTGGTGACACCTCTGGTCTGGGAACCATCCTGCCTATCGTGGATTTTCAGGGGCCAGCCGGCCACTCTCAGCCATATGCCCCCAAAAACAAACCACGGCCCTTTTCTCTGGCAAACAAAACTCAACTGCCCCTCTTCTGGATGGCAAATTTTAGGACGCACTTTGTACTACGAAAACCGCCCGACGTGGCACTGGTGCCACCTTGTGTCAGGGAACCATCCTGCATATCGAGCTTTTTAAGGAGCCAGCCGGCCACGCCCAGCCATATACCCCCAAAAACAAACCACGGACCATTTCTCATGGAAACAAAAATCCGCTGCCCCGCGTCTGGATGGCAGATTGCAGGAGCCACTTTGCACCATCAAACCAGCCCGACTTGGCACTGGTGCCACCTTGGGTCTGGGAACAATCCTGCATATCGTGGATTCTAAGGAGCCAGCCGGCCACTCCCAGCCACAGGCCCCCAAACACAAACAACGGCGCTTTTCCCTGGAAAACAAAACTCGCCTGCCAACATTTTGATGGCAGATTGCAGGAGCCACTTGGTACTATCAAATCATCCCAACTTGGCACTGGTGCCACTATGGTTCTGGGAACCATCCTGCCTATTGTAGCTTTTCAGGAGCCAGCCGGTCACTCCCAGCCATAGGCCCCCAGACACAAACCTCGGACCGTTTCCCTGGCAAACAAAATTAAGCTGCCCCGATTCTGGATGGCAGATTGCAGGAGCCACTTGGTAGTGTCAAACCAGCCCGACTTGGCACTGGTGCCACCTTGGGTCTGGGAACCATCCTGCGTATCGTGGATTCTAAGCAGCCACCCGGCCACTCTGAGCCACAGGCGCCCAAACACAAACAACGGCGCTTTTCCCTGGAAAACAAAACTCGCCTGCCAACATTTTGATGGCAGATTGCAGGAGCCACTTGGTGCTATCAAACCAGCCCAACTTGGCACTGGTGCCACCATGGGTCTGGTCACCATCCTGCCTATCGTAGCTTTTCAGGAGCCAGCCGGTCACTCCCAGCCATAGACCCCCAGACACAAACCTCGGCCCGTTTCCCTGGAAAACAAAAGTAAGCTGCCCCGATTCTGGATGGCAGATTGCAGGAGCCACTTGGTACTATCAAATCAGCCCAACTTGGCACTGGTGCCACCATGGGTCTGGTAAACATCCTGCCTATCATAGCTTTTCAGGAGCCAGCCGGTCACTCCCTGCCATAGGCCCCCAGACACAAACCTCGGCCCGTTTCCCTGGCAAACAAAAGTAAACTGCCCCGCTTTTGGATGGCAGATTGCAGGATGCATTTGGTACTATCAAACCTGCCCGACTTGGCCCTCGTGCCACCTTGGCTCTGGGAACCATGCTGCGTAACGTAGATTCTACGAGGACAGGCGGCCACTCCCAGCCACAGGCCTCTAAACAAAAACAACGGCGCTTTTCCCTGGAAAACAAAACTCGCCTGCCAAATTTTTGATGGCAGATTGCAGGAGCCACTTGGTACTATCAAACCAGCCCAACTTGGCACTGGTGCCACCATGGGTCTGGTCACCATCCTGCCTATCGTAGCTTTTCAGGAGCCAGCCGGTCACTCCCAGCCATAGGCCCCCAGACAAATATCTCGGCCCGTTTCCCTGGCAAACAAAAGTAAGCTGCCCCGCTTCTGGATGGCAGATTACAGCAGCCACATGGTACTATCAAACCAGGCCAACATGGCACTGGTGCCACCTTGGCTCTGGGAACCATCCTGCCTATCGTGGATTTTCAGGGGCCAGCCGGCCACTCTCAGCCATATGCCCCCAAACACATACCCCGGCCCTTTGCTCTGGCAAACAAAACTCAACTGCCCCTCTTCTGGATGGCAAATTGCAAGACGCACTTGGTACTACGAAAACAGCCCGACTTGGCAGTGATGCCACCTTGGGTCAGGGAACAATCCTGCGTATCGATCTTTTTAAGGAGCCAGCCGGCCACGTCGAGCCATATACCCCCAAAAAATAACCACGGAACTTTTCTCCAGCAAACAAAAATCCGCTGCCCCGCGTCTGAATGGCAGATTTCAGGAGCTATTTAGTATTATCAAACCAGCCCGACTTGGCACTGGTGCCACCATGAGTCTGGTAACCATCCTGCCTATCGTAGCTTTTCAGTAGCCAGCCGGTCACTCCCAGCCATTGGCCCCCAGACACAAACCTCGGCCCGTTTCCCTGGCAAACAAAAGTAAGCTGACCCGCTTCTGGATGGCAGATTGCAGGAGCCACTTGGTACTATCAAACCAGCCCAACTTGGCACTGGTGCCACCTTGGCTCTGGGAACCATCCTGCGTATCCTGGGTTCAAAGGAGGCAGCCGGCCACTCCCAGCCACAGGCCTCTAAACAAGAACAACGGCGCTTTTCCCTGGAAAACAAAAGTCGCCTGACAACTTTTTGATGGCAGATTGCAGGAGCCACTTGGTACTATCAAACCAGCCCAACTTGGCACTGGTGCCACCATGGGTCTGGTCACCATCCTGCCTATCGTAGCTTTTCAGGAGCCAGCCGCTCACTCCCAGCCATAGGCCCCCAGACAAATATCTCGGCCCGTTTCCCTGGCAAACAAAAGTAAGCAGCCCCGCTTCTGGATGGCAGATTGCAGGAGCCACATGGTACTATCAAACCAGGCCAACATGGCACTGGTGCAACCTCTGGTCTGGGAACCATCCTGCGTATCGTGGATTCTAAGGAGCCAGCTGGCCACTCCCAGCCACAGGCCCCCAAACACAAACAACGGTGCTTTTCCCTGGAAAACAAAACTCACCTGCCAACTTTTTGATGGCAGATTGCAGGAGCCACTTGGTACTATCAAACCAGCCCAACTTGGCACTGGTGCCACCATGGGTCTGGTCACCATCCTGCCTATCGTAGCTTTTCAGGAGCCAGCCGGTCACTCCCAGCCATAGGCCCCCAGACACAAAGCTCTACCCGTTTCCCTGGCAAACAAAAGTAAGCTACCCCGCTTCTGGATGGCAGATTGCAGGAGTCACTTTGCACCATCAAACCAGCCCGACTTGGCACTGGTGCCACCTCTGGTCTGGGACCCATCCTGCGTATCGTGGATTCTAAGGAGACAGCTGGCCACTCCCAGCCACAGGCCCCCAAACAAAAACAACGGCGCTTTTCCCTGGAAAACAAAACTCGCTTGCCAACTTTTTGATGGCAGATTGCAGGAGCCACTTGGTACTATCAAACCACCCCAACTTGGCAAGAAGTGGTTCCTGCAATCTGACATCCAGAAGCGGGGCAGCTTACTTTTGTTTGCCAGGGAAATGGACCGTTGTTTGTGTTTGGAGGCATATGGCTGGGAGTGGCCGACTGGCTCCTTAAAATCCACGATACGCAGCATGGTTCCCAGACCAGAGGTGGCACCAGTGCCAAGTCGGGCTGGTTTGATAGTACAAAGTGGCTCCTGCAATCTGCCATCCAGAAGCGGGGCAGCTTACTTTTGTTTGCCAGGGAAACGGGCCGGGCTTTCTGTCTCGGGGCCTATGGCAGGGAGTGACCGGCTGGCTCCTGAAAAGCTACGATAGGCAGGATGGTGACCAGACCCATGGTGGCACCAGTGCCAAGTTGGGCTGGTTTGATAGTACCAAGTGGCTCCTGCAATCTGCCATCAAAAAGTTGGCAGGCGAGTTTTGTTTTCCAGGGAAAAACGCCATTGTTTGTGTTTGGGGACCTGTGGTTGGGAGTGCCCGGCTGGCTCCTTAGAAACCACGATACGCAGCATGGTTACCAGACAAGAGGTGCCACCAGTGCCAAGTTGTGCTGGTTTGATACTACCAAGTGGTTCCTGCAATCTGCCATCCAGAAGCGGGGCAGCTTACTTTTGTTTGCCACGGAAACGGGCCGTTGTTTGTGTTTGGGGGCCTGTGGCTGGGAGTGGCCGACTGGCTCCTTAGAATCCACGATACGCAGGATGGGTCCCAGACCAGAGGTGGCACCAGTGCCAAGTCGGACTGGTTTGATAGTCCCAAGTGGCTCCTGCAAACTGCCATCCAGAAGCGGGGCAGCTTACTTTTGTTTGCCAGGGAAACGGGCCGAGGTTTGTGACTGGGGACCTATGGCTGGGAGTGACCGGCTGGCTCCTGAAAAGTTACGATAGGCAGGATTGTGACCAGACCCATGGTGGCACCAGTGCCAAGTTGGGCTGGTTTGATAGTACCAAGTGGCTCCTGTAATCTGCCATCAAATAGTTGGTAGGCGAGTTTTGTTTTCCAGGGAAAAGCGCCGTTGTTTTTGTTTGGGGGCCTGTGGTAGGGAGTGGCCGGCTGGCTAATTAGAATCCACGATACGCAGGATGGTTCCCAGACCAGAGGTGGCACCAGTGCCAAGTCGGGCTAGTTTGATGGTGCAAAGTGGCTCCTGCAATCTGCCATCCTGAAGCGGGGTAGCTTACTTTTGTTTGCCAGGGAAACGGGCCGAGCTTTTTGTCTGGGGGCCTATGGCGGGGAGTGACCGGCTGGCTCCTGAAAAGCTAAGATAGGCAGGATGGTGACCAGACCCATGGTGGCACCAGTGCCAAGTTGGGCTGATTTGATAAAACCAAGTGGCTCCTGCAATCTGCCATCAAAAAGTTGGCAGGAGAGTTTTGTTTTCCAGGGAAAAGCGCCGTTGTTTGTGTTTGGGGGCCTGTGGCTGGGAGTGGCCGGCTGGCTCCTTAGAATCCACGATACGCAGCATGGTATCCAGACCCAAGGTGGCACCAGTGCCAAGTTTTGCTGGTTTGATAGTACCAAGTGGTTCCTGCAATCTGCCATCCAGAAGCAGGGCAGCTTACTTTTGTTTGCCAGGGAAACGGGCCGTGGTTTTTGTCTGGGGGCCTATGGCTGAGAGTGACCGGCTGGCTCCTGAAAAGCTACGATAGGCAGGATGGTGACCAGACCCATGGTGGCACCAGTCCCAAGTTGGGCTGATTTGATAGTACCAAGTGGCTCCTGCAATCTGCCGTCAAAATTTGGCAGGCGAGTTTTTATTTTCCAGGGAAAAGCGCCGTTGTTTGTGTTTGGGGGCCTGTGGCTGGGAGTGGCCGGCTGGCTGCTTAGAATCCACGATACGCAGGATGGTTCCCAGACCCAAGGTGGCACCAGTGCCAAGTCGGGCTAGTATGATGGTGCAAAGTGGCTCCTGCAATCTGCCATCCAGAAGCGGGGCAGCTTACTTTTGTTTGCCAGGGAAACGGTCCGAGCTTTGTGTCTCGGGGCCTATGGCTGGGAGTGACCGGCTGGCTCCTGAAAAGCTACGATAGGCAGGATGGTGACCAGACCCATGGTGGCACCAGTGCCAAGTTGGGCTGGTTTGATAGTACCAAGTGGCTCCTGCAATCTGCCATCAAAATGTCGGCAGGCGAGTTTTGTTTTCCAGGGAAAAGCGCCGTTGTTTGTGTTTGGGGGCCTGTGGCTGGGAGTGGCCGGCTGGCTCCTTAGAATCCACGATACGCAGGATGGTTCCCAGACCTGAGGTGGCACCAGTGCCAAGTCGGGCTGGTTTTATAGTACCAAGTGCATCCTGCAATCTGCCATCCAGAAGCGGGGCAGCTTACTTTTGTTTGCCAGGGAAACGGGCCGAGATTTGTGTCAGGGGGCCTATGGCTGGGAGTGACCGGCTGGCTACTGAAAAGCTACGATAGGCAGGATGGTGACCAGACCCATGGTGGCACCAGTGCCATGTTCGCCTGATTTCATAGTACCAAGTGGCTCCTGCAATCTGCCATCAAAAAGTCGGCAGGCGAGTTTTGTTTTCCAGGGAAAAGTGCTGTTGTTTGTGTCTGCGGGCCTGTGGCTGGAGTGGCCGGCTGGCTCCTTAGAATCCACGATACGCAGCATGGTTCCCAGAACCAAGGTGGCACCAGTGCCAAGTTGGGCTGGTTTGATAGTACCAAGTGGTTCCTGCAATCTGCCATCAAAAAGATGGCAGGCGAGTTTTGTTTTCCAGGGAAAAGCGTCGTTGTTTGTGTTTGGGGGCCTGTGGCTGGGCGTGGCCGGCAGGCTCCTTAGAATCCACGATACACAGCATGGTTCCCAGACCCAAGGTGGCACCAGTCCCAAGTTGGGCTGGTTTGATAGTACCAAGTGGTTCCTGCAATCTGCCATCCAGAAGCGGGGCAGCTTACTTTTGTATGCCAGGGAAACGGGCCGAGGTTTGTGTCTGGGGGCCTATGGCTGGGAGTGACCGGCTGGCTCCTGAAAGGCTACGATAGGCAGGATGGTGACCAGACCCATGGTGGCACCAGTGCCAAGTTGGGCTGGTTTGATAGTACCAAGTGGCTCCTGCAATCTGCCATCAAAAAGTTGGCAGGCGAGTTTTGTTTTCCAGGGAAAAGCGCCGTTGTTTGTGTTTGGGGGCCTGTGGCTGGGAGTGGCCGGCTGGCTAATTAGAATCCACGACAGGCAGGATGGTTCCCAGACCAGAGGTGACACCAGTGCCAAGTCGGGCTAGTTTGATGGTGAAAAGCGGCTCCTGCAATCTGCCATCCAGAAGCGGGTTAACTTACTTTTGTTTGCCTGGGAAAAGGGCCGAGGTTTGTGTCTGGGGGCCTATGGCTGGGAGTGACCGGCTGTCTCCTGAAAAGCTACGATAGGCAGGATGGTGACCAGACCCATGGTGGCACCAGTGCCAAGTTGGGCTGGTTTGATAGTACCAAGTGGCTCCTGCAATCTGCCATCAAAAAGTTGGCAGGCGAGTTTGTTATCCAGGGAAAAGCGCCGTTGTTTTTGTTTGGGGGCCTGTGGTTGGGAGTGCCCGGCTGGCTCCTTAGAAACCACGATACGCAGCATGGTTACCAGACAAGAGGTGCCACCAGTGCCAAGTTGTGCTGGTTTGATACTACCAAGTGGTTCCTGCAATCTGCCATCCAGAAGCGGGGCAGCTTACTTTTGTTTGCCACGGAAACGGGCCGTTGTTTGTGTTTGGGGGCCTGTGGCTGGGAGTGGCCGACTGGCTCCTTAGAATCCACGATACGCAGGATGGGTCCCAGACCAGAGGTGGCACCAGTGCCAAGTCGGACTGGTTTGATAGTCCCAAGTGGCTCCTGCAAACTGCCATCCAGAAGCGGGGCAGCTTACTTTTGTTTGCCAGGGAAACGGGCCGAGGTTTGTGACTGGGGACCTATGGCTGGGAGTGACCGGCTGGCTCCTGAAAAGTTACGATAGGCAGGATTGTGACCAGACCCATGGTGGCACCAGTGCCAAGTTGGGCTGGTTTGATAGTACCAAGTGGCTCCTGTAATCTGCCATCAAATAGTTGGTAGGCGAGTTTTGTTTTCCAGGGAAAAGCGCCGTTGTTTTTGTTTGGGGGCCTGTGGTAGGGAGTGGCCGGCTGGCTAATTAGAATCCACGATACGCAGGATGGTTCCCAGACCAGAGGTGGCACCAGTGCCAAGTCGGGCTAGTTTGATGGTGCAAAGTGGCTCCTGCAATCTGCCATCCTGAAGCGGGGTAGCTTACTTTTGTTTGCCAGGGAAACGGGCCGAGCTTTTTGTCTGGGGGCCTATGGCGGGGAGTGACCGGCTGGCTCCTGAAAAGCTAAGATAGGCAGGATGGTGACCAGACCCATGGTGGCACCAGTGCCAAGTTGGGCTGATTTGATAAAACCAAGTGGCTCCTGCAATCTGCCATCAAAAAGTTGGCAGGAGAGTTTTGTTTTCCAGGGAAAAGCGCCGTTGTTTGTGTTTGGGGGCCTGTGGCTGGGAGTGGCCGGCTGGCTCCTTAGAATCCACGATACGCAGCATGGTATCCAGACCCAAGGTGGCACCAGTGCCAAGTTTTGCTGGTTTGATAGTACCAAGTGGTTCCTGCAATCTGCCATCCAGAAGCAGGGCAGCTTACTTTTGTTTGCCAGGGAAACGGGCCGTGGTTTTTGTCTGGGGGCCTATGGCTGAGAGTGACCGGCTGGCTCCTGAAAAGCTACGATAGGCAGGATGGTGACCAGACCCATGGTGGCACCAGTCCCAAGTTGGGCTGATTTGATAGTACCAAGTGGCTCCTGCAATCTGCCGTCAAAATTTGGCAGGCGAGTTTTTATTTTCCAGGGAAAAGCGCCGTTGTTTGTGTTTGGGGGCCTGTGGCTGGGAGTGGCCGGCTGGCTGCTTAGAATCCACGATACGCAGGATGGTTCCCAGACCCAAGGTGGCACCAGTGCCAAGTCGGGCTAGTATGATGGTGCAAAGTGGCTCCTGCAATCTGCCATCCAGAAGCGGGGCAGCTTACTTTTGTTTGCCAGGGAAACGGTCCGAGCTTTGTGTCTGGGGGCCTATGGCTGGGAGTGACCGGCTGGCTCCTGAAAAGCTACGATAGGCAGGATGGTGACCAGACCCATGGTGGCACCAGTGCCAAGTTGGGCTGGTTTGATAGTACCAAGTGGCTCCTGCAATCTGCCATCAAAATGTCGGCAGGCGAGTTTTGTTTTCCAGGGAAAAGCGCCGTTGTTTGTGTTTGGGGGCCTGTGGCTGGGAGTGGCCGGCTGGCTCCTTAGAATCCACGATACGCAGGATGGTTCCCAGACCTGAGGTGGCACCAGTGCCAAGTCGGGCTGGTTTTATAGTACCAAGTGCATCCTGCAATCTGCCATCCAGAAGCGGGGCAGCTTACTTTTGTTTGCCAGGGAAACGGGCCGAGCTTTGTGTCAGGGGGCCTATGGCTGGTAGTGACCGGCTGGCTACTGAAAAGCTACGATAGGCAGGATGGTGACCAGACCCATGGTGGCACCAGTGCCATGTTCGGCTGATTTCATAGTACCAAGTGGCTCCTGCAATCTGCCATCAAAAAGTCGGCAGGCGAGTTTTGTTTTCCAGGGAAAAGTGCTGTTGTTTGTGTCTGCGGGCCTGTGGCTGGAGTGGCCGGCTGGCTCCTTAGAATCCACGATACGCAGCATGGTTCCCAGAACCAAGGTGGCACCAGTGCCAAGTTGGGCTGGTTTGATAGTACCAAGTGGTTCCTGCAATCTGCCATCAAAAAGATGGCAGGCGAGTTTTGTTTTCCAGGGAAAAGCGTCGTTGTTTGTGTTTGGGGGCCTGTGGCTGGGCGTGGCCGGCAGGCTCCTTAGAATCCACGATACACAGCATGGTTCCCAGACCCAAGGTGGCACCAGTCCCAAGTTGGGCTGGTTTGATAGTACCAAGCGGCTCCTGCAATCTGCCATCCAGAAGCGGGGCAGCTTACTTTTGTTTGCCAGGGAAACGGGCCGAGGTTTGTGTCTGGGGGCCTATGGCTGGGAGTGACCGGCTGTCTCCTGAAAAGCTACGATAGGCAGGATGGTGACCAGACCCATGGTGGCACCAGTGCCAAGTTGGGCTGGTTTGATAGTACCAAGTGGCTCCTGCAATCTGCCATCAAAAAGTTGGCAGGCGAGTTTGTTATCCAGGGAAAAGCGCCGTTGTTTTTGTTTGGGGGCCTGTGGCTGGGAGTGGCCGGATGGCTAATTAGAATCCACGATACGCAGCATGGTTCCCAGACCTGAGGTGGCACCAGTGCCAAGTTGGGCTGGTTTGATACTACCAAGTGCGTCCTGCAATCTGCCATCCAGAAGCGGGGCAGCTTACTTTTGTTTGCCAGGGAAACGGGCCGAGGTTTTGTCTGGGGGCCTATGGCAGGGAGTGACCGGCTGGCTCCTGAAAAACTACGATAGGCAGGATGGTGACCAGACCCATGGTGGCACCAGTGGCAAGTTGGGCTGGTTTGATAGTACCAAGTGGCTCCTGCAATCTGCCATCAAAATGTTGGCAGGCAAGTTTTGTTTTCCAGGGAAAAGCGCCGTTGTTTGTGTTTGGGGGCCTGTGGCTGGGAGTGGCCGGCTGGCTCCTTAGAATCCAAAATACGCAGGATGGTTCCCAGACCTGAGGTGGCACCAGTGCCAAGTTGGGCTGGTTTGATTGTAGCAAATGGTTCCTGCAATCTACCATCCAGAAGCGGGGCAGCTTACTTTTGTTTGCCAGGGAAACGGGCCGAGGTTTGTGTCTGGGGGCCTATGGCTGGGAGTGACCGGCTGGCTCCTGAAAAGCTACGATAGGCAGGATGGTGACCAGACCCATGGTGGCACCAGTGCCATGTTCGGCTGATTTCATAGTACCAAGTGGCTCCTGCAATCTGCCATCCAGACGCGGGGCAGAGGATTTTTGCTTGCTGGAGAAAAGTTCCGTGGGTTTTTTTTGGGGGTATATGGCTGGACGTTGCCGGCTGACTCCTTAAAAACATCGATACGCAGGATGGTTCCCTGACCCAAGGTGGCATCACTGCCAAGTCGGGCTGTTTTCGTAGTACCAAGTGGCTCCTGCAATTTGCCATCCAGAAGAGGGGCAGTTGAGTTTTGTTTACCAGAGAAAAGGGCCGTGGTTTGTGTTTTGGGGCATATGGCTGAGAGTGGCCGGCTGGCGCCTGAAAATCCACGATAGGCAGGATGGTTCCCAGAGCCAAGGTGGCACCAGTGCCATGTTGGCCTGGTTTGATAGTACCATGTGGCTCCTGCAATCTGCCATCCAGAAGCGGGGCAGCTTACTTTTGTTTGCCAGGGAAACGGGCCGAGGTATTTGTCTGGGGGCCTATGGCTGGGAGTGACCGGCTGGCTCCTGAAAAGCTACGATAGGCAGGATGGTGACCAGACCCATGGTGGCACCAGTGCCAAGTTGGGCTGGTTTGATAGTACCAAGTGGCTCCTGCAATCTGCCATCAAAATGTTGGCAGGCGAGTATTGTTTTCCAGGGTAACGCGCCGTTGTTTTTGTTTAGAGGCCTGTGGCTGGGAGTGTCCGCCGGTCCTCTTAGAATCTAGGTTACGCAGCATGGTTCCCAGAGCCAAGGTGGCACCAGTGCCAAGTCGGGCTGGTTTGATAGTAGCAAGTGGTTCCTGCAATCTGCCATCCAGAAGAGGGGCAGCTTACTTTTGTTTGCCAGGGAAACGGGCCGAGGTATTTCTCTGGGGGCCTATGGCTGGGAGTGACCGGCCGGCTCCTGAAAAGCTAAGATAGGCAGGATGTTTACCAGACCCATGATGGCACCAGTGCCAAGTTGGGCTAATTTGATACTACCAAGTGGCTCCTGCAATCTGCCATCCAGAAGCGGGGCAGCTTACTTTTGTTTGCCAGGGAAACGGGCCGACGTTTGTGTCTGGGGGTTTATGGCTGGGAGTGACCGGCTGGCTCCTGAAAAGCTACGATAGGCAGGATGGTTACCAGACCCATGGTGGCACCAGTGCCAAGTTGGGCTGGTTTGATAGTACCAAGTGGCTCCTGCAATCTGCCATCAAAATGTTGGCAGGCGAGTTTTGTTTTCCAGGGAAAAGCGCCGTTGTTTGTGTTTGGGCGCCTGTGGCACGGAGTGGCCGGGTGGCTGCTTAGAATCCACGATACGCAGGATGGTTCCCAGACCCAAGGTGGCACCAGTGCCAAGTCGGGCTGTTTTGACACTACCAAGTGGCTCCTGCAATCTGCCATCCAGAATCGGGGCAGCTTAATTTTGTGTGCCAGGGAAACGGTCCGAGGTTTGTGATGGGGGCCTATGGCTGGGAGAGACCGTCTGGCTCCTGAAATGGTACAATTGGCAGGATGGTTCCCAGACCCATAGTGGCACCAGTGCCAAGTTGGGATGATTTGATAGTACCAAGTGGCTCCTGCAATCTGCCATCAAAAAGCTGGCAGGCGAGTTTTGTTTTCCAGGGAAAAGCGCCGTTGTTTGTATTTGGGGGCCTGTGGCTGGGAGTGGCCGCCTGGCGCCTTAGAATCTACGTTACGCAGCATGGTTCCCAGACCCAAAGTGGCACGAGTGTCAAGTTGGGCTGGTTTGTTAGTACCAAGTGGCTCCTGCAATCTGCCATCCAGAAGCGGGGTAGCTTACTTTTGTTTGCCAGGGAAACGGGCAGAGCTTTCTGTCTGGGGGCCTATGGTTGGGAGTAACCGGCTGGCTCCTGAAAAGCTAAGATAGGCAGGATGGTTCCCAGATCCAAGATGGCACCAGTGCCAAGTCGGGGTGGTTTGATGGTGCAACGTGGCTCCTGCAATCTGCCATCCTGACGCGGGGCAGCGGATTTTTGTTTCCAAGAGAAATGGTCCGTGGTTTGTTTTTGGGGCTATATGGCTGGGCGTGGCCTGCTGGCTCCTTAAAAAGCTACGATAGGCAGGATGGTTCCCTGACCCAAGGTGGCACCAGTGCCAAGTCGGGCGGTTTTCGTAGTACAAAGTGCGTCCTAAAATTTGCCATCCAGAAGAGGGGCAGTTGAGTTTTGTTTACCAGAGAAAAGGGCCGTGGTTTGTTTTTGGGGGCATATGGCTGATAGTGGCCGTCTGGCGCCTGAAAATCCACGATAGGCAGGATGGTTCCCAGACCAGAGGTGGCACCAGTGCCAAGTCGGGCTGGTTTGATAGTACTAAATAGCACCTGCAATCTGCCATGCAGAAGCGGGGCAGCTTACTTTTGTTTGCCAGGGAAACGGGCCGAGGTTTGTGTCTGGGGGCCTATGGCTGGGAGTGACCGGCTGGCTCCTGAAAAGCTACGATAGGCAGGATGGTGACCAGACCCATGGTGGCACCAGTGCCAAGTTGGGCTGGTTTGATAGTACCAAGTGGCTCCTGCAATCTGCCATCAAAAAGTTGGCAGGCCAGTTTTGTTTTCCAGGGAAAAGCGCCGTTGTTTGTGTTTGGGGGACTGTTGGTGGGAGTGGCCGGCTGGCTCCTTAGAACACACGATACGCAGGATGGTTCCCAGACCCAAGGTGGCACCAGTGCCACGTCGGGCTGGTTTGATGGTGAAAAGTGGCTCCTGCAATCTGCCATCCTGAAGCGGGGTAGCTTACTTTTGTGTGCCAGGGAAACGGGCCGAGGTTTATGACTGGGGGCCTAGGGCTAGGAGTGACCGGCTGGCTCCTGAAAAGCAACAATAGGCAGGATGGTTCCCAGACCCAAGGTGGCACCAGTGCCAAGTTGGGCTGGTTTGATGGTACCAACTGGCTCCTGCAATCTGCCATCTAAAAGTTGTCAGGCGAGTTTTGTTTTCCAGGGAAAAGCGCCGTTGATTTTGTTTGGAGGACTGTGGCTGGCAGTGGCTGCCTGTCTTCTTAGAATCCGGGTTACACAGCATGGTTCCCAGAGCCAAGGTGGCACCAGTGCCAAGTTGGGCTGGTTTGATGGTGCAAAGTGGCTCCTGCAATCTGCCATCCAGAAGTGCGGTAGCTTACTTTTGTGTGCCAGGGAAACAGGCCGAGGTTTGTGTCTGGGGGCCTATGGCTGGGAGTGACCGGCTGGCTCCTGAAAAGCTACGATAGGCAGGATGGTGACCAGACCCATGGTGGCACCAGTGCCAAGTTGGGCTGGTTTGATAGTACCAAGTGGCTCCTGCAATCTGCCATCAAAAAGTTGGCAGGCGAGTTTTGTTTTCCAGGGAAAAGCGCCGTTGTGTGTGTTTTGGGGCCTGTGGCTGGGAGTGGCCAGCTGGCTCCTTAGAATCCACGATACGCAGGATGGTTCCCAGACCCAAGGTGGCACCAGTGCCAAGTCGGGCTGGTTTGTTAGTACCAAGTGGTTCCTGCAATCTGCCATCCAGAAGCGGGGCAGCTGAATTTTGTTTGCCAGAGAAAAAGGCTGTTGTTTGTGTTTCGGGGCCTGTGGCTGGCAGTGGACGGCTGGCTCCTGAAAATCCATGATACGCAGCATGGTTCCCAGACCCAAGGTGGCACCAGTGCCAAGTAGGGCTGGTTTCATAGTACCCAGTGGCTCCTGCAATCTGCCATCCAGAAGAGGGGCAGTTGAGTTTTGTTTTCCAGAGAAAAGGGCCGTGGTTTGTGTTTGGGGCCTATGGCTGAGAGTGACCGGCTGGCTCCTGAAAAGCTACGATAGGCAGGATGGTGACCAGACCCATGGTGGCACCAGTGCCAAGTCGGGCTGGTTTGATAATACTAAATAGCTCCTGCAATCTGCCATCCAGACGCGGGGCAGCGGATTTTTGCTTGCTGGAGAAAAGTTCCGTGGGTTTTTTTTGGGGGTATATGGCTGGACGTTGCCGGCTGACTCCTTAAAAACATTGATACGCAGGATGGTTCCCTGACTCAAGGTGGCATCACTGCCAAGTCGGGCTGTTTTCGTAGTACCAAGTGCGTCCTGCAATTTGCCATCCAGAAGAGGGGCAGTTGAGTTTTGTTTACCAGAGAAAAGGGCCGTGGTTTGTGTTTGGGGGCATATGGCTGAG
Source organism: Melospiza melodia melodia (assembly GCF_035770615.1). Taxonomy (NCBI): domain Eukaryota; kingdom Metazoa; phylum Chordata; class Aves; order Passeriformes; family Passerellidae; genus Melospiza; species Melospiza melodia. The sequence continues at coordinate 37,280,431 of NC_086195.1, read as the reverse complement.
AGTGGCCGGCTGGCGCCTGAAAATCCACGATAGGCAGGATGGTTCCCAGAGCCAAGGTGGCACCAGTGCCATGTTGGCCTGGTTTGATAGTACCATGTGGCTCCTGCAATCTGCCATCCAGAAGCGGGGCAGCTTACATTTGTTTGCCAGGGAAACGGGCCGAGGTATTTGTCTGGGGGCCTATGGCTGGGAGTGACTGCCTGGCTCCTGAAAAGCTACGATAGGCAGGATGGTTCCCAGATCCAAGATGGCACCAGTGCCAAGTCGGGGTGGTTTGATGGTGCAAAGTGGCTCCTGCAATCTGCCATCCTGACGCGGGGCAGCGGATTTTTGTTTCCAAGAGAAATGGTCCGTGGTTTGTTTTTGGGGCTATATGGCTGGGCGTGGCCTGCTGGCTCCTTAAAAAGCTACGATAGGCAGGATGGTTCCCTGACCCAAGGTGGCACTAGTGCCAAGTCGGGCGGTATTCGTAGTACAAAGTGCGTCCTAAAATTTGCCATCCAGAAGAGGGGCAATTGAGTTTTGTTTACCAGAGAAAAGGGCCGTGGTTTGTTTTTGGGGGCATATGGCTGATAGTGGCCGTCTGGCCCCTGAAAATCCACGATAGGCAGGATGGTTCCCAGACCAGAGGTGGCACCAGTGCCAAGTCGGGCTGGTTTGATAGTACTAAATAGCACCTGCAATCTGCCATGCAGAAGCGGGGCAGCTTACTTTTGTTTGCCAGGGAAACGGGCCGAGGTTTGTGTCTGGGGGCCTATGGCTGGGAGTGACCGCCTGGCTCCTGAAAAGCTACGATAGGCAGGATGGTTACCAGACCCATGGTGGCACCAGTGCCAAGTTGGGCTGGTTTGATAGTACCAAGTGGCTCCGGCAATCTGTCATCAAAAAGTTGGCAGGCCAGTTTTGTTTTCCAGGGAAAAGCGCCGTTGTTTGTGTTTGGGGGACTGTGGGTGGGAGTGGCCGGCTGGCTCCTTAGAACACACGATACGCAGGATGGTTCCCAGACCCAAGGTGGCACCAGTGCCACGTCGGGCTGGTTTGATGGTGAAAAGTGGCTCCTGCAATCTGCCATCCTGAAGCGGGGTAGCTTACATTTGTGTGCCAGGGAAACGGGCCGAGGTTTATGACTGGGGGCCTAGGGCTAGAAGTGACCGGCTGGCTCCTGAAAAGCAACAATAGGCAGGATGGTTCCCAGACCCAAGGTGGCACCAGTGCCAAGTTGGGCTGGTTTGATGGTACCAACTGGCTCCTGCAATCTGCCATCTAAAAGTTGTCAGGCGAGTTTTGTTTTCCAGGGAAAAGCGCCGTTGATTTTGTTTG